>NC_071571.1:59219166-59819166 GCF_024509145.1 Vidua macroura
TCAAGAGTTTTCTAAAGCCTTCTGAGTTTACATTCTTGTAGAGAACTTTCTCACACAACTTTCTGTAAATAACCTATTGTTTTGCATTCTTTCATAGAGGCGGAGAAATTTGATGTACAGGTAGTTTGTCCAGTGTCGTTGGAGAGGTGGCACGTTCACCCTCCAATCCACTGGCATCTTTTGAGAACTATAAAAGATTGGAGTCAGAAAAAATAAATTAGTCTCTTCATCGTGACCAAGGCTGTGGTGCGTCGTTTTTGCTTGTGTCATTTGGTGACATCTGGTGACCCCGACGTGTACTACAGCTTAGGTCGGGTGAGAGTGTGCTTAACCCCCCCCTCCTCTTTGGCGTTTTGCCTGCTGTGTTAGTGATGGAGACCTCTATCGCTTTGGGGATGGAATCTCTGATGTTGGATCTCTGGAGGGATGTCCTGCAGAGGAACAATGTTCCCATCTCCTGGAGTGATTTTGAAAGGCTGTTTTTGTGGGCGAGGCAGCGGGGGTTCTTTTCTGACCTTAGGGAGTTGATGTCCCGAGAGGTGTGGTCTCAAGTGGGGGACCGTCTCATGAAAGCCCTATTTGATGACTGCTCTGTGGACGTTGGACCATTGCTGGTGCAATGGAAATTTCGTGACGTGGCTTGGCCGGGATCTGAGTTTGGCAGCTATCGGGGCTCTTTAGGGGAACTGTCCGTCTCGGACGTGGATGACGGGGAATCTGAGTTTCTGCAGGATGCAGGCGCTTCCCCCTCTCCCCGAGACGGTGAGCCGGAAGACGGTTCCCTCTCTGAGGTGGATCGGGCTCCCAGCCTGCTGGCTTTGAGCAAGTGGTCGATGGAGTCGGCTCGGCCGCCTCGCCCTGCCCCGCGCCGCAGACGCAGTCTGTCGGTGGAGCCGGCTCGGCCGCCTCGCCCTGCTCCGCGCCGTAGGCGTAGTGAACCGGGGGCAGAATGGCCCTCTCTTTGCGCTTTCCCAGCGCTCGGGGACGAGGTAGGGTTCGGGGATCAGCCCCTGCCTCTGACTGCGTCTAATTCGGTGACAACGCTTTGTCCAAATTGTGGTGTTTCTACGACATACCCCCTGGGGGCGGCGGGAGCGGGCTCACCCGCTTCGATCTCGGGCTCCTCTTCTGGGGGGAGGTCGTCTCCCCTTTCTGAGCCCGCGCAGCCTGCTGGGCATGCGCCGGCAGTGTAAGCCGCCGAAGGCGGGGCGTTGGTCGGTGTTCCGCCAGGCCCCGCCCCAGCAGGCGGGCAGCCCGCCCCGCTCCGCCCGACGGGGGCGGTGCCCGCTGCGCGGCTGCGCGGCACGGGCCCGACGCTCCTTGGGGCCGTGCCGGACTCCCTTGTGTCGTCCCGCAGTGACGTAACTCCGCGCGCCGCGGCTCTCTCTGCGCACCGTCCCTCCCCCGCGCCGGGGGAGCGGGGCGCTGCACCGGGTTTGCGGTCTGGGCTGGCGCCTGTGTCCGCCGCGGTGCCCTCTGCCAGTGCTGCGGTGGACGGCACTGCCGAGCTGCCGGCTGGTTCGGCTCCGCCTTCCCCGCCTGCCGTGGGGGCTGACACTGCGGCGCAGCGGGGCGCTGAGGTGTTTACTTTTAGCGCGAATGCTGACGCGGTCAGCGGGAGACCAGTAGGTTCCCGTGGCCGCGGGTCCTCCCCATCGGCTTTATGGACCCTCCCCGCCTGCCAGGTGACCGTGCGTCCGCGGGACCACGGGTGGTTTTGGCAGGAGGTCCTAGATAAGGCTGAGGAGATGTGCGACTCTGCTTCCTCGCAGCATTTGCGAGATCGCGGAGGAAGTTCCTCTGGCTCTGCTGATGCTGCGGAGGGCGGGATGTCAAGTAAGGCTGCACTGTCCCGCAGTCAGGCGACTGCTGTTGTCTCTGGGGAACCTACGGGACGGGACACGGCAGATGATGCAACCTTACTAAGGGGTCCCCAGGCTTTCCCTGTGCTTACGGGTGTTACTCATAACACCCATCAGCCTTTATCGTTTAAGGTACTGAAAGAAATCCGTGATACCGTTGCCCAGCATGGTGTTGGGTCTGCTGAGGTTATGCAGATGCTCCGAATGCTTGTCGCTGATATGCTGACACCGTATGACATCCGTTCTCTGGCACATGCTCTTTTTGACCCTGTGCAGGTTGACGTTTTTGAGGACAAGTGGGCTCGGTTAGTGGCCAGCGCAGTGGAGAAGAATGCTACGCGGGGGCCACAGGATCCCAGGAGTGCAGTTGGCGCTGACCTGTTACTGGGCACAGGCAATTACGCTGATCCCCAGGGGCAAGCCGGATATGGTCGCCTTGTGATTGATCAGTGCCAGGCGTTGGGTTTGGCAGCATTGATTCAGACTCTAGAAATGGTTGCTCCGTTGCAGCCCTTTGCGACCATTGTTCAAGGGGTCGATGAGCCCTTCATGAAATTTGCAGGGAGGCTGACTGCCTCTGTGGAGAGGCAATTGGCAGATCCTGAGTCAAGGAGGCTTGTGCTTGCGAACCTGGCCAGGAGCAACTGCAACGCAGAATGTAAGAGGGTCATACGGGCTCTTCCTAGTACGGCTACTGTCTCGCAGATGGCAGAGGCCTGTGCAGACCTCAGCCCCTCGGTTCAAAAGATGTCTGCTTGGGCTAATGCTGCGCAGCCAGTCTGGGCAGTGCCGCAGGGCTGGCAGCAGCAGCGGGGGAGTGCTCGGACCAGCACCAAGCAGGGGAAGAAAGCACAGAAGGGAAAGTTTCCCCTGTTCTTGTGTGGCCGGTGTGGAAGGCCTGGCCATATGTCATACGCCTGCAAGGTAACTGTTCATGCTAATGGCCAAGCACTGCCAGGCCCGGGAAACGGGGGGCGGAGCGCGAAGGAGAAGCGCGCCCAGACACAAGTTCATCTCCAGACCCCAGAGCCTATGGAGGTTTGCTCAGCCAGCTTGCAGCCAGCACCCGGGGATCAGCAGGCGTAGATGTCTGCACAGCAGCAACAGTTGTTTTAGAATCGTCTAAGATACACAAGGTTCCCCTGGATGCCTTTGGTCCCTTGGGTGAAGGCATGAGTGCTCTCCTTATGGGGAGGTCTAGTGCCACCCTTCAGGGAATCATTGTGCACCTGGGTCTCATTGATGCAGACTTCACAGGGCAGATCTGTGCAATGGTTTCCACACCCGCCCCCCCCGTTACGATCCTGAAGGGGACACGGCTTGCTCAACTTGTACCTTTTAAGTCTTCTGTTCGCAGGATGTCTGATCGGCCGCGTGGGGCTGGCAGTTTTGGGTCTACTGGACCGCCTCAAATTCACTGGACCGCTGTCCTAACCAAAGACCGTCCCGAGATGTCGTGTACTCTGTCCATCCCTGGTGCGACACCGTCAGAGATTCGCCTCCGCAGGCTTCTTGACAGCGGCGCTGACGTCACGGTTCTCTCCCTTGCCGCCTGGCCTCCGGACTGGCCCCTGAGTCCAGTGGAGACGTCTGTTGCAGGACTGGGGGGAACGGCGCGATGTTACGTGAGCCAGCGGTCCGTGTTGGTCATGAACCCAGAGGGACAGACGGCCTGGGTTAGGCCGCATGTTACTTCTACTCCTGCTAACCTCTGGGGGAGGGATGTTCTGTCTGCATGGGGGGTGCGCATCGGGACGGGTTTTTGATGGGGGCCACTGCGACGAAGGGCGCAGAGTGTCGTACGCCTCCTATACTGTGGCTGGTGGACACACCTGTTTGGGAGAACCAGTGGCCCCTACCTCAAGATAAATTGAGCGCCCTTCGAGATTTAGTGCAGGAGCAGTTGGACCAGGACCATCTGGAGCCTTCTACCAGTCCCTGGAACACTCCTGTCTTCTGCATCAAGAAGAAGTCTGGGAAATGGAGGTTGTTACAAGACCTCCGAAAGGTCAATGCCGTGATGGAAAGCATGGGAACATTGCAGGCGGGCATGCCATCGCCTACCATGCTTCCTGCAGATTGGCCGATCTTCATCGTGGATTTGAAGGATTGTTTCTTTACAATTCCTTTGCATCCCGATGACAGACCAAAATTTGCCTTCTCGGTGCCAGCAATAGACAATGCTGAACCTGCACAGCGATATCAATGGAGAGTTTTGCCCCAGGGGATGTGCAATTCCCCGGCCATATACCAATGGTACGTGGCTTGTGCCTTGTCTGGAGTTCTCAAGCAGTTTCCTGGTGCACGTCTGTATCATTATATGGACGACATTTTGGTGGCTGCTTCCACCCAGGATGAGCTGCTGAGGATTCAGCCTCGGTTGCTCGATGCTTTGCATGCGCATGGACTGCAGGTGGCTCCAGAAAAGGTCCAGCCACAGCCTCCTTGGAAGTATTTGGGGGTCAAAATCCTGGAACGGACAATCCGACACCAGGAGGTGCAATTTGTGCATTCGGTGAAGACACTGAATGATGCCCAGAAATTGATGGGTGTCATCACTTGGTTACGTCCGTACCTGGGACTAACCAACGCACAGCTGTCTCCTCTGTATGATTTGTTGAAAGGAGACTCTGATCTAAAGTCGCCTCGCGCATTGACCCCTGAGGCGCGTCAGGTGCTGGAGGAGGTTCAGCGGGCTGTTTCTGCCCGCCAAGTTTATCGCATTGACCTCTCCGTTTATGTCACTGTGTTCATTACCACTCCAGATTCGCATCCCACAGGTATCATTGGCCAATGGAGTGATGAATGGTCCGACCCCTTGCACATCTTGGAATGGGTTTTCCTGCCCCATCAGCCACAGAAGACGGCGACTGAATTGGCTGAGTTGCTTGCTCGGTTGATAATCAAATGCCAGCAACGGTGTTTGCAATTAATGGGTGCGGATCCCGCAAAGATCATACTCCCAGTATGCCGGGAGGATTTTGATTGGAGCTTTGCACATAGTGTGTCCTTGCAATGTGCTCTGGAAAATTTCACAGGGCAGATCACTTATCATCTGCCCAGCCACAAGCTACTGCAGGTGGCGAAATCCACACAAATTTCTTTGCGGCCCAAAAATAGTCAGGAACCCGTGCAAGGGCCCACCGTCTTTACTGATGGTTCAGGGAAGACAGGAAAGGCCATTGTTACTTGGAAGGATGGATCTGAGTGGCAGGTTCTGAAAGGTCATCAGGATGGGTCAGCCCAGTTGGTTGAATTGAGGGCTGCTGTCATGGCATTTGAGAGATTTTCCCAGGAACCTTTCAATTTGGTCACGGATTCCGCCTATGTGGCTGACATTGCACAGCGATTGGGTCATTCGGTCTTGAAGGAGGTCAGTAATCCTGCCTTGTTTCATTTACTGAAAACCTTGTGGTGTGCCATTCAGGCCCGGGTTCATTCATTTTACGTTTTGCATGTGAGGAGCCACACCAATTTGCCAGGGTTTGTGGCAGAAGGTAACGCGAGGGCTGACAGGTTGGCTAACCCGGCATGGGTAGCACCTCAGCCTGATACACTCGCACAGGCCAAGGCATCGCATGGGTTCTTCCATCAGAACGCACATACTTTGCAGAAGCAGTTTCAGTTGACGCCAACTGAGGCTCGTGACATTGTCGAGTCTTGTGACGACTGCCATGCGCTTGCTCCACCTTTACCAGCAGGGGTAAACCCCAGAGGCCTTAGGGCCTTGGAGCTTTGGCAGACCGATGTCACTCAGATTGCCGAGTTTGGCCGGCTCAAGTATGTGCATGTCACGGTGGACACATTCTCCTCCGCGATGTGGGCTTCTGCTCACACTGGAGAGAAGGCCCGCGATGTCATTGCCCACTGGGGGCAGGCCTTTGCCGTTCTGGGCGTACCTTCTGCCGTGAAAACCGACAATGGTCCTGCTTATGCATCACAAAAGGTGCGGCGGTTCCTGCAGCTGTGGGGTGTGTCACACAAGTTTGGTATCCCTCATTCCCCGACAGGTCAAGCTATTGTAGAACGTGCTCATGGTACTCTGAAGCGGGTTCTTCAAAAACAAAAACGGGGAATGCAGGGTGAAACCCCACACGGTCGGTTGGAAAAGGCTTTGTACACCATCAATCATCTTACAGTGCAGCGGAACTCAAATAACCCTGTCATTTTGAATCATCATTTCTCGTTGCAGGCTGCGGATGAGGCACATCAGCCTCGAGCGAAGGTTCGAGTGCGAAATTTAGTCACCAAACAGTGGGAAGGTCCCTATGACCTTATCGCTTCGGGGCGCGGGTATGCTTGTGTGTCCACAGATACTGGGACACGCTGGGTACCTTCGAAGTGTGTTTGCCCTGACCTGCAACCGCAGAGACAGAATCCGGCCGAAGGGCAACATGGAGCCCGTGACCAACCTGAAAGGCATCGAGTGGGTGAATCGTTGAGTGATGACTCAGATGCAGACAATGCGAGTGATCACTCTGATGAGTCCTCCATGAATGAGCACTGAACATTGTTCATTTTTCTTTTCCTTTTTCTTTTTTAAACTGAAAAGGGTGAGATGTCGCCCTGGTTATCAAGAGTTTTCTAAAGCCTTCTGAGTTTACATTCTTGTAGAGAACTTTCTCACACAACTTTCTGTAAATAACCTATTGTTTTGCATTCTTTCATAGAGGCGGAGAAATTTGATGTACAGGTAGTTTGTCCAGTGTCGTTGGAGAGGTGGCACGTTCACCCTCCAATCCACTGGCATCTTTTGAGAACTATAAAAGATTGGAGTCAGAAAAAATAAATTAGTCTCTTCATCGTGACCAAGGCTGTGGTGTGTCGTTTTTGCTTGTGTCATTTGGTGACAGGCCATAGCTGCTTTTTGTCTCGAGTCTGTTATTTTGAAACATGGCTTACATTAAATCAGGTGATATAAACCCATTATTTTTATGTATCTCAAGTTACAGGTATTGCTGTTAATAGTATTGCGTTGAAAGCCTTCTAGTGACTTCATCACTGCTGGTGTTGTTGTGGTGAAATTTTTTGACAATATGTATGTTTCAGAGTTAGTTTCCTACAATCTTGTTTTTCTTATGTTTTCAGATGTTAGAGTTGTATAAACAGTTAAAAAGAAGTTTGACTATTATGACCATTATCATTACCTAACCTACAGGCAGAGATACTTTACTTCTTGTCTGTGTTTGTCACCCTGATCTCTTGTCTTCTTCCCAGTATGCAATTTTTTGTATTTAATTGAATTCTCATGGATCCGTTTTTCTTGGAATTCTTGTGTTGTATAGTCTTCTGGATTGTATTATTTGTTTTAGCATGTTTTTGTTTTGTAGCAGTAAAGAAAGATGGGCTGCCTTCTGTGTCAGGTGTTATAACATATGTGATATGCACATGTATGGGTATTTTTAAGAAATTAACACTTTGGAAGTAAGTAATTTAGTGCTTGAGAAATCACTTGAAGTCACTTTCTAAACACAAGCCAGATGCTGGAAAAACAACCCTACCAGTTCAATCCACTAAAGACTGTGTTGTGATAAAAATAGACTTTTAAAATTACAGTGGTCTTTCTCTAGGTTTTCCTCATATCAGAGCTGCACATTGTATGGTAGTGTAAAAATATGAAAGAAATGGTGCAACATAGCCATGTAGAGTTAAATTTCTAGAAATAATAGAACTTTCTTCTTGGTTGAAAGCTGACTGGCATTCTGTCATGCTAATTTTTTTATTTGGCTAAATCAGGACTGACCTGTTGAGTGTCTGTTTGAAGTAGTATCATAAAATGATGACTTAAAAAAAATTATTTAATAAATGCAGTATTCTTCAAAACCCAACAGGAAGAAATGGATAGTAACCCCATGGTGTCATCTCTTCTGAATAAACTAGCAAACTACACTAATCTGACTCAAGGAGTGGTGGAACATGAAGCAGATGAAGACAGCAAACGAAAGGAAGTCAAGGTATTTCAATTTCTAATAATTTATCGAGATAAAGCTAGCTGTAAGAGGTATGTTTTTCAACCTGAAAAGAGAATATGTGGACACCTAAAAATGGGAGTGAGGTTTGTAATACCATGTTTAGAACTGAAGCATTTGCAGCAGGACTTTGTTTCTTTTCATTTGATGTTCTTGTTAGCATGTTTAGCAAAACTGTGCTGTAAAACCCCTAGGTAAAACATGTGCAAAGCTAGGATCTAAAACAATGAGTATACCCAGTTTTTTCTTCCTTTCTTTTCGTCTTCCTTGTGAATTTGTGCAAGCATCAGTACCTGTTACCTAGCTCTAGTGAGCGTACAGTAGGACTTCTTGCAGGTTTATTAATATATTTTAACTGCCTAAGTTTTTAGGTAGTTATATTAAGGCAAATTTGAGATGAAACAGTTCACTCTTTTAATTCTATAAGCATATTTGAACCTCTTAACATGGTAGTTGACGGAGCCTTCCCCGGATTGGGGTGACTCCGGATGGTGGTAAAGTCTCTCCTCCAACCCGTGCCTTCAAAGAAAGACTCAGTAGTCTTCAGTCGTCCGGTCTCAAGGCAGTTTATTGCATGTTATCTCAAGGCACACAGACTCCCTGACATTGTCCCTGACTCTGTCTGTCCCCGTCTCTGGCTGTCCCCGTCTCCCCTCCCCGAGGGGCTGGTGCCATCTTTTATATCACACATTACGTATTAGGTGTTTATAGTTTTTCCCCAATGCCTACTACCTATGTTGAACAGTGACTTTCTACTCTAAACCAATCTGTGAGTGCCAACACCACCAAGAACATGGAGAATAGGAAGAAGAAAGAAGGAGGACAGGGCACGCCCAAATCCCTCCATCTTAGAACCTCTGACCCCCATGTACAAAACTCAGACCCCCCTGTACAAGGCCTAAAACCCCCCTGTACAGCACTCAAAAATCCTACCTTTCACTTTGTGACTACTTCTATTATAATATCTAAACTTTTGTGATTTCTTGTTCTTCCTGCAAGGTTGGTAAATTGTTCCATGGGTCAAGCTCAAGACCACAGGGGTCCCTGGCCGCCTGCCAGGGTCTCAGAGGCTTCTGCCCTGGGCCCAGAACATCCAAGAGTGTCTGAGGGACACCTTGGGTTCCGACAGGTAGTAGTTTTTTTGAGTAGCTGTCTTGGTTTTGTGTGTTGGAGTAAGTATTTTTATAACTTAATGGATGCATTCCAAGAAAACACTTTGTTGCAAACATCAAAATATTATACTTGAGGGAGGGGAAGTCATATGCTCTGTTTGACACATTGCTAAACACACTTGCTAGAACTGAATTGAATTCATCAAGGGTTGTCTGTCTACTGGATACCCAAAATGTATATCTCTGTGTCTGTAGAAGTGGAATGCATGCAACAGTTGGAGTCTGCAGCAGCATGTTGGATTGATCCCTCTGTTAGCAGAGGCTGATTTTGAAGGAAAAAGCTTGGATTAAAGCATGTGACCTGACAGAGAACATATAGACAAAGGAGGGATGATGAGCTGCATGGTGAGCGTGGTGACTGAAAGTAAGAAAATTAAGGTAGATGCTGGGAAGGGACAGTGCTAGGAGTCACCTGTTTTTGTGTAGAAGGGGTGCTGCTACTGAATTTATATGCTGAGCTATGAAGAAAAGAGAAGTATGTGAGAATGAGAAAAAGGAAAATGAGCACAGAACAGAAAAGACAGAGATGAAAATACATTTGAAAATAAGCTTAGAACAGCACTTCATTTGACTGGAAGGGAGATTTTGAGTGGAAGTTGGTACCAGGACAGTGGGCAAGGCTCAGGGATGAAGTCCAACTGTTTGTTTAACTGTTTGCTTATCCTGCATTTGTTAATGAGTGTGTTTTTTTTCTGTCTAGTTGTGCTTGATCTATATTTGTTTCATCTCATCTGAAGATAAACTTCAGATATGAGAAAAGTAACACTGATCTTCGCACACTTTCCTTAGTGTGTACTTAGTGTGTACTTAGTGTGTACCCTGTTGTCTCTTCAGCTGCTGTGTAGAGGTTTTTGTCAATGCAGCATCTTATTACTCCCTCTGGAACTGACTATGAACAAATTCACATAATGTCCTCACTTGCTCTTGATCTTGTTTGTGCTCCATGTGGTGGCCTGATAACACAATTTTAATGTATGTGTCTTAATTTCATTTCTGAAATTGTGATAGTTAAGTAGTAGTCTGTTAGAGTAGCATTTTTAATGGTGTGATTGAGACAGTGGTGTTGATGCTGCACATGGATATTGCCCAAGATGCTAAAGATAAAAAATATAGTCTAAATGGCATTCTATGGTTTCTTATAAATACTTGAAAATTTAGTGTCTTAATAATTTTGATAACTTCTAAAGCATCAATGCTTGCTTATTTATTTAAATTGATTGCCATTTTTCACAGACCAAGTTGTGATTTAAGACCATCTTATGTAACTGGCAAGCTACTGTGTATAACTGTTGATTCTAACTACAGTATTTCAAAGTCTGATTTCTCTTCATAAGTGTAGAAGACTGAAACTTCAGTGATGAAGCCTGAATGCTTTTGTGTGTGTCTTGACCTATGATGATCATTAACAAATAAAAAGTACACATATACTATGTTGTGGCAGGTTTTAAAATTTTTGAAAAAAAAAATTGTAGTCCGCTCTGCATTACTTCATGCTCTGTCTTAATACCTTGTCTTTTTTTTAAATTGAAATTACTACTGAATTTAATTTTTTGTGCCAGCTGTGTGGCAATTTGTGATCAACTTTTTGCAGAATATAAATGATATTTTGATTATGACAGTAATTTATCTTTAAACTGTAGCCTGTAACTGGTATTTCAGAAAAAGTTTGTAAAGTGTTATAATCAACAGATAAAGGGCCATCCTATCCCTATCAAGGTTTCATCCTAATTCCTGTGGAACAAGAGAGTTTGTAATCACAAATAGTTTTCTCTCTTTTCAGGAACTTTTCTTCATAAATAGCACGTGAATATTTGCAAAGCTGGACACTCTGAAGCTACCATTCAGATTCACTTGGCATTTGTGGAAGCATTTGTGATAAGTGTTTGTGGAATAAAGTGTTTATGGATTTAAAATTTTTTAGTGCAAAGGAATTGATGTTCTCACTTTGTTTCCAGGGTCCACGAATGGGCACTTTTATTGGTGTATATCTTCCCTGTTTGCAAAACATCTTGGGAGTTATCCTTTTCCTGCGTTTAACATGGATTGTAGGAACAGCTGGAGTTCTTGAGTCTTTCATTATTGTGTTCATGTGTTGTGCTTGTGTAAGTTACCCTTATTTTACTTCTTTTTTAAACTCCTGTCCAAATCCTCTGTTGGAAGAGTACTGATACCTTCTAATATATGAGTATCAGGGAAAAAATAACCGTATTTAAACATATTGATAAAATTGTACTGATATTTAACCAATATGGTTGAATTGAGAGAAATGGGTTATATATTTCAGCAGTGAGTGTCATGTGTCAGTCTAACCCATATGGACATTCTTTTGAGTAGATCAACGTAAGCTTTTGTTTGAAGTATTATATGAGTTTTATTAAATCAGCCTTTAGCAAATATTTCATTATTTACATTGAGATCTGAACTGTTCTGCTTTTTTCAACTTCAGAACAAACTGAATAATAAACTACAAATCAAACCCCACAGCATTGCATCCATAAAGTAATTTTTTAGAATATGAGACCACTACCAGATGTTGTCATAATAATGTTACAATTAGTTTTCACTACTTTTTAATTGGAATAATGAGCATAGTATTTTAAGTATATGCAATGGTCTGTATTCTTCCAGTTCTTTTTTAAAGACTGCATCAAGTATAAGTTAACTGAATCTTCTGCTGAAAAGTTGAGTACTTGAGTTGCATGGATATCCCAAATTAAACATCCTGGGGGAAAAAAATCTAGTTCAATTTAATTACTGCTTTGCCCAATCTTTTTAAAAAACCCTCCAAAACTCTGGTATTTTTAAATTTCCTCTATTTTGTCTTTCACAGACTATGCTAACTGCAATTTCAATGAGTGCTATAGCAACAAATGGTGTAGTTCCAGGTAATGAAGAATTTTATCTTACATGGCAAATTCTCAAATAATGAAGTTTAAATCTGAGATAAGAAATTCTTATCATTCTCAAATATCAGAAGTAATGCTTTTGTGTCAAATGCAGTTTTTCTTCTAATTGATTTAATAAGTAACTTTTTAATGTGAGTTGCAGGCTTTAACTGAGTCTTCTGGGAATTACAATCTGCAGCACATCTTTGTCATCAGTCATTTGATCCTGTTTTAATCAAAGATAAGACATTATAAATTGAATTAATGGAGACTAGTCTTCACACAAATAAGGTTACTACTTTTCTCTCTCCTGAATTTTCCTACCTTCCAGCTAAACACTGGTGTTAGTTATCTTGTTTTCTGCAAGAATAGTAACTGGTCTCATGGCAAAAATATTTTTCTGTATAAACACTCTAGGTTCTGCTCATCTCCTTAAATTTTCAGGACAGATTGATAAATTGATTCGGCTTCATAAAGTAAACGGATTTTTTTTTTTAGTTGCAAAATCAGTTAGCTCTTGAGGCTCTTACCCTTTTCAGTTTCTCAGCACAATAATTGATAGTTCTGGTGTTCAGATATGAAGTCTGAACAGTTTAGCTAATAAACTTAAAACTGAAGTTGTTGGGCAGAAGTAAAAGCTATAATTTATGAAGGATGTAGAATAATTGTATTATAAATGTATTTCAGGTATACAGTACCATATATTAAATAAAAAAAAAATAGACAATTTTGTTTAAAATACTTGTGTTTTATAATAAAATGGAGTTATTCAAATCAGTGTGCAGATAACTAAAATGTTCTGCTCTATTCTCCCTCATATTTTTAACGTTCATTTAATGGTTTTGTTTAGCATCTCTCACAGACTTTGAAGCCTGCAGTTCTTACATGAGACCGGTCTTAATTTTCACTTTTTTTGTTGTTGGTGCCAGTTTCTTAGAGAAATGATGCTTGTCCTGAAATATATGGAGAAGGCAGAAAGCACAGATAAGAACCTAGGATTGGAGGAGACCTGAGCAGCAGGATCCTTGCTTTTGCCTTTATATGCAAGAGCATTATATTTAGTAAAAGGATTGGTGACGTATCGTAATATCTTTCTTAGTTTCTCATTCATTCATATTGAAAACATTGAAGTCTGTGGAACAGGCTGCCCAGGCAAATGGTGGAATCACCATCCTTGGAAGTGTTCAAAAAACAAGGAGAGGTGTGGTGCTTAGAGACAGGGTGTAGTGGTGGACCTGGTAGTGTTAGGTCAACGATTAGGACTTCATGATCTTGGAGGTCTTTTCCAATCTTAATGAGTCTATGAAAAACAGCTTCAGACTCTGCACATTGATGTATGTTATTTAAAATTACACACATGTTTTCTATGTCTCCTTCTTCCCACAAGCAGGAAAAAAAGAATGAATTTAAGAGTAGATGGAGAAGGAACCAGAGAGAAGAGTTTGCCTTGAGGGAGTTGGTTGACATTCTAAGAGAAAGAGATAAGCTTGAAATTTAGAGCCTTATTAAAAGGCAAATAATGCAATGGAAATAGGATGGTGGTGGTGTAGTTTATGACTTAAAGAAAGATGATGCATATGTATGGAAATAAGAGTGAGAATTAAAGAACTCAGGGTCGAAGTGAATAGTATATAAGTAGACAAAGAATAAGCAATCCCTACCCAACACCTTTAAACAGTACTAAAAAACTGTGATCTGTAGTTAAAGCGGCAATGGTTTCGTGTACAGAAAACATAAATCAGAAGAAAATATTCTCTTTTGTCCTTGTCTCATAAAGCAATTATTTTGGAAATTTATTGTTTGATGGGGATCAGCTTAATGCTAGAAGCTAAAAATTCATTCACATCTGTTTATACCTGTATATGCTTTTCTAATTTACTTCTGTTTAGCTTGTGGAGTTTTTCCTCTTCTTGCTTTGGTCTTCACTTTCTGTTCCACAGACAATGCACATCAGGATATTAATCTTGAAATGTACATTCTAACTACCTAGATGGTACAGACATTGATTACAGTCTTGTCATGAGCATGTCAGTGGAGACACAAGCAGTGATTATCATGATTATGTTGATTGAATTATTCAAATTTTTCTTCTCTACTGCGATCCTTAATCTGAAGGCCTGGAGGTGTTTTGTGGTTTTTTTGTTTGTTTGTTATTGTTTTCTTAAATTCACAGCTGGAGGCTCTTACTACATGATTTCAAGATCTTTAGGGCCAGAGTTTGGTGGAGCAGTGGGACTTTGTTTCTACTTGGGCACAACCTTTGCAGGAGCAATGTACATTCTTGGTACCATTGAAATTTTATTGGTAAGTACTAGTTTCTATTAAGACTAAATGTATTTGGGCTGTTTCGGGATATTGCTGATGAGTGTTCTTAATGGTCTAAAATGCATTCTAGTTTGATGATCGTTAATGTTTTGTTACTACATTTTCAGGATGTTGATATTTATTCTTACTCTACTTGCGACTATTTGAGGAAGTTAAATTTTTATCATTAATACAAAAATAAATTAAATGCTATTTGATGTATATTTATTCTACATAATGTGGGAACCAAGCAGAAATCTTCTCTTTTCAAATAATAGTTGTCAAGCATTACCAGGGTAACTCGCTGCTGCCCAATGAAAAGTTGTGGAGAACATGAAGGGCATATTTCTGATGAGGCAATAACAATCTATCACACTTCCTCATTTCCAAACTACTGGCTTTGAATTTTCATATATTTGCAAATATGCTGTGGAAGGCTGCCTTTGTGGCAGTGGCCCAGCTACTATGGCTTTGCGTCATCCAGGAGGGGCCAGTAATTGGTCATCATATCAGAAACTGAAGATATGCACAGGAGATACTTCAGAATTCTTTCTTGTTACTTACTATGATCCATGTAATCAAATCCAGGCTTTTTTACATTTAAATTAGAGATAGTATTCACTAATGCTTGCTTGTGTGATCTGATCTGGCTTGTTGTCTGATCTATAGTAGTAACACGAGCAGATTTTGAATTGTGGATTGAATTTGGTGCACTGTTCTCCCTAGAGGGAGAGTCGTGCTGGGTTTGTGTTGCTAATAAAAATGTATGGGATACAGCTACAGAATTTGAAGTAAAATGCTGCCCAGGAATTCTGTCAAAGACCTCAGAATAGATCCCTGACATGCCCACAAGGCATGAGTATTGGGTTTTTTCCTTCACTGGGGCATGGATTATTTGGAGAAACAGAAAACAATCATCTGCCTGTGGTTTTCCCTGGCAAAGGCTTTGAAATCCACAAGAAAATCTTCTGGAGTACCTCCATACAGAGCCTGAAACTTCTGCAGTATCACTGTGTAGGGTCCTGAAACTTTTGCAATGTCACCATACTGTAGGGTTTTCTAACACTATATACTTTATTTGTAATAATTTTTTAGTTTGCTTTCTTTTTCTTCCATGATGATGTGACAATTTTCATATCTTCCAGCATTCTAGTAAATACTAATTTGCTAAACTTAAATTTAATCTAAGGAAATTCTGGTAGATAAGTGTCTATATTTCTGGATTTTGCTTATGAATGTATCATGGTAACCTCCTGTTCAAAGTTTCTCCCTGCCTTTAGAAATTACATTATTGAAAAATAGTCATTTGAGCAGTTTTTTTTAAGGACTGGAGTTGCCTCAAGCCCTGGTAGCTGAGCAGAGAGGAGTGTTTTTAGGAGTGCTAGAAGAAGGAATATAGATATTGTTGTGTAGTGTAGTACACCAATGTCTCAGAACTACAGATCAGTTTGTCTTCTCACACCCATTTATCAGTATAAGTTGTATAAACAGTTTCCAACTTCTTTGCAGGTAGAGCACACCAAAATTTAAGAAAGAGATCTCTAAGAGAATCTTGTTTGAAATTGCAGTAGTTTGAAATGTCTGGTTTAGCACATGGCTGAGCTTCTTCACTCTAATCTTGAATTATGCTGTTGCAACTTTAATTAAAATTTTATGAAGTATTATATAGGGTGTGTAATACTGAAAGCATTTTTAGCTTATTATACTTTTGTTTGATTCTTCATATTTTGTTTCAGTCAATGGAAGTCCTGTTTATGGTTTGGGGTTTTTCTTTTTTATGTGTGCTACTTCCTTCCCCACCCAAATTCCTTAGTGGTTTTTCCCATTTGGCAAACACATCAATTTGAGGAGTGGAAGCTTTTTAACAGGAGATAAGAAGCTGGAGCAAAAGTTGTATCCTATTTTTAAACCTTGTTTTTCTTCACCCTCACCCTTTCCCTTCCTTTATCTCTACAGTTTCTTGATGCCCAAATTATATGATTAAATGACTAAACTCATTTGTGAAAGCAAAACTGGTATAGAAGGTTAGATTTTATAGTTCAAGTAAATGATTTAATAAAATGTTCATTATTACATGTATGATAGTTCACCATATCTCTTGCAGACTTATATTTCTCCAAGTGCTGCTATATTTAAAGTGGCAGATGTTGGTGATGAAACAGAGGCTATGCTGAACAACATGAGAGTCTATGGAACATGTATTGTCATTCTGATGGCCATAGTAGTTTTTGTGGGAGTAAAGTATGTCAACAAACTTGCACTGGTCTTCCTTGCTTGTGTTATTCTTTCCATCATTGCCATATATGCTGGAGTTATTAAGACTGCTTTTGACCCACCTGAGTTTCCGTAAGTGCAATATCAAAGTTGTGTGGGTTATTTAAAAGAAAAAATTGTGGGGAGGGAATAGCTACTGTAACCATTTCATGTTTTAAGCTAAGTTTCAAAATACAAACACATTGGTTTCAGTGGTAGGTTTATGTAGTTTAAATACTTATGTTGTCATTTGTTATTCTGAGTTACATATCTGAATATTTCTCTCATTTTTCATAAGATATGGTAACTCTAGAAAATATTCTTTGGTAGTTAAAATTTGGCTGTTATTTCATCCACACCAAGGAGCAAGAAGGTGGGTTTTGCTGACAGCAAATGGAACTGCTTTATTAAAGATTTAAACTAAAACCTATAAAGTAAAAAGATCAAGAAACCATTGTAGCTATTAACCATAGTTATAAAAGAGCCATAATTTTAAACTTTGTGTTATGAAGAAATTTTAGGAACCTCCATTTCTCCCTACTTAAAATTGAAACATTGAAGTGTTTAAATTCACTTGTGTTTGTGAAGGCTTTCCCATTAATAAAATAAAATGGTATTGTTGTTATTCATGACACATTGCTTTTCAAGGTCCTCGATGTGCTTAATTCTTAGCTCAATAGGAGTTACTACTTTACTCCACTTATTAGTTGCATTTTATTTTACCCAGTTATATAAGTTGCATTTTGTGCATATTTTTCTGTTGAAAGAGGAAAAATTATATTGCTTAAGACATGATTGGAATAGGCTGATAACTTCAATCTTGCATGGCACTTCATAACTAGAGTTATCTTTGGCTGTATGATTCAATTACATATGATGTTACATATGGTACATATGTAACAGAATATGTTACAACTTCAATATTACTTTGAAGCATTGGTAATTACATTTCAAATTGACCATTGTGGACTGTTCTGTGACATTATTTTACATGTAATATGCAAAATGTTGACATATTTCTGAATGAAACTTGTGTTTCTAACAGTAACTTCCAAGGGGGAAATAGTAATATCTTTTTGTCACCTGTATAGGTAAAAGATAGTTTATGTGGATATGTAGCATAGGTAAGACTCATTACCAAGTTCCTGGAAACTTTATATGTGGCTACTACTGTAATATTATTGTACTGGGGAGAAAAATATAAAAAGAGTTTATTTTCCACTAAATATAATGGTTTACATTTAGAGTCTGCCTCAAAATGATAAACTCAAGTGCCGTTTTATATAATGGTAACACTGATCTGATGGTGGTCGTTAAAAAACCCAAACAAAACAGCTTTTGGATTGTAATGTTTTTGAGGATCATTTAAAGTTTTTCGTTGCTAGAAAAGGATGAGCATGGTTTACTTGCTTAATCTTACTTTTATATTTTCTTCATCAGACTCATCTTTTAATTAAGTGTATAAAGTATTACTTAATTTTACTTCTTTCTTGTAGGACTGAATGCATCATAATTGCTGTTATTTAGTAGTCAAGCTACTTAAATTGATTGTACTTTCTGAAGAACAAATCAGAAGGCAAAATAGCTGCCAATACCATAAAGTAGAAATATTTGATCCATGTTTTAAAGGCTATTGATGATAGTTTTAGATGTAGAAACTATATACTGTTTTAGTAGATGTAGTATAGGCCTTAAGGTAGATAGTGTAAATAACAGGTTTCTGAAGAAGTCTAGTGGACAAAAAATGGCTTAATTCACAGCCTTGTATTGAAGGAACGCTGATTTTATTTTTCTTGTTTATAGTATCTGTCTCCTTGGAAACCGTACATTGTCAAAACGCAACTTTGATGTCTGTGCCAAATTTACTGAAAGCAATAATGAAACAAAGACTACACCTTTGTGGCGCCTGTTCTGTGATAGTTCTTTGCTTAATGCTACATGTGATGATTACTTCAGTCTCAATAATGTAACAGAAATCCAAGGAATTCCAGGAATAATGAGTGGAGTTCTAACTGGTAAGTTGGAAAGCACAGTGATTTAAAAGTTTTTGGACATTCTAAATTTGGCCAATGGCTGGTCAGTAATATAGTGGTCTGGTCTGTCACTATCTCTTTACCCCTAGTCTGTGTGAAAGATTGCTACCTTGAGCATGCTTCTTCCTATAAAATTTTCATCTGCCTTTAGAATCTTAGTATCAAGTGCTTTAATTTGGGGGTATTTGGAGTTTTTTAGGTACACTTTCAAAAGCCATTGTTCAATCAAAAAAGTGGTAAAGTGCTCACAGCTTTTTTTAAAAATGTGTATGCCAAACACACATTTCAGTAAAGCCATTCATTAATATATTTTCAAACTCTCCTGAGGGAGAACTTGTTTCCAGTTCACAGGTGGTGCAACGAGAATGAAGTGCTGTGGATTGTCCAATCTGTGCAAGTTAGTGATTGAATTAGAGAAAAGCAGTCTACAAAGTATGTAGATTTTCTTCTCTTTACAGATCTGTATGCTTGTGGCAGCTTGGAATTCAAATTGCATCAAGTCATAGGATTCATCTTAAATGTGTAATAATTTGTATTGTACACACACAAATAATATTTCTGGGAATGAAATGGATACACTGATACCTCTCCTTTGTGTTTCCTTAAAATAAAATTTGATTTATATAAATATGTTACATAAGGACACTAGACAGTCACTGCTGCCATAGTACTCCAGTTTAAAATATCACATATAAAGTGTACAAATACAGTAAAAGGTACTAAATGAAACATAGACTTCTCTGAATCTAAATTTGTGGTTTTTAAAAAAATAATTTTCTCAGTGAAAAAGGAAATTATTTGCTTGCTACAAGAAATGTAACTTAGAGTTTGTTCTCTGAGTTTTATGATTTACCATATGCATATCTACAATTTTTCATGAATAATTTTGCACTTCCTGTCCCAGCTCACAAGTTAGCTGTTTGTTCTAATTTTTTGCTACCCTGTAAGAATTAAATTGTTCTTTTACTTTGTGGAGGTTTCAGGCTGAGTACTATTTTTTTTCTTTTGTTTCATTCACTGTTTAATGTTTCATTGAACAAGCAATCCTGTATTAAAGTATATTTTGCTAATTTATTCTCACATAATGCTAAGATCTCTAAAGACCTGGAGTCTGCTGAAAGCTCAGTGTGAGCAACATGCTTTCCAGTATTCACTGCTCTTTGCCTACCTCTAGTAAATTTCATCATGTGTGGGTTTTTTTTTTTGTTTTGTTTTTGTTTGTTTTTTTTTTTTTGTTTGTTTGTTTTTTTTTTTTTTTTTAAGTTCTTGCAGCTGTTTTTCCTTCTCCAACTTTGAATTAACTGAGAATTGCCAGCAGGCTCTCATCTTGGTGCTAGCTCCTATTTTTGGGCTGTTTGAGTGTACTGGATAGCACTGGTTACATCCTGATGGTCATTCTTGTAGAAGTTTACTGGTGGCTCTTCTGCATTATAAAGCTGTATTTCCATTTACTTTTACCTGTTGCTTTCTGTCTTTGAACTGTTTTTTTTAATCCATGTGAGGAGATTTCCTCTTATCCAATGTCTTGTGTAGATTCCTTGGGTGAGGAATATTTTAAAAACATGGGCAATACAGATGGACTGATCCAAGTGGATTGTCTTCATTTATGTTTCCCTCAAGGAATTTGAATACTTCTGACAATTTTCTTATACAAAAGCTGAGTTGAGGCTTCCCCAGTTTTTCAAAACTCAAGAAAAACTGTGAATAACTACTAAGTTTTGTCAGAAATCAAAAATAACTTCCATGTTTATTGCCTCTATCAACTCTTATTGTTGCTATTGACTGTTCCTGTAGAGATGCTACTCATGAGTCCTTAGTTTCTGTGTCTCCCTGAAACACTTTTAAATGAAAGAAATGGCCTTCCATTTGTCCTTGGGTATAAATACTACTTCACATCAACCTCAGGTATTTCAGTGTTCTTGGAGATTTCAGGCTGAGTACTGCTTTTCCTGCTTTTGAAAATATGCGCTCTGCTTCTGTTCACTGATTAACATTTCTCTAAACAAGAACTACTCTATAACAATGCATTTCACTATCCTAGTTACACCTAATACTAAAACTAGGTGTCTTACTTGCTGAGTGTGAGCACACATTCTGATACCTAGCATAAGCTTGAGCTCTCGTGGTAGAGATTTCTCAAGGAGAATTTTCTTCCACTTGATGAATGTTCTGCATTGTGTGAAGGCTTTGGAGCTGCAGGCTCTGCACATTAAAGTTTCTTGAGCTGTGACTGGGAATATTCAGATGCCATGACTGAGTGTCTCGGGAAGTGTGCCAAGTCCTCACACCATTTATTGGGCACTCATATAGAGTAAGTATTCATCTCTTATATACCTTCTGTGAGTGTTGTCCTAACAATAATAAATCATTCTGCAGATGGCTGACTAAATAGGCCTATAAACCTAACAGAAATTATACAGTTCTGCGAACTACCTTTATCAACATTTTTCTGATGTTGGTAGCATATTGGTCTGATACATTGTACCTGTTCTTGTGTATGTACCCTAAATGCTAGCTGCTAGGGGAGCCTTAGCAATCAAGGAATGGTCCTAGAAGGGCCAAATGTCTGGACTTTTCTGAAAAGTTATTCTTGTTTCTCAATCTAACTTTCAAGTCCACTTGGATTATCGCTTTTGGGAAAATAAGCATAGGAAAACTCTGTGTGACATGTTATGAAATGGGAAAGTGATTTCTATTCAACAAAGTATCTAAGCCAATTTTACCCACTTGTGCTGGCATGCACAGTTCCACAATTAAGTTGCATGCATTGCAGAGCTTAGGTCATCGTCATTCCTGTGTCATGCTGAATAAAGGACACAAGCTGTTGAGTGCTTATTAAGTATTAAGTGGTTTTGATTGGCAATTTAAGCTGATTTTTGGATTTTCTTCTTATGTTTCACTGGGGGTAAATAGATGCTAATTTGGAGATCGTCTTATTTTACATCACTCATCAAATCTCTGCTAAAATTCCTGAAATTTAAAATTCTTTTGTTTTATTAACTCTTCTTATGGCTTCAGTCTTATCTCTAGATCAGTCTGTTACTCCTCTTCATTTGATTGCAGTAATACACATAGCATTCCTTAGTGTAAGGAGTGCTGGTGTCCTGGACGGTCGGGACAGATAAAGATGAGAGATCTCTGAAGTCAGGTCTTAGAATATACGGTTTATTGCAAAGGTGTGGGTGTGGGGGCCCTGCTTGGAGCTGCCAGCCGCAGCTCGGAGCAGGCCCCAAGGAGTGGGGGCAGGGAGAGATAGTGAGAGAGAGAGAGGTAGCGGGGGCGGGAAAGGATGCTAAGAGAGGGTCCAAGAGAGCATTTCAAGATCCAAGAGGGCCTCTGGTCCTCCAGGTACACCTTATCAGGGGGCTTCAGAGTGGGTGCAGAATAAGACTTGGGCCAATGGGATTACAGATACCTGATACTTCAGGGGAGGGTTACAGATGTGGGATAAACTATACATTTTTGAGGGATGAGGCAGAACATTCTATCTGACCCTTGGATCTGTCTGTAGGTCAAAAGGGGGAGTTGCCTTCAACTGGCTACACCACTGTTGCTCAGCAACCAAGATCTGACATCTCAAAGCTCATTCTCATCTCAGTCTCGCCCACAGTCTCTGTATTTTCCAAATCCTTTGCCAGGCAATCATATTTACAAGGCTTTCCCATTTAATCTTCCCCAACACCTTAGGAAATAATACTTATTTTTAATCTTTGCTCTGCTTTCTCTTCTGCTTCTCATGCATACTTCCATATATGCTTAACAATTGTAAGATTTTTGTTAAAAATCTGGGTATGAGTACCCTCTCTTTGGCCACTTATGGTTCAAAGTCCATCTTCTACTGTGCTCAAGGTTACTTTTTGCTATTATAAAGGCTTAGAATATTGTACTTAAATTCCCTAGAGTTGTTCAGAGTTATTCAGGATGTCTGAAAATTGGCTATTCGATCATCCTGGCAGTCCATGGGAATTGTTTATTTCCTTGCTGTAAAATCCATTGCCTTCTTGACAGGCCAGAAGAGTATCTACTTTGTTTTCTCACATATGATAGGACAACTTGTCTCATTTTCAAATAAGAATCAGTGTGGTCTGTTCTCACAATCTTATCAAGGTACATGACCACTGTTTTCCACAAGTTTAAGTTCTCAAAATTTATGCTTTGACCTATCACTCTTCAAACAAACGTGCTTAGTTTGCTGGGGAATTAGAGCCATATTCTGCTGGGGTTTTTTTTGCTTATCAGTCATCTTCTGGAGTCTGGTTACCCTGCTTTTGTCACCATATGGAAATTTTTTAACATTAACAGCTGAATCCTGAACTGTTATGCAGGATTATTCTGTACAGGAGGTCTCAAAGAACTCAAACTACAGTTAAGTAGAATTTCTTTTTCATACTGCTCTTCAAAATACAAGAACAAGAAATATTAGTATATACTAAAATTCCTTGAACCTGGAGATAAGGTTCCTTATTTTTTCACAACAGTACATCTGTGTGTCTGTGCAATGTAAGTGTACATTCTACAAATATGTTAGAATTTAATTCTATAACTATATTTTGCTTTAAAGGAAGAGAAAATTTTGCAGGACACATCTCACACTACTGCATTTTTAGTGGCATGGACTGGAGTGCCCATGTGTTACAATTGGTATTAATCATACTGGGAAATGTCATGATTTTTGTGTAAGAAAAAGGCATCTGATTCGTAGGATTATTGCATTCTCACTAGTTGATATCCTGAAACAGAGAGGTGACACTGATTTTGTTTTTTCCCCCACCTTGTAGATAATCTCTGGAGTGCCTATTCAGAAAAAGGATCAGTAGTTGAGAAAAAAGATCAGCCATCAGTTGCTGGATCAGAAGAGTCAAAAATGGCTGGACTTCCTTATGTTTTTACAGACATCATGACCTACTTCACAATGCTTGTAGGGATTTATTTTCCATCTGTGACAGGTAGACACAACTATTTTTCTTGCATGAAGATATGTACTTTTATCTGGAAAAAAATATTTTCATGTGAATTTTTTTCATTTTCCCCACTCTTATAGGTGACTCATGCTATTGCAAGTTTCTGTGCCTGAGGTTATGTACCTAAAACCTTCTGGTGCTAGGGGTTGTGGCTGATGACTTTTGGAGATTACAGGAATTAAACCAGAAAACTGTTTAAGGGCCATCTCCATGTCTGCAAAGAAAGCAAAACCCTCATGTGTTACTAAATGTTTATTCAAAATAAGGTGCCTTTATAACACTTTAATCTTCAAAGGCTTGAGAGAACAGTTTAATATTAAAATGATTCTTCCAGTGTCCAAGATGCCTGGTTAACTGCCTGGGATTTGTTTACATGTCCAATATTTTGCCACATTAACTGTGTAGACTTTTTTGTCAAGCCTAGACTAGTTGTATTTCATTTTCCTCAGCTCACCCTTGACTGAAAAAACCAGATATATTTTTCTTCAAAAGTCCCAGCTGAAGTAATTGTAATATCAAGTAACACAATAGAACTCCGCTAAAAAGTTGCAGCACTGTTTGCTAGTTTATTATGAAGTGGAATCATCCTTTTGTATTCACTGTTTGAACCCCACTACTCCCATTTCTTTACTTCAGACTCTTACCAACATTCATCATATCTGAATCCATGGTTAATGTTTTATTCCATGGAGTTTGACAATGTTTTTGCACTTCAAAATCTTGATATTAGCTTCTATGGTTTTGCTTCTAGTGGTCCGGTCAATTCCAGGAGAGATGGCAGAATTAGTTATTTATTATATATATATATATATATATATATATATATATATAAACCACCTATATATTATAGGTTTCTTTCCCTCCTGTCACTGTATGTGCCACAAAATAATTCTGTTCTCTTTTTAGATTCACACACATGCGTACATGTAATTTTTCTAACCATTCTTTTTCTTGCCTGCTCCTTTCTTTTTTGCTTCTAAGGTTTTATTTGTTAGTTTATTGATTTGCTTGCTTACATTTGCTTGTTATTATGATGTTATTTTATTATGATTGTTATTATGATTTTAGTAGAAAGTTAGTGCATTAGGTCACACTGGCTAAAATTGCTAAGTCCCTATTAATTTGTAACATCCATTCCCAGTGGCAAAATTGCTACTCCTTCTATTTATTCATTTCAAGAATGATTCTGAGGTAATGCTTGAAAATCTTTTTTTAATCTGTCTTTTTACTGACCTTTATAGTATTTGCTTACTCAAGTGGATAGTAACACAGATTTCTGAATAAAATGAAGGTATAAATTGAGGATTTGTGCGGGATTATAATGTGCTTCTGTAGCCTGCCCCATTGGCAATATTTGAGTTAAATTTGGCTTAAAATTAGATTTTCTTATTCTCTTAGTTGTTATTATGGAGTTAATTGTTTTTATTACATAAATTTTGTCTCTTTTTAAGGTATTATGGCAGGTTCAAATAGATCTGGAGATCTAAAGGATGCTCAAAAATCTATTCCTACTGGTACAATTTTGGCTATTTCAACTACATCTTTTATTTGTATCCTTTATACTGTGACTTTTTTCTTAGTCTACATTCTGTAGATTCTGTAGGTATAACAGATTTTTCACTGGAAAATTATTGGAGTTTCCTGAGTATAAAATGAATGAAATCTAAACTGAAAAGAAATCTTTTATATTTGTCTAAAATATCATTATTATTTATAAACATTATTAAAATATGTCAAATTATATATATATATATTCTACTAGTGCTTCAAATTCCAAGGTGTAATTGATGGTTTTAGTCAAGTGATCTGAAGGTTTTTAGCATTAGGCTTCAGTTGGCAGATTGTTGTCATACTCAGTATAACCAGATCTTAAACTAAACACCCAGTAATAGAAGTCGTCGGTCCTTCAAAACCTAGAGTACACAAGTATTTGCTTGTTTGTATGAGAAAATGCCTGTCCTATTGCATGATGTATGAGCTGGCTACTTCCAATACTTCACAGGTCACTGTGAAATACAGTCATAAAGAACATAAACTAAAAAATTGTAGTAGGGAAGAGCTAAAAAAACCAAAAAAGCAGCCAGGAAACACACACACATACTTCATTGTCATGGACATTTTAATTTCATACCTTGGTGAAAAAAGGTGGGGTTTCCTCTATGTGATTTTTTTAGAGAGTAATCTTCCTTCAGTCTCATTAACAGATCTCTCCTGTATAGTATTGTTTGGTGCCTGTATAGAAGGTGTAATATTAAGAGATAAGTAAGTAATATTCAACTTCTAATATTACATGGAGTATATGTAATCATATGTTATATTAATAGGACTTATTAATGGCTCTTGTGTGAAATATCTATGTGGTATATATTTCTTTTGCTTAGTTTAAAACTGGAGGGAAAGTGTGTATGTTAAACTGAGATGGCTGCAAAAACTAGTCAGGTTATTAGACTGTATGCCTTCAAGAAGCAGAAGCAGAATCTAAGATAAATGTTTGAAGTTGAACCAGCCTAATATAATGTTCTTGATGAAGAATATCATAATTACTATTTGCAGAGCTGATGGATGGGGATATGGTGATACTACTTTGGGAGAAGTAATAGGTTTTTGAGGAACAAATTTTAAAATTTGACAGTTGCATGACAAGGGGAGTTTGTAAGAAGACGGCAGTGCACCATCAGACCTATGATTTCCACTAGACATATGACTATTTTTTGTTTTAAAATCTCAGTAGTACATCAGGAGTCATGTCTATTTTCAACAATGTAATTGCCTGAAGAATTTAAGGCATAATATGAAAAATGAAGGGAATAAATGTGATGGACACGAGTATGAAGAGAATCTTCAGATTTTGATCAATTTCTCCATTAGGAGAAGTTGGTTAATATGAAACTGTTGTCAGGTTTTACAATTGTTTTCTTGCTGGTGTCTGGTTCTCTTTTCTACTGAGGGCCATATTTGCTTTTATGGTGATAAAATAGTGTCATTGGGGTATTGTTTAAAAGGTGGTGAAGTTGATGTTGAGACAACTTATTTCATAAGTCTAGAAGGAAAACCATAAATTAAAAGCTGGATTCTAATCAAACTAATACAAGAAGCAGCAGGGGATCCATGAAAAGCTTTTGACACTCTCTCAGAGCATCCTCATAGGCAAACTCAATAACTGTGGACAGTGAGGTGGATTGAGAAGTGGCTGACTGGCAAATCCCAGAGGGTCATGATCAGTGGCATAGTCTAGTTGGACACCTGTAACTAGTGGTGCCCCCCAGGGTTCTGTATTGGACCAGTGGTATGCCCTTGTGGCCAAGAAGACCAGTGTAATATTATGGGAATAAATTGTGCAGACTCATTTTCTTCATGGTGGAAAAAGCCGTTTCTTTATTCACATAACTCCTTTTTATACAGTGTTACAGACCTCGTGTGTGACTCCAATTGGTTAGTTGCTTTTTTGCCAATTACTGTATTGGTTAGTAACAAGTTGCTATCCTGTATTGATTGGTCACTGAAACCCTTGATGTGTATGTGCAGGAAAAGTTGCTTGTGAGAGATAGTTTTCATTTTTCTAACTGTGTAAAAACAATTTATACAGGTGCTAGTTGTTTTTCACCCAGGAATAGATTGTTATGTTAACAAACTGCTCACACCAGGATTGCTTTCACATGGGAATTTATAAAGTGCTAGCTTGATAAGGCCAGCCACTGATTCCAGGAGAGCAGGCCTGATCTTATGAGGCCTTTTTTTAATATTTTTTCTACCGTACTGCAACATAATCCTAGTTTGCGTTAGGAGGAAGAGCATTGCCAGCAGGTCAAAGGAGATCATTCTGCCCCTCTGCTCAGCCCTGATGAGACTGCATTTGGGCTGCTGTGTCCATTTCTGGGCTCCTCAGTACATGAGAGACATGGAGCCTCTGGAGGTCCAGTGGAGGGCTATGAAGATGATAAAGGGATTGGAACATCCCTCTTATGAGGAAAGGCTGAGGGAACTGGGCCTGTTCAGCCTTAAGAAGAGACAACTGAGAGGAGATCTCATCAATGTATTTAAGTAACTAAAGGAGGGGTGCTAAGAAGATGGACCTGGGCACTTGTCAGTGGTGCCAACCAACAGGACAAGAAGCAATGGGCAGAAACTTATGCACAGGAAGTTCCACATGAATATGAGTAAGAACTTCTTTACTGTGCAAGTGACTGTGCACTGCAACAGATTGCCCAGAGACGTTTTGGAGTCTCCATCACTGGAGATATTCAGGAACTGTCTGGACACAATCCTGTGCATTGTACTCTGCTTGAACAGGGAGTTTGGCTCAGATGACCCACTGTGGTTCCTTCCAACATTACTCTTTCTGTGATTCTGTGATTTTTACTTTAAAATGATATTGCTGCACCAGTGAAAATATCTGTTAGTTTTTCCTTCACCATAAATATAAAAGCCAAATCAAACTGCCTAGGAAATAGTAAATGAATTCTGAAATAAGAAATTAATGCAGAGCTAAACTCGTATTTTTGAAATTTACAGGGCAGTGGGAGGTGAGGGAATTTTGTGAGCTATTGTTAGAGCAGGTTGCATTGTAGCAAGAGCCTTGAGTCCATGAACTTTCATTTACATTGCAGCCAGTTCTTATTTGGCTGAAATTCAGCTGAACAGTAAAGTGTGTGGATTTTCAGTCTGGTCTAAAAACTGGTTTCTGAGGCTTTTTTCATTATGATTGTTGTATCTGCAATGGGAAAAAAGAAGTTGTACATTTTTCTGTTTCTTGCGTCTCTTGATGTTATTCCTATTCTGTATTTAGTTGAAAAATAGGCATTAGAATTTGAACTAAGAATAAATATACGGTTAGAGAAATCTTGTTATAGGGGGACAATATGGGTTTTATCCTATAATTTTGAGGAGTGTGATTTTACCTTTTCTTTTTTTTTCTTTTCTTATTTTCTGCTGAAAATAGTGTGTAGTTGTGCATCCAAACTTGGGCATAAGCAAGAATTTGAACACTGGCATATTATATTCACTTAATTGCTGTGTTTCTTGACCCTATTTTAAAAGCATGTCTGAAAAGACAAAAAACATTTAATTTTCCTTATTTTTCTCTTTTATTTCTGTAGACCTTTCCTTTTATTTGGAAAAAACTGAACATATTAGGAAAAAATAATGGTGGTATTACAGTAGAGATAGCCTTAAAATTAATTTTGGCTGATTACTACCAACAGTAAGATGAACTATAAGAACCATACTTGCTTTTAAAACAAAACTGCCAGTTCAAAGGAGGGGGGAGGGAGGAATAACCTTTTTGCAGTTTATTCAAGTCATGCCTAAATTAACATAAAGTTAGGTATCAAAAAAAAAAAAAAGTGGAGATAGTATTGGATTGGACACTCAGGACTGTAATGAAAGCACCTCTTCCTAACTTCTACCCACTTGTTTGCTCTAGTTAATTAAAAATTGCATCAGGTTGCACAACAGCCAGAAGATGTGGAAAACTCAAAATGGTTGTGTCTAGTATTTTCTCTATTTACGTATTGTATGTCAGTCTCACACTTTTAAAAGGAAAGGCTAATACTTTTTGTGAAACTCCTGCTTATGCCCCAGGGTATACTTGTGTATATAGTGGAACAGATTTCTGTAAACTAGTTCCTAGCTCTCACAAGGATCTGTAAGATACAAATGTGCATACTCCTGCTATTGTTTTAATTCTGAAAAGTTTGCCAAGGTATCTGATAATTGCTGCATATCTGCTTAGAGGCAGCACTTAATGTGAAGTGATTATAATGTCTTCTTTAAAATGGCAGAATAAAGAGAGATTGCTTGGTTGGAAATCCTATAGTGTGTACTGTAACACAGTGTTTATTGTTAAAAAGTGCTCTTGTCCAGAAAGATTGAAATGTGGGTGTTGAAGCTACAGTAAAAGTTATTTTAATGCTTACTGATTCTTTTTTTTTGTTTTGTTTTAGTTATTTTTGTTTCCCCTGTTCTTTCTTAAGGTTTGGAGAAGCAGTTAATGGAAATCTGGTGGTTGGTACACTGGCCTGGCCTTCTCCGTGGGTTATTGTGATTGGTTCATTCTTTTCAACATGTGGTGCTGGTCTCCAGAGTCTCACTGGTGCACCCCGACTATTGCAGGCCATTGCAAGAGATGGAATTGTACCGTTTATTCAAGTGAGATTTTTTTTTTCTTGTTCGTGTTCTTACAGTATTTCCAATGTAGCTTCTATTTTGAAAAAAAAAAATTGATGTATTATTTCTGCTATTCCTGTAGAATGTGAAGAAAAGATTTGGAGCTCAGTTCTATTTGTGTACAATAACAGATCAGGCTATTGCAGGACAAAGTTTGAGCTTCAATATTTTTGTGCAGTGCAATTTAATTATATTTGATTTTACACATGAAAGTTAGTGATTCCAAACTGAATATAGTATTCTATAAATGGAAATAAATGAACTAAGAAGCAACTCATAACTGAACTTCTAGACTCTAGGCTGTGTTTACTTCTTGCACTTGTGAACAGAGTTATTTAATCTCACTATGGAAGTGCATAAAATTTCTCATATTACAGAGATTAAATTCTAATTTTTATTCATTTTTGTAAGGTAAATTAAGTCAGTAAAGATGTAACAAGAATTCTATCCCATGACTCCAAATATGAAGATTTGTTCCAACATCTCTGTGCATATTTTAAGAAGAAATAAATCAGATTTTTCTCAAAGTAAGGGAGCTGGCAAACAGAAGATGATGAGAGAATTCTTGCTGGGCTGCTTCTGCAAAATCTAGACAACTACACTTGTGTTAAAAATCAGTAAATAAAACTCCAAAAGATAATAGTGTCTGGAGAGCAAAGCTGTGATCTGTATGGTGAAGTTTGGAGTTTGAAAGCTTACCTCAAGATTTGCAAGACTATCTGTAACAGGAAATAGATACACTAAGTATGCTAAAGTGGAGGGATTGAGTAGTGGTGGAGTTTGACTTGTCAATGGAAAGGGGCTGTAATGCAATAAGTTTTAAGTTCTGGGTAGTATAAAGAGAAACAAGAAAAATTTACTTTTGCCTGAAGCAAAAATTTGGTAGAGAGAAGGTGACATTATGATTACACATCCTGAGAGTTAGACTTGAAAGGAATGAAGAATCAAAAGGAAAGATTTGTGGTTCGGGAAGTGAGAGAAAGGGAATTGAAGAGAAGCAGGATACTTAGAGAGGGATTTGACACTTGAGAATGCACTTGCTGTTTTGGAGTGATATGGCTAGTAGTAGGGTTTATTACAGAAGCAAGACTATGATATACTTAAGAAAAAAAAACCCAAATTACTTGAAACATGAGTAGAAAAAAAGGGGATTTTAATATAATAGTAGGAAAATTGATGGAGGACAGGAAGCTAAGAGGACAGCATAGAAAATGAATGAGGTCTTAATTTCTGTAATTGAATGGAGGAATATGGAGGAGAATAAATACCACGGGAACCTCGGGCATTTTGCCATCTGTCACCAGTATGGCTGTATAGAATTCTCCACAAAAGAAATTACCACATGCAAAATGTTTTTTGGTAGGGCTCTGTGCAGGATCATAGTCTTGTCTAATTTCTCTTTAAGGGTGAATATTATGTTGATAAGTACTGAATTGATACCTAATTTCTATGTTACAAAAAGTACTGGCCTAAACTATATTAGCTTTTTACTAGGCATAAATCTCTTATGCATATGGTTTTTAATTTTCTTAAGAATATTTCAGTAAGAGCTTCTATAGGACTTCCATGTTATGTAGTCTTTGCTTACTTTAGTAAGCATATTTCTTACTGGAAATGTGTGTTTTGCAGTTTTAATTTTGGCTTTTCATAGTATAGATTGCATCATTTTCTTTTGTAACTAATAACTACTTTGAGTTAGAACTAAATAAGTTAGTTCATTATTTGCACCATAGTTTACTACTGTATAATGAACAGCTTTCCCTAATCTTACTGTAAACTTGAATTGAACTAGATATTTGGTCATGGAAAAGCAAATGGAGAACCAACTTGGGCTCTGCTCCTCACTGTTGGTATTTGTGAAATAGGAATTTTGATAGCCTCATTGGACAGTGTAGCACCGATTCTTTCTATGTAAGTATGAGTGTGGTGTTTTGTGTTCTTAAGTTAAATAGTATTTTCTTTTAAAATTAACTAGGTAATTCTTTTTCTTTTTTTAAATAATACATGTTAGACTTTGTTTTCTATCAAATTATATTCCTGTGTGATCCTGGGGGTAATATGAAACAACAAAATATTTTGGCTGAACTAATTTCTAGGCACAAAGAAGTTTTTCCATGACAGAGATCTGAAATACTAATAAAAATATGTTCAACTTTTTAAAAACTTGGATTTCAAAATAATAATTACTGCTATTTTAGGCCAAGTGCACCTTACAGAGACAGACAAAATTCAGTCTTTTAGAATATGAATAGATTGTTTTTTACTTTGTCCAGAACACGATACCATCTGAGCTTCTATAGAAAAAGAAAAAAATTAACTCTGTCCCAGCCAAAAATGATACACCATGATTGTCAGTTATTTGCCACGTTTGTCTCCAAAATATGTGTTTGAGGGTCTATATTATGGTAATACTATATTTTGAGGCCTAATATTCTATAAGCAATCTTAATGTGTGTCTTGTGTTCTCTTGGCCACTCTGAATATAGTATACAGGAAAATGTATACCTTCCTTCCCTTTTTTGGATTGTGTTTATATTTTAATGCACATCTGTCTAGTACCTTTCTCATTAGAAAATGCTCTTCTTTTCTTAACAGGTTTTTCCTTATGTGTTATATGTTTGTAAATCTGGCTTGTGCAGTTCAGACACTTTTGCGAACTCCCAACTGGAGACCTCGTTTCAAGTATTACCACTGGTAGGGAATATTTTTTCATTCAGAAGAGTTAAAAACTAACTATACAGCCCTAAATTGTTGATTTTATTGCAATAATAAAACAAAATCTCCTTTCTGACTTACATGAGTTATGATTCATGTACTCAATAAGAGCATCACTTGTTTTCATGTTTTTAGAATAGCACCATAGTAATAACAGTGATCATGAAAACATGCGGCTAATATAGATGGTTTGGAAAGGGGTTACAGGATGACATTGTATTCTGCTTAGAAGCCAAGAGAGCTTCCGTGGGAAAATGAGGATGAAAAACCATAAAATCTGCCTTGTATATATACTTCAGGAGAACTGGTAGAAGTGTTCAGGAAGGTTAGGACGAATTTCATTTTGGTTATGCAAAAAATACACAAACCTAAAACTTCTACAGAAAAAAGTCTCATTCAGTATACATCAATTGGCTCATTGATGATGTGATGACTGGTTTTAAAATATGCTTTGGACATTGCATTTGATAACTGAAGTAAACCCTGTAAAAAGTGAGTAAAGGTCAAGAATACAAAAGGTGGAAGTGTGTTTTTTTGTTTAATCTTTTTTTAATGGGTTAAGAGTTCAAACATCTCTAAGCTTCTTGATTTATTTCTAAGTGTATGTTAAAAGTACATAACTTAATTAAAAATAATTCTATTGAGAAATTTATTGTTGAAATGACCTTAAATACTAGAGCATTTAGTAGATAAGCTGGCATGATTCTAGGATGTAAGAGTTACTTATGATTTTTCCTTTTAAAGAGTTGAGTGAAAATGAAATGTTGCAGTACTAGCTTTGAAAAAACTTGTTGAATCTGCTCTGTAGTTACATACTAGTTTGACACCTAACCCTCCAAATATATACATTTGGCAACAATTCTTTTTTATATTTTTCTCAGAGACATCAGTGAGGCAGCTGACTCACTGTGTGACTACTTCTAGCCAAAGCAGGTGTTGGAATGTTCAGCAGGAATTGGGATGGCATTTTCTTTTCTGAGTGAAAGTAGAGTCTTAGATTAATTCAGGCATGAAAGATCAGCTGTTGTTCTTCTATACAAACTACAAGACTGATGTCCTCAGAACTTGTAGAAATCATTCCCTAAGTTCAAAATTGAACTCAGTGCACTAAAGTACCAAACTAGAGGTACCAAACCAAAGTTAACTATATTGACACCCCGTCAATATAATCAAAGTTAGCACTAATTTGGAAATTGGGTGAAAACTAATTTGGGAGGTTGTATATGACTAAAAATATACACAAAACTGGCAATTTTGAGATGATTTACATCTAAATTTAATAAATGTGGGCAAACCAGGCATATAGACTTAAGTTTGGAAATGCTTTTGTAATTTTTTTAGCTTACATTCATTCTTCTTTGTAACCTTTAGAAGATTGTTTTCTGTATTCCACTGACTTGTGTTATTGGTCAAGAGACAGACCACAACAGAAGTGAAGAACAGAATTGATGAGTCAAATTGAATTTAAACTAATCAACTATTTTTGCTGGAAGTAACAAAGTTGTTTTTTACTGTTTGAATTTTTTAGCTTAAATTCAAATCAACAGTAATAAGTGATAATATGTTTTGAAACTGAGCTTACTTGGAGGTACTGAAATTTCAGTACTGACAAATGTAGTAAATCTATTGTTATATCTAATTTAGATGCATTATTTATGTCACACAAAGGTTCTAAATGCATTTTTTTCATATAAGCTAAAAGTGGGTCAACTTTTTTTTTTATTTTATAATAGCTAAAAAATAGCCTTTGAAGGAGAAAGGCCTTTCTGGAAGTTAACTTAAATAAGAAATTAACTTTGTAGAACATTTGTATGCCTATTTACAAAAATGGAAAAAAATTGGTTTCTTTTAGGACTCTTTCATTCCTGGGGATGAGTTTATGTCTTGCCTTGATGTTCATTTGCTCTTGGTACTATGCTTTGATTGCCATGCTAATCGCAGGATGTATATACAAATACATAGAATATAGAGGGTAAGACCATATATCTTATTTATTCTATATTTAATATCTTTACCATTCAGCAAAAGCTCTTTTGTATAAAATAGATACAACTGAACTAATAAAGTTCAGAGTATTCTTTGAAACAAGGTAAAATCTGATCTCTGTTACGGGTTGTAAGTTTTCTGGCTTGAATTTCTCTGGAAGCTCTGTTACATACTTTTCAACAGCGAGAACTGACAGAAATAATAATCAGTAAGTCTGGGAAACTCTCATTGGAGCAGAGATGATGGTGTAAACTTTTGGTACTTCAGGAACATTACCTCCCAACATCAAGCAGCAGCTATTACAAAAGTGTAAATTATTATTACCTTGTGCAGAAGCTCAAACTCTACATTTTTGCGTGCGTGCACTTGATTACGTTCTAGAATTAATCTTTAAATTGCAACATACTTTGCACTGTATGCATTTGTCAAGAAATAGTCATGCCTGTCAGACATGCTAAGCAACTATGAGTCTTAAAGTGCATGCTGTGTTCATAAAAAAACTCCAAAAAATGAAACCAGCAAAAACTCCAAGTAAACAACATACAGAAACAGTACAGCTAATTATGATCAGTAAAGATGCATGCTGTCCCTTTCTAAGGATAATTACCCTGTGCTGAAAGAAAATAGTAATATCTTGGGGCAGGAAATTGAAGCTAGGCCACTGTTTTGATGAGTGATTAAAAACAGCTCTCAAGTGGATCAGCTGGTATTAACTGTTCCACCCTGTGGATTCTCCATCTTTTAATATCTCCATTTCCAGATTAGATGCTTTTGTGGATTATAACATCTCCATTTACTGGGCTAATGATAAGAAAATTAATTTCCCAATTTTAGTGAGAAAGTCAGATCAGATGGTAACAGTTCTGCATGCATGTATGTATATATATATATATCGGTTCATACATAAAATTATGCATCATTCCAAATTTATATATAAGTTCTACAAATGTTGGCACATACCAGGACATTTACCTTGTTGAAGGAGATGCTTTACTAGAGCTAGCTAAGTTCAGAGAAAACTCATGAGTGAAAATCAGAGGGAGGGAGGGAGGGTGGGCAAGGGAGATGGACCCCTTGCCAGTATAGAATCCATTCTCCTGACCACTATTAATCACCAATATTCTATATTGGAATTAAAATGACTGGAAAATATAGGGAGACTGAAAATGGTCAGGAGAATGGATGGAGGTTTAGGCTTTCTGGGAGGGAAGCTGGGAAGGAAAGAAAGTGGAGAAGGCTATAGTGGTGGTGTTGAGGGCAAGATAGGTTATACTAATCCATGTGAAGTCAAGTTGCACTTACTAATTTTGCTTCTTTTAAAAAATTCCTTTTAAGTATCCTTCACTTATTCATTCTAGTGCTAAAAAGCAACTTAAGTAGCTCTCACCATTACAAAAATGCTTCTGAAGTATGAATAAACTAGACCATAGTAAATATTTATAAATAGAGAAAAATTACCTTGAAGGGGTCTGGAACTGCTTCACCTTGGTTAATCTTCAATCTTGATTTAAGTCTACAAGACAAGGGTTTTTCATGCATTCATGCAAAAAGAGAGTGATCAATTTTTACATCCATTATCCCCCACATGAAAAAAAGTACTTGATTTGTATAAATAAATGGGACCCTGTTAATTGAACCTCTTTTGTGTCCTGAAGAGCGGAAAAAGAATGGGGCGATGGAATCCGAGGCCTGTCTCTGAATGCAGCTCGCTATGCTTTGCTTCGTGTTGAAGACGGTCCTCCTCACACCAAGAACTGGAGGTAGAGTCCTATGTTTTTTGAGGTCACTTAATTCTTGAAATATGTAAATATATTGGAATACTGCTGGGAAAGCAGTGAAGTAAAGAAAAAGTGAGATTCACCTTTAAAATAATGTTTTAACTTGGGCATGGCAATGATGTCATTGCAATACTACTATTTTACTGAAACGGAATGTGACTTGTGGTCAGTATCTAATCAACTTTGTGGCATACTGACTTGAACTTAAATCCATATAGTGTTGACATGGTTTTCAAAAGTACAGAAGAATTGTAATGTTTGATTATTTATAGATTTTTCAGATTCAAAGAAACAGTTACCCTTGAATCTCACCATCTCTACCGAAGAAACACTGCAATTCCATAAGTGCAATTTTTTTTTGTTTGTGTATATGTTCCCTCTGAAATACCTTGTACAAATCTACAGAGAACTCTTTTTTGTTTAAATTCGTTTTTATGGTATTCTTTTTATACAGCTTCATTCAATAGTAGCACTTTCTAAATTGCTTAGATGCCATTGAAACGAAATCTCACATTTTACTGTAATGGAGTTAGATCTCCACTACTATTTTTGCAATGTAAGTTTTTTACTTGTTAAATCTAATTTTCCTCAAAGCCAACTTTAAAAGTTACTTAACATTTAAAAATTAAGGACCTTTGCACATTGTCACTTCTGATGAATGTAATGAATGAACTAATGAATAGTTCTAGTCACTGCTCAGTGATAGTATCATGGGGTGCATGCACATGCAGTGTTCTGTTATCCTTCAGTATAATGGCATTATTTTACCATTTTTCCTGGGACTGATGAACTTGGCATATCAGAGATACCAATGTAATGTAGTGTTGACAATCCTGTTAAATATTTGACTGCTTCAGTTCCAAATGAGATATCTTTTTCCATTGTGTCAATATAATTGCTAGAACTGAACCATCTTGTTATATCTTAAACTGTGCTAATTTTGAGGTAGGAAGTATGATCCAACTTGTCATCAGTCTTTTGAATTTGTAGCAATGACAGGAAAAGTATAAAATGTTGATTTGGGAAAAGTAAGTAGATTGAATATTGATTAAAGGAAATAGAGTGCATCCTCATCTAGTATGCAGTTGAAACTGAACTTTGGGTACTCTTGGTATGATTGTTGACTGTCCTTTTGTAAGGACCTACACAGGCAGAGGGGTGAGTCGTTGAGAACATCATGAAAATCCAGAAAGGATAACTGCAAGTTATCCTTCTATCCTTATCTGAATACACCTGGTACAGGCATATACAGAGCAGTGATACAAGACTGTGAAGCTGCTTTGGTAAAAAGGACCTGTAGTTCCCAGTAGATAGTAATCCAGCAGTGTGTATTGGCAATGGCATGCTGGACAGGAGGACAGATAGTACATTGGGAAGTAAATATACTGGGAGATATTTATTTTTGTTAAGCACTCATTAGTATACATTTACAATCTTTCTTCCATGTTTATGTACTATGATGTAGGAATGGCAAACTCGAGTAGATACAACCGCAGATGACGGTTGGAGCACAGGGGCATCTTCCCTCTGGAGAGGGGCTGAGGGGCTATGCTTATTCAGGTTCGAGGAGGCTGAAGAGGAGCCTAAAAGTTGTTATAACTAACTTATAAACATGCAAAACCTAAAAGAAGGTTACTAAGAAGATGGAGTCAGATTTCTTACAGCAGATTAGGATAGGAGACTAAGAGAACATGACAAAATAATTAAGCACTGAAGAGGTGACCCAGAGGTCTGTTTCTAGAGGTTTTCCAAATCCAACTGAATGAAGCACTAAACAGTGTTCAGTGTTTAGTCATTTCAAGCAGCAGGTTGCACCAGATGACATTGGAAGAGTGATTTTATAATTTTTTAGGTGAAACTAGTCTTTAAGGGAGCATTTCAAAATGACATTGTGATGGCTTATGTATTCCATACCTGAACTGTTGTTGCTATTGCAAATTATGGCTTACCTACTTAGGAGTTGGCTGTTTTCCATTGAATTAAGCAATTAATCTGCATTTGATTAATTCTTAATTTTAATTTTCCAGTTCTTCACAATGAATGTGTGTGTGTGCACTAAACTTTTTTTCCCTTTGTTTGGCAGACCTCAACTTTTGGTCTTGTTAAACTTGGATAATGAGCAGTTAGTCAAACACCCTAGATTGCTTTCTTTTACCTCTCAGTTGAAGGCTGGTAAAGGACTGACTATTGTGGGTTCTGTGCTTCAGGGAATCTACTTAGATAAATGTACAGAAACTCAGAAAGCTGAAGAGGTATGTAAAAGAGCGCTTGCAAATACATGTAATTTACATTAGTATTTAAATGTTGAATCTGGATAGCTCATACATTGAATGAGAACTGTTGTATAATATTGAATAAAACATCTATTTTTGCTTTCAGCACAATCAGTGATTATATAAAAAGAATGTATTGGTGTATGTAGCAAAATGTTCTATAAAATTTTCTAATAGGATGAGACAGTACTGATACTTCCTAGCTTTTTCTTTAATATTGAGAGTCCTGGGCTTACAATCAAATTACATTAAAAAAAATTAAACGCCCCCCCCCCTCAAAAAAATGTAAAAAGCAAAAAAACCCACCCACACACAAAAAAAACCCCAAAAGCAACAAGAAAAACCCCACCAAAACCCACCAAGCTTTAACAAATTACCTTATAAAGAAAACATCATATATTTAACAAAAAAATTAATGTTTAACTAAAAAATGCGAATATGTGGCGTAATATCATCCTCATGATGTGATTTTCTACATCCTTCTAGAAATACATATGAGAATTAGGATTAGGAGTACTCTTTGCCAGAAAACTGTAAACAGGATCCTTCTTGAGATCCTTTATTTTATTTTTCTATTTATACCATATGTCCAGAGAAAGTAGGATCAGTAGAAAAAAATAGTAAGTTGTCACATAATTTAAAATTACATCCAACTGTGCCTACAAACACAAGTAAATTTAGTTTCATTTCAATTTCTTTAATAATAATACTTGTATTTACTTGCCTATGCAAACTCTCCTACTCCTATCTTTACAGAGTGGGGAAATATTTAGATAAAGTATCATGTTTCTTTATTACTTTATTGAAATGTCCAAAAGTAGGTTTTGATTGCCATTTTATCTTCCATATTGGTTAATTTCTGCAGTGTTGCTCAAAGGAGTACCAGTTGATATGTCTACTATTTTGATCCAAGTAGCCTTCAAAGCTGTGTAAAAACCCCTGTGATTTTTTCAGACCTGGTATCTCTTAAATAGATGAGCATTTAAAATCTTGAAATGGACTAGCTAACATAGCTAACTGCCCCTTTCCTCACAGTTTTCCTTTTTCTTCTTCCTCTTGCTATTCAGGCTTATCCATAGTGGTTTTTAAAATAACAAAGTATAAAGATAGATGACCTATTTGATATCACATGAAAAGGTCCTAAGAGACCAATTAACTTGAAAACAAGTTGAAAAGTCCAACCATGCTATATTGTGGAAGTAGTTATTACTAAGCTGTTGCTATCAACATGTATGAGTAGAAAACAAGATGAAGAATACAAAATCAGGCCTATGACATAAAACAGAAAAAACCCTTTAAACAGAAACTTTTACAAGAATTTGAAATGTTATTTGTAGATAGCCTAACTGAGCTGTTTTTCTGAAAGATGGAAAATGATGGGATATTTAATCTGGTCTGTTTATCTTGTCATTATTTGGACAGTGCTTCCAATTTTCTTCGGCATCTGGTTTTCCATGTTGGGAGCTGATAAATAATCAGCCTCTTAATGTCAAAGGTATTTAAGGAACTTTGGCAGCCTCTTCTTCTTAAGTACTTGGCATCACACTTCCAAACTCTTCCAATTCCAAAAGAAATGGCTGATCATTCCAACCATATGTTGCTTTGTCATCCACTGGTTTTGACTTTACCTGAAGCAGTGTCACTTCATTTATCTTTATCTATGTGTTTTTACTCATGTCTTGTTCATTCTTCTTTGGAAGTAAAAGGCAGAATAATTAAAATAATGAAAAAACTGTGTATGGTGTCTTTTGGGGTGGTAGCAATTTGGGCTCTAGTTTTCATAGAATCTTTTGGAATTAGTGATTTCTTCATGTTGATTATACATTGTTGATAAAGTTTTGCTATTGTTTGCTATTGTAATGTTGTTACTCCTTCTGGTGTTAAATATCAGTGTTGATGGTTTGTATTTCCCTATGTGTAATTTTCCTATTGCAGAATGTTAAGGCCTTAATGGGTGTAGAAAAGACTAAAGGATTTTGCCAGATTGTGGTATCTCCTAACTTCAGAGATGGAATATCCTATTTGATTCAGTCAGCTGGTCTAGGAGGGATGAAGCACAACACAGTCCTGATGGCATGGCCACAGTCATGGAAGCAGACAGACAATCGTTTCTCATGGAAAAATTTTGTTGGTGTGTGTTTATTGACTTTCTTATTTGCATTTGTAATTCAACTGTGTGACTAATGTATTTGCTGTGTGGATGAAATGTACTACTGAACATCTAGTGAACAACTGAACCTGCATCTGATTTAATCTGGACTGGGCTTTCTCAGCCCTCTTCAACCACAGGTTTGCTTTTTCTTCTTCTAAGCAGGCTGGTCACTAAAATCAGTGTCATGGTTTAGGAATGCTGCTCAGCAATTTAGTGCTCCCAGTGAGACTTTCCAAATCACACTGCTGCGTACTTACCCCTCTTTGTCTTCCCCCACCACCCTTGTGCTGGGTTGGAGAGAAAAATTGGAGGCACAAAAGGTAAAGATCACAGACTGAGATAAGAACAATTTACTGGAAACAGCAATGAGATAAGAAAATGAGTAGTAAGAGCAACAGTGTTAATAACAGAGAGTATACAAAAGAGAGTGATTTTCATGCAAAAACGTCCACCAGGAGCTTTACCCAACCACAGCCATGCCACCCCAACTACTCCCTCCAGCTCAGAATTGGTGCCACTCAGTCATTTCTTCTAGCTTTGAACCAGGCCCATGCTTATTCTACCAGAAGAAAACCCTTTTCCTTGGAAGAGACTGCCTTACCCCTGTCTCTGGCAATGTCCTGAGGTGGTATAGAATAATGTCTGGGTCCTAGCCATGCCCCCTCCTGGCTGTTGCAAAAATTAACTCTGTCCTGGCCAGAAGCAAAACATTATCCACCACATATTTTATACCATTTATGTTGTGCCCAGATCCTACGCCTTCCAACTTACACATATATATACGTATGTATATGAATGTGTGCGTATGTGTATGCACACACACACACACACAAACAAGTATCTTTTCCACAGTCGATATCCATTCCTCCAAGATGTCTCTTGAGTCCATTTAGTCCATGACTGCAGGTTCTAAGTGTTTTCCAGAGCAGGAGGGCTGGTTGCAAGCTGCATCAGGAGGTCAAAACTGGTGCATCTGTTGTAGTCCATGCTCATTGTCCCTGGTTAAGTCCACTTCTCCATTACAAGCCCATCACTATGTTGCATCTCTTTTCCAATGACCTAAGGTATCATTGGCCCATTGAACCAGAAATAATTCAGCATATATTGCCACCTGAGAGACTTCATTCTTGGCTACCCAATGCACTTGTCCATTGTTGCAATGTACTTCAATAGCCTGCCTTTGGGTATGTGTGTATCTACATGGCATGCTTTTACAGCCACCTTCTCTACCCAAGCAGCAATGTCTTGCCACAATTCAGCATCCCAGGTGGTTTTACCTCTGTGCTGCCAATAGGTCTTTTTCAGTAGTTCTAGCCATCCCCACAGAGCATTTACTACCATCTATGAGTCAGTGTACAGCTAGAATGTTGGCCATTTCTTTTGTTCAGTGATACTTAAAGCCGGCTGGATGCCATTCAGCTCCACAACCTGATTTGATCCGCCTTGTCCCTCAATAGCTTCTGTGACTCACCACATAGGAATCCATACAGCAGCCTTCCATTTTCCATGTATCCCTACAAGATGACAGGAACTATCAGTAAAGACAGCATAACACTTTTCTTTTTCAGGTAGCTGATTATATGGTGGGGCCTCCTCAGCATGTATCACCTTTTCCTCCTCTGATTTTAGTACAAAATTTTCACTTTTGGCCTAGTTTGTCATGACTTCCAAGATGCCTGCGTAATCAGGGTTTCCTGTTCAAGCTCACCGTGTGATCAGCATGATCCATTTACTCCACATAACATCAGTGGCATGATGTGTGGAAGGGATTTTCCCTTTGAACATCCAGCCCAGCACTGGCAGTCGGGATGCCAGGAGGAGCTGTGCTTTGGTGCTAATCACTTCTGAAGATGCTTGAACCCCTTTATAATATCCAGTTATAATGCCAGTAGCCCTTTCTCAGTAGGGGTATAACAGGCATCAGATCCTTTGTATGCGAGATTCTTGAACCCTAGGAATCATTGTTGAGTTTCCCCAGGTACTGTCTGCCAGAAACTCCAGGAAGAACTAATCTCCCCAGCTGCAGTATAAAGCACATTTTTCACATCTTGTCCTGTCCTGACTTGCCACGGGCTACTGCATGAAAGTCTTCTGTTTCATTTGTTCAAAAGCCTTCTGTTGTTCAGGACTGCACTTAAAATCATTCTTCTTCCAAGTCATATGATAGAGAGAACTTATTATTTGACTGTGTTCTGGAATATGTATCTTTCAAAATCCACACTTGCCTAGGAAAGCCTGTGTTTCCTTCCTGCTGGTTGGTGAGGCAAACGTAGTTGCTGTTTTGTTGACCACATCCATGGCAATCTGATGGTGTCCATGTTACCATTTGATTCCTAAAATCTGAGTTTCCTGGGCAGGTCCCTTGACCTTACTTTGCTTTATGGTAAAACTGGCCTCCAAGATGATTTGGGTTATCTTCTCCCTTTTCTCAAAAACGTCTGCTGTGTTGCCCCACAAGATGATGTAATCAATGTATTCCAAGTGTTCTGGAGCCTCACCCTTTTCCAGTGCAGCCTTGCTTCTTATAGCAGTGACTCTGTTCCATACTGGCAGGGCATGGGGCATCTCTCTAACTTGCTTGAACTTTTCAAATCTATCTGCAGTCTTGGACAGCCAAAGCATAGTTTCATATCACGGGCAGCAATATCCCAGCATCAGAGCAGCTAAGTCACTAGGGGCTCACACAACTGGTGGCTGAAATTTTTTTTTGTATATCTCACAGCTCATCTGGAGATAGGGATTGGGTGATTATCTCTGGCCCTGCCTGTTCCTCCTATTGTGAGGGCTCCCCTTCCTTTTCATTCTTCACTAAGTGAACTGATTTTGTCTTTGATTTCTTTTTCTATATAGGGGTGACTGCTACTGGCACAGGTTGTTCCTGTGGTTCAGCTGCAGTTTGAGTGGCCACAGTGCCTGTCAGTCTGCCTTCCTCTTCTTCCCCCTGAGACTGCTGTCTAGTATTGCGGAGTGTCCAATAAATAGTAGCCAAGGCCCAGCATGTTGGAGAATTGCCATAGCATGCCTCCCTGGAATTGCCATAGCATTTTTCTGTCAAGTATTCTGTTACTTTACCATGGTCCTGTAGTTCAGGAGTGAAGTTCCAAACCATCGGAGCAGAATAATCCTTCAAAAGCTGGCCCATTTTCTCCCACTTTCTTTGTTACTCATGACTATACACCCTTGGCACAGATCTCTGAGTAACCTCCTAAGAAAAGTCCGTTACTCTAAACGTGGTGTAGACTAAGGAAACCTGGTAGGCTTAGCACCAAGAATATGATTTCCTTAACATCCAAATGGAATTCAGAATTCTCTGAATGTAACAGGCTGAAGGGGGTGTAAAAGGCCAGGAAAAGGGGATGAAAAGCTGGGGAAAATTATCCTGCCCTGTTCCCCCCACAGAGAGTGTATGATTAGTAAACATGCAAAGGTAGTACCTGAGGTAAGAGTAGGAGAGCAACAGTCAATCATCATCTTTGACATTATGATCATCGTCTTTGACATTATGATGTCATAAACTGACATCCCTCAGTATATCAGCAAAGAAATCCTGATCTCTCTTCCTACTCTGAAAAATATCATGAGAAGCACATACAGGAATATATATCAGATTATACTTGAACAGACCAAGCAACATTGCAACCAGTGGCTCCACACCTAAACCAAAAAATGCCTAGATCAAATTTGTTTCCGACCTGCTCTGGCCAGTCTGTTGTTATCTTATCCCATTGTGCCTCACCTCAGACACCAAATAAATATTGTTGTGGCTTAGGAGTAGTACTCCCTAATTTAGTGTTCCCACTGACGCACTAAATCATGCTGCTGCTCGCTCACTTTTCCTTTTTTGTTGAGGCTGGTTGGAGAGGAGAATTGGAGGCGTAAAAGATAAAGATCACATGTTAAGAACAATTTACTGGAAACGACAACAATGTTTAACAGCAAATAGTGTACAAAAGAGAGAATGACGCATATGCAAAAATGCTCACCGTGGAGCTCCACCTGATCACAGCTGTGTCACCTCAACCTCTTCCTCTGTCTTGGAACTGGTACCACCCAAGCACTCCCTCCAGCTCAGCACTATGCTTATTGGACCAGAAGGAACCTCTTCTGTTTGGAAGATACTCCTGCCTGCTTTCAGCAGCATTAAGTAATGTAGAGTAACCTCTGGGTCCTAGCCGCACGTCTCTTTGCTATTGCAAGAATTAACCTTGTCCCAGCTGGAATCAAGACACCCAGCGTATTCCTCTTTTGCCAAGACACCTGGGATATTCCTCTTTTGCCTCAGCAGAATCTGGGAGGGTTTAATCTTTTGAATTTAAAACAAAAGCAAAATCTGTGTATGAAAACTAGGAGTTCTTGATTAAATGTCTTGTTTTCCCTTACAGATACTGTACGAGAAACAACTGCAGCTCAACAAGCACTTTTGGTAGCTAAAAACATTGACTTATTTCCAACAAATCAAGAACGTTTTACTGAAGGAAATATCGATGTGTGGTGGATTGTTCATGATGGTGGTATGCTGATGTTGCTGCCTTTTCTCCTTCGACAGCACAAGGCAAGGACAGCAGAAAATGGCTAGGAATTCATTTTCTAGCACTAAGTGGTTCTAAGCATGTCTAATTAAATACTCCTTCACCTTGTTCAAATAATGCATGGTAATAGCAATCACAGTGTTGCAAACTGTTTTTGTGTATCTTTTTGGTAGGTTTGGAGAAAATGTAAAATGCGTATCTTCACCGTTGCTCAAATGGATGATAATAGCATTCAAATGAAGAAGGATCTTCAGATGTTCTTATACCACCTTAGACTAAATGCTCAAGTGGAAGTTGTTGAAATGGTTTGTTACTACATATTTTTAATGTGCAACTGGGACTAAACTTGAGAAAACAGATTTAGCTTTTTTCAAAGAAAGGGATATTAGCCCAAATACAGGAATTGAAAAATTGCAGTCCCACAAAGAACAAGAAGTTAATCTTACCATGTTATAATGCTGCTGTATGTGGTGGTGAGTTTAATGGGTTTATCAAGTAGAGTTTATTTATGACAACTAGTCCATAGAGCTGGCTCATTCAGAAGGAAAAGCTTGAATTTTTAGCAAGCAGTGAAATGGAAGGCTGAATGTGCTTGATATTAGATATGGTATGGGACAGGATGGACTTGGCTATGTCTCCAACTGCTGTAAGAATACCTCTCTGGAATAAGGAATCCCTAGGCTCAAATGAGAGTTGTTCTTGGCATCACCAGCCTCAGCCAGTACTGAAAGCAGGACAGTATAGCTACAGTTTCACAAGTCAAGGTAGTGACAAAATGAGTTTTGTAACTTTTTTCCTTTTTTAAATATGGGTCATTAACTGTTTAGGAGAAAGGACAAAAGCTATACTCTGTCTAGGCCCACTTTTTTTGGAAACTAAGGATGTAATTTCCAGCACTAAAAGGTGACTAGCATAATGTCCAAAGTAAGACTCATGGGGGAAAAAAAAACCAACCAAAACTTTTACTCATTCTGAAGTGGGATGAAGATGAGTAAACTGGTTGAAAACTTCTACCACCACAAGTTTCTAGAATCACCTGAACTTATTAAAAGGTTTATCATACTAATCAATCATAAAACAATTTTAAGAATTTTTTTAATTACTTAGGAAAAAAATTACTTGTGAAAAAATTTACTGTTCTTTGCTTAGAGTACTGAATGTGAAAATCTCAAATGCTGTGGCATGTACAGTTGAAAGAACACAGAGTGCCATGAAATGGCTTGGCTGAATTTTGAGCAGAAGACAGTATAGAAAGTTGTGTTTGTTTCAGCTGGGGTAGAGTTAATGTTCTTCATGGCAGCTGGTATGGGGCTGTGTTTTGGATATCTGCTGAGCATATTGGGATGTTGTTGTTATTGTGAAGCAGGGCTTACACAGAATGAAGATCTTTTCTGCTTTTCGTACTGCCACACTGGCAAGGAAGTTGGGGGAATTGTCCCAAACTGACCAAAGGGATATTCCAGACCATATGACATCATGCTTAGTATATAAGCTGGGGAGAAGAAGGAAGAAGGGGGGAATGTTTGGAGTGATGCTGTTTGTTTTCTCAAGTAACCATTATGCATGATGGGGACCTGCCCATGGGAAGTGGTGAATTAATACCTTGTTTTGCTTGCTTGTGTGCACAATTTTTGCTTTTCCTATTAAACTGTCTTTATCTCAACCTATGAGTTCTCTAGCTTTTATCCTTCTGATTCTCTCCCATATCCACTTGTGGGGGAGTTAGAATCTGCATGGGCCTTGGTTGCTGGCTGGGGTTAAACCACTACAGAAATACAATTTATTCTTTTCTTCTGTCGGTAATATTTAATTCTGAGAATCTTCCAGAGGATAAGAGATATGTTACAAGTCAGTGATAACACAGGTGACTCCTATAGATTTTTATATTGTATTTTAGTTTTCAGCCAGTATGAGAATATATGCCAGAATTTCTTGCTGTGGCAAGAAATGGCTTTGTTTATGAACATTTCTCTCTGATGAAAGGATAATGTGTTATTTGTGCCTAACAGTTACAGTTTTTTAAGGAAACAAGTGTCCACATATGCACAGGTAGCACCAATGCAGACCCAGTTTAAATAAGTGCTTTCAACTCTCACTTCTGCAACCTAGTTGGAACAGAATAGTGGAAAGTCTGTTCCAAGTACCTAAAATGTAGATAAAATCACAATAATATTGTTACAGTAGGATAGTTCACTGTATGAAATTGCTGTTCGAAGATTAGGTTTTAAGAATGAGGACGGAAGTGATCGATTAATTATGTGCTTAGGCTTACTCTAATGCCATAAATACATCCACCAAATGAATACAGATATGAGAGATGCACTATCTAAATGTTGTTCTTCTAAACAGTACTTTTTTTCTGGTGTTTCTAATGCCAATTTATTTTGCAGTTTGAAAATGATATTTCTGCGTTCACATATGAGAAGACGCTTATGATGGAACAGCGATCTCAGATGCTAAAACAGATGCAGCTATCAAAGAATGAAAGAGAAAGGGAGGTAGGAACTTAGACTTGACAGGATGTTCCGTAAAAAATCTGAAAGAACAATCTTCTAGCTGTAGCTTCTAACTAGTCAAAAACTTCCATAACTGCATTGTGTTTCTCTACAACCAGTTTTACTTACAAGATTAAAGTTATATGGGGAAAGAAATAACTTTTTTTTAAATAGATTTTAAGAGTTTTCCTGGTTTTGTTGAGTGTAAGTGTTGATTAGCAAAACATTTAAGCCTCAGTGTGGAATACATTCAGAGTCTTTCCAAACTTGACATCAGTAGCTAAGATTCATGATTACACAATTGGACTGATTATCTTTTATTGTGATTTGGTCTTAGGATCATAGAATCATTTATGTTAAAAAAGACCTTTAAGTCAAGTCTGACCACTAACCTAATGCTGCCAAGTCCACCACTAAACCATGTCCCTAAGTGCCATATCTACGTGTTGTTTAAATACCTCCGGAGACTCAACTCCAGCCACCTCCCTGGACAGCCCATTCAAATGCTTGATAACCATATTAATGAAGAAATTTTTCCTAATGTTCAATCTAAACATCCTTTGGTACTACTTAAGGCCATTTCCTCTTGTCCTCTCATTTATTACTGGGGAAAAGAGACCAACCCCACGTCACTACAACTGTCTTCCAGGTAGTTGAATAGAGTGAGAAAGTCCTTCCTGAGCCTCCTTTTCTCCATGCTAGAGAACCCTACCTCCTTCAGCCACTCCTCGTATGACTTACAAATATACCATATTACACAATATAATACAAAATTGTTCAAATCATACTGACTGTGCTTTTGTTTCTGCATTGTTTTGAATGTTTTATGAATCAACTCTTTTTTTTGGAACCAAAATTAGCCCAACAAACTATAATCCTATAATATCAAGATAGAAATGCTGGTTTTGCTGCTCCCCTATCCTTACTATTTTGCATATTATAGCAACAAGCTTCATTCAGCTGTATTTTTATGAATATTTGTAACTTATAAGTCCTTTCCTTTTGGCTTGTGCTTCTACCCCCTCATCTATTCTGCTAACTCTTTCAGTATTATCAAGACCTTTTAGTGATGTAGAAGATAGTGAATGCTCTGGCTTTGCCATCACATAAATGATTTCCATCGTATAGCAAACAAGAGAACTCTACTGTGTTTAATTGCTCATAGTAAAACAGCTAGATTTCTTTTTCATATGGCTTTTCTTTTTTGGTGTTAATTGTACAAGTCCGAGCAGTTTGGAGGATTTATGCTTTTTTCCTTTTATTTCTCCTCTTCTCTCTATTCATTTTTCCACCTCACAGGATTTTTTAAAGGTTTTTAAAGATGCCTGCTATTGTTACAGTTTCTTGCTGTAAAACGTCTTTCTTACCCATCTCACGCTAGTTTTCTTTCAATTTGAGCCTGCCTAATATCCTCCAGTAAAAAACCAAACTTTTCTGTACAACTCATTCAGTCTTATTGTTTCTTTACTAAGCAGTAATATTTTTCCAGTGTAGTTTGAGTAATTTATCTTTTGTAGATCTTGAAGGATTTAACTTCCACATGATTAGTAAGAGCTAGTGCTCCGTATTCTATAGCACATAAATTGCAGAGGAGATGGAAGAATTTCTTCTCAGCTCTGAGCTGCTTGGCATCTGGACTATACTTCAGAGTATTATTTGCTTGGAAGTCTTTATTTCTTTCTATTCCCTCCATATAATTTTTTTTCTTTATTACTCACTTTTATCTGAACTTTACCATCACCATTATAGCATCAATTTCTTCCTTCTTATCAGGCAGGGTAAAATCTGAGACATTCAAAATACCACTGAATTTATTTCAGGGTCTGAAGTAAAACCCTTGATAACTCCAGAAACCTCTAGTACTGGGAACCTACTAGTACTCTAGTTGCCTTGTCCAAAAATAAAAGTCATCTCCATCTATTGTTTCTGGTTAGGATATCTAAATCTACCTTGTTCTTTTGTATTTTCATAAGAAAATGTGGTTTATTGAAGCGACTGCCGGAACCTGGGATAACTCTTAGAACTCTGGCGCCGTGCCACAAGTGGGGAACTGCCTCGGTATGGGGATTTACCAGAGGCAGAACCTTTAGAACCACTTGCTCTAAGGTGCGAGACACAAGCCACGACAGGGACCAGGCAGAGGAGAAAGGAGGAGGCTCTCTGTCTTAAGGTTCCACAAGGAACAGTTTATTCCAGGTGAAGGAAGCAGGACAAAAAGCCTCTAGTTCTATTGTGCAAGGGGTTTTTTTCAGATACAAGTCGGGGGTATACACAAACAGCTAACCAATAGGGAATCCTCAGGGGAGGAGTGAGGGGATTACATCAAGTGTCTGGGGCCAATTGGAGTAGGAGAGTGGAGAGGATGGGGCACATGGGCCAATGGGGCTTTGAGGAGTATGGGCATTCCAAAGGGGTGTTGCAGACAGGGATTGGCCTGAGGTTTAAGTGGCAGAGAAGGTTTGGGAATCAAGGGGTGGGTCGCCTTGACAGGCAGGGAAAGAGCTGAAACAAGGGGCGGGGAATGGCATGAGGGACAGTTTTGAGGGAGGGTAAAACCCTGGGGTAAACCAACTCGGGGAGAACATGGAGGTACAACGTAACAAACCACTTATCAAGGAATCAGTAAAATAAATTCGAACCACAACAGTTTATTTATGTCTTCGCTTCCTCTGGAGCTACAAGATTAGTATATACACACAGAGTGCTCAGCCCATTCTTACTCTGATCATCTTTTTTTTTATTAGCTGAGCCATTCTTTTCAATTTTTTGCTGACGTCCAAAACATTTCTTTTATTAGTATCACTAGTTCAAATTAGCATTGCTTTTCTTTTTAATATCTGTCTCCAGGCATTAAAATATAACCTGGTATTCCAGTTTTGAATACTGAGTGTAATTTGGTTTCCTGTTACCACCAAGATTAGTGCTTTTGTGCATGTATACCTTCAAATGAGGCTTAGGCCTTCCCAAAGTGGAGACTTTTCTTTGGTACAGTGTTTATTTGTTGTTTCAGTTATAAGCATGCTTTTACCCCTGAGCAATCACCCTCATCCTCCCTTCTCCTGTCACTTTTTTAAAAGAAAATTGATTTGATCTTGCCTCTGGGTTTTCTAGTAGAACTGGGGATAGAGGACTCACCAGATCTTTGTTTACTTTTTTGGAAAACTTGATCAATTTGCTTCTATTTGGGTATAAATATAATATATGCCTGCAAAGCATAACATAGGCAACTTAGGTCTAACTGGTAAACAATTATTTATTTGACTTAGTCAGTAGTGCTACAAAGGGGAAAGAAAATGTAGAGCCTCATTCCCTTTCTTGCTTCCTTTTTTGGTGGTTGTTGACTTCTTTCTCTGGTTAATCCTCACTAAGGACTCTTGGGCAAAGCAATGATAATGGGACCTGTGAGAAGGTGATAATACTTTGTACCAATAAATTGTCTTGGGTTGTGTTATTAGGCAAGATTGGCAGAAATCTGGGTGCATGCAGGTGAGGAGCACAATTATAGTTTGTGAATTATTAGATTTTTAGGTTTTTAGGTTTTTACAGTTGAAAAGTAGCTTTCTCACATGCTTTAATTTTTTTCATGCTTTTGATTGTAATTGAGTGAAAAATTTCACCTGAATATATACATATATGAAAGGATGTGACCCTCAAAAACAAGTGAATATTTGAGCTTCCCACAGAGATGGAAGGATTTTCACAAATGTCTGTAAAGGGACTTCATAACTAACTACTAAACATTTAAAAATTATCCCCCCATTATCCAAGAGGATGCAGTCAGAAAACTGCTGAGATGCTTGGATATTCATAAATCCATGGGACCAGATGGGATCCATCCCAGGGTAATGAGGGAGCTGGCAGATGAGCTTGCAAAGCCGCTCTCCATCATTTACCATCAGTCCTGGCTCACTGGTAAGGTTCCAGATGACTGGAAGCTGGCCAATGTGACACCCATTCATAAAAAGGGTGGGAAGGAGGATCCTGTTAATTATAGGCCGGTTAGCCTGACCGCAGTACCCGGTAAGGTTATGGAACAGTTTATATTGAGTGTCATCGCACAGAACTTACAGAATGGCCAGAACATACATCAGACCCAGCCTGCATGGGTTTAGGAGGGGTAGGTCATGTTTGACCAACCTGATCTCCTTTTATGACCAAGTGACCCGCCTGGTGGATGCAGGAAAAGCTGTTGATGTTGTGTACCTGGACTTCAGCAAGGCCTTTGACACTGTCTCCCATAGCATACTCCTGGAAAAGCTGGCAGCCCACGGCTTGGACAGGAGCACTCTTTGCTGGGTTAAGAACTGGCTGGATGACCGGACCCAGAGAACAATGGTGAACGGTGCTGCATCCAGCTGGCGGCCAGTCACCAGTGGTGTCCCTCAGGAGTCTGTGCTGGGGCCAGTTCTGTTCAATATCTTTATGGATGACATGGATGAGGGGATTGTGTCTTCCATTGGTAAATTTGCAGATGACACTAAGCTGGGAGTTTGTGTCGATCTGTTGGAAGGTAGGAGGGCTCTGCAGAGAGACTTGGAATGGTTGAATGGATGGGCAAAGTCCAATAGGATGAAATTTAATAAATCCAAGTGCCGAGTCCCGCATTTTGGCCCCTGCAAATAACCCCCTGCAACGATATAGGCTGGGGACGGTGTGGCTGGACAGTTCCCAGGCAGAAAGGGACCTGGGGGTACTGGTCAACAGCCAGCTGAACATGAGCCAGCAATGTGCCCTGGTGGCCAAGAAGGCCAATGGCATCCTGGTCTGTATCAGGAATGGTGTGGCCAGCGGGAGCAGGGAGGTCATCCTTCCCCTATATTCGGCATTGATGAGGCCACACCTTGAGTGCTGGGCCCCTCAGTTTAGGAAGGATGTTGAGATTCTTGAGCACATCCAGAGAAGGGCAGCTAGGTTGGGAAGGGGCTTGGAACACAAGCCTCATGAGGAACAACTGAGGGAGCTGGGGTTGTTTAGCCTGGAGAAAAGGAGACTCGGGGTGACCTTATCACTCTCTGCAACCTCCTGAAAGGTGGTTGTAGTCAGGTGGGGTTGGTCAGTTTCACCAGGCAGCAACTGACAGAATGAGACGACACAGTCTCAAGCTGCATCAAGGGAAATAGAGGTTGGATATTAGGAAAAAGTTTTTCACTGAAAGAGTGATAAAGCTCTGGAATGGCCTGCCCAGGAAGGTGGTGGAGTCACCATCCCTGGATGTGTTTAAAAAAAGACTGGATATGGCACTTGATGCCATGGTTTAGTTGAGGTGTTAGGGCATGGTCGATTGATCTTGAAGGTCTCTTCCAACCTCAAAAGAATTCTGTGAAAAAGAGCCTTATGAGCTGATACCACATCTTATCTATTTATGAAGAATAATATGATATTTGCTTTTTACTGTAGACATTTTTTTTGTCATTGGTAACATTTTTGTCCTAGATTCAGAGCATCACAGATGAGTCTCGAGGCTCAATTAGAAGAAAAAGCTACTCCAGTCCATTGTCCATTGTCCAAGATACTCAGGCACTGCTGACTAATGATTATCAAGAGGAAGAGGTAGTTGGGCATAGTGCTGACCATGACTAGACATATTTTCCATTGCAACACTTCAAGTACCACTGTTGCAGACTGAACTACACATTTCTGAAACTGTCTATTTTCTTAAGAGCCAGAAGCAGGGTGTTACATTAATGAACATATTTCATGCTTTCACAAACCATTGACTTCCTTTATAGTTCCTCTCTTGAAGTACTGAAGATTCTCAGAGACTGTATTGATATACTAGGTCTTTCAAGGAGCACAAGCCGTTTTTATTTGCAAGCCATTATTAACCCATATATGTCATTACTGTATTCTGTGGCTGACATTGAAAGGAAATGGACTGATGTAATCAATGAGTTTAGTGTGCACTTGAAGTGTTGCTCATATGTAAAATGTGTAGCTTAGTTTGTAGAAGTGCTGTATACCTTTGTATTTCCCTTTTGTCATGGAGTGAGAGAGCAACATGTTGTGTATCATTAATTGAATTTAGTATCAAAATAGCAGTTAACAAAAATGTGCTTTTGTTGTGTTTGCATTTTTATAAACATGTATTATAAGTCCAGAATTTCTCTTGGTCTCACTGTCTTTCTAAAAATGGCAAATTTTCTTCCATTGAAGCATAGTTGTACTGAACTCATCTTACAAGTACAATACAAATACAAAATTTCGTTACAATGAAATGGATACTGCTGCATGGTATTTGCAATATTGGCATGTATTTGTTAGCTTTTTTGATTCTCGTGATATAACTGTATTCACAGGAACTTCTGCTTTGTGGTCTTGACTCATCATTTAATCATCTGTGAATGTAGGAGGACCATCATACTAAGAGATATTTATGTGAACCTCACAACTGAACTCCAGAATTTGGGAATCCTGAAGGATAGGGACTAGGAAATATTTTAGGGAATATACTGAAGCTCAAAGGCGTTTAAAACCACCTGCAATTCAGTTTGTGAACCACTAGAGGAATTGCTTTTCTGAGAACTAAAGTAGAATTCTCATCTGCTTGGGTTTTAGTAATGGTTTTTATTGAACTGAATGAAATTCTTAATTACCAGTTATGTAGGGGGACCATGACTATGTCTAACATGTGAATAATTGATGTTCCCAAATGGAACAGGGGCTTCAACTCATGATTTAACAAGTCTCTGAATAGCTTTCAGACCTGTTAAATATCTTAAACAAAAAGCAAACAATCACAGGATAAAAGAAATACCACCTCCAAAATAGAAAAGTTCAAAGCACACAAAGAATCCTGCCCCAAATTACCAATTCACTTACAATTTTTAGAGCCTAAGGTACTGTATTTGTGTTGTATTTGATGGAAATAGAGAAGCCTATAGACAAAGTATTACAAGGAAAAGTAAGTAAATAATGTGTTAAATATTTATTCTTTTCCTCCAAAGAAGCAAGGAGAATGGAAAATAGAAAACACAATATTCTTCCCACATGCATATGCACTTTTTTATTCTTGAAGTTGATTAGAATTTCTACTGTTAAAAGGGAAGAGAAGACCCCTTCATGGCTAGATTGGTTGGATTTGTTATGTAATATGCTCTTGTAGGCATAAATAATCTAATTCAATAACCTAAATCTATAACTAGACTTCAATTTAGCCAGTCCCATACTGGCATCAGAGATTCATGTTGTAGTTCAACTAAAGGCATGTGAAATGGACAATGTTTACAACAGTATCTGAGAAAATAATGTAACTTGTGAACAATGAAAGTTTTTCATTGGCAAAACACCCGATGTTAATAAAGTACTCTCTGGTAGAATTCAACCTCACTTTATTTCATTACAAAAGTAACGCTTCACGTAAGATATAGTCTTGCAAATATAAACAAATAAGAATATTTTTACAAGCAATTTCACTTCATGCTCAAGTCACAATAGTCTCATATTTGTTCACAAAGTAAAGGTGCATTTTTCTTCAGCTTCTTTGATTCTTTGGTTTTCAAAACTGTAAAAACATGTAATTTACAAATGCTGGTTTTGGCTGACTTTTGGGGTGATTATTTGTTTTGTGGCCAGGCTCAGCTGATCCATGATAAAAACACTGCCTCACGCTCTGCTCCAGCAGTTGAAGCAAGTGTGGCTGCTGCTGTGCCAGAGAAAGTGCAGATGACCTGGACTAAAGAAAAGTTTGTAGCAGAAAAGCATAAAAACAAGGATTCAAATGTGTCTGGCTTTAAAGATATTTTCAACATGAAGCCGTAAGTATGCATGTGGTATTTGGAGCTTTTTATTTCATTGTGTGTATTTTAATGGGGGGGGGGGGGTTCTAGTTTGTTGTTTTATCTGGGTTTTGTTTTTTAAGAGATTCTGCTTTATTTAAAATTGAATACAAAAATTGAGCTTTTCATGCACTTAAATGGCATCCTTATAAAAATAGCATAGACTTGGGTGGAATGACTGTAAAGAGTCATTCACAAGAATGTTGTGAATGAAGTTTAAATATGACAGCCTTTAAGCTGCTAACTCAACTTTTGGATTGTACCAGAAAGCATATGTGTTAAAAAGCTTAATAACTTTTTATTTCTTCCTGTGGGTGAAAAATTAGTGTGTATGTCCCTGTATTTTTATTATGTTTGGTATTAGAGGGAGTTCCAAAGAAGCAGATAGTCTTTCAAGACATTTAGCTTATGTTTTTGAGTTTAGGTGAGTGATTTTGGGTGTGGGGGGTGTTTTGTTGGGAAGAGAGAGGGGTGAGTTGGTTGTTTGTATGTTTGTTTTAATGGACATTCAGCCCTCATCCTGTAAATTAAAGAAATATAAAACTTGTGTAAATATATCTGTATTGCTATATTAAGTATTTCCTGTTTAAATATTCCTTAATGTCTTTTTCTTAAATAGATAAGAGCTACTCCCTGCATCAAACCAATGTAGTAGACACAAAAAAAATGACAGAGAGAAATCAGCTTGTTTGTTTCCTCATGTTGTAATGTTAAGCACTCACATGCATCTTTTCTTAGTTCTGGAAGACTGCACTTAGAAGCATAGCATAAATTCTTTTCTGCACATGACCAAACCAAAACTGTGGATGTCAAGGGAAATCTTAATATCTAAATGAAACACATCTTAAATCTGGGACTTGTAGGCAATGCAGTTAGAAAGTGTATTTCAAATTAGTACTTTAAAGTCATAAGTCCTGGATTTGCTTTGAGCTCTTTAGAAACAGCTTGCCTTCTGCACATTCCAAAAATTATTGTGCTCATGCTGTAAAGCATTGTCCTAGGCTGCATATACTCTAATCATTAGGGGTTTTTAAAATTCATATCTTTGAAACATTTCTTATTACTACTTTAGAATTGTGCAAAACACTGATTTCAGATATTATTATTTTAAGACTACTATGTGTAGTTGGGTAGAAATTACAGTTCAAACTTGGGGTGCCTGTACAGTATATTAATATTGTTGACTTTAAAATGTACCTGATGGCATAATTTTTTTTTTCTATGCATTTGCTTCCCTTTCACATAGAGAATGGGAAAATCTGTAAGTCTAAATTTCACTTCACCTAAACAACAAACGCTGGGTTCTCTGGTTCTTGTGATCTTGTACATTTTATGCATGCTTCTAAATTGTAATTTGCAATGCATGTATTCTTTTGTTCCTTGTTTAATATACTGTGATTTAGCATGTCCCTGAAAAAAATATCATTGTGACTTGTTAATCTTCCCTTAAATATGATCAACTTTCTTTTCAAGGTAAGTCACAAAACATGTGTTATAGTTTCTGTAAGAATGTAAAACTTGACAGTACTTCTCTGCACCAGCATAATATTTAGAGTTCTAATTAATTACATTATAAAATGAATTTTTTTTTTCTGGAAGAATAGCCTCCCATTGTCCTATAACTACTTGGACAATAGGGAATATTTGTTCACAAAGGGAACTTTCTTGTTTCATCAAAAGTCAGTTCTTGCCTGCCTTCTACCAACCCAAGCATTTGTAGAAATCACATAAGTTCGGACATACATTGGGTATGACAGCACACAAAAACGGAATACTACATCTCTTGAGTTGAACTCACTTGACTGCTCTGGTTTTTTTTCAAAGTTCAGCATTTTCTTAATTTTATCTGCTTAGCAAATTGAGCTTCTTATAAAAATTTTGGACGTTTACTTTGTCTACTATGTATTATTTCAGTTCTACCAGTGCTTGAAGGATAAGTGATGTTAGCCTCACTTCACATTTTACACACCACCAGCCTTTATTTCAGTGCTGAATTTTTGCCCACTCTGTCACAAAGTTACACCCTGCATTTTATTTTTGGTTTAGCAATGTTTTAGTTTCAGTATTTATGCATCTCAGTTATACAATCTTTCCTCTCTTCATAGTTCTTTTTGGTCTTCTCAAAATGCAATTCTGCTTCCAAAAAATGGAACTTCAAGCTTTCCTTTGTTCCATATATAGTTTTTGTACAGTTTGCTTTTAGGATAGGTGGCCAACATGATAGAAAGTCCCCCAGGAGGGTCTGATAAACTCAGTTTTAGAAATATGATTCGCTTAGAGGGGGAAGATGGGAGGTGGCAGAGCATGAAGAATCAGTTTAATTGATAGGGCTGGTTTCCACTGGCCACTAAATTTCAAGCCAAATACCTTTTAACTATTTATTTGGGAAAAAAAAAAAAAAACCAACAACAAAAAAACCAACAACAAACCAAAACAGAAACAACCCCTACTTTTAGGCAGCAGATCTTTTAGATAAATGGACTATGGTAAAGTTTGAATATTTTGGTCACACTGTAGCATATGACTCATTTCCAGCCTTGGCTAACTCTACACACAGCTCTTTCTCAGGAACTGTAAGGAAACTTCTTTTGTTCTGAAAAATCACTGAGCCATACAAAAGAGATAGTAAAATAAGGACATTTAAAAAATCCTAGCAGTTTTTTCTTCTTGTGCACAGATCTACAACAATTATCTTTGTAGATGAAACAAGGAAAATATTAGGTAATGTTGATAATGTAAAGGGATAAGCTCAATTTCAGTTCACTGCTTACTGCCATACTGTTGCAACATAAGAAGTTAGCAATTTTTTCAAAATTCTATGGTGTTTGTGAATTTTCTTCACCAGCTTGTAGAATTTTTAATGTTTCCAAAGAAGCTTGAGTAAAATCTTTTACTGTACAACATAAATACTGTGATTTTTCCATTGCATTCCTGGAATTTCATTGTTTGGAAATTCTTGTGTAAATCCAGTTACTTTTTTATGTAAGTCAATAAATGAGATTCTTAGTGGTTCTTGTTTGACCTGTAATATCTATTGAAATCAAGTTTTTGATTCATCTTGGTAAAAGATAATTGAAAACTGGAAGATTTGTGCATTTTGACAATTTACTTAGAACTGCTTGAATTTCAAAGTTAAATGTTCTTGTCAAAGGTATTGCATTTTATTTATTTTGAATATGTACAAATACTAGTATCCATGAAAATAGCTTGTTTTACATACTTATAATTTCAAATAAATATTGTATGATTCAATTATGTAAGTGTTATAACAATGCTGACAAATATTTCTTTGCATGCTAGGAATCAGTCAAATGTGAGAAGAATGCACACTGCTGTGAAGCTCAATGGAGTAGTGCTTAATAAATCACAGCATGCTCAGCTAGTTCTCCTGAATATGCCTGGACCTCCTAAAAACAGAAAAGGGGATGAAAACTGTATCCTCTACTGTATTGATTCCATATTTCTTGAAACTGAGAATTTAATTTTTGTGATTCTGCCATTACGTGTTGGGATAACCATTACTACGTATGGTAAGCATAAGTCTGCCTATAAGAAAATGACAAAAAGAGAGTTAAAAAATAAAAGATAAAAAATCTTGATTGGGGGGGTGGTTTATTGATATAAAGGATTTCCTTAACTTTAAACTAATTTTAAAATTTCCTATTCTTATCTTTTCTGTAGGTGAGTAGGGCAAAACTAGGAATTTCCCCCAAGTTAGGCCTTACTTCCACTTGAATAACTGGGTAACAGGACAGTAAAGGGTGACACAGAAAAACTCTTTGATGAAACTGTTGAACTCTATTTTTGCATTATATGTCAGACTTTTTGAGAGATTGCTAGATATTTTGTTTCTCTTCTGAATAAATTCCTTGACCAAATGGTATTTCAGACATGGAATTTCTGGAAGTTCTGACAGAAGGTCTAGATAGAGTTCTCCTAGTCCGAGGCAGTGGACGTGAAGTGATCACCATTTATTCTTAATCTGTTTGCATGTGTTTTTCAAACACAACACATCCCCACCATAAGAAAATGAAGTTTTTTGGCCATAATTTGAGCAGCTTCTTTGTCTTCTAGTGCATTGAAAATTAGCTGCAAGCTGAATCTTCTGATGATGTGGGGTTTTTTTCCTAGCAAGATGTTCAATTTAAATAATATTTTAAGCAGATTTATGTAGAAAATTAATAAATGGTGAATTAATAAATGGTGGATAGCTTAGGATATTTATATGTAGCATATTCTAACACTTTTTAAGCTGTGCTAAAACAAAAAAAAATGGTAATGCAATCATATTTTTAAAGATACAGAAATGTCAGCAACTTTTGATTATTTTAATGTTTGTTCTGCATCTAAATAAAAGGGAAAGGTTTTAGAAAAGGTTGTCTTTTTTTCTTACCAAAATGCTGCTATATTGCTTCTTTGGGAATTAGTTGTGGTTCAGGAGCCTTCCTTCAGAGATGTATACAGCCAGTCAAATTTGTTTATGTTGTGCATTAAGTGTTTCCCAGAAGTTCGTTATTTGCAATACCTGTTAAAAATAATATTTCTGTATTTAAAGTACTGAGGTAGATGAAACCTCCAGATGATAGTAAACAGATAAGCCGTGTGAGTTTTTTTTCTATGAGGTACTGGCAGTTACCGTTATTTTGAATGATTATAACAATAATGAAACATGAGAGCGTCCATCTTATATGAAGGCTATGGTACAGGAACTCCACCTGGTTCCAAATATAATTCAACAGTTGATAAACCACAACAAGGTGGTTAATGAAATGCAGTCTCTTGTTTTCAAATCTGTATATTTTGAAAATATATGTATGTGCTGCTGTTTGAAATAAAATCTGCTTTTCTGAACTGAACGAGCTCCTAAGTGTTTTTCATTTGAAATTGTTGAGTAGTTTAGGTGCTCAATAGAAACCTTTTGCTCCTGTTACTATTCTGTTCCTTTTTAGGCGGTCTTTAGTTTTGTAAATGTTGTTTAAGACCTAAAGTGTATCAGAATATTGTTCTGCTCTAAAAAGAATGGGTCTGTTTAAACATATAAACCACTATTTTATTTTTTCCTTTTTTTATTCCTTTGTAATACAATCAAGATGTGAGTTGCTCAGATTAGAACAAGAGTGATGCAGTGCCCAAGTCCCTGGCTAGGCTCAAGGCCAGTGTTTTTATCATAACACTCAGGTGAAGTAAGACAAAGCTATAAACAGCAAAAGCTGAAAGCAGCCATTACCTGTCCCTGTGGTTTGATGCACAGGAACAGAGGGAATAAAAAGGTAATCAGGTGGCCCAGTGAACTCCTGATGAGTCAAAAGCACTGCTGGGATACTTCAAAAGGCACTTGGAAAGGCATGCTGCACACAAGAATGTCCCCATATACCACTGGGTGTGACTGCAGCTGTATGCCTTGGGTTAGGAATAGGTTTATGCATAGGCGCTCAGAGGTACCTTGGGAGGACACCAAAGACACTCCACAGGCTCTTAGGTACAATGAAAGGCAGATGAAGGTCCTGTGGACAGATCAGAAGGCATGTGGAGGTTCTAGATTTGCACAGTGTATAAATTGAATTAAAAAACATTCTCAGGCTAGTGAGAAGAAAAACATCAGCACATGCCCCTACTGCACTCTATACGTCTCTAAGCCTTTCATGGGACATATTAAAAGGCACTCCATGGGCTGTGGTGCAGGGCCATCAGCAGGCATTTATAGAACTGATATGTGGGGTTGTGGGTTGGAGACAGACACATGACACAACACTGGTAGGTAATCAGCAAACAGCAATGAGTTCAATATGTCTGCCCCTTTTATATGGGCTTTGGATTTCCTGGGCTCAGATAGTTGATTGGATGACCTCTCTCTGCCCAGCTCTCTAGCCAGTGGTGTATCAGCATCTAAGCTAGAACAGTGTTGGCTGAGGTCTTTGCTTGGGTTTGAATCCAACCTATCCGTACCTTATCCAGGGACTTATTTTCTTCTAGGTTGGTTGAGTTTAGAGGGCAGCTTCAGATCAGCTGCAATGCGACAAGAAGACAACTGCAGATAGCTCATAGTAAAAGTTTAGTTTAGGGATAGGCTTTCAGAGGCATCTGGGACCTACCAAAAGCTCTATGAGTTCCCTTAGATGCAAGGCAAAACTGACAAGAAGTTTCTGTGGGCATACCAGAAGGCATTTGATGAGCTTGTGGAAGTGGTGGAGAACAAACCGTCATGCTGGAAAGTACAAAACATCAACTTAGACAGGAAGCTTTTGAAGATCCAACAGTGGATAGGCTTCTGAGACTCTTATACGTGCTTCTGTGTTACAGGGAACACCCATCCTCTGATAGAGGAGGATATATGAACACTTACATGCTGGCTTCATTTTTTTTTTGATATTTGCTTGTAGGCGTACAGTATTAAGAATTACAGGCTATGAGTTATCAAACACTGTGATTTAAAGTGGTGGATAGGTGGGATAGTCACATGCAAGACTAGTCAGGGCAAAATGCCATTGAGGCCTTATTTCTGGTGATAGTTTGTTATACTTCCTAATGATCTCACAAGAAAGAGCTGTGGGACAATTTTGCACCTATTCTCACCTGCAAATCTGTCCTCTGCAACCTTTAAATATGTCAAGAAGTGAGGTAAGGATCCATTAACTTATGGCAGTAAACATAGATCACGGATACTATCAGGGATGATGAGAGAGACGGGGAGACTGTGAGAGGGTCAAAAGAACCCAAATTTATTGTGGACTACATTGTTTATGTACTAGTTTAGGAAGACTAGTAATGTTTTACTACAATGATTGGGTTAATCATTACATAAACAAACTTATACATTTTACAACATCTCTTGCTTGCAGAAGTCTTGATGTAATTTTCTTTTCCGATAAGTGAGTCTGATTTAATCTTCTGGCAATCTTCAAAGCTGTTTGTTCTTGCCAAGGAATCTTGATTATCAAATCTCTTTTGCTAACCAGGTCCGAAGTCCATCTGTCTTGTGTGTCCCAATATCTCCCTCTTTTCAACCAAAACCACTCCTTTAATGGTCTTATTAATTAATGTCTGCATACATTGAAACAGGCAAGGTATCATGATTAATACAATTATTTTCAAAAATCATCACATACCGATCTTAAAAAGAATCTTTTAGCTAAAAACCTTGGCCACTAAAGGCTCAGGCTTGATCTTTGAAAACATTTCCGATGACAGCCGCAGGGGGAGCACTACTGGATTTAGAAAGGCTGCCAGAAATATAATTGCACCAAAAGGTTTGATTCTTATATACAGGGTGACAGGGAGAAACATCCTAAGCTTTAGAATTATTTTTTTCCTGTGTATTTAAAATTAACACAAAAATCCAATTTCAGAGAACGCAGTGGCTCTAATTCTTGGGGTTCTGAGGGTGTTTCAGGAGGGTAAGGGGTCAAGTTTGACTTGATTTGATTTGCTTTCAAAATTTTTAGTGTCATTGTTAGTGTTAAGTTCTGGAGGAGCTATATTCCCCCCTAATTTTTTGTTTCTTAATAACATGTGTTTCTTGTTATGAACATGAAGGCAACATAAAAGCAAAACAATAAAATCAATAAACTTATACTAAGTAAAAATAAATTAGATAATATATACAATTAGTAGTACAAGAAGAATAGAATGGTGATTCAAAACAATGCATTATCAATTTCTTAAATATTGTACTGTTACTTAGAGTCTGTATAATTGGTAAGCTTCCTTTTAAAGTGAGGGCTTGGAAAACCATTCCTGGGTAAGATTTCCAAGTTCACTTCAAAAGGAGGTTTAGCTATTATAGGTCTAAATTTGGCAAGTCAAAATTACTTGAGTACAGTTTTGGTATAGAAAACACTTGGGTTTATTGGTATATTTCCCTACTAGTTAAGGCTAGAACTTGGCCAGGGTCCAGGCTTTAACTGGAAGAGTCTTTTTAATATATTTTAAAGACCTCTAAGTAATAGTAGTTAGAAAAGTTCTTCAAAATAATACATGTCTTATAAATAGCTATATAACAGTGTGTGAAGGTTTGTAAATCAGCTGGCTTTGTCATTTATCTTTACCTAAATAGTAGTAAAAAAAAAAAAATTAAACAGCTTACAACTGATAGCAGTCATAATATGAAATTGTTACTCATTCTTTAGTACTACTGTCCCAGATTGAGAAGCAAGATGTATTCTATTGCCATCTGTGTAGCAGTTGTCTTCTGTTAAGTGAGAAGTTTTCCTTATCTCTTTCACAACCAATCCTCTCTCAGGGGAGACATCCGCTGATAGTAGGTGTCATGGCTTGACACTGGTGCAATGCCAGCGCCCCCATGAAAATACACCTCTTCAAATAAATGCTGTGAGATGTTATCAGGAACAGAGCAGAGAAGGCCCAAGCTTGGTAACAAATGAAAAAAACTTTAAACTTCTACTACTGTATAAGACACACACACTAAATCCAGGATGAAGACCCTCCAAAACACTCCTCCTCCCACCCAATTTCCAAAACAACCACAGTGAGACATCACCCGGGATTCTTGATCAAGTTGCCACCCTTCAGATAATCAATACTCAGTCCATCAAGGGAGAGAGGAGTCTCTCCTACGCCATAGACCCCCAGGAAACACAGTTGCCACCTCCTGTGTTTCCATGTCACACATGGCAACCGCCCGGAGAAAATCTGCCGGTGTGACACTCTCCTTTCCATGTCACAGTGTTCTCACCACCATGCATGGACAGACTGCCCATAGGGCTCCTTTAAGGATGCTTTGCCATGGACCAAAAGAGACAACAGTTCAGCTTTTCATCTTGGGACTACAGTCCCCCCATTTTTCCCCTGGGGCTGAGGGTCTAAGAACAGAGATCATTTTCTTCTTGAAGACAGAGGGCATCACTATTCTTTCTTCAGCTTTTTTCTGGTTTTGCCATTCCTGTGCTGGTGGTTGCTGAAGCAGGTCTCCTTGGTTCACCACTGCATCCCCCTAAAATGCAGTCTCTCTTGCAGAAGAATTTGGTTCAGTCTATGGCTAACAAGAAAAATCTAGCTACAAGCTACTCTATTATCTCTTCCTACTTAAAAATTTCTTCTTCTAACATCTCAGGTCCCGAACTGTCTCTCTTCTATTATAAATCGAGGAGGAGTAATATTTTACAAAACCTTCAATTTCTAGGATAGGGTTAAAAGTTCAGACTCCCCAGATGGCTGAAATCTCTGCCCAGAACTCTCAACTCTCACACTGGGCATTTTCCCCTGCCTTCTCCTACTCCTCTGACAGCAAATTTCTAGGTGCCATCAGGATCTCTGTCTCTTTCCCTCTTGGGGGGGGGGGGGGGGGGGGGGGAAACAAAGGCATTTCTGCTTCTCTCCACCCTTCCATCTGCAGGAGCTGGCTTGGTTCCAGTTGCTTTACGCCTTACCTACCACTCTCAGGTTGCATGGCTTCCCCTCCCCCACTCAGCTTGTGGTTGGGCAGGGGAGGTCTGCACTCTCTGATGACTGGAACTAAAGTGACAGTTCCCCTGGGAGTTCTTGCTTTTAACCCTCTGTGTTCTCAGAGGCGTGTCCATATCTTCAGTGGTCACTCCAGGTGCCAGTATCCAAACCTGACTACTGATTGGTTTGATCTAACTTCCTGAAAGCATTTACTTCCATGTCAAACCACGACAGGGTGATTTTAGGGTTTTGTGGGGGTACTGAAGCAAATTTTGGGGTGATTTGGGATGATTTGGTGCATGTTTTGGGAGTGTTTGGCATGGTTTTTGGGGCCATTTTGGGATGTTTTTTGAGACAATGATGGGGGTCTTGGGGGTGATATTGGGGGCGCCAAAGCCGACTTTGGGGTGATTTTGGGGGGGGGTTGGTGTGATTTTGGGTGTTTGGGGTGTTTTGGGGGAAATTTGGGATGTTTTTGAGGGTGCTGAAGATGATTTTGAGGTGATTTCTGGTTATTTTGGAGGGCTTTGGGGACAAAGAGGCAGTGCATCAGGCTTGTGTGAGCTGGTGTGAGAATTGCGAAAGTCCAGCAAGAGCTCATTCACAATCAGACATAGCTGGTGTTACAGTGCGCTCGGGCTATACTTTCCTCCCTTTCGGGGACCCCTATGACTGGAATCAGATAAACAGGGTCCCTTCCTTCCTGCTCCCCTGGGGTTGGTGGAGAGCCAGAAAGCCCTCCCTGTCCAGAGCCTAGAAAAGGCCATGACCCTTCCTGTTCGGTCTCTCTTTTCCCCTCCATCTCATGGATTAAACAAGCTTGGAGAGCCACATCAGGAATTGGACCCTCTTTTGTACCTGTGCCCATCTCCTGATGTGCCTTCCCTCAAGGCCCCGTATATCTGGGCTGGCCTGGTGATTCGGGGGGCTGAGAGGGTAGGCTCGTAAAGCTGGGAATGTTCTTGTTTCTTGAAAATGTGACACACAGCCATGGGACTTCATCACAAAATGTGCAGATAAGCACTTTCTTACATGTTTGGTGTGGCAGGGTTCTGTGGAACACAAGGCATTCTTAAAGCTGACCTCTAAACAGCCTTGAAACAGTGTACAACACTCTGTGGCGCTGCACTCTCCTTCTCAGATAGAGGTGCTGTCCCATTTTTCACTTTCACAACTCTCATGGCCACTTTGAGCAGCTGCCCCTGTAGCAAAAGGCTGTAGAAGTAAAACCCAGCACTGGGCTGCGCCCTTCCCCTTACCGCACGTAAACCACATCAAACTCTCCAATGCATGCTGTACTACCCCTCTCTGCTGCAACTACCGTAGCATTCTCTGGATCTGGGAGTCTGAAGGGAAGCACAAGAGTTTCCGCAGAGGGCTGGAAAACGAATAGGTAGCAGCACAAGTAAGATATCAATGAACTTCTTCCATATGAAAGCTAATGTGAATTGGGCAAGCAGACGACTGGCCGCCATGTTCCCCTTGCAATCTGGACACTACGTACACAAGCCCAGTGCTGCAGCTTCGTTCTTTGCCTTTTGTCACCTGTCACGCTTTCACTATCCTGGAGGTGAGTTGGCGTCTGCTTCTCCCACAGACCAATTCATACTAAAGATAGACACACCAACGATAGGTTACCCTTACAAGATTCAGGAATGGCCATTTGGTAACCCTGGGAGATGTCCCATGCGCAATTTGTTCTTCTGTAGTGTGCATGCAAGCAGAAAGAGTTGTGGAACTGTTGCACTGAGCTCAGGTTTTGTTGCAGGCAGAAAGGGATTTTGCCATTTGTTTCATCGTAGAGGGCTCACTTTGATAGCAATTTGAGCCTAGCAGTCAGGCAGAGCACATCTTGGTCTAAGGTTGTTATAATTATGTTCGTATTTCTTGACAAACTCAACGCTGCCCTTCATTTCAGCAGGTGCCATCAAGTTCTCTGCATCCGGGAGCCTCAGGGGATGAGCAAGATTTTCCAAGGAGGGATGCATCAGGACTATGTAAAACCCCAGGAAAGTTGTCCTGGAATGCCTTCCATCCGCATGCCAAGAGTGAATTCAACAGGCAGGAGAGTGGCCGCCACGGTCCTCCAGCAGTCTGCGAGATTCGCACACAAGCCGGCTTATTTGTTCTTCGCCTCTTGCAAGCTACCGCGATCTCTGGCTGCCGGCGGCGAAGAAGCGGCTACTTTGCGCACAGATGACTGGAGCGGTAGCGGTGCGCTCCGGAGCACGGCTTCTGCCGAAAGACGCCGGCAAGCGGCACTTCCCTTCGGCCAGCTCCGGAGCGCCGTGTTCTGCCTCTCTAGTCGTCTGGATCTTAGCGAAAAGCTTTTCCACTCCATTTCTCAAGGAGAAAGTCTGCCAGCACTGCTGACTTAGCCCAATCTTGCCAAGAAATGGGATTTGCTGCACATTCTAAGGACACTGCACTTTCCTGGGCAAGCTGCACACTGCTGGCAGATAGCCGTGCTCTCTGCCCGCTCCTGCCCAGCTCTTGGTAGTAGCGGGCACATTCCAGCCTGGCGAAGGCAAAAAACCTCGAGAGCCGTCACGCTGCGTTAGGGGAGCTGAGATGCTGGAAAGCAGCCAAGCTGAACAGCCTGCCTCAGCTTCAATCCTGTGCAAGTGACTGAAGGCCAAAAACCAAGCAGCAGAGCAGCGGGCTTCTGTGTGCAGTGGAGGCAATTGCAAAAACACAGCAGCTGCTGCTTGCCAAGCGCAGTCAGCCGCCTATGTTCTACTTTCTTGAGCAACTCACCGCCGCCCTTCTTTTCAGCAGCTGCCATCGTGTTGCCTGCATCTGGGAGCCTCAGAGGACGAGCAAGATTTTCCAAGGAGGGATGCATCAGGACTACGCAAAAACCCAGGAAAGTTGTTGCATCCCGGAGTTTGGGTTTAGATTAGGGTTTTTAATTTATGTTAAAATAAGTCAAGTTCTGTAATCCCGCGTTTCCCCCGCGTTGTTCCCCCCCGCGGTTTCTGCCCCCATGTTGCCTGCTGCCGGCTCTTACCCCTGTGCTGCTCCTGTAAGCACCCTGCCGTCCGGCCCCGGGAAACCCCGTGCTAGCCACACGATCCCGCTCAGCCCGCGGCTCGGCGCCCGCCCCTGCAGGGTTCTCTGGTTGGTCGCTGTTGCGGGTGTCACCGCCACGGCAGCCGCCCCTATTGGGCGGCAGGCCGTGGATCCTCTCGCCCCGCCCCTCTATAAAGCCCTATCCCGCCGGCAGTCAGACGCCATTTTCTCCCATGCGAGTGCCGGGAGCGGTCGCGTCTTTCCATCGAACCGCGCCACGTGACCAATAAACCGTTCCTGCCAAGCACGGAGTAAATGGACAAATTCCTTCCTCTTTGCCGGGTCCCTAGCGCACGGTAACAGCGGTTGGCCACCCCACGCGCCCGAGACACGGAGCCGTGTCCGGGAACCCGCGGCAGCAAACCCCGGCAGCACGTGGAAGCTACGCCACAGCCGGGCTCCCAAGAGCCGCGTGCGGCCGGGGAGAGCAAAAACCCACGCCGCAATTGGCGCCCAACGTGGGGCCGAGGCCAGCGCTGAGCTGATCGCGTGGACGGAGGTTCACCGCGGAGCTCCAGGAACAGCACCGGGAGCCGCCGCCGCCGGCCAGGGGCCGCGCTGCCGCCAAGGGGGGAGCGCCGCCGCCAAGCCAGAGCGGGCAGCGATCCGCGCCAGACCACAGCTCCGTGCCGGACGGAAACCGAGAGCAGGGGCTCTCCAAAGTACGTCAGTGAAGTCTCCGTCGCCCACGAGGGACCAGACAGTGTGTCCCGCGTGGGACAGGAAGTGCAAACTTTCGCAGCCAGGAGGGCAGAAGAAAGAACACTTCCCGGGACTCCCGGACCCTGGTAGCAGCTTTTCTTTGCAGAGACTTCAGTCTGGTAAGTATTAGTCGTGGAAACGTGTCCAGCTAATACGGGGAGGGCTGGCCGTGTTCCCGAGGTTGGGACGTGCAGCGCGCAGCACGAACGGCAGCCGCTGGAGTCGCCTGCGTTTTTTTGCTTTTTTTTCTCTTTTTTACTGCCCCAGGGGTGAGGTGGTTTGGGTGGAAGAAGCATGGGGACCGTGCTATCTGCCCAACAAAAGGAATTTTATTCCCAAGTTAAAGAAATCCTTTTGGTGAAGGGCCCCTACCCCAAAAATTTAGTTAAGAAATTTGTCCGGTGGTTGTTCTTTGCTTTCCCCCGTTTGTCTACCGAGGACGCGCGCAAAACAGAATTTTGGGAGCAAGTGGGAAAAAGGCTAGCAGAGGGGATCGGTAGGGATCCCTCCATAGATGACTGCTTCCCTAAATTCCATTTGTTGATCACGGATGTAGTAAAATCAGACCCCGCGCGAAACTCGGTTGGGGAAAGGAAAGAACCATCCGGAAAATCTGTTACTCCCTCTGAATCTGTTTCCCCATCCCCTTCTCCTACCCCTTCTTCCCCTAACCCGGGTGGGCGAGGGGGGGCACCCCGTCGATCTGAGACGCAGGGCAGCTCCACAAATGTGGACCATGCGCCTGGCTCCCCCAAGCCATCCCGGCGTCCCTGCCTTAGCGAGATCGGTCGATTCGCTGAGGCCACGACCCTAAACCCCTTTTCCAATCCCTTGTTCCCAGTTGAAAATCCCAGTTTCGGCGCTACCCCGCGCAGTTCTGTTTCTTTGAACCCCTTTCTTTGTTCCTCTGAGGAGGCCGAGGCCACGTGGTCGATCCCTTTGTCTTCCCAAGATGGAGGGCGGCCACATGGCAGGGTCTCTTCTTCCCACAACCCCTTTCTGTTCTTTGTTCGCGGTGTCCCCGCCTTTGACCCAACCCCCACCTGCCTCCCTGTGGGCGTGGGCGCCGCCCCCTCGGGAGGTCAGGTTACTCCCTCACCCATTGTTCCCCCTCGAGTGGGTGTTCCCTCCAGTCCTTTGCATGTCGTCCCTGCTGAGTCATCGACTCCGCCCTCCTCCACCGGGGAGAGCTCTGCCATCTCCACCCCGCTGCCTGAGGGAGGCAGCCCCCGTCCTATTGCCCGTACCCTGTCCCCATCTTCCCATGGGTCCCGGAGATCCGGGCGGGAGGGAAGAGGGGGGAGGGAGGAGCGGGAACCCCTATCCCCATCTTCCCATGGGCCCCGGAGAGCCGGGCGGGAGGGAAGAGGAGAGGGGGGGGGACGGGAACCCCTACCTCCAAGTTCCCATGGGCCCCAGACGTCTGGGCGGGAGGGAAAAGGAGAGGGGGGGGAATCGGAGCCCCTGCCTCCACATTCCAATGGATCCCGGAGACCCGGGAGGGAGGGAAGCAGGGGGATGTGGGTTTCTGAGCATTTTCCAGATTCCGTGGAACGGGTCAAGCCGACAGATGAGAGGCATGTAGAGGGATCAGAGGTTCAGGACAAGTTTGTCCTGGAAGCGGCATCCATGAACACTGCTGCCTTGGATGCCGTGCCTCCAAAGAACGCTGGTCCGAAGCAGCCTCCAGCAAGACGCCAGTGCTTCCACTGCAATCAGAGAGGACATTTTGTGGTTCAATGTCCGTTTCTGGGCAGGGCACCCCCAGGGACAGTGGGAGGGGGGAGAGGGGGGGAGAGAGATCCCATTCTCCCAAAAAACTGAAGGAACAACGCGCACCTGCCTCGCGTGAAGATAAAAGTAAGGCAGGCCACACCACCTTAAGGGGAGCTGTGATTGATCAAGTAACTGTGCAGGTGGTAGTTCAGAACATCAGGGTGCCTTTGAGCGTGGCAGATGACCCCACCAATCGGGGGTTGCATCAAACCGCAGGCGACGCAAAAGAAAAAGGACCCTACAATCTCCTTAAAAAAATGTTTTTCCCCAAAGCCCCAGTCTGTGTGTGTCCCAAATCCCCATGTTTGTAATAAAGTTGTCCCAGTTTCCCTATCCCTAAACACCCTGAAAAGAACCAACCCCAGCACCATCTCCAGGCCCTCTCCACCTGCGTAGCAGTCACCGCAGTTGCAGCACCAGAAGAAGCTGGGAGAAGAGGCCACCGCTTGAGAGACTGAATCAACACCACTGCTTTCTTTTTATATTTTATTAAGCGGGGAGATGTTGCATCCCGGAGTTTGGGTTTAGATTAGGGTTTTTAATTTATGTTAAAATAAGTCAAGTTCTGTAATCCCGCGTTTCCCCCGCGTTGTTCCCCCCCGCGGTTTCTGCCCCCATGTTGCCTGCTGCCGGCTCTTACCCCTGTGCTGCTCCTGTAAGCACCCTGCCGTCCGGCCCCGGGAAACCCCGTGCTAGCCACACGATCCCGCTCAGCCCGCGGCTCGGCGCCCGCCCCTGCGGGGTTCTCTGGTTGGTCGCTGTTGCGGGTGTCACCGCCACGGCAGCCGCCCCTATCGGGCGGCAGGCCGTGGATCCTCTCGCCCCGCCCCTCTATAAAGCCCTATCCCGCCGGCAGTCAGACGCCATTTTCTCCCATGCGAGTGCCGGGAGCGGTCGCGTCTTTCCATCGAACCGCGCCACGTGACCAATAAACCATTCCTTCCTCTTTGCCGGGTCCCTAGCGCACGGTAACAGCGGTTGGCCAGCCCACGCGCCCGAGACACGGAGCCGTGTCCGGGAACCCGCGGCAGCAAACCCCGGCAGCACGTGGAAGCTACGCCACAGCCGGGCTCCCAAGAGCCGCGTGCGGCCGGGGAGAGCAAAAACCCACGCCGCAATTGAAAGTTGTCCTGGAACGCCTTCCAGCCGCATGCCAAGAGTGAATTCAACAGGCAGGAGAGTGGCAGCCTCCGTCCTCCAGCAGTTTGCGAGCTTCGCACACAAGCCGGCTTCTTCGCGGCTTCGTTCTTCGCCTCTTGCAAGCTACCGCGATCTCTGGCTGCCGGCGGCGAAGAAGCGGCTACTTTGCGCACAGATGACTGGAGCGGTAGCGGTGCGCTCCGGAGCACGGCTTCTGCCGAAAGACGCCGGCAAGCGGCACTTCCCTTCGGCCAGCTCCGGAGCGCCGTGTTCTGCCTCTCTAGTCGTCTGAATCTTAGCGAAAAGCTTTTCCACTCCATTTCTCAAGGAGAAAGTCTGCCAGCACTGCTGACTTAGCCCGATCTTGCCAAGAAATAGGATTTGCTGCACATTCTAAGGACACTGCACTTTCCTGGGCAAGCTGCACACTGCTGGCAGATAGCCGTGCTCTCTGCCCGCTCCTGCCCAGCTCTTGGTAGTAGCGGGCACATTCCAGCCTGGCGAAGGCAAAAAACCTCGAGAGCCGTCACGCTGCGTTAGGGGAGCTGACATGCTGGAAAGCAGCCAAGCTGAACAGCCTGCCTCAGCTTCAATCCTGTGCAAGTGACTGAAGGCGAAAATCCAAGCAGCAGAGCAGCGGGCTTCTGTGTGCAGTGGAGGCACTTGCAAAAACCCAGCAGCTGCTCCTTGCCAAGCGCAGTCAGCCGCCTATGTTCTACTTTCTTGAGCAACTCACCGCCGCCCTTCTTTTCAGCAGCTGCCATCGTGTTGCCTGCATCTGTGAGCCTCGGAGGACGAGCAAGATTTTCCAAGGAGGGATGCATCAGGACTACGCAAAAACCCAGGAAAGTTGTCCTGGAACGCCTTCCATTGGCATGCCAAGAGTGAATTCAACAGGCAGGAGAGTGGCAGCTGCCGTCCTCCAGCAGTTTGCGAGCTTCGCACACAAGCCGGCTTCTTCGCGGCTTCGTTCTTCGCCTCTTGCAAGCTACCGCGATCTCTGGCTGCCGGCGGCGAAGAAGCGGCTACTTTGCGCACAGATGACTGGAGCGGTAGCGGTGCGCTCCGGAGCACGGCTTCTGCCGAAAGACGCCGGCAAGCGGCACTTCCCTTCGGCCAGCTCCGGAGCGCCGTGTTCTGCCTCTCTAGTCGTCTGAATCTTAGCGAAAAGCTTTTCTGCTCCATTTCTCAAGGAGAAAGTCTGCCAGCACTGCTGACTTAGCCCGATCTTGCCAAGAAATGGGATTTGCTGCACATTCCAAGGACACTGCACTTTCCTGGGCAAGCTGCACACTGCTGGCAGATAGCCGTGCTCTCTGCCCGCTCCTGCCCAGCTCTTGGTAGTAGCGGGCACATTCCAGCCTGGCGAAGGCGAAAAACCTCGAGAGCTGTCACGCTGCGTTAGGGGAGCTGAGATGCTGGAAAGCAGCCAAGCTGAACAGCCTGCCTCAGCTTCAATCCTGTGCAAGTGACTGAACGCCAAAAACCGAGCAGCAGAGCAGCGGGCTTCTGTGTGCATTGAAGGCAATTGCAAAAACCCAGCAGCTGCTGCTTGCCAAGCGCAGTCAGCCGCCTATGTTCTTCTTTCTTGGGCAACTCACCGCTGCCCTCCTTTTCACAGGCTGCCATCGTGTTGCCTGCATCTGGGAGCCTCAGAGGACGAGCAAGATTTTCCAAGGAGGGATGCATCAGGACTACGTCAAAACCCAGGAAAGTTGTCCTGGAACGCCTTCCAGCAGCATGCCAAGAGTGAATTCAACAGGCAGGAGAGTGGCAGCCGCCGTCCTCCAGCAGTCTGCGAGCTTCGCACACAAGCTGGCTTCTTGGCGGCTTCGTTCTTCGCCTCTTGTAAGCTACCGCGATCTCTGGCTGCCGGAGGCCAAGAAGCGGCGACTTTGCGCACAGCTGACTGGAGCGGCAGCGGTGCGCTCCGGAGCACGGCTTCTGCCGAAAGACGCCGGCAAGCGGCACTTCCCTTCGGCCAGCTCCGGAGCGCCGTGTTCTGCCTCTCTAGTCATCTGAATCTTAGCGAAAAGCTTTTCCACTCCATTTCTCAAGGAGAAAGTCTGCCAGCACTGCTGACTTAGCCCGATCTTGCCAAGAAATGGGATTTGCTGCACATTCCAAGGACACTGCACTTTCCTGGGCCACCTGCACACTGCTGGCAGATGGCCGTGCTCTCTGCCCGCTCCTGCCCAGCTCTTGGTAGTAGCGGGCACATTCCAGCCTGGCGAAGGCAAAAAACCTCGAGAGCCGTCACGCTGCGTTAGGGGAGCTGAGATGCTGGAAAGCAGCCAAGCTGAACAGCCTGCCTCAGCTTCAATCCTGTGCAAGTGACTGAAGGCCAAAAACCAAGCAGCAGAGCAGCGGGCTTCTGTGTGCAGTGGAGGCAATTGCAAAAACACAGCAGCTGCTGCTTGCCAAGCGCAGTCAGCCGCCTATGTTCTACTTTCTTGAGCAACTCACCGCCGCCCTTCTTTTCAGTAGCTGCCATCGTGTTGCCTGCATCTGGGAGCCTCAGAGGACGAGCAAGATTTTCCAAGGAGGGATGCATCAGGACTACGTAAAAACCCAGGAAAGTTGTCCTGGAACGCCTTCCAGCCGCATGCCAAGAGTGAATTCAACAGGCAGGAGAGTGGCAGCCTCCGTCCTCCAGCAGTTTGCGAGCTTCGCACACAAGCCGGCTTCTTCGCGGCTTCGTTCTTCGCCTCTTGCAAGCTACCGCGATCTCTGGCTGCTGGCGGCGAAGAAGCGGCTACTTTGCGCACAGATGACTGGAGCGGTAGCGGTGCGCTCCGGAGCACGGCTTCTGCCGAAAGACACCGGCAAGCGGCACTTCCCTTCGGCCAGCTCCGGAGCGCCGTGTTCTGCCTCTCTAGTCGTCTGAATCTTAGCGAAAAGCTTTTCCACTCCATTTCTCAAGGAGAAAGTCTGCCAGCACTGCTGACTTAGCCCGATCTTGCCAAGAAATGGGATTTGCTGCACATTCCAAGGACACTGCACTTTCCTGGGCCACCTGCACACTGCTGGCAGATGGCCGTGCTCTCTGCCCGCTCCTGCCCAGCTCTTGGTAGTAGCGGGCACATTCCAGCCTGGCGAAGGCAAAAAACCTCGAGAGCCGTCACGCTGCGTTAGGGGAGCTGAGATGCTGGAAAGCAGCCAAGCTGAACAGCCTGCCTCAGCTTCAATCCTGTGTAAGTGACTGAATGCGAAAAACCGAGCAGCAGAGCAGCGGGCTTCTCAGGGCATTGAAGGCAATTGGAAAAACCCAGCAGCTGCTCCTTGCCAAGCGCAGTCAGCCGCCTATGTTCTTCTTTCTTGGGCAACTCACCGCTGCCCTTCTTTTCACAGGCTGCCATCGTGTTGCCTGCATCTGGGAGCCTCAGAGGACGAGCAAGATTTTCCAAGGAGGGATGCATCAGGACTACGTAAAAACCCAGGAAGGTTGTCCTGGAACGCCTTCCAGCAGCATGTCAAGAGGCAGGAGAGTGGCAGCCGCCGTCCTCCAGCAGTCTGCGAGCTTCGCACAGAAGCCGGCTTCTTGGCGGCTTCGTTCTTCGCCTCTTGTAAGCTACCGCGATCTCCGGCTGCCTGAGGCGAAGAAGCGGCTACTTGGCGCACAGCTGACTGGAGCGGCAGCGGTGCGCTCCGGAGCACGGCTTCTGCCGAAAGACGCCGGCAAGCGGCACTTCCCTTCGGCCAGCTCCGGAGCGCCGTGTTCTGCCTCTCTAGTCGTCCGAATCTTAGCGAAAAGATTTTCCACTCCATTTCTCAAGGAGAAAGTCTGCCAGCACTGCTGACTTAGCCCGATCTTGCCAAGAAATGGGATTTGCTGCACATTCCAAGGACACTGCACTTTCCTGGGCCACCTGCACACTGCTGGCAGATGGCCGTGCTCTCTGCCCGCTCCTGCCCAGCTCTTGGTAGTAGCGGGCACATTCCAGCCTGGCGAAGGCAAAAAACCTCGAGAGCCGTCACGCTGCGTTAGGGGAGCTGAGATGCTGGAAAGCAGCCAAGCTGAACAGCCTGCCTCAGCTTCAATCCTGTGCAAGTGACTGAATGCCAAAAACCGAGCAGCAGAGCAGCGGGCTTCTGTGTGCATTGAAGGCAATAGGAAAAACCCAGCAGCTGCTCCTTGCCAAGCACAGTCAGCCGCCTATGTTCTTCTTTCTTGGGCAACTCACCGCTGCCCTTCTTTTCACAGGCTGCCATCGTGTTGCCTGCATCTGGGAGCCTCAGAGGACGAGCAAGATTTTCCAAGGAGGGATGCATCAGGACTACGTCAAAACCCAGGAAAGTTGTCCTGGAACGCCTTCCAGCAGCATGCCAAGAGTGAATTCAAGAGGCAGGAGAGTGGCAGCTGCCGTCCTCCAGCAGTCTGCGAGCTTCGCACACAAGCCGGCTTCTTGGCGGCTTCGTTCTTCGCCTCTTGCAAGCTACCGCGATCTCCGGCTGCCGGAGGCGAAGAAGCGGCTACTTGGCGCACATCTGACTGGAGCGGCAGTGGTGCGCTCTGGAGCACGGCTTCTGCCGAAAGACGCCGGGAAGCGGCACTTCCCTTCGGCCAGCTCCGGAGCGCCACGTTCTGCCTCTCTAGTCGTCCGAATCTTAGCGAAAAGCTTTTCCACTCCATTTCTCAAGGAGAAAGTCTGCCAGCACTGCTGACTTAGCCCGATCTTGCCAAGAAATGGGATTTGCTGCACATTCCAAGGACACTGCACTTTCCTGGGCCACCTGCACACTGCTGGCAGATGGCCGTGCTCTCTGCCCGCTCCTGCCCAGCTCTTGGTAGTAGCGGGCACATTCCAGCCTGGCGAAGGCAAAAAACCTCGAGAGCCGTCACGCTGCGTTAGGGGAGCTGAGATGCTGGAAAGCAGCCAAGCTGAACAGCCTGCCTCAGCTTCAATACCGTGCAAGTGACTGAATGCCAAAAACCGAGCAGCAGAGCAGCAGGCTTCTGTGTGCAGTGAAAGCAATTGCAAAAACAGAGCAGATGCTCCTTGCCAAGCGCAGTCAGCCGCCTATGTTCTTCTTTCTTGGGCAACTCACCGCTGCCCTTCTTTTCAGCAGCTGCCATCGTGTTGCCTGCATCTGGGAGCCTCAGAGGACGAGCAAGATTTTCCAAGGAGGGATGCATCAGGACTACGTCAAAACCCAGGAAAGTTGTCCTGGAACGCCTTCCATTGGCATGCCAAGAGTAAATTCAACAGGCGGGAGAGTGGCAGCTGCCGTCCTGCAGCAGTCTGCGAGCTTCGCACACAAGCCGGCTTCTTCGCGGCTTCGTACTTCGCCTCTTGTAAGCTACCGTGATCTCCGGCTGCCGGAGGCGAAGAAGCGGCTACTTGGCGCACAGCTGACTGGAGCGGCAGCGGTGCGCTCCGGAGCAGGGCTTCTGCCGAAAGACGCCGGGAAGCGGCACTTTCCTTCGGCCAGCTCCGGAGCGCCGTGTTCTGCCTCTCTAGTCGTCTGAATCTTAGCGAAAAGCTTTTCCACTCCATTTCTCAAGGAGAAAGTCTGCCAGCACTGCTGACTTAGCCCGATCTTGCCAAGAAATGGGATTTGCTGCACATTCCAATGAAACTGCACTTTCCTGGGCAAGGTGCAAACTGCTGGCAGATGGCCGTGCTCTCTGCCCGCTCCTGCCCAGCTCTTGGTAGTAGCGGGCACATTCCAGCCTGGCGAAGGCAAAAAACCTTGAGAGCCGTCACGCTGCGTTAGGGGAGCTGACATGCTGGAAAGCAGCCAAGCTGAACAGCCTGCCTCAGCTTCAATCCTGTGCAAGTGACTGAATGCCAAAAACCGAGCAGCAGAGCAGCAGGCTTCTGTGTGCAGTGAAGGCAATTGCAAAAACCCAGCAGCTGCTCCTTGCCAAGCGCAGTCAGCCGCCTATGTTCTTCTTTCTTGGGCAACTCACCGCTGCCCTTCTTTTCACAGGCTGCCATCGTGTTGCCTGCATCTGGGAGCCTCAGAGGACGAGCAAGATTTTCCAAGGAGGGATGCATCAGGACTACGTAAAAACCCAGGAAAGTTGTCCTGGAACGCCTTCCAGCAGCATGCCAAGAGTGAATTCAACAGGCAGGAGAGTGGCAGCCGCCGTCCTCCAGCAGTCTGCGAGCTTCGCACACAAGCCGGGTTCTTGGCGGCTTCGTACTTCGCCTCTTGTAAGCTACCGCGATCTCTGGCTGCCGGAGTTGAAGAAGCGGCTACTTCGCGCAGAGCTGTCTGGAGCGGCAGCGGTGCGCTCCGGAGCACGGCTTCTGCCGAAAGACGCCGGGAAGCGGCACTTTCCTTCGGCCAGCTCCGGAGCGCCGTGTTCTGCCTCTCTAGTCGTCCGAATCTTAGCGAAAAGCTTGTCCACTCCATTTCTCAAGGAGAAAGTCTGCCAGCACTGCTGACTTAGCCCGATCTTGCCAAGAAATGGGATTTGCTGCACATTCCAATGAAACTGCACTTTCCTGGGCAAGGTGGAAACTGCTGGCAGATGGCCGTGCTCTCTGCCCGCTCCTGCCCAGCTCTTGGTAGTAGCGGGCACATTCCAGCCTGGCGAAGGCAAAAAACCTCGAGAGCCGTCACGCTGCGTTAGGGGAGCTGAGATGCTGGAAAGCAGCCAAGCTGAACAGCCTGCCTCAGCTTCAATCCTGTGCAAGTGACTGAATGCGAAAAACCGAGCAGCAGAGCAGCAGGCTTCTGTGTGCAGTGAAAGCAATTGCAAAAACAGAGCAGCTGCTCCTTGCCAAGCGCAGTCAGCCGCCTATGTTCTTCTTCCTTGAGCAACTCACCGCCGCCCTTCTTTTCAGCAGCTGCCATCGTGTTGCCTGCATCTGGGAGCCTCAGAGGACGAGCAAGATTTTCCAAGGAGGGATGCATCAGGACTACGTCAAAACCCAGGAAAGTTGTCCTGGAACGCCTTCCATTGGCATGCCAAGAGTGAATTCAACAGGCGGGAGAGTGGCAGCTGCCGTCCTGCAGCAGTCTGCGAGCTTCGCACTCAAGCCGGCTTCTTCGCGGCTTCGTACTTCGCCTCTTGTAAGCTACCGCGATCTCCGGCTGCCGGAGGCGAAGAAGCGGCTATTTCGGCACAGCTGACTGGAGCAGCAGCGGTGCGCTCCGGAGCACGGCTTCTGCCGAAAGACGCCGGGAAGCGGCACTTCCCTTTGGCCAGCTCCGGAGAGCCGTGTTCTGCCTCTCTAGTCGTCTACATCTTAGCGAAAAGCTTTTCCACTCCATTTCTCAAGAAGAAAGTCTGCCAGCACTGCTGACTTAGCCCGAACTTGCCAAGAAATTGGATTTGCTGCACATTCCTAGGACACTGCACTTTCCTGGGCAAGGTGCACCCTGCTGGCAGATGGCCGTGCTCTCTGCCCGCTCCTGCCCAGCTCTTGGTAGTAGCGGGCACATTCCAGCCTGGCGAAGGCAAAAAACCTCGAGAGCCGTCACGCTGCGTTAGGGGAGCTGAGATGCTGGAAAGCAGCCAAGCTGAACAGCCTGCCTCAGCTTCAATCCTGTGCAAGTGACTGAATGCGAAAAACCGAGCAGCAGAGCAGCGAGCTTCTGTGTGCAGTGAAGGCAATTGTAAAAACAGAGCAGCTGCTCCTTGCCAATCGCAGTCAGCCACCTATCTTCCCCTTTCTTGACCAACTCACCGCCGCCCTTCCTTTCAGCAGCTGCCATCGTGTTGCCTGCATCTGGGAGCCTCAGAGGACGAGCAAGATTTTCCAAGGAGGGATGCATCAGGACTACGTAAAAACCCAGGAAAGTTGCCCTGGAAAGCCTTCCTTTGGCATGCCAAGAGTGAATTCAACAGGCAGGAGAGTGGCAGCCGCCGTCCTCCAGCAGTCTGCGAGCTTCGCACACAAGCCGGATTCTGGGCGGCTTCGTACTTCGCCTCTTGTAAGCTACCACGATCTCCGGCTGCCGGAGGCGAAGAAGTGGCTATTTCAGCACAGCTGACTGGAGCAGCAGCGGTGCGCTCCGGAGCGCGGCTTCTGCCGAAAGACGCCGGGAAGCGGCACTTCCCTTCGGCCAGCTCCGGAGCGCCGTGTTCTGCCTCTCTAGTCGTCTGAATCTTAGCGAAAAGCTTTTCCACTCCATTTCTCAAGGAGAAAGTCTGCCAGCACTGCTGACTTAGCCCGATCTTGCCAAGAAATGGGATTTGCTGCACATTCCAAGGACACTGCACTTTCCTGGGCCACCTGCACACTGCTGGCAGATGGCCGTGCTCTCTGCCCGCTCCTGCCCAGCTCTTGGTAGTAGCGGGCACATTCCACCCTGGCGAAGGCAAAAAACCTCGAGAGCCGTCACGCTGCGGTAGGGGAGCTGAGATGCTGGAAAGCAGCAGAGCTGAACAGCCTGCCTCAGCTTCAATACCGTGCAAGTGACTGAATGCGAAAAACCGAGCAGCAGAGCAGCGGGCTTCTGTGTGCATTGAAGGCAATTGCAAAAACCCAGCAGCTGCTCCTTGCCAAGCACAGTCAGCCGCCTATATTCTTCTTTCTAGAGCAACTCACCGCCGCCCTTCTTCTCACAGGCTGCCATCGTGTTGCCTGCATCTGGGAGCCTCAGAGGACGAGCAAGATTTTCCAAGGAGGGATGCATCAGGACTACGTAAAAACCCAGGAATGTTGCCCTGGAAACCCTTCCATTGGCATGCCAAGACTGAATTCAACAGGCAGGAGAGTGGCAGCTGCCGTCCTGCAGCAGTCTGCGAGCTTTGCACTCAAGCCGGCTTCTTCGCGGCTTCGTACTTCGCCTCTTGTAAGCTACCGCGATCTCTGGCTGCCGGAGTCGAAGAAGCGGCTACTTTGCGCAGAGCTGTCTGGAGCGGCAGCGGTGCGCTCCGGAGCACGGCTTCTGCCGAAAGACGCCAGCAAGCGGCACTTTCCTTCAGCCAGCTCCGGAGTGCCGTGTTCTGCCTCTCTAGTCGTCTGAATCTTAGCGAAAAGCTTGTCCACTCCATTTCTCAAGGAGAAAGTCTGCCAGCACTGCTGACTTAGCCCGATCTTGCCAAGAAATGGGATTTGCTGCACATTCCAATGAAACTGCACTTTCCTGGGCAAGGTGAAAACTGCTGGCAGATGGCCGTGCTCTCTGCCCGCTCCTGCCCAGCTCTTGGTAGTAGCGGGCACATTCCAGCCTGGCGAAGGCAAAAAACCTCGAGAGCCGTCACGCTGCGTTAGGGGAGCTGAGATGCTGGAAAGCAGCCAAGCTGAACAGCCTGCCTCAGCTTCAATCCTGTGCAAGTGACTGAAGGCCAAAAACCAAGCAGCAGAGCAGCAGGCTTCTGTGTGCAGTGAAAGCAATTGCAAAAACAGAGCAGCTGCTCCTTGCCAAGCGCAGTCAGCCGCCTATGTTCTTCTTTCTTGGGCAACTCACCGCCGCCCTTCTTTTCAGCAGCTGCCATCGTGTTGCCTGCATCTGGGAGCCTCAGAGGACGAGCAAGATTTTCCAAGGAGGGATGCATCAGGACTACGTCAAAACCCAGGAAAGTTGTCCTGGAACGCCTTCCATTGGCATGCCAAGAGTGAATTCAACAGGCGGGAGAGTGGCAGCTGCCGTCCTGCAGCAGTCTGCGAGCTTCGCACTCAAGCCGGCTTCTTCGCGGCTTCGTACTTCGCCTCTTGTAAGCTACCGCGATCTCCGGCTGCCGGAGGCGAAGAAGCGGCTATTTCGGCACAGCTGACTGGAGCGGCAGCGGTGCGCTCCGGAGCACGGCTTCTGCCGAAAGACGCCGGGAAGTGGCACTTCCCTTTGGCCAGCTCCGGAGCGCCGTGTTCTGCCTCTCTAGTCGTCTGAATCTTAGCGAAAAGCTTTTCCACTCCATTTCTCAAGAAGAAAGTTTGCCAGCACTGCTGACTTAGCCCGATCTTGCCAAGAAATGGGATTTGCTGCACATTCCTAGGACACTGCACTTTCCTGGGCAAGGTGCACACTGCTGGCAGATGGCCGTGCTCTCTGCCCGCTCCTGCCCAGCTCTTGGTAGTAGCGGGCACATTCCAGCCTGGCGAAGGCAAAAAACCTCGAGAGCCGTCACGCTGCGTTAGGGGAGCTGAGATGCTGGAAAGCAGCCAAGCTGAACAGCCTGCCTCAGCTTCAATCCTGTGCAAGTGACTGAATGCCAAAAACCGAGCAGCAGAGCAGCGAGCTTCTGTGTGCAGTGAAGGCAATTGTAAAAACAGAGCAGCTGCTCCTTGCCAATCGCAGTCAGCCACCTATCTTCCCCTTTCTTGACCAACTCACCGCCGCCCTTCCTTTCAGCAGCTGCCATCGTGTTGCCTGCATCTGGGAGCCTCAGAGGACGAGCAAGATTTTCCAAGGAGGGATGCATCAGGACTACGTAAAAACCCAGGAAAGTTGCCCTGGAAAGCCTTCCTTTGGCATGCCAAGAGTGAATTCAACAGGCAGGAGAGTGGCAGCCGCCGTCCTCCAGCAGTCTGTGAGCTTCGCACACAAGCCGGATTCTGGGCGGCTTCGTACTTCGCCTCTTGTAAGCTACCGCGATCTCCGGCTGCCGGAGGCGAAGAAGTGGCTATTTCGGCACAGCTGACTGGAGCAGCAGCGGTGCGCTCCGGAGCGCGGCTTCTGCCGAAAGACGCCGGGAAGCGGCACTTCCCTTCGGCCAGCTCCGGAGCGCCGTGTTCTGCCTCTCTAGTCGTCTGAATCTTAGCGAAAAGCTTTTCCACTCCATTTCTCAAGGAGAAAGTCTGCCAGCACTGCTGACTTAGCCCGATCTTGCCAAGAAATGGGATTTGCTGCACATTCCAAGGACACTGCACTTTCCTGGGCCACCTGCACACTGCTGGCAGATGGCCGTGCTCTCTGCCCGCTCCTGCCCAGCTCTTGGTAGTAGCGGGCACATTCCAGCCTGGCGAAGGCAAAAAACCTCGAGAGCCGTCACGCTGCGTTAGGTGAGCTGACATGCTGGAAAGCAGCCAAGCTGAACAGCCTGCCTCAGCTTCAATCCTGTGCAAGTGACTGAATGCCAAAAACCAAGAAGCAGAGCAGCGGGCTTCTGTGTGCAGCGAAGGCAATTGTAAAAACAGAGCAGCTGCTCCTTGCCAAACGCAGTCAGCCGCCTATGTTCTTCTTTCTTGGGCAACTAACCGCTGCCCTTCTTTTCACAGGCTGCCATCGTGTTGCCTGCATCTGGGAGCCTCAGAGGACGAGCAAGATTTTCCAAGGAGGGATGCATCAGGACTACGCAAAAACCCAGGAAAGTTGTCCTGGAACGCCTTCCATTGGCATGCCAAGAGTAAATTCAACAGGCAGGAGAGTGGCAGCCGCCGTCCTGCAGCAGTCTGCGAGCTTCGCACACAAGCCGGCTTCTTGGCGGCTTCGTACTTCGCCTCTTGCAAGCTACCGTGATCTCCGGCTGCCGGAGGCGAAGAAGCGGCTACTTGGCGCACAGCTGACTGGAGCGGCAGCGGTGCGCTCCGGAGCACCGCTTCTGCCGAAAGACGCCGGGAAGCGGCACTTCCCTTCGGCCAGCTCCGGAGCGCCGTGTTCTGCCTCTCTAGTCGTCTGAATCTTAGCGAAAAGCTTTTCCACTCCATTTCTCAAGGAGAAAGTCTGCCAGCACTGCTGACTTAGCCCGATCTTGCCAAGAAATGGGATTTGCTGCACATTCCAATGAAACTGCACTTTCCTGGGCAAGGTGGAAACTGCTGGCAGATGGCCGTGCTCTCTGCCCGCTCCTGCCCAGCTCTTGGTAGTAGCGGGCACATTCCAGCCTGGCGAAGGCAAAAAACCTCGAGAGCCGTCACGCTGCGTTAGGGGAGCTGAGATGCTGGAAAGCAGCCAAGCTGAACAGCCTGCCTCAGCTTCAATCCTGTGCAAGTGACTGAATGCCAAAAACCGAGCAGCAGAGCAGCAGGCTTCTGTGTGCAGTGAAGGCAATTGCAAAAACCCAGCAGCTGCTCCTTGCCAAGCGCAGTCAGCCGCCTATGTTCTTCTTTCTTGGGCAACTCACCGCTGCCCTTCTTTTCACAGGCTGCCATCGTGTTGCCTGCATCTGGGAGCCTCAGAGGACGAGCAAGATTTTCCAAGGAGGGATGCATCAGGACTACGTAAAAACCCAGGAAGGTTGTCCTGGAACGCCTTCCAGCAGCATGCCAAGAGTGAATTCAACAGGCAGGAGAGTGGCAGCCGCCGTCCTCCAGCAGTCTGCGAGCTTCGCACACAAGCCGGGTTCTTGGCGGCTTCGTACTTCGCCTCTTGTAAGCTACCGCGATCTCTGGCTGCCGGAGTTGAAGAAGCGGCTACTTCGCGCAGAGCTGTCTGGAGCGGCAGCGGTGCGCTCCGGAGCACGGCTTCTGCCGAAAGACGCCGGGAAGCGGCACTTTCCTTCGGCCAGCTCCGGAGCGCCGTGCTCTGCCTCTCTAGTCGTCCGAATCTTAGCGAAAAGCTTGTCCACTCCATTTCTCAAGGAGAAAGTCTGCCAGCACTGCTGACTTAGCCCGATCTTGCCAAGAAATGGGATTTGCTGCACATTCCAATGAAACTGCACTTTCCTGGGCAAGGTGGAAACTGCTGGCAGATGGCCGTGCTCTCTGCCCGCTCCTGCCCAGCTCTTGGTAGTAGCGGGCACATTCCAGCCTGGCGAAGGCAAAAAACCTCGAGAGCCGTCACGCTGCGTTAGGGGAGCTGAGATGCTGGAAAGCAGCCAAGCTGAACAGCCTGCCTCAGCTTCAATCCTGTGCAAGTGACTGAATGCGAAAAACCGAGCAGCAGAGCAGCAGGCTTCTGTGTGCAGTGAAAGCAATTGCAAAAACAGAGCAGCTGCTCCTTGCCAAGCGCAGTCAGCCGCCTATGTTCTTCTTCCTTGAGCAACTCACCGCCGCCCTTCTTTTCAGCAGCTGCCATCGTGTTGCCTGCATCTGGGAGCCTCAGAGGACGAGCAAGATTTTCCAAGGAGGGATGCATCAGGACTACGTCAAAACCCAGGAAAGTTGTCCTGGAACGCCTTCCATTGGCATGCCAAGAGTGAATTCAACAGGCGGGAGAGTGGCAGCTGCCGTCCTGCAGCAGTCTGCGAGCTTCGCACTCAAGCCGGCTTCTTCGCGGCTTCGTACTTCGCCTCTTGTAAGCTACCGCGATCTCCGGCTGCCGGAGGCGAAGAAGCGGCTATTTCGGCACAGCTGACTGGAGCAGCAGCGGTGCGCTCCGGAGCACGGCTTCTGCCGAAAGACGCCGGGAAGCGGCACTTCCCTTTGGCCAGCTCCGGAGAGCCGTGTTCTGCCTCTCTAGTCGTCTACATCTTAGCGAAAAGCTTTTCCACTCCATTTCTCAAGAAGAAAGTCTGCCAGCACTGCTGACTTAGCCCGAACTTGCCAAGAAATTGGATTTGCTGCACATTCCTAGGACACTGCACTTTCCTGGGCAAGGTGCACCCTGCTGGCAGATGGCCGTGCTCTCTGCCCGCTCCTGCCCAGCTCTTGGTAGTAGCGGGCACATTCCAGCCTGGCGAAGGCAAAAAACCTCGAGAGCCGTCACGCTGCGTTAGGGGAGCTGAGATGCTGGAAAGCAGCCAAGCTGAACAGCCTGCCTCAGCTTCAATCCTGTGCAAGTGACTGAATGCCAAAAACCGAGCAGCAGAGCAGCGAGCTTCTGTGTGCAGTGAAGGCAATTGTAAAAACAGAGCAGCTGCTCCTTGCCAATCGCAGTCAGCCACCTATCTTCCCCTTTCTTGACCAACTCACCGCCGCCCTTCCTTTCAGCAGCTGCCATCGTGTTGCCTGCATCTGGGAGCCTCAGAGGACGAGCAAGATTTTCCAAGGAGGGATGCATCAGGACTACGTAAAAACCCAGGAAAGTTGCCCTGGAAAGCCTTCCTTTGGCATGCCAAGAGTGAATTCAACAGGCAGGAGAGTGGCAGCCGCCGTCCTCCAGCAGTCTGCGAGCTTCGCACACAAGCCGGATTCTGGGCGGCTTCGTACTTCGCCTCTTGTAAGCTACCACGATCTCCGGCTGCCGGAGGCGAAGAAGTGGCTATTTCGGCACAGCTGACTGGAGCAGCAGCGGTGCGCTCCGGAGCGCGGCTTCTGCCGAGAGACGCCGGGAAGCGGCACTTCCCTTCGGCCAGCTCCGGAGCGCCGTGTTCTGCCTCTCTAGTCGTCTGAATCTTAGCGAAAAGCTTTTCCACTCCATTTCTCAAGGAGAAAGTCTGCCAGCACTGCTGACTTAGCCCGATCTTGCCAAGAAATGGGATTTGCTGCACATTCCAAGGACACTGCACTTTCCTGGGCAAGGTGCACCCTGCTGGCAGATGGCCGTGCTCTCTGCCCGCTCCTGCCCAGCTCTTGGTAGTAGCGGGCACATTCCACCCTGGCGAAGGCAAAAAACCTCGAGAGCCGTCACGCTGCGGTAGGGGAGCTGAGATGCTGGAAAGCAGCAGAGCTGAACAGCCTGCCTCAGCTTCAATACCGTGCAAGTGACTGAATGCGAAAAACCGAGCAGCAGAGCAGCGGGCTTCTGTGTGCATTGAAGGCAATTGCAAAAACCCAGCAGCTGCTCCTTGCCAAGCACAGTCAGCCGCCTATATTCTTCTTTCTAGAGCAACTCACCGCCGCCCTTCTTCTCACAGGCTGCCATCGTCTTGCCTGCATCTGGGAGCCTCAGAGGACGAGCAAGATTTTCCAAGGAGGGATGCATCAGGACTACGTAAAAACCCAGGAATGTTGCCCTGGAAACCCTTCCATTGGCATGCCAAGACTGAATTCAACAGGCAGGAGAGTGGCAGCTGCCGTCCTGCAGCAGTCTGCGAGCTTTGCACTCAAGCCGGCTTCTTCGCGGCTTCGTACTTCGCCTCTTGTAAGCTACCGCGATCTCTGGCTGCCGGAGTCGAAGAAGCGGCTACTTCGCGCAGAGCTGTCTGGAGCGGCAGCGGTGCGCTCCGGAGCACGGCTTCTGCCGAAAGACGTCAGCAAGCGGCACTTTCCTTCAGCCAGCTCCGGAGTGCCGTGTTCTGCCTCTCTAGTCGTCTGAATCTTAGCGAAAAGCTTGTCCACTCCATTTCTCAAGGAGAAAGTCTGCCAGCACTGCTGACTTAGCCCGATCTTGCCAAGAAATGGGATTTGCTGCACATTCCAATGAAACTGCACTTTCCAGGGCAAGGTGAAAACTGCTGGCAGATGGCCGTGCTCTCTGCCCGCTCCTGCCCAGCTCTTGGTAGTAGCGGGCACATTCCAGCCTGGCGAAGGCAAAAAACCTCGAGAGCCGTCACGCTGCGTTAGGGGAGCTGAGATGCTGGAAAGCAGCCAAGCTGAACAGCCTGCCTCAGCTTCAATCCTGTGCAAGTGACTGAAGGCCAAAAACCAAGCAGCAGAGCAGCAGGCTTCTGTGTGCAGTGAAAGCAATTGCAAAAACAGAGCAGCTGCTCCTTGCCAAGCGCAGTCAGCCGCCTATGTTCTTCTTTCTTGGGCAACTCACCGCCGCCCTTCTTTTCAGCAGCTGCCATCGTGTTGCCTGCATCTGGGAGCCTCAGAGGACGAGCAAGATTTTCCAAGGAGGGATGCATCAGGACTACGTCAAAACCCAGGAAAGTTGTCCTGGAACGCCTTCCATTGGCATGCCAAGAGTGAATTCAACAGGCGGGAGAGTGGCAGCTGCCGTCCTGCAGCAGTCTGCGAGCTTCGCACTCAAGCCGGCTTCTTCGCGGCTTCGTACTTCGCCTCTTGTAAGCTACCGCGATCTCCGGCTGCCGGAGGCGACGAAGCGGCTATTTCGGCACAGCTGACTGGAGCAGCAGCGGTGCGCTCCGGAGCACGGCTTCTGCCGAAAGACGCCGGGAAGTGGCACTTCCCTTTGGCCAGCTCCGGAGCGCCGTGTTCTGCCTCTCTAGTCGTCTGAATCTTAGCGAAAAGCTTTTCCACTCCATTTCTCAAGAAGAAAGTCTGCCAGCACTGCTGACTTAGCCCGATCTTGCCAAGAAATTGGATTTGCTGCACATTCCTAGGACACTGCACTTTCCTGGGCAAGGTGCACACTGCTGGCAGATGGCCGTGCTCTCTGCCCGCTCCTGCCCAGCTCTTGGTAGTAGCGGGCACATTCCAGCCTGGCGAAGGCAAAAAACCTCGAGAGCCGTCACGCTGCGTTAGGGGAGCTGAGATGCTGGAAAGCAGCCAAGCTGAACAGCCTGCCTCAGCTTCAATCCTGTGCAAGTAACTGAATGCGAAAAACCGAGCAGCAGAGCAGCGAGCTTCTGTGTGCAGTGAAGGCAATTGTAAAAACAGAGCAGCTGCTCCTTGCCAATCACAGTCAGCCACCTATCTTCCCCTTTCTTGACCAACTCACCGCCGCCCTTCCTTTCAGCAGCTGCCATCGTGTTGCCTGCATCTGGGAGCCTCAGAGGACGAGCAAGATTTTCCAAGGAGGGATGCATCAGGACTACGTAAAAACCCAGGAAAGTTGCCCTGGAAAGCCTTCCTTTGGCATGCCAAGAGTGAATTCAACAGGCAGGAGAGTGGCAGCCGCCGTCCTCCAGCAGTCTGCGAGCTTCGCACACAAGCCGGATTCTGGGCGGCTTCGTACTTCGCCTCTTGTAAGCTACCGCGATCTCCGGCTGCCGGAGGCGAAGAAGTGGCTATTTCGGCACAGCTGACTGGAGCAGCAGCGGTGCGCTCCGGAGCGCGGCTTCTGCCGAAAGACGCCGGGAAGCGGCACTTCCCTTCGGCCAGCTCCGGAGCGCCGTGTTCTGCCTCTCTAGTCGTCTGAATCTTAGCGAAAAGCTTTTCCACTCCATTTCTCAAGGAGAAAGTCTGCCAGCACTGCTGACTTAGCCCGATCTTGCCAAGAAATGGGATTTGCTGCACATTCCAAGGACACTGCACTTTCCTGGGCCACCTGCACACTGCTGGCAGATGGCCGTGCTCTCTGCCCGCTCCTGCCCAGCTCTTGGTAGTAGCGGGCACATTCCAGCCTGGCGAAGGCAAAAAACCTCGAGAGCCGTCACGCTGCGTTAGGGGAGCTGACATGCTGGAAAGCAGCCAAGCTGAACAGCCTGCCTCAGCTTCAATCCTGTGCAAGTGACTGAATGCCAAAAACCAAGAAGCAGAGCAGCGGGCTTCTGTGTGCAGCGAAGGCAATTGTAAAAACAGAGCAGCTGCTCCTTGCCAAACGCAGTCAGCCGCCTATGTTCTTCTTTCTTGGGCAACTAACCGCTGCCCTTCTTTTCACAGGCTGCCATCGTGTTGCCTGCATCTGGGAGCCTCAGAGGACGAGCAAGATTTTCCAAGGAGGGATGCATCAGGACTACGCAAAAACCCAGGAAAGTTGTCCTGGAACACCTTCCATTGGCATGCCAAGAGTAAATTCAACAGGCAGGAGAGTGGCAGCCGCCGTCCTGCAGCAGTATGCGAGCTTCGCACACAAGCCGGCTTCTTGGCGGCTTCGTACTTCGCCTCTTGCAAGCTACCGTGATCTCCGGCTGCCGGAGGCGAAGAAGCGGCTACTTGGCGCACAGCTGACTGGAGCGGCAGCGGTGCGCTCCGGAGCACCGCTTCTGCCGAAAGACGCCGGGAAGCGGCACTTCCCTTCGGCCAGCTCCGGAGCGCCGTGTTCTGCCTCTCTAGTTGTCTGAATCTTAGCGAAAAGCTTTTCCACTCCATTTCTCAAGGAGAAAGTCTGCCAGCACTGCTGACTTAGCCCGATCTTGCCAAGAAATGGGATTTGCTGCACATTCCAATGAAACTGCACTTTCCTGGGCAAGGTGGAAACTGCTGGCAGATGGCCGTGCTCTCTGCCCGCTCCTGCCCAGCTCTTGGTAGTAGCGGGCACATTCCAGCCTGGCGAAGGCAAAAAACCTCGAGAGCCGTCACGCTGCGTTAGGGGAGCTGAGATGCTGGAAAGCAGCCAAGCTGAACAGCCTGCCTCAGCTTCAATCCTGTGCAAGTGACTGAATGCGAAAAACCGAGCAGCAGAGCAGCACGCTTCTGTGTGCATTGAAGGCAATTGCAAAAACAGAGCAGCTGCTCCTTGCCAAGCACAGTCAGCCGCCTATATTCTTCCTTCTTGAGCAACTCACCGCTGCCCTTCTTTTCACAGGCTGCCATCGTGTTGCCTGCATCTGGGAGCCTCAGAGGACGAGCAAGATTTTCCAAGGAGGGATGCATCAGGACTACGCAAAAACCCAGGAAAGTTTCCTGCAATGCCTTCCATTGGCATGCCAAGAGTGAATTCAACAGGCAGGAGAGTGGCAGCCGCCGTCCTGCAGCAGTCTGCGAGCTTCGCACACAAGCCGGCTTCTTCGCGGCTTCGTTCTTCGCCTCTTGCAAGCTACCGCGATCTCTGGCTGCCGGAGGCGAAGAAGCGGCTACTTGGCGCACAGCAGACTGGAGCGGCAGCGGTGCGCTCCGGAGCACGGCTTGTGCCGAAAGACGCCGGGAAGCAGCACTTCCCTTCGGCCAGCTCCGGAGTGCCGTGTTCTGCCTCTCTAGTCGTCTGAATCTTAGCGAAAAGCTTTTCCACTCCATTTCTCAAGGAGAAAGTCTGCCAGCACTGCTGACTTAGCCCGATCTTGCCAAGAAATGGGATTTGCTGCACATTCCAATGAAACTGCACTTTCCAGGGCAAGGTGCAAACTGCTGGCAGATGGCCGTCCTCTCTGCCCGCTCCTGCCCAGCTCTTGGTAGTAGCGGGCACATTCCAGCCTGGCGAAGGCAAAAAACCTCGAGAGCCGTCACGCTGCGGTAGGGGAGCTGAGATGCTGGAAAGCTGCAGAGCTGAACAGCCTGCCTCAGCTTCAATACCGTGCAAGTGACTGAATGCGAAAAACCGAGCAGCAGAGCAGCGGGCTTCTGTGTGCAGTGGAGGCAATTGCAAAAACCCAGCAGCTGCTCCTTGCCAAGCACAGTCAGCCGCCTATATTCTTCGTTCTAGAGCAACTCACCGCTGCCCTTCTTCTCACAGGCTGCCATTTTGTTGCCTGCATCTGGGAGCCTCAGAGGACGAGCAAGATTTTCCAAGGAGGGATGCATCAGGACTACGTAAAAACCCAGGAAAGTTGTCCTGGAACGCCTTCCATTGGCATGCCAAGAGTGAATTCAACAGGCGGGAGAGTGGCAGCCGCCGTCCTCCAGCAGTCTGCGAACTTCGCACAAAAGCCGGCTTCTTCGCGGCTTAGTTCTTCGCCTCTTGCAAGCTACCACGATCTCTAGCTGCCCGAGGCGAAGAAGCGGCTATTTCGGCACAGCTGACTGGAGCGGCAGCGGTGCGCTCCGGAACACCGCTTCTGCCGAAAGACGCCGGGAAGCGGCACTTCCCTTCGGCCAGCTCCGGAGCGCCGTGTTCTGCCTCTCTAGTCGTCTACATCTTAGCGAAAAGCTTTTCCACTCCATTTCTCAAGGAGAAAGTCTGCCAGCACTGCTGACTTAGCCCGATCTTGCCAAGAAATGGGATTTGCTGCACATTCCAATGAAACTGCACTTTCCAGGGCAAGGTGGAAACTTCTGGCAGATGGCCGTCCTCTCTGCCCGCTCCTGCCCAGCTCTTGGTAGTAGCGGGCACATTCCAGCCTGGCGAAGGCAAAAAACCTCGAGAGCCGTCACACTGCGTTAGGGGAGCTGAGATGCTGGAAAGCAGCCAAGCTGAACAGCCTGCCTCAGCTTCAATCCTGTGCAAGTGACTGAATGCCAAAAACCAAGCAGCAGAGCAGCGGGCTTCTGTGTGCAGTGAAGGCAATTGCAAAAACAGAGCAGCTGCTCCTTGCCAAGTGCAGTCAGCCGCCTATATCCTTCTTTCTTGAGCAACTCACCGCTGCCCTTCTTTTCACAGGCTGCCATCGTGTTGCCTGCATCTGGGAGCCTCAGAGGACGAGCAAGATTTTCCAAGGAGGGATGCATCAGGACTACGTAAAAACGCAGGAAAGTTGCCCTGGAAAGCCTTACATTGGCATGCCAAGAGTGAATTCAACAGGCAGGAGAGTGGCAGCCGCTGTCCTCCAGCAGTCTGCGAGCTTCGCACTCAAGCCGGCTTCTTCGCAGCTTCGTACTTCGCCTCTTGTAAGCTACCGCGATCTCCGGCTGCCGGAGGCGAAGAAGCGGCTACTTTGCGCACAGATGACTGGAGCGGCAGCGGTGCGCTCCGGATCACCGCTTCTGCCGAAAGACGCCGGGAAGCGGCACTTCCCTTCGGCCAGCTCCGGAGCGCTGTGTTCTGCCTCTCTAGTCGTCTGAATCTTAGCGAAAAGATTTTCCACTCCATTTCTCAAGGAGAAAGTCTGCCAGCACTGCTGACTTAGCCCGATCTTGCCAAGAAATGGGATTTGCTGCACATTCCAATGAAACTACACTTTCCTGGGCAAGGTGGAAACTGCTGGCAGATGGCCGTGCTCTCTGCCCGCTCCTGCCCAGCTCTTGGTAGTAGCGGGCACATTCCAGCCTGGCGAAGGCAAAAAACCTCGAGAGCCGTCACGCTGCGTTAGGGGAGCTGACATGCTGGAAAGCAGCCAAGCTGAACAGCCTGCCTCAGCTTCAATCCTGTGTAAGTGACTGAATGCGAAAAACCGAGCAGCAGAGCAGCGGGCTTCTGTGTGCAGTGAAGGCAATTGCAAAAACAGAGCAGCTGCTCCTTGCCAAGCGCAGTCAGCCGCCTATATCCTTCTTTCTTGACCAACTCACTGCCGCCCTTCTTTTCACAGGCTGCCATCGTGTTGCCTGCATCTGGGAGCCTCAGAGGACGAGCAAGATTTTCCAAGGAGGGATGCATCAGGACTACGTAAAAACCCAGGAAAGTTGTCCTGGAACACCTTCCATTGGCATGCCAAGAGTGAATTCAACAGGCGGGAGAGTGGCAGCCGCCGTCCTGCAGCAGTCTGCGGGCTTCGCACACAAGCCGTCTTCTTCGCGGCTTCGTTCTTCGCCTCTTGCAAGCTACCACGATCTCTAGCTGCCGGAGGCGAAGAAGCGGCTATTTCGGCACAGCTGACTGGAGCGGCAGCGGTGCGCTCCGGAGCACCGCTTCTGCCGAAAGACGCCGGGAAGCGGCACTTCCCTTCGGCCAGCTCCGGAGCGCCGTGTTCTGCCTCTCTAGTCGTCTACATCTTAGCGAAAAGCTTTTCCACTCCATTTCTCAAGGAGAAAGTCTGCCAGCACTGCTGACTTAGCCCGATCTTGCCAAGAAATGGGATTTGCTGCACATTCCAAGGACACTGCACTTTCCTGGGCCACCTGCACACTGCTGGCAGATGGCCGTGCTCTCTGCCCGCTCCTGCCCAGCTCTTGGTAGTAGCGGGCACATTCCAGCCTGGCGAAGGCAAAAAACCTCGAGAGCCGTCACGCTGCGTTAGGGGAGCTGAGATGCTGGAAAGCAGCCAAGGTGAACAGCCTGCCTCAGCTTCAATCCTGTGCAAGTGACTGAATGCGAAAAACCAAGCAGCAGAGCAGCGGGCTTCTGTGTGCAGCGAAGGCAATTGCAAAAACCCAGCAGCTGCTCCTTGCCAAGCGCAGTCAGCCGCCTATGTACTTCTTTCTTGAGCAACTCACCGCTGCCCTTCTTTTCACAGGCTGCCATCGTGTTGCCTGCATCTGGGAGCCTCAGAGGACGAGCAAGATTTTCCAAGGAGGGATGCATCAGGACTACGTCAAAACCCAGGAAAGTTGTCCTGGAACGCCTTCCAGCCGCATGCCAAGAGTGAATTCAACAGGCGGGAGAGTGGCAGCCGCCGTCCTCCAGCAGTTTGCGAGCTTCGCACTCAAGCCGGCTTCTTCGCGGCTTGGTTCTTCGCCTCTTGCAAGCTACTGCGATCTCTGGCTGCCGGAGGCGAAGAAGCGGCTACTTGGCGCACAGCTGACTGGAGCGGCAGCGGTGCGCTCCGGAGCACCGCTTCTGCCGAAAGACGCCGGGAAGTGGCACTTCCCTTCGGCCAGCTCCGGAGCGCCGTGTTCTGCCTCTCTAGTCGTCTGAATCTTAGCGAAAAGCTTTTCCACTCCATTTCTCAAGGAGAAAGTCTGCCAGCACTGCTGACTTAGCCCGATCTTGCCAAGAAATGGGATTTGCTGCACATTCCAATGAAACTGCACTTTTCTGGGCAAGCTGCACACTGCTGGCAGATGGCCGTGCTCTCTGCCCGCTCCTGCCCAGCTCTTGGTAGTAGCGGGCACATTCCAGCCTGGCGAAGGCAAAAAACCTCGAGAGCCGTCACGCTGCGTTAGGGGAGCTGAGATGCTGGAAAGCAGCCAAGCTGAACAGCCTGCCTCAGCTTCAATCCTGTGCAAGTGACTGAATGCGAAAAACTGAGCAGCAGAGCAGCGGGCTTCTGTGTGCAGTGGAGGCAATTGCAAAAACCCAGCAGCTGCTCCTTGCCAAGCGCAGTCAGCCGCCTATGTTCTTCTTTCTTGAGCAACTCACCGCCGCCCTTCTTTTCAGCAGCTGCCATCGTGTTCTCTGCATCTGGGAGCCTCAGAGGACGAGCAAGATTTTCCAAGGAGGGATGCATCAGGACTATGTAAAAACCCAGGAAAGTTGTCCTGGAATGCCTTGCATTGGCATGCCAAGAGTGAATTCAACAGGCAGGAGAGTGCCTGCCGCCGTCCTCCAGCAGTCTGCGAGCTTCGCACTCAAGCCGGCTTCTTCGCGGCTTCGTACTTCTCATCTCGTAAGCTACCGCGATCTCCAGCTGCCGTAGGTGAAGAAGCGGCTACTTGGCGCACAGCTGACTGGAGCGGCAGCGGTGCGCTCCGGAGCACCGCTTCTGCCGAAAGACGCCGGGAAGCGGCACTTCCCTTCGGCCAGCTCCGGAGCGCCGTGTTCTGCCTCTCTAGTCGTCTACATCTTAGGGAAAAGCTTTTCCACTCCATTTCTCAAGGAGAAAGTCTGCCAGCACTGCTGACTTAGCCCGATCTTGCCAAGAAATGGGATTTGCTGTGCATTCCAAGGACACTGCACTTTCCTGGGCAAGCTGCACACTGCTGGTAGATGGCCGTGCTCTCTGCCCACTCCTGCCCAGCTCTTGGTAGTAGCGGGCACATTCCAGCCTGGCGAAGGCAAAAAACCTCGAGAGCCGTCACGCTGCGTTAGGGGAGCTGAGATGCTGGAAAGCAGCCAAGCTGAACAGCCTGCCTCAGCTTCAATCCTGTGCAAGTGACTGAATGCCAAAAACCAAGCAGCAGAGCAGCGGGCTTCTCTGTGCATTGAAGGCAATTGCAAAAACACAGCAGCTGCTCCTTGCCAAGCGCAGTCAGCCGCCTAGGTTCTTCTTTCTAGGGCAACTCACCGCTGCCCTTCTTTTCACAGGCTGCCATCGTGTTGCCTGCATCTGGGAGCCTCAGAGGACGAGCAAGATTTTCCAAGGAGGGATGCATCAGGACTATGTAAAAACGCAGGAAAGTTGTCCTGGAACGCCTTCCATTGGCATGCCAAGAGTAAATTCAACAGGCGGGAGAGTGGCAGCCGCCGTCCTGCAGCAGTCTGCGAGCTTCGCACTCAAGCCGGCTTCTTCGCGGCTTCATTCTTCGCCTCTTGCAAGCTACCGCGATCTCCGGCTGCCGGAGGCGAAGAAGCGGCTACTTTGCGCACAGCTGACTGGAGCGGCAGCGGTGCGCTCCGGAGCACGGCTTCTGCCGAAAGATGCTTGGAAGCGGCACTTCCCTTCGGCCAGCTCCGGAGCGCCGTGTTCTGCCTCTCTAGTCGTCTACATCTTAGTGAAAAGCGTTTCCACTCCATTTCTCAAGGACAAAGTCTGCCAGCACTGCTGACTTAGCCCGATCTTGCCAAGAAATGGGATTTGCTGCACATTCCAAGGACACTGCACTTTCCTGGGCAAGCTGCACATTGCTGCCAGATGGCCGTGCTCTCTGCCCGCTCCTGCCCAGCACTTGGTAGTAGCGGGCACATTCCAGCCTGGCGAAGGAAACAAAACCTTGAGAGCCATCACGCTGCGTTAGGGGAGCTGACATGCTGGAAAGCAGCCAAGCTGAACAGCCTGCCTCAGCTTCAATACTGTGCAAGTGACTGAATGCGGAAAAACCAAGCAGCAGAGCAGCGGGCTTCTGTGTGCAGCGGAGGCAATTTCAAAAACCCAGCAGCTGCTCCTTGCCAAGTGCAGTCAGCCGCCTATGTTCTACTTTCTTGACCAACTCACCGCTGCCCTTCTTTTCAGCAGCTGCCATCGTGTTGCCTGCATCTGGGAGCCTCAGAGGACGAGCAAGATTTTCCAAGGAGGGATGCATCAGGACTACGCAAAAACCCAGGAAAGTTGTCCTGGAATGCCTTCCATTGGCATGCCAAGAGTGAATTCAACAGGCAGGAGAGTGCCTGCCACCGTCCTCCAGCGTTCTGCGAGCTTCACACACAAGCCAGCTTCTTCGCGGCTTCGTTCTTCGCCTCTTGCAAGCTACCGCCATCTCTGGCTGCCGGAGGTGAAGAAGCGGCTACTTTGCGCACAGCTGACTGGAGCGCCAGCGGCGCGCTCCGGAGCACGGCTTCTGCCGAAAGACGCCGGGAAGCGGCACTTCCCTTCGGCCAGCTCCGGAGCGCCGTGGTCTGCCTCTCTACTTGTCTACATCTTAGCGAAAAGCTTTTCCACTCCATTTCTCAAGGAGAAAGTCTGCCAGCACTGCTGACTTAGCCCGATCTTGCCAAGAAATTGGATTTGCTGCACATTCCAAGGACACTGCACTTTCCAGGGCAAGGTGCAAACTGCTGGCAGATGGCCGTGCTCTCTGCCCACTCCTGCCCAGCTCTTGGTAGTAGTGGGCACATTCCAGCCTGGCGAAGGCAAAAAACCTCGAGAGCCCTCAAGCTGTGTTAGGGGAGATGAGATGCTGAAAAGCGGCCAAGCTGAACAGTCTGCCTCAGCTTCAATCCTGTGCAAGTGACTGAATGCGAAAAACCAAGCAGCAGAGCAGCGGGCTTCTGTGTGCAACGAAGGCAATTGCAGAAATCCAGCAGCTGCTCCTTGCCAAGCGCAGTCAGCCGCCTATCTTCTTCTTTCTTGACCAACTCACCGCCGCCCTTCTTTTCAGCAGCTGCCATCGTGTTGCCTGCATCTGGGAGCCTCAGAGGACGAGCAAGATTTTCCAAGGAGGGATGCATCAGGACTACGCAAAAACCCAGGAAAGTTGTCCTGGAATGCCTTCCAGCCGCATGCCAAGAGTGAATTCAACAGGCAGGAGAGTGGCAGCCGCCATCCTGCAGCAGGCTGCGAGCTCCGCACACAAGCCAGCTTCTTCGCGGCTTCTTCGTTCTTCGCCTCTTGCAAGCTACTGCGATCTCTGGCTGCCGGAGGCGAAGAAGCGGCTACTTCGTGCACAGATGACTGGAGCTGCAGCGGTGCGCTCCGGAGCACGGCTTCTGCCGAAAGACACCGGGAACCTGCACTTCCCTTCGGCTAGCTCCGGAGCTTCGTGTTCTGCCTCTCTAATTGTCTACATCTTAGCGAAAAGCTTTTCCACTCCATTTCTCAAGGAGAAAGTCTGCCAGCACTGCTGACTTAGCCCGATCTTGCCAAGAAATGGGATTTGCTGCACATTCCAAGGACACTGCACTTTCCTGGGCAAGGTGCAAACTGCTGGCAGATGTCCATGCTCTTCCAGCTGCTGCCGAGCTCTTGGCATCAATGGGCACATTCCAGCCTGGGTAATGCATAATGATCTTGAGAGGTGTCACGCTGTGTTAGGGGAGCTGAGATGCTGAAAAGTGGCAAAGCTGAACAGCCTGGCTCATCTTCGATACTGTGGAATTCACTGAATGCAAAAAACAAAACCGTGTAGTGTCAGGGTTCTGTGCGCAATGAAGGAAAGTGAAGAAATTCAGCCGTTTTTTATTTGTAACCACAGTCAGCTGTCTATGTTGTTGCTTCGTGAAAAATGCGCCGTTGCCCTATTTTGTTATGAATTATCCTTTGATTTTTTTTAGAATGAGTATAGAACGTGTTACGCAGTGCTGCGTATACCAAACTGATCATATAGATCATATATTATGGATCAAAATCACATGACTCTAAATTCAAAATCAACTGATTTTAAATTGCCTCTATACTATTCTCATTCTTCTTTCAGTTTTTCTTCCGTGAGTTTTTCAGTCAGAGGTGATGTCACTTACTGTGATCTGCAATCACAGTATCGTAGAATGCTTTGGGTTGGAAGGGACCTTTAAAGAATTTCTTGTTTTAAGCATCTGCCTTGGGCAGAGACACCTGACTTTAGATCTGGTTGCTCAGAGCCCCCTCTAACCTGGCCTTGAACATTTCCACTAATGGAGAGTCTACAAGCTCTCTAGACAACTGTCCTATTCCAATGTGTCACCATCCTTATTCTAAAAAAGCTCTTCCTTGCATACAATCTAAACCTTTATTCTCTCAGTTTAAAACCATTGCTCCTTGTCCTATCACTAGAGACCCATGGTAAAAAGTCTTTCTCCATCTTTCATATAGGCTGCATTTATACATATAGAAAGGCCACAAGAAGGTGTCCCCACAGTCTTCTCCAGGCTGAAAACCACCAACTCTCTCAGTTTTTCCTCATAAGAGAGGTGTTCCATTACCCTGGTAATCTTCTGGGTTCACTCCAAGTCCACTTCTTTCCTTTACCGAGGACACCAGATTTGGACACAATACACACGTTGTGGTCTCACAACAGCAGATTAGAAAGGGAAAATTACCTTCCCCAACCTGCTGGCTACATTTGGTGCAGTTGGCTTTTAGGTCTTCAAGCACATAATAGCACTTCATGTCCAATTTTTCATCTAACAGTGTCCCCAACTCCTTCTCTCTGTCTGGCTGCTTTTAATACCTGCATCACCCAGTCTGTACTGACACTTTGCCTTGCTGAACTTTGTATATTTACATGGGCTTGCTCCTCCAGCCTGTCCAGTCTCTGGATGGCATCCCATCCCTCAGATATGTCAACTGCACTACTCAGCTTGGTGTCACCTGCAATTCTGCTGAGGGTGCTCTCAATCCCCCTGTCTACATCATCAATAAATATATTGAATAGTATCAGTCGCAGTGCACACCCCTGAGAGAGACCTCTTGATACTGGTTTCCACTTGTACGTTGAACCATTGACTGTAACTCTTTAAACATCCATCCATCCATCCATCCATCCATCCATCCATCCATCCATCCATCCATCCATCCTTCCATCCTTCCATTCATCGATCCATCCAATTCTTTATCCCTCTGAAAGTTCAGTCAGCAAATCCATATGTCTCCAATACAGAAGTAAGAATGTTGTGCGGGACCTTATCAAAGGTCTGGGTAGATGACATTTATAGCTTTTCCTCTGTTCACTGGTGCAATTGCTCCATCACAGGAGGCTACTGGTTAGTGAGGCAAACACATTCAATTAACAGCTGAATAGAAATGGAATGAGAAGTGAGTGCACATAAAAAATCAATCAGCACATACATTGTCATTGGAAACATGTCATTGCATTTTTAATTAACAAGAAGTATGCTTTCAGTCTTTGAAGGATATATGGGTAGTAATGAGTTAGTTCCAGTTGAGTCACAGTGGAATGAGTATAAACAACTCTCTGCAAGTGTCACAAATACGAGAAAAGATAATTATATCTGCACTGCAGATATTTCCTGCTGACAATCAAATTTAAATAAAGCCTATTGGAAATGGGAAAAGTTCTCAGCCATATCAGTTGTTTTTTTATTGAACACTATGTGAAGAATTTGTTTGCAATATAGTAATTAGATTTTGCATTTAAATAAAATGCTAATTTTATTAATCCAGAATTAGCATATTTTGCTAATTTTAGTGGACAAATAAAAAAATCCAATCACTGTGCAACTAACATTAGTAAAGTTAAAAAGTGTGAGATTGATCTTTTCTGTCTAGATCTGTTGTCTGTTGTATTTATGCAATGAATATATACAAATATACAAATATACAAATATATTGTATACAAATATACAAATAGATTGTCTTGGTTTGAAAAGAGAGGTGTCTGCTAAGGAAGGCAGAAGCCTCCCCTGAAATGGAAAATTTAAACCTCCTCCCTCTAAATTATTATAATTTTGAAATTAAAAGGCTCTCAGGCAAAAATATGGGAATCGGAATATCAGTATTTTACTAGGAAAGCTAAAAAATACAAAATGTAATAGTACAAACATTAACAAAAAACTACTGACATAGTCAAAATACAACCCGACACCCTGTGGGTCAGGCTGTTGGTAGCAGTCCGATTGGATGGTGGCTGCAGTTCTCCTGCAGTGACAGGTGTGGCTCTGTTGCAGCAGTGATCTTGTAGAAGGGTGGAGTTTTCCTCTGAAAGTCCAGTAGTGGTGTAGATGGGCCTGGTCTTCCTCTGGGAATCTAGTGGAGAAGACAGCTACTTCTCTGAAAATCCAATGGGAAAAAGGCTGCACTGGTGTCCTAAAATCTCAGATTATATTCAGGACAGAATGCTTGGCTCTTCCTGCTGGTTGGACCATCTCACAATGGGATGATGTAAGTTTTATCAGTCATGCAGTGACACTCAGTGGCCGATTAACAGCAGATGTCTCCCCAGAGGGAGGATTGGTTTGTGGAAGAAATAAAGAAAACTGCCCAATTAACAGAAGATAACTGCTACACTTCTAACAGATGGCAAATAGAATACACACATTATCTTGCAATCTAGGACATAGATGAACTCATCTCTTCTTAAACTGGAGCAGGAATAAAATTATTACTTCACTATTGCTATATTCTAATGAAAAAAAAGGGAAACCTTAATAATCCTTTATCAAAGAGGACAAAAACGCTAAGCTAGGTTTCAACATTCAGCATAGTACAGTCAAATAGGCAGAAGTTTGCATAGTGAGGCCAGAAACACTGCTGGCTCTACACCCTTGCTACAATGCAGACAGTAGCTGACCTGTGCATGTAAGGAAGGTAATACTAAAACTAAAAGCATGAATTTACCCTGTGTGTTTCCCCCCCCCCCCCCCACCACTCTAATCTGGGGGATGTGCTGTCCAAGCCCAGATGCTTCCTGGGGAAGAGCTGACATACAGAAAGCAATGTTGTAGATGGTGCTGGCAATTCAGCATGAATAATGGCAAACCTTCTTCCTGTCCCTGTGCTACTTATACACACAGAAATACCCTCAGTGTTTTGAGGATGTTTATTAATGTCACTGGTGTCAGCATTATCCTTGACTTTAATATAAGGCACACTTTCAAGACTTTTGTTTTGAAAATTAAGGTGCATAGCAAATATGTTCATTATATATGAAATTAAATTTTCTTACTCTATAGCCTATACCTGGAAAAAAAAAATAGATTGTATAAAATGAAAATGTGCACTTGGGAGCAAAGACTCCTGTACTCTCTGCTCCAGGCAGATATTACCTATTTAGCAAGGGACTGAGCTGTTTATGCTTCATAAATCCCTTCTACAGAAAAGGCATATTCTAGTCATTAACTCTAGAAGAATACTAACAACCTATATTCAAAAAAAAACCCAAACAACTGGGGAGGAGGGAAGGGGAGTGGGGGGGGAGGTTAGATAATAGGGATTTTTATGTTTATTTAAATATCAGTGAACTTCATCTTTGAAGAAATCACATGTTTTGATTAAAAAAAAAAAAAAGATAAAGATATGTGTGGGTGAAGAGTCAAAGCTTTCAAAAAAGGAAGAGATTAGTTCTGTCCAATAGACAACCTGATAGGACACAGATGATAATATTATTCCATCTAACTGAAAATCATAACTGCATTTTAAGATGAATGGGAAGTATTAATATTTAACAATGCATACTCCCATTTTATACTCCCTAGAGATTAATGAGCATTCAAAGAATGAGCAAAATCTGTAATTAGAAATCATTTGTCATTTGGATGGTGTCATTGATCAACATCAGCTTTCAGGAGTATATTTGATTTCTATTAAAAATTATTTATTTTCTATTCTTCGTAAGTATCCACAGAAAGATCCTTTACCTCCCATTCATGTGCACACCCTGTGTGTTCAGTCTGTAGACCAGACAGGGGTTGTCCATTTCTGAGGCCCTTTCTTGACAAAATTCACATGAGCATGCTTAATAATCGTGAGAAAACAGTGTATGCTTGGCGTCTTAAAAAAATTTGATCTAAAAGTGCAGCTGCCCAATCCTTCTATAGCCAACAGAGAATTCCTCATTTCTTAATCTGATGTGCTAGTTTGTCTCCTTTGAATCTTCTAGGGAGCCTGGTTTGATCATGTTTTCAGATATGCCAGGTGCCGAAAGTGAGATTGTAGGTTTCTACATTGGGAAGTGCTGCAGCTACAATAAATAGAAAGATGTTAATGTCACTAATGCTTTTCCATTCTTTTTGGAAGAAGTACATTTTTAGAAGTAATAATAATAATGGGAAAAAAATCTGTCCAGTCCTCAAGGAATAGAGTTGGAATTTTTATGCTGATTTTTCATCATCTTCATATGACTTATGAAGTGATGGAAAATTATGCATTGCCTCACTGCATTATCACAAAGCATATTTATCATGGTTTAGTTTGAATGACAAATTTGACATTTCTTTCTCTGTTATTAAGATTTAAAAAACCACAAAACCTAAACCAAAATCAAAATAAATTATGTGAAACAAGCAAAGTAGTGTAATTAGATGTACTGTTTAAGGAGATGGTATATTCACTGAGGCAATGAAATTATGTTGCTTGAAGAGAATAGAAATATTTTGTCATTAACCTGCCATTTCTTCGGCTGTTATTAACATTCAAAAGGATTTAGCCAAAGAAGCATAGGAGCTGTTTTGAGATCTTCAGTGCCATGGAGGAGTCTTCACAGCTGTACACCAGTAGGGGATGCCAAAAGAAAATGTAAAAGTCGTCTTGTCCCATGAGCATATACCTCAAGGTATTTCATACCTTGGTCTTGGAATTCTGAAGTCAGAAGGCTGAAAAAAAAGAGTACCAGTAGGAAAAAAAAAATCACAGAATAATCACTACAATGTAGTGATTACTAATCAAGATACAGTAAAACTTTGTAATGGAAGAAGCAGACTGCTTTATTGGTATGCAAGTAGTGCTCTGAAAATTTTGAAGATAATAGGACTATTACACATAATAAATAGTAGGTTTGTAAAGAAAAGAGTATCAGTAGGAAAAAAAAAATCACAGAATAATCACTACAATGTAGTGATTACTAATCAAGATACAGTAAAACTTTGTAATGGAAGAAGCAGACTGCTTTATTGGTATGCAAGTAGTGCTCTGAAAAATTTGAAGATAATAGGACTATTACACATAATAAATAGTAGGGTTGTAAAGAATCACCCAATATGTATCACCACGGGAAAAATATCCTTTTATTTTTTTCTTTAAGGAAGTATCTTGGTTTGTATTTATGACTTTAAGCCATCACAAGTGTTTCTTAATTCATTGACATTTCTCTCTGAGTTTGGCAATTGGTTTATAGGTTCCCCTATGATTTAACATTTATCATTTCTAGCATATCATTTTTAATACATTTTTCTAATTTAAGTTCTATTTATATACTGTGTGGTAATTAAAACAATTACTTTTATTAAATGATGTATTGGGTTGAAATATCATTTTGCTTTATGAACTCATGTTTACTTGTTTGTTGTTTTTAACATACTTTTTCTTTGCATTAGCATTCTGTGGTGCAGTCACATTAAACTAAAAGAAGTAGGTAGGCATTCAACCAAAAGACTTCAGTTAGATGATGCTCAAAATTGTAAAATGTACCTGCTCAGTTCCAGCAGTAGAATTTACAATGCAGATCATAAAGTTTGCATAAACTGTGATTTCCATAAACCTCTTTGAATACTGGAGTACTCCACATGGAAAACAGCACCATAAGAAAATAAGAAAGGGATAGACTCAAGTGGGCTGCCTAAACGGAACTATCATGGTCTGGGAATCCCAAGACATGAAATATTTGAACCAATTGGAACAAATCCAGAGGAGGCCACAAGGGTGATCAGAGGTCTGTAACACCTCTCCTATGAAGGTAGGCTGAGAGAGCTGGGTCCATTCAGCCTGGAGAAGAGAAGGCACTGTGAAGAATCTACAGCACTCTTCAAGTATCTAAAGGGGGTCTACAAGAAATCTAGGAAGGAACTTTTTCCAAATGCATGTAGTGCCAGAACAACGGGGGACATCTAACAAATTACAGATCCATCTACTTTCTATTGATCTTGTAAGACTAATCATCTCAGCTAGCATTTATACCTTTCAAAGTTATGGGAGTTTGAGAGAAGATGAAGCCACAAAGAAAAGACAGCTTTGGGAAAGAATGGGACCCAATTCTGTAATTTAGTATTTGCAACTCCTTAGTTTAGCAACTTACTTTACCTTTTTATTTTTCAAGTGCTCTGTAAACATAAACAGGTCATGACCATTCACTTTGAATTTCACCATCATATGTTTAATCAATAAAACATGTTAGAATGTAAGTTAACATAAAAAAAATAATTTAAATGCATGCTGTGGAACCTGTAAGTTCTGCTTAGTACTCAGTCCATTAATATTTGCTTTGTTTTGGGGTTTTTAAAAATTAATTAGGTTAAGAGTTGCTTGCATATTCCTATTGTAGATAAACAGACAGCTTGACAAATCAGCGCTGCCTAAAGGAATAAAAATTTTTCCTCACCCTCAGATGATGAGGCCCAGTATTATTTCAGATAAACTGTCCTGGTTATCTTAATGATGATCCTCAATACTACAATGACACCTTCAGCTCCTGCTACAAACATTCATTTTCAGTCCTGTTTGATCAAGTTTTCATTAACTGTTAAAGTATATTTATTATATATTTTAAAATATTATTATATTTATTTTTTAATTGCCTAGAAGTTAACCAAGTCTCTAGTTTTACAGGTGAGAAGCTGAGTAGCACTTGTTTACCACTCAGGCCCCAATTATAGTACTCTCCCCAGATGTGTGTCTTGTGGTCTTACTGTCCTGAAATCCAGTTGGCCCTTTTACCTATGCTCCAATGCTGTGTGTATGGAGCCTGGGACACTGTTTACTCTGTCATTCTAATACTTTCCTTGCACTAAAGCTAGACAAATAAATGTGATTTTCCCTGATACTGGTTGCAAGTCTGTAGAGAACACACAGTCCTGACAGAAAGCCAGCAGTGTTTTACACAGGTGAACTTCTAGTTAGTCAGCAACCAGCCTTGTCCCTTTTCCACGTTTTTTAAATTGGCTTTTTTTTTTTTTTTTGCATGTCTTTTCAAATGAGTCTTTTTTGCAGTACTACCACAATCCTAGAGTTTCTTTAAAACAGCTGAAAGGAGCTGAAAGGAGCTACATTCTACCAGCCAAGAAGCTGATTCCAGGAAGGGAGTATCTTGAGTCACTGACTGGCTGACATGAGAGGCATGGCTGTGCAGCACTTTCTAAAATACACACTGGCCCACCTTTCTAAAATACACATTGCAAGAACATCAGCAGACTCCCCACAGACTGCTTAATATTGCTGGTTAAGTGGGATGAGATTCCCTGCTGTTAGCCAACCATTTGATTTGCTGCCTCCTCAGTACGGAATTTTACTCCTCACCAAGGGCAGTGTATAAGACAAATTCTGCTTATTGCACTTGCCTCTGCAGAAGAAAGAGGTACAGGGATATCGAAACTGTTACACATCCTCCATTATTTGGAATATACTACATAAAACACAGATTGGTAAATTCAGGTCATTAGCAGAAAAAACAAAATCAGTTTAGGGAGCCATAAGTGAGGATATGTGCATAATCTTTTGACCATCCTGCTAGATTTAGGAAAGGACTTCTCTGTTTTTTCTGCAGGACTACAAGACCAGCTGACAAATCTAAGGGAACCGGTATAATAAATCAGCCAAGCTTAAACACCTATTTGATTTACTGAGAAAAAGTGCATTTGAATAAAATAATGCAGTATTAAGTGTCCTCTCCTCTTTTGTGAGCAAGTAGTGCTTGTGTAAGATGTATGCAATAGATATTGCATAAGTTACAGTAACTCAGGTGATTAGAGGCTATTCAAATTAAATTCAGCTGAAAAATTAAAGAAAATTCACAACTGATAATTGAAGGTGCAGATCTAGAAAAGACTAATTTAAGTTCTGACTTAGCAGATCATCTCATCACAGTTTACAATTTTATAAATTTAACTCATTTTCTTAAATGAAGAAGTGAACTTCTCTAAAGGAGAAGTCAAGTCCTTGAAGGACTTGATCAAGTAAGCTCCCAGTTCATTGTTTGTCTTCTGAACAGCTGCATCATAACTCCCAAAGAGTGGCGTTGAAATCTTCACATCCTCTCTATTTGCTTGGAGTAAAATGAGGTTAAGCTCCTCGGCTATCCTTTCATATTTTTGGTGATCAAATCTGCAAACACTGGCATCATCAATGGGGCAGGTGATGCCAATAGGGTAGCAATCCCTTGGAACTGGGAACTCCACATTTTTCAGCATTGGCAATTCACAGAGAAATGTGAAGAAGTGTTTAAGTGCTTGGGATGACAGTGGATTTCCAATAAACTTAAACTCCTGTAGTTTCTGACACGGGCTTAAACCTAAAATCAACATTCTGACATGAGTGTCTTGGATATTACAGTCCTTCAGGGAAAGACTCCTGAGCACTGAAGAACAATGGCTGAGGAGCTTAAAGAATGTTGATGGGTAAAACTCAGGTATATTGTGACCACTCAGGTCCAGAACTTCCAAGTGATTGGCATGGAAGGTACTGGCTAAAAAGGCCATATCAGCATGGTTCAAGGAGCAGTTAGAAACATCCAGCATCTTCAGTGGAGTTTTTAGTGGGCTGCAGAGTTAAAGAGAAAAAAAGTTTTATGATACAAAATGTTGAAAAGCTACATTTACAAAATTTCATGTATCTAGCCACATTATGAATGCAGCTATCTACCACATTATTTTTTCAAACCTCTCTTGAAAACAGAAGCATGTGCCAAAAATAGCAAGTATATTTTCCTCCATAAATTAGTTCCATTAATTATCTCCTTCTTTGCATGACTCCACTGTGCTATTTTAATGGGGATTAATTTATTAACATTCTTTGTATCTGGTTTTTAACCTGTTATATATTGTAAAATGTCTGTCACTTGCTGACTGTAACAGCAGATTGCTACTACCATAAGAGCATTGGTAACTACATCTTGTAGAAAGCTGCAATTATTCCAGAGATCTAGATAAATTCCATTAGGAAGGATTAATTCCAAAATGAAATCAGTATTCTGACAGGATATCTACTTTTGTTTCTAGCTGTTTTTTTTTTTCTGCTACATTTTTTAATGTCCAAGACGTTTACACATTGTAGTATTCTGGAGTTGCAAAGAGACATTCTGATGAAGAAGGTTGGAAGAAATGTAACTGAGATTATACTCATATATTCATGTTAAATATAAAATAGTTCTGACAAATGAAAATAAAAGAGATTGCTTTCATACTTACTACATCTTAGTGAGACTTCTGCCACAGGGCTCAGCTGGATCAAGCTTAGAAACTTGCAATTCATTTCAATTGTATCAATCAATATATGCAGTATGCTACTCACAAATTTTAAATAAAATGGGTTCTTGTATGGCAACAATTTTAGACCAAGGTCATTTGTCTGGATGAAACTTTTATCTGCCTTTTTTAGATGCTCTGAAAAGTTTACAATTAACTTATTTCCCGTTCCAATATGAGTACTGCTCACTGGTAGTTTGCTAGCTTTTTGCAAATTGCCAATTTTCCACTGGCATTCATAATGAACATATCAGCTTAATTTGTAGGATAAAAAACCATCAAATCTCTCTTGTCTTGACATCAAGAGACATACAAATAACTGAAATCAAAGTCTCAAATGAAAATCAACTATTCCCCTGCCCTCCTTAAAATACAGTATCTGTGGAGAAGTATATTTACTGACTGTTATTTAGAGGATAAAAATTCACTCGATACTCTAAAAGATACTTGGAATGCAATTCAGGACTTGCACCAAAGGCCAATTCAAGCTGATTAATACATAAGTTCAAATAAACAATGTCTTGGGTATACCACTCTCTTCTGTGGTAACTGAAAGCATATTCTCACCAGATGGACTGTGGAAGACTAATCAAAATAGTCAGTTTTTCAAAGTGTATTAGGTAGACATTGGCTGCCAATTCTCCCCAACACATAATCTTTCCTAGCTTCCTGCTGTCCCTTCCCACACACACCCCAAGATACACTCACTTCCCTTACTCTCAGCTTGCTGGTGGCACAAAGTGCTCTTTTTTAAAGTGTGATGGAAAGCAGGATGACCACATTACTGGGAAGTTTCTGTATTCTTCTGAGGCGTCCTGGACCTAGCTCCTGCGGGGAAACCCGCCAGTGGCTGGTCTACAGGAGCCCCAGATGACTGGGAGTAAGAATCCACCAACAGACAGGACAACACCCAGAGTGCTGCAGTTCTCGAGAGTTTATTGTAGGTACAACCAGGGCAGAAAGAGCAGGGAAAGGCAGGGGAAGCGCAGGGAGACCACGTCTCGAGAGGGGAGCTACCTCTGAGGGCCTGAGATCTGAGTCCCGAGAGCTCTCTCTCTAAAAGAGGGATCGGGCACTATAACCTGGGAAGAGAAGGCAGGGTCAGGGTACATACGAACCAATGAGATAAGGGCCCATGGGAGGAGTAAGGATGGGACAATCCAATAGGAAACAAGGGAAGGAGTGGTTACAGGGAAAGGACCAATAACAGAACATAGAACAGGGAAGTTTCTAGAACTGAGGATGGCATAACTGTTTGACAGACATTAACTGGGGAGGGTACATCCAGTGATGGACATGGGAGAAGGGGGGAACTCTGTTACCATGCTCTTCTTTTACACTAGAGCAGTTTCCCATGGCATTCCTGACAGATCCCCTCCAAGACCTCCTCCCACATTCTTCCAGTGAGTATAGAAAATGACATACTCAACTCAGTGAGCTGCGTCATCTCACCCATCTTTTCTCCAACGTTAGTAAGCATCTGTTCATCTGTAGCTGTGAACCTCTGCACATTAAATGTTTGTGCTGGCAAGGTCAAGGACATCAATAGAGGGAAGTGGATACTGTTGAAGAGCATTTCCAAGTGTTCCATTTCTGTGAAAAATGCATATTTTATGATTGGCTTTTCAAAATAGTTACAATGAATATTATATGTGTAATGTTGGAAAGTTACGCTGTATTAATTCTCTTAAGTAGTGTGTTGAAGGTATTTTTAGGTTATAACACAATGTTAAAATAGAAACTATACTATGTAAGATACTTTTTAACTAGCTCAAGAAAGAGATGAGATAATCAAGGAATTCTTTGCACAAAGATACAATTACAGAAACCCCTAAATTTTCCAGAGGAGAGGAATTTATGGCTTTCCTTATCAACAGAAACTAATTTCTTCAAGCCTGACTTAGACTCGAAGGTGCCTGGGAATTAACAGAAACTTTTTGACAAGTACCAGACGAATTTCTTGTTTCAAATAAAATATATGCATAATCATGAAGTGTTTTGTATATGCAACAGGCTATTGCTTTTAAGGTTATTCCTTTGTTCACAAGGCATGCTTGTCGTGGCTTAAGTGCCCGAGAGCATCCGGACGTCCGTAATTCTTTACTTTTTATTGTCTTGTAATTGTCCTAACTCTAAATTTTTATTACTCTAATTGTATTACTATTTTTATAACCATTTTATTATTATTAAACTTTAAAAAATTTAAAAACCAAGTGATTGGCGTTTTTCACAATTATGGTAGCAGTGGATGGTTCTTAACACCTCTCTGCTGGTGCCTTAGGAGAGTCAGAGTGAGGGAGACGCATCCTGCCCTGTTAGGCAGCCTCACTGTGCTCCCCTGGTGTGACCGACAGACGCAGGTTCCGATCCGATGGACAAAAGGAGACAATAAAGTATTTGTTGGGACAGGGTGGATAAAGGGGGGATGAATGTGTGTGAATGAGAGGCGGGCTGGTTACCCCAGACCTGCTAAGCGAGAGCGGTAGTCTCCCATGCTGCATTTCCGTCTTTTTCGCAAGAAAAGCGGCCAGTAAAGAGACGAAGCAAGTGATAAAAAGAGAGAAGCCCCGCCCAGGGAAACCAGGACTGGGTCTCAAGGAAAGAGTGGGACCCCTTGGTGGGGGGGAGGGGGGGGAATAAAAGGCAATTAATTGGGAAGAAAAAAATAATAAAAGGTAAAAAGAGGGTTTTCTTAGCATAATCTATTGGGGGAAAAATAAAAGGTAAAATGTGTGGGAGGGGCCCCTAAAAATTCTGCTGGATTGAGGGATAAAAATGCCTAAGAACACCCAGGATTAAACCTGCTGGGTTGATGGATTAATATTCCAAGAGCATCCAAGTTTGATTCAAACCTGCTGGGTTGAGGGATTAACATTCCAAGAGCATCTAGGGTTGATTCAAACCTGCTGGGTTGAGATATTATTCGAGAGCACCCAGAATTAAGTTTGCTGGGTTGAGATATTAATATTCGAGAGCACCCAGGATTGAGTAAAAATTTTGCCGGTTTGAGGATAAGCTTGAGAGGATCTGGGGTTGGGAACAACACAGCTGGGTTGAGGGGTATCCAAGAACACCGGGACTGGCCAGTGACATCTAAAAGTGTAATAGGTGTGTTGAAAAATAAAAGGTACCTTGTTGTTGTGGTTGCTTTGTTGTGTGTGAGAGTAAGTGAACAATAAAGTGGAGCAAATGTGGACGAATGAAAGTATATGTAATGTAGATTGTTTATTTTAAGCTTTATTATAGTTCCTTGGAGGAAAGTGTTGTATTGAAAAGTAGTGTGAGAAAAAGGAGGTTTTTTGAGAATACAGCTGAAAGAAAAGTGGTATTTAGGTGGTGAGAGGAAAGTGAAAAACAGAGGCAGGGGTGTGAATAGATAAGATCTTGAAAAATGAGACAGAAATCCAGTCAAGAGAATAGAGGAGAGAAAAAAAGGAGTAAGAAATTATCAACAGAGATACTCCAGAATAGTCCCCTGGGAGTTATGTTAGCCAACCGGGAAAAAAACCCTTGTACAAGAAAAAAGGACAAAGATGATACAATTTTGTATGCTTGAATGGCCAACAAAGGAAATAAGATCAGACCACGTTTATTGGCCTAGATATGGTTCTTTTGAAAGATGGATTTGTCAGGCTCTAAATGTATTTGTAAACTCAAAAGAACCGTTTAATCCAGAAGAAAGAGAATATGCCACATGTTAGACAGGGGATTTTAGGACAATAAAAATCTTTAAGGTATCAGAAATCCCCGAAACAAAACAAGAAAAGCAAAAAGGGAAAGAGAAGGGAGGGGAGCAAGAGGAAAAAAGCGGAAAAGAAAAAGAATAGGATCCTTTACAAGTTTTATCCCCTCCCTTCCCATTCGCGCCTGCACCACCTGCGGCCCCAGCGCCGGTTTTAGGTCCCAGCGAGCTGCTCCCTTCAGCTCCGCCGGCCCCAGTGTCAGTGTCTGTCCCAGTCCCAGCGCCTACCCCAGGTCCTGGCTTGCCGCGTGTTCCTGCCCCGGTTTCCGTCCCAAGCGCGAGTTCGCTGCCCGCGGCGGCAGCTCTGCAGGCTCCCGCCCCGCTGCTCGCAGCAGGTCCCCCGCTCTCTCTTTCGCCGCCCGCCGCTTAGGTACCGGCCCCCGCCTCGCTGCTCGCGGCTGCCCGACCGGCCCCCGCCCCCATCCTGCCCGACTGGTCCGCGGCTGGTCCGCTAGCCGCGCCCGGCGGGCTCCCGTCGGTCCCAGCCATCCCGTCTTTGGCCGCTTCTCCCGCAGCGGTTTTCTCGGCCCCGTCCCCAGCGGCTTTGCCCATTCCGGCTACGCTGAGTGCTGCCGCCGCTGCCTTGCCTCTGCTGGGAGCGGCTGGCTCTGCCGCCATTAGCCACGTGGAGGCTGACTGCGCTACCACCCAGCACCCCCCGGAAATGCTCTCCCCTTCAGCAGTTCCAGCAGCAAACCCCACCCATGCCCCGCCTCTGGAAGACCAAGTCTCGATAGTATGCCCTTCTCACACCCCCCTCCCTGCCCGGAGTTCCGTTCCCTTAGAAACCGCAGCTCCGGCTCAAAGGAACTCCCTGTCCCTAGAAGATGCTCCTTATAAAAATACTGGAAGTACAGTTAAGAGACAACTTCCTCCTGATTCTTCCTCACTACACGAAAATAAAGCTACAGAAAAAGACAGGGGTAAAGAAATTAGTCTATTTCCACTGAGAGAGGTCCCGATAGGAGGGTGTGGGACTGGATTTGTGAATGCTCCCCTGACTTCTTCTGAGGTCAGGAATTTTAAAAAGGAAATCAAAGGGATTTTAGAGGACCCCATAGGCACAGCTGAACAACTTAACCAATTTTTATGTCAAAACATTTATACCTAGGAAGAAATGCAGTCTATACTAAAGATACTATTTTTTCAGGAGGAAAGGGAATTTATCAGAATTGCAGGCATAAAAGCCTGGAATAAAGAAAATCCACAGGGGCCTCCTGGAGAGGAGAAAATGCCCACTGCACCTCCTGAGTGGGGTCAAGACAATGAGGAGGGGAGAAAACATATGAATGAGTATCGTAATTTGATAATCAAGAGAATAAAAGGGGCAGCACCTCGAGGGCAAAATGCTAAAAAAGCTTTTGAGACACAGCAGGGGAAAGAAGAGACCCCAACTGAATGGTTAGACAGACTCAGGAGAAATATAAAACAATATTCCAGAATAGATCCTAAAACTGATGTGGGAAAAGCTTTGTTAAGAATTAACTTTGTTACAAATGCTTGACCAGATATTCGAAGGAAATTAGAAAAAAATTGAGGATTGGCATGATAAACCATTAAAGGACTTATTGAAAGAAGCTCAGAAAGTTTATGTCCGAAGGGATGAAGAAAAAGCTAAACTGAAGGCAAAAATTATGGCAGTCACCATGAGAGAAAACAATTACAAGAAAAATAAAAAACACACAGGCACTACTCCTAAATATGATGGTCGTAGAGACAGGGGAACAGAAAAGAATAAAACCCCAATACAAACCAAGCCTCAAGAGCATTCCAAGAATGTCTGTTTTTACTGTAAGTGTGAAGGACATTATAAGAGGGACTGGCCTAAACGAGCAAAAGATCTGAAAATCTTCAAAGAGATGAACACAGAAGAAGAATAGGGGGGTCAAAGGCTCTATTTTCTAGGCGACAAATACCATCTGGAGCCTGTGATAACTTTAAAAATAAGTCCCCAAGAAGGAGAATTGGAATTTGTAGTAGATACGGGAGCAGAAAGAACCTGTTTGTTAAATATTCCAAAAAGTTATAGTGTAAGTAAAGATACTGTAAAAGTAACAAGAGCAAAAGGAGAGAGTTTCACTGTTCCTGTCATCAAAGATGTAGTAATGGAGGGAGAAACTAGATTTTAGATGGGGGATGTTTTGTTGGTCCCAGGAGCAGGTAGTAATTTAATGGGATGAGATTTTCAAGTGATATTAGGAATAGGAGTTATACCAGAAGATGGGAAGATGACAGCTAAAGTGCTAAAATTAAACCAAGAAGATGAAAAGAAAATTAAAAAGGAAGTTTGGGCTGGGGAAGGAAATAGGGGAGGATGCTTCATATGGAGCAGATGTCTTCATTGAGCTGTTGATTCAGCTAATTCTTTCCCCTTTGCTGTGTACAAGTAGTTTAAACTATTTATTCCAATTTGCATTGTGATTTTTCATTTTGTAATATGTAACTTGCTGTACTCTAAGACTGAAAAACTAGTTTACAGCTGTGACATAGCAAAACCTAGTTTTAATTTATTTTGAGTCGAGGCAAGGCTATTCAATCAAGTGGTTCTCAGTGTGTAAAGTTAAACTAAAGGTAACACCAGCTGATTAGTAAGTCAATGAGAAATACTTTTCCTGGTGCAGCCAGTCTTTTTTTAAGGTACCCAAAGGTGTTTTTGCTTTCTTAGTTTTTGTTTTGTTTGTTTGTTAGTTTTTCTGGAAGTACTGATTACTTGCAGTGCACCTGGAACAGCAGCTAGAGTTGTGCATGCATAGCACTTCAAAAAAAAAAAAAAAAAAAAAAAAGGCTCATTTTTTTACCCAGAATTGGAGGTGGTTACATATATAAAAGGGAACCTACAAAGCTAGACAAAAAAAAGGTTTCAGTATCTTCTAATGTAAGCTGTTAATTTGTTACTTTTAGCATTACTGTGGGTGTGTGACACACACATAAAAAGGATGGTGGGGGGGGATCTCTGCTTGCTGTAGTTTTATTTCTTGAGTGAGTTGGAGAGCTGTGAGGAAGTTGTAGGTTCCTTGTAGGGTTTAGGCAGGCCTGCAGGGAGGGCTTAGCCATGATTCCCTCTGTGCTGCAGGTAGCCCTGCAGCATGGCAGCAGTCGCTTGCCTCTAGTGAGTTTGTGGGCAAGGTGCTTCACCACTGCAGTACTCAGGTGCTGTTTCCTATTATGGCATTAAGGTTTAAATTCAAGAGTGCCTCTTCCCATCCAGTTATTGTCTGTACCATAGGAGCCTCACTAGACCGTGTTTCCTAGTAGTCAAAGGGAGAGTATTGCAGAGACGAATTCCTTACTTGCTGTCCCCCCACTGTACTCATATTTTGTCCATTCCCTCTTCAAAATATGGATTTGTAAAACTCATGCTCTGTGTCCTCAGATGCCCTTCCCAAATCAAACCTTGGCTTTATTACTCCACTCCATGCCTTATGGAAGGATGTTTTCAATCCATTAAATTTAGTGCCACAGTACCTTTTTACCTCAGAGGCCCTGGGATGTTGATGCAAGTGTGTCATCAGAACTGGTATTTCTGCCCAAGGGTGAGTTCATAGTGTCCTGAGCAATTGGTGATGGAATAAGTGCTTGTTCTGATGTTTGACCATTTCTTTTGCCTTTTAGTGATGGAGTTCCTTGAATTCCTCTGTTTCAGTAAAACGGAGGTAGTGAGGTGTTTCTTGAGAGCTGTGGCTGGAAATCTGTGAATGGAAAAACTCTGGTTGCAAATTGCATTGCACTAACTAACATTGCCTCAAATTTTTTAGTGCAGGCAGAGTCACTTTGAAAGTAAGTTGTAGTTTACCTTGTTCCTGCCACCCTTTCAAGCTTGTGAATGAAAAAAATTGTGATAGCAAAGCAAGTCGTTAGTTTTGGCACTGTGTCAGCTGTGAGTGGCTGGTAGCCTTGGTGAGAGTGCTGTGAATTGCATGCTTGCAGAACACACATAACAAAGGTAATTTAATTTGTAAAGAAGTTGAAAAAGGGGGGGGAGGGGTGATTGGCAGACTCACCTCTCCGGGATGTTAGAATGTGGAGTGATGTTAGAATGTGGATGTTGGAATGTGGAGTGATGATGTCTTAGTGCTAGAAGAGGAAGTGTTTGGCTGCTCTCAGGGGCTGCAGCAGGAGCTGATTCATGGAGATTACCCAGCGCAGCAGCTCCCAGTGTTTCGCCCACCCAGTGGAAGTGGCACAGCACGAGGTGCCACTGGGGTTTGGGGCTGGCTGGGTTGTGCCAGGGTCCCAGAGAGCAAGGAGTTGCCAGAGGTGCTCGCCGGCCCAAGTAGTGGGGCTGGGCATGGATTGTGCGGGTTTGTCGCCCAGGAGTGGGCTGGCTCAGTAGCAGAGCTGCCAGGGGCAGCTCCCAGCCTGCCAGGGTCCCGAGTCCAGGATAGCAGCCTCTGCCCTGGCACGTAAGTCAAGAAAGAGAGAGAAAGAGAGAGCAAAGGGAATAGTGAAATAAGCCCCCAAAGTCACCATGCGCGTAGCTGTCTGTAAGTTCTCCCCCGCTAGGTAGAGTGACAACAGGGTAGAGAGAGAGGCCAAGAACAGAGTTAAACGCAAAGCTATGAAAAAGAAGAGATAAGGATTAAAGCAAAAATAGTTGGCACTCCAAAACCTCACAAAGTAGGCTTTTTTGACAAGATTTTTTCTTTCTGTTTTTTTTTGTTGTTGTTAAGAAGAGGAGGCTTTTGTTCTAAAGAATGGGTCTGTAAGGCTAAAACAGTTAAATGTCACCCAAAAAGTAAAAAGCAAGAGATGTGATACATCTCGTGTTAGAATTGGCCTAGTGTTTAATTGGCCTCTGCAGCTATTAACACAGCTGGATACAAGAAGCAGTTGTAGAAAAACAGTTTTAGTTAAACCCAAGAAGTTTTGAAGAAAACTAATGGTAAAAGTTAATGCAGTACTGTCTTTCTTTTAACACTGTGTTATTAAGAAGTCCTTTCCAGGTACTACTAAAGCAGGAATCTGAATCACAGAAAGAGGGTGAATTCATGCCAGCAAAATCAAAAGACTTGAAGAAACTTGAGGAATGGACTATCACATCTAAACCGGGTGATACCAAATTGACGTTCAACTGGGACTGGGTGGTAACGGTTTGGGAAGACCCAAATGATCCAAGGAAGGTACAAAGAATAAAACCTAACTGAGAAATAAGGCAAAGCTTACATCACTAGTTTTAAGCACTGCCTGAATAAGCCCTGAGACATCTCCGACACCTCCTTGGGAGAGGAATACTGCCACTTCAAACAGGAAGATCAGGACTATTTTAATCAAAGAGTTCTTATATTCTGGCCTTAGCCTGGGACTTGTACAGGGAAGAAGGGAAATTGCGATTTGTACTATATTTGTATACTTTATTTGATTCATCCCAATACTGGACATGCTAACTGGGTTATAAGTAAATGTTCAAATTATGGGAATAATTGGTATTAGAGCTCACAAAATCTATGTTCTCATTGCAAGAAGTATTGAGTACTGAATCTATCCCCTATACAGATAGAACTCAAAACAACTAAAGTAAAAATTTTGTTTTGTGGATGGGAATTATCAGTGCCTGTTGACTGAGAGATACCTGAGGAACGGTAAGAAACCACAGTTAAGGAGTGTCAAAAAGGACTTGCCTAAAATAATAATAATAAAAAAAAAAATTAATAAAAAGGAGTGACAAGGGAAACAGAGAGCAAGCCTGGATTGACCACTGTACTTGCCACTGAGAAGATCACACATACCTGCTATGGGAAGCAACTCCACAGGCAGGGGAGGTAGGGGTATAAGCCATACCAGACCTCTGTTATTCCTGTTTCTATCTCTCATTTGTTGTCTTATACCTTTCAAGATACCAGCAAGATCGTGTCACAAATGCTACAAAAAGTATTACATAGAAAGAAACCAACTTTCCTTTTTGTTACACACACCCATGTCAACAGCCCCTGTTATAACCCATCCAAATTAATTACCTGCAGGCAAAATGGGGAAAAATACAAGATTACAAGGAACTTAGGAAAAAGCGGTAATAGATGGGGCATTCAATGTCCAAAAGGAGAGAGATGGATTTATTTTACATTTGATCTCAGAGATATAATCCAAGATTCGGTAAAAAGGCAATTAGTAAAAAAAAAAAAGGTGATACCAGCACAACAATCTAGCTCTATATTGACCCCAAATTATATACTGAATCGTATTATAGGACTCCAAGTAGTTATAAAGATGATAACAAACAAAGCTGCTCAGGCATTAGAATTAATATTGAGTCAGCAAAGCCAAACAAAAACTGTAGTGTATCAGAATAGGTTGGCTTTAGACTATTTATTAGCTGTCGAAGAGGGTGTAGAAAGTTTAATATAACAGATTGTTGAAAATAGATGACAATAGGGAGGTCATCCTGGGAAAAACAAAGGATATCATAAAAAAATTATAACCCAGGTATCAGTCCAAAAATAGGAAAACAATGTTAAAAACTAACTGGTGTGGTAATGTATTGAGAATGGGATGGTGGATTAAGATTCTTCCTTTTATATGTTACAACTGTTTTGATGTTTCTTCCTTGTTTAATCCCATGTTTTATTTAATTACCAACAGAGTCCAAAGAATGCACGTGGATAAGAAATATTGCTCAAGCCAAAAGATTTATAAAGAATAAGAGGAGGGATTGTGAAAAATGTATATTTTATGATTGGCTTTTCAAAATAGTTACAATGAATATTATATGTGTAATGTTGGAAACGCTGTATTAATTCTCTCAAGTAGTGTGTTGAAGGTATTTTTAGGTTATAACACAATGTTAAAATAGAAACTATACTATGTAAGATACTTTTTAACTAGCTCAAGAAAGAGATGAGATAATCAAGGAATTCTTTGCACAAAGATACAATTACAGAAACCCCTAAATTTTCCAGAGGAGAGGAATTTATGGCTTTCCTTATCAACAGAAACGAATTTCTTCAAGCCTGACTTAGACTCGAAGGCGCCTGGGAATTAACAGAAACTTTTTGACAAGTACCAGACGAATTTCTTGTTTCAAATAAAATATATGCATAATCATGAAGTGTTTTGTATATGCAACAGGCTATTGCTTTTAAGGTTATTCCTTTGTTCACAAGGCATGCTTGTCGTGGCTTAAGTGCCCGAGAGCATCCGGACGTCCGTAATTCTTTGCTTTTTATTGTCTTGTAATTGTCCTAACTCTAAATTTTTATTACTCTAATTGTATTACTATTTTTATAACCATTTTATTATTATTAAACTTTAAAAATTTTAAAAACCAAGTGATTGGCGTTTTTCACAATTTCCAAGTGAACATTATGAACTATTTCCAGTTTGCTCAACAAGGAGAGATCAGTGAGCTTTAAGATATAGAAGAATTTCTGCAAGGTCAGGTTGTCAGATCTGAATGTCACACAGCAGATTTTCAGCAGACAACTGCATTTCTTCAACAGGGCCTGCACGACCAGCTCATAGTTCCACTCTGTAACAAACAAGTCAATTAGTACATTGATACTGATTTCAAAGGTACCTGGATTGCACTGTGCTTGTTGCAGGTAAACCAGGAGGTCTGAACAAAGCTTAGAGAGCAGCTGTGTCCTGGCCCACCTGCCCATTGTCTTCTTGCACTTACAAAACTGAACTTCAACATCTTTTATACCTGTCAGGTTGACCACTTTCAACTTTTTCATGTAGGGAGAAGACTGATTCAGCACATAGTCTCTCAGCCCTGTCAAACAGCTTTCCAAGCACACTGAGCATGTTCTATGGCTCAGGTCTTCCTTGTAGTCCAGAGTAGCTCCCAAAAGTTTTCTCATGTTAAAATCAAAAAGTGGCCAGTTCTCTACCAAGTTGTGAATCACTTCCCCTTGCTCCAGTAAATAGCCGGCTTTAAAAAGAAGCGGAAAAAGATCATGGGCTACAGCATCGAGACTCTTCCTGGCAAACTCTGCATTTTACATGAATGCTTCAGTGCTGATGAATTGGAGAGACTTCATTGCTGTCCTGGACTCCTTACTGTCATGAGAGTTACTTCTATATTTAACTAAAGATCCTGGTTGCTTACAACCTTCTATTTTTATCTGCAACTGCTGTTTGTTGCTAGCAGGAGCCTGGGAAGCCAGAGTGAAGAGTCCCATGTTGCTTTCTATTTTAGAGCTACACTGTGAGTCTGCAGTAATCATCTGTGAGATCTTTAGTCAGAGAGCTTTTAAGCCCTCATATTTATATCTAAGATAACTCAAGTAAATATAGACTGCTACCCAGCAGGAACAGTAAGGTCAGTGCAGCACATACACATACAGATATTGCTGTATCTTTTTTATGTCATACAAAAAAGCACTCAGAGTTCCACTTAAACAAATAACATGATCTGTATTCCACTTTTTTTCCATGAAAGATGCTACATGCTGATTTCAATGGGGATGATTTCCCAGAGTTACCATTGAGCTTCTTCTAAAAGCTACAGTCATAAGGAAAGACTGAGGCACTACAGTCATTGAACTACGACAATGCCCCTCCCTTTTGCCCTTCCTGTCAGAAAGGAATAGCTGATACAGTTGCTGCAGTGGAAAAGACAAAAGACTCTGGAAGAGTTCAGAGCCTTGTGACCAAGACACTTGATTGTGGTAGGAGACTGAAGGTTGATGACAAGACAAGCTGAACACAACAGAGCACTGTCAAAATTCTCTCATAACTTCCCAGGCAAGCATCTTAGTGCTCTTGCTTTGAGCAACAGGTGGTCTTTTCTTTCCTGTTATTTAAGAAATGATGGTTCCATTGTGATACTGAGTGGGAAAACATTCAAAATCTATCCAGACTAGGAGAAAACCTCTGTCACCCACTATCACAAAAGCAGAGATGATGCTTCTTTCAATCTGGCACTTCCTCCCAGGGGAAGCAATGATGGACACCTCCTTTACCTCTCATGTGTTTTGCTAGGCAGACAGTGGGATGGAGACTTCCTTCGATCTGTGTTGATCCTGCTTTTCCAGATAATTCCACATCTATTTTGCTGTGAAAAATTCACACCACACTTGAAAGATTCCTTTTCAAGTAAACCCTTATGGAATATTTGAACATTTTATCGAAAGCAAAAGAAAAATCCTAAATATGCTTTAAATTACAGGGAAGGGACATCTTTATTAGATTGTGTCATTCTGAGGAAGCTTTTTATTTTTGCAGACTTTTGGTTTGCATGTTTTAATTTTGCCTTCAAATAGATGAGTGATAAAAATATGCAAGGTGAAATAGATAGAACTTGACAAGATATTAAGTATTTTCCTTTGTTTTTCAACTCCACTTCATGTGTATCAGATAATAATGATGTAGGTATTACAGCATTTTGTGCAACTTAATAAATGCTGAAAATGGCCACATATAACTGATCACTGTATGATAAGAAAAACACACAAATTGATTGAAACTTTTGTCGGTTTAGTTTTATTGCCTTTCAAAATGGAATAAGCTAGTCATTAAGTTTCTATCTATTTACCTAGTACATCTGGACCTCTTTATTTCCCAACCTATGACATTTGGACCTCTCTATCTCCTTACCTGGTATATTTGGACTAGTGGTCCAAAAGTTCCAAGATAAAGTACTCTACTATTGTCCCAGATTTTTATTAAAATGCAGCAAATAGGAATGCTGCCTGGTTGTGTAGGGATGGGGTCAGAAAGGCCAAGGCTTGGCTGGAGCTGAACCTGGCAAGGGAAAGAACAATAAGAAAAACTTCTATAAGCGTTTCAGCCAAAAAAGAGAGGTCAAAGAGAGTGTACTCCTCTGATAAACACAACCGGGAAACTGATAATAACAAACTAGGAGAAGGCTGAGGTCGAATTGTTTTGCCTCAGTCCCCACTGACAAATCTCTCTTCCCACACCTCTCAAGGCAGGGACTGGGGGAGCAAAGTTCCTCCCACTGTAAAAGATTTGGCTTGTGACCACCTAAGGAACGTGAATGTCCAGAAATCCATAGAACCTGATGAGATGAATGCCAGCCTCCTGAGAGAATTGGCTGATGCAGTTGACAAGCTACTCTTCATGATACTTGAAAATTCATGCCAGTCAGGTGAAGTCCCAGGTGACTAGAAAAGGGGAAACATTGTACCCATCTTTAAGAAGGGTAGAGAAAACGACCATGGGAACTACTGGCCTGTCAACCTCACCTCTGTGCCTGGGAAGATCCTGGAACAGGTCCTCATAGGAGCTGTGCTAAGGCACGTGAAAAACAGGGAGCTGATTTGGGACAACCAGCACAGCTTCACCAAAGGCAAGTCCTGCCTAACCAACATAGTGGACTTCAGGCATGATGCAGTGCCTACATCAGTGGAAAAGGGAAGGGCTGTAGCTATCATTTGTCAGGACTTCTGTAAGGCCTTTGACATGGTCCTTGACAAAATCCTTCTCTTTTAATTGTAGAGAGATGGATTTGATGTGTGGACTGTTAGGTGGATAAGGAATTAGCTGGACAGCTGTATCCAGAAAGCATTGGTCAAGAGCTGAATGGAGATCAGTGAGAAGTGGTGTCCCTCAGGGGTCCATATTGAGACAAGGACTGTCTCAATCAATGACATTGTGGCAACCAGTGCACCCACAGCAAACATGGAGCTGACATCAAGCTGAGTGTTACCGTTTACATGTGCAAGGGATGAGATGCCATCCAGAAGGACCTGGAAAAGCTTGGAAGTGGCCTCATGGAAACCTCATGAGGTTCAACAAGACCAAATGTGAGGTGCTGCACTGGGTTGGGGCAACTCCCTGTATCAACACAGACATGAGAGGATTGAGAGCAGCCCTGAAGGGAAGAACTTGGAGTGCTGGTGGAGATGAGCCAGCAAGGTGCCCTCACAGCCCAAAAAGCCAACCACTATGCCAGGTCCCAGGTCCCATCAAAAGCAGTGAAGCCAGCAAGGCAAAGGAGAAGATTCTCTTTCTCCTCTGGAGAGACCTGACCTGGAGTCTAGACTTTCAGTATTTACCTGTCTAGGAGCCCATACATCTTTATCTAGGCATTTCTATATGAAAAACTATCCAGCTTCAGCAGTCTGTCTAACCTTGTGTTGTGGTTTAAATCCAGATGGCAACTAACTCCCATGTGGCTGCTCACTCACTCCCTGCTCCCCAGGGGGATGGAAAAGAAAATTGTAAAACCCGTGGGTTGAGATAAGAACAGTTTATTAATAAAGTATAAATAAATAATAAAGTTTATTAATGAAGTAAAAAGGAGAAAAAAAAAGACAATACCAAAACAAAACAAAAGATAAAACAAAAACCCCACCTCTCTAAACAAGACCTGAACCACATTTACGGCTCTAACAATAGGACATGCTGGTTTCAACATGCCAAGAGTATTCAAATTTTTTAAAATTCCCAAATGCCACTGTAATTAGCCTAAAGAAGCAGATGTGGGATAATATAGGTGTAATTGTTAATAGTTCCCACCAGGTGGCTCCCGAGGTTCAGAGATGTTGCAGTGCCAAGCAGGCAGACAGGATTAGGCTAACCACCAGAGGTTCTATCACCTCGCCACTAATACAAAGTACAACAAAATTATAACCTCAGCCCAGGCACAAAAGGTGATAAACACGACATCAGGGAACATATACTGCAATAAGTCATGACATAACACAACTCTGAGAAGGAGGGCAATAGCCCTGAGACCAAATTAGGCTTACATATGCAAGCAAATAAGTAATATTGTTAATCTCTTTCCTAAGAGTGTTTATTGTGAAGCTCAGAACTCTGCTACTTTCTACAGAAAATTTCTGACTTGCCACGCTATCATGAAAAATTTGAAAAATCCAAGACATTTGTAGTCTTAGAATCTGATCTGTGTGGATGAGATTTTACATCAGCTTCATCTACAAAGATCTAAGGAAGTTATTTTATTTTGAAAGACATAGTTGCACAGGAAAAGTAATGCTAATGATTGAAAAATTTTACAAAGTATAACATGAACATCATAGCAACTATTTTACATGAGAATTAAATAAAATAATGGTTTTCACTACAAAAATGTAATTAAACTTATTAAAAAAAAAAAAAAGAAAGAAAGAAAAAAAAGAAAAAAAAAAAAGAGCAATTAAGTACCACACAGTCACTCATACAAATTGACTTGTTTTTTTCAGCTCAGCCTTCCTCCTCTCTGTCAGAATGATTATGTTACTCAGGTATTAATCAGGTATTTTTTAAAGATTTGATCTTTTTCTTCCATATTTAATGAACAATCATCTGGCACCGGTTGCACTCCTTTCTTGTAATATTGATATTAGGGGAGAAAGGGAAAAAAAAAAACCAAACCATATTTTTGTGCATCTAGTTTTTTAAATAGTGTTCTGTTGTACTGAGTTTTTTAGTCTGGATTTGGGTGGGTGTAGAAGGAAAGAGAACATCACCTTTGCCTTGTCAATCAAAATCTGGAAATCTTCTTGCATCTTTCTCACTTCCTTCAATGAAAGTCCTCCTTCATCTAAAGAGCCAAGATATTTATCTTGCTCATTTACAAACTACAGTTTTATCTGCATAAAAATGCAAAAAAAATTTGTCTACCCATTCAGCAAATCAAACATACACTATTCACAGACATAGTGCATAGAAATTAGATGGTTTGTTGAAGTAAGTTAATATACTCAATATATTAATTACCTCATATATTTTTGTCTTAAGAAATTCTACCTCCTTATATTACAACTGAATTGGGCTAGCTTGACACATTGACCTGATGACAATAATTTGTTTTGCATGCTCATAAATTGCTCATATTAATAGCATTGCACACATAATTGTCTCTGAGCAGCACTATATGATAAACAGCAATATATGTAATGTCAGATAAATCCAGCTATTTAAACAGAGAAAAAGATGTTTAAGACTGTAGTTTGTTTAATAAATTCCTTGAAAATAATGATGACCTAGTCACAATCTTCCTCCGATTTTCATGCTTCTCCAAGACTCTCCAGCTGCCAAAGAAATTTATTGGACAACAGCAACAGTCCCTGGACTTCCTCATCTACTTGATTATACAATTTGGTTACAAACTCCATGGTATCTCTTTTAAATGGGGAGGAAAGAGCAACAGAATTTATCTGATATGGACTTTGTCAGAGAGTAAACTGCATCCTTCAGGAGGCATCAATCGCTATTTTTTAAATGAATGTCACTGCAAAAAAGCCAGTAACTACAAAATATATTACTTTATTCAACTTGTCAAATTAAAAGTACCTCCTGAGGACCACATTCATTACTATGTATAGTACATTCATTACTATGAATATCACACTCTCATTTGTTAAGATGCAACAGAAAGAAGTTCCCCTGTTTAATTGTCACTCAGAATAAAATCAAGAAAGCAACTTAGTTCACCTGAAACATCTTGGCCTGTTCAGGACACCACCTCAGCCCATAAATTTCAGGCAAATTCCATGATGCTAAAATAATTCCTACTAGAATTAATGCCCATTTATGGAAGTAAATTTGAGTTTTACATAAATTCATTCATTCTAAAACATAATTACTATTTATTATTTCAGAGTAGAATATCTCCTCTTACAAATTAAAAATAATAATTACAATCTCTTCATGCAGCTTTAGCTGAATTTAAATACTAGCTAACATCATGAAAAAATGTCATATTAAGAACTACAGATATCTCTTAAGATGCATCTTATTTATCACTATTAGTACTGTTTTTAATACTAGTTTTCTGTAAGCACAACTGCTACTAACACCTTAATAAGTACTTTACTTTTCTTGAAATAACAGATACTAATAACCAACACTTCAACCCTGTCCTACATGCATTCAATAACACAGGGATGCCATATATTGCAATTAGTAATACAAAGGATGTTAAAAATTGTTCAACAAAACATGCAGAAATTCTTCTCTGAGTATATCATTATGGTGGTCCATCCGGCCCCCAGGGCAGCTGCCGCCGTAGGTGTCCCGGATAGCGCTGCGCTTATCAGCTCAGCCTGTCTGGGCCCTCGGGCTAGCTCCCAACTGCAGGCAACCTAGCAAGAAACTCAGGAGTGATTTCAGCTCTAGTGAATTCAGCTCTTAGTGATTTCAGCTCATTGCTTGCTATGTGCCTTGGCAGACGCGGGGACGGAGAGAGGAGAAGTCTGTGTGGAGTTCTGCAGCGGTGTCTTTATTGGCAGCTCCTGTGAAGGTTTCCAGTGACAGCTCTTCTGCCTAACTGGGCAGAGATGGGGTTTATGTAGGATTCTGGAGTGTTGGAAATTGTCCAATGGCCAGGGTTGAGGAGAATACGACCTATAGCCTTACAGAGAGATAACAAGGGTCCGAGGGTGGAAGAGGGGCTGCTTTGGTCCAGTCATCATGACTATGAATTTCTTATCTTAGGCAAGTGAGCGCCAGGGAGGCCTTGCAGGGCCTCTGCCTGCTACATATCATGTTTGGGTTTTCTCAATGTCATACACTCCCATACTGTGATATAAAAAGCTATACTGAATATTTGCAGTACCCAGTGTTCCCAAGCCTCTTTAGAAAGCCAGTCTTGGGTTTCAAAAATAAGTATTTTAATAAAATGCAAAATTTAAAATAAAGACTGTAAATTAATAATTTCATTGATATCTCCAAGATGTAATTTCTCTTTTCACCTACCAATTATATAACCATCTGGACACAGTCCTGAGAAATGTGCTCTGGGGGAACCTGCTTGAGCAGGGAGGTTGAACTAGATGACTTCCAGAGCTCCCTTTTACCTTACCCAGTCAGTCATTCTGGGATTCTGGGATTCTGTAATATAGTTACATATTCACCTATTCCTACTAGTTGCTTTAGAGCTAATTTATACATTAGACTATGACCTATGCTTATGGAATGGCACAAGAACAGACAAATTCCATTTCAGATCAGGAGAAAATGCTCTTTCTTCCTTAAAAAAGAAAAGAAAAGAAAAGAAAAAAAAAGCAGGAATTTTGCTTTGTATATTAACAATAAGATTCCAATTAAATCATGCTATTCATGTCAACAACAATTACTAGTGTATTTCAAACATTTCTGGTTCTGTAAGCATTCTAAGCTTAAATAAGTCTCCTCACTTATAAATCAGTGTATAAATTGTATAAATCAGTATAGTTGTATAAATCAGTGAAGAGTCTCTGAAAGTCTGTTGCTCTGACATTGATCCAGCCACACATTAACTAGTGGGAAGTCGGGGACATGGAGTTTACTGCTTTGGAGACTTAAGCTGCTGACCTGAGGCTTTGATTTTTTTTGTTTCCATGTACTACCTTTTCATTTGGCCTGACCATCTACTGGGGATTTTACTGGTTGTTTTCACAATGTCACTTATCACTGATGCAACAGCCTTCCGGAAGAAACATGCAAAAGTCTTTGTGCCCTATAAAATCTATCCTTCTCAAAGTGCACCAGCATCCTCCTTTCTTACCAGGCTAATTCAATAGTTTCTAGATCCTGTATCAATCCTGATGGCCCTGTTGCAATACATATTAACACTAGAGGGTGACAGCTACACGTAGCATAATCGAAGATAATACTGGCCACTACAAGCAGCCAGTGATGACACTAAGGCATTTGTAAATCAAAATAAGCTACTGAATAAGGATGAGGAGAATATTCTGTAAAAAAAGTTATATTCCATTATCAAGACAAGCCTCTTTTTGATCTCTGAATGCAGGGAGACAGTTAACTCAGTTTTCACAGAGAAGGAAGAGACTGAAATCTGCCTGCAGCTCTGCAGTTCTAAAACCAGTATCTCAGAGTAAGGCAATAAATACTTCAGATTGCACAGACAACACACAACTCCACTCAGTGTAGCTGAGGAATCCTGCTATGTTTCTGCAGCCAAGAGACAGTTTATCTAAAAAACATGATATAAGCAGCACCTGTAGAAAACCAGGCCAAAAAATGTCTGTATCCTTTGTGGAAATCTTGGCAAAGACAACAGTGTACAAGGGAAACAGTTTCCCATTAAGCTTAAATAACAAAGAAGAAATAATGGCACTTCATACTGTGTCCATCCATAGAAAGAAACAATGAAAACTGAATAGCTAGACAGAACTTTAACTCCTAATGAACCCTTGCTCTGACTGTTTATGCTAGAATAGACAGCAGCTCTGAAAATCCTAGAAGCTGGGTCAAAAATAAGATATCTTGTCAGGTCTCACAAAGATGTCACATTTCTAAACATTTTAATTCCAACAATAGTCTCTTATGCACTAACTAGAGCCAAAAACTAGATCTGCAGTACTTTAGTTCATCTCTTTTTCTTTTTTTTTTTTTTTTCAATAACAACTTATCCCTCAGTTACATCTCTGTATGAGTTAACTAATATTTTCCTCTAACATTTATTTAAGTTGGTTGATTTGGCTTACCTGCACAACAGGATGTGGTTCCCTTACAGTAAGAGTGCTGACAGAGAGAGCTCATCTTTCCTGATCTACAGCTGTGTATTTTAGCTGGCACAGGAATATTTGAGTGGGTGTGGTTTTCAAACTCAGGAAAAAATGCTTTTTCATATTCAGTGGCCATAGTAACTTCTCCAAGCAGTGCACAGTGCTCCATTTCCAAGTTACTAGATAGTCTGGGGTGCTGCTTCAGTCCCAGGCAGCAGAGCAGCTATGTTTACTGGTGCTCCACAGTCTTATCCTCATATTCATGGTACATTTCAGAGATCAGTCTTCTGTAACAAAGGGAAGTTCAGCATAGCAGTCTGTAACTCTTCAAAGAGTTCAGGGCAAGAGTCTCAATAATGTATTACTTTGACCACTATCTTCTCTCCTGCTTTGAACTTACACGACAATGTGCACTTCCACATCCTGCTTCTTCTTGGATCATGCATGAATTAGAGGCAAAAGAACACTAAACCAGGGACACTGAGCAACAGAGGACAGGTGAAGGACTGAAAGAGTCTTTCCTAGAAATGTTAATAGGGCAAAACAAAGAACACAAAGAATCACAGCTCCTCCCTGATTGCAATATTTTGCTGTCTCTGCGTTTTTTTTGGGAACCGGTAGAATGAACTGTCTTCTCATCTAGGCAGTGCGACAGACATTTTATCATCTGAGAGACTGGCTGATTACCTTGAACTAATTTGGCCAGGAAAACTTGTTCCATTTTATATTCCAAGGATCAAAGAGAGAATGAACAGATGGTCTGTGCAGGCTCACAAGATTCCCAGGCTCAGAGATGGTGGCAAGCCCAAAAACAAATGCTGAAAACATTTGCAAGGGAAAAAACACTGAAAGTTTTAAAATAGTTTATCATCCATGTCTTTTATTTTGTCTGAAAGCATATGGTCTAGGCTTAGGCTGTTAATGTTTATAGCCAGTAAGTCTCACCACCAACTTACTAAAAAAGCTATATTCCCACTTACACTGCCAGCAAAAGACATCCAATGACATGTCAAGTTTAAAAAATTCTCTTCAGACAGATATTGCTTTTAAAGGTAACACTGTATATGGCTTTGTTCTGCATGACAAAAAATACACACTTCTAGTTCCACACAACTTTCCTAATACAATTTACATATTAACATACCCATTATTTTTCCTCTCATTTGACATACACGTGATTTTTAACACCTATTTCCAATTACTTTATTGCTTCATCATACTGGGAAATTAATTTTAAGTAAATCCAAATAACATAATACTTTATCCAGAGAGTTTAAAGTTTGTTTGTAATGTTGCACATTTATGGCATCTCCTAATGCTCTTTGTATTCAAGTGAGAGCAATGAGTCACAGAATCACAGAATCATTTGGGGTGGAAAGGACCATAGGACTAAGTGCCATGGTCCAGTTGTTTCTTGAACACCTCCAGGGATGGTGACTCCACCACCTCCCTGGGCAGTCCATTCCAATATTTAACAACTCTTTCAAAGAATTACTTCCTCCTGATGTCCAACCCGAACCTCCAATGATGCAGCTTGAAGCCTCTTGTCCTGTTGCTGGCTGCCTAGGAGGAAAGAATGACCCCCACCCAGCTACAACCTCCTTTCAGGCAGTTGTAGAGAGCAATAAGGTACCCTTGAGCTTCCTTTTCTCCAGACTAAACAACCCAAGCTCCATCAGATGCTCCTTATATGACTTACCCTCCATACCCTTCATCAGCATCACTGATCTTCTCTGGATATGCTCCAGCACCTCAATGACTTTCATGGAGTGAGGGGCCCAAAACTGCACGTAGGATTTGAGGCGCAGCCTCACCAGTGCTGAGTACAGGAGGATTGTCCCTGTCCTGGTTCTGCTGGCCACACTATTTCTGATACAAGCCACACCCTCTTGACCTTCTTGTCCACCTGGGCACACACTGGCTCATATTCAGCCTGCTGCCAACCAGCACCCCCAGGTCCTTTTCCACTGGGCAGCTTTCCAGTCATTCTTCACCCAGCCCATGGAACTGCATGGGGTTGTTTGATCAAGCATTTGGTCTTGTTGAACCCCATAAAATTTGCCTCAGTCCATCAATCCAGCTGATCCAAATCCCTCTGTAGACCCTTCCTACACTCCAGCAGATCAACACTCCCGCTTGATGTAATTTGTGAACTTACTGAAAGAGCACTTGATCCCTTCATCCAGGTCATCAATGAAGATATTAAAAAGGACTGGCCCAATACTGAGGCTCAGGGAACCCCTCTAGTAACCACCCTCCAACTGGATGTAGCACCATTCACCACATCCATCTTGGCTCAGCCATCCAGCCAGTTCTTAACCCAGCAAAGAGTGCACTTGTCTAAACCATGGGCTGACAGCTTTTCCAGGAGTATGCTATGGGAGACAGTGCTAAAGGCTTTGCTGAAGTTCAGGCAGACAACATCCACATCTTTTCCCACATCCACCAGGTAGATCATCTGGTCATAAAAGGAGATCAGGTTGGTTGGGAAGGACCTGCTCCTCCAAAACCCATGCTGGCTGGGCCTGAGCCCTTGGTTGTCCTGTATGTGCTGTGTGATCACACTCAAGATGATCCGTTCCACAGCCCTCCTGGTCACCAGGGTCAGGCTGACAGGCCTGTAGGTCCCTGGATACTTCTTCTGGCCTTTCTTGTGGGTGGGCATCATGTTGGCCAAACTCCAGTTGTCTGGGACCTCCTGGTTAACCAGGACTGAATATAAATGATGGACAGAGGCTTAGTGAATCTTCCAGCAGCTCTTCAGAATTCTTGGATGAATCCTATCTGGTCCAAGAGATTTATGAGTATCTAAGTGGCTCAGCAGGTCACCTGAATAGCAAAGAAATTCTTCACATTCAGGTGGAATTTCTTGTGCATTCGTTTCTGCCCATTGCATCTTGTCCTATCAGCTGGCACCACTGACAAGAGCCTGGCTCCATCTTCTGGCACTCCTCACTTAGATACTGATAGCCATTGATGAGGTCTCCTCTCAATCACTTCTTTTTAAGGCTGTACACGCCCAGCTCCCTCAGCCTTGCCTTGTAAGAGAGATTCTCTAGACCCTTGATCAACTTTGTAGCTCTCCCCTGGAACTGCTCCAGGAGCTCTATGTCTTGTCCTGAAGAGCACAGAACTGGACACAGCACTCCATGTGGCCTCACCAGGGCTGAATAGAGGGGCAGGATCACCTCCTTGACCTGCTGGCAATGTTCTTCCTTATGCATCCTAGGATCCCATTGGCCTTCTTGGCCACAAGGTCTCTCTGCTGGCTCATGGACAGCTTGTTGTCCAACAGGACCCCAGGTCTTTCTCCATAAAGCTGCTTTTCAGCAGTTTGGGCCCCAGCCTGTACTTGTGGTCACAATTATTCCTCCCCAGGTGCAAGACCCTGCATTTGCCCTTGTTGAATTTCTGTAGGTTCTTCTCTGCCCATCCCTCCAGCCTGTCAAGGTCCCTCTGAAGGGCTGCACAGCTCTCTGGGGAGTCAGACACTCCTTACAGCTTTGGGTCATCAGTGAACTTGCTGAGGAGGCATCTGCGCCTTCTTCAAAATCACTGATGAACAAGTTAAACATCACCGGGCCCAGTATAGAACCCTGGGGGTTACCACTAATGACAGGTTTCTAACTAGTTCCTGTGCCACTGATCATGACCTTCCATTATCTGCTGTTCAGCCAGTAATGAATTCATCATTCCTAGGTCAGGCTGGAAGTAGTGAGTTCTCCTGCCCAGCCTTACAGATGTTTCACAGAAGAGTGAGCTTGGTCTGGCACTGCAATTATCTGATGAGTTTTACAAGTCCCATTTTAAAGTCAGAAAACTGGACCACAGGAAGCAGAGTGATCCAGGATTGTGTCCCCCAGAATATTTTACAGCACACAGAGTATTCCAGAATTTGTTTCTTTATTCATCATTTCTGGTTTAACATATAAACGGACAGATGGTGTTATTCATGTAGAATCAGAGGCCATAAAGAGCACCTGTTCAGGAAGCAATAATCTCTAAGCAGTTGCTAAGATTCAGGATCTCTCTTCCTTAAAGAGGAGCAAACAGTGATCCTGAGAATGGTGCCTGCCTCACAAAGAGTCACAGGAAAAGACAAGAATTTCTTCAGCTCACTTTCCCACCAGCTCACTCACTGGAAGCAGGAGGAAAAAGGAGACAATCACAAACCTCCCAATTCCTTTTGGCTCATGGTACTTGTTTTCATTGGCATGCATGCCAAAGAATTCCACACACAATTGGAGTGTACTGATTGGAGATAATCATACAAGATTATGCCAGCCTCATATTTCAGTGAAAACCTTTATAGACATATACCAACTACTAGTCAGAGAAACACTTGCAAGTGTTGCTACTTAGCCTTTCTCAAAGCACAGTGTTTCAGGTACTTCCAACTCCTTGGGTCCATCTCCTCATCAGCTGCATCTTAGAACCTGTGTTTATCTCAGAGTTAATTGCAATTCTGTGTATTTGCTAGCAACAGAGTCATTTTTGAACCTTAAAAAGAGGCTTGTTCTTGAGATAATAGTTTCCTTTGAGGCAAAAGAAATAGTTTGATTTGTTTTCTAGAGTTAAATCTTACATTTTTTTTGTCTTGGTTTAAAAAGACAGGAGTCTGTGAAGGAAGGCAAGGGCCTCCCGTGAAATGGAAAAGGTAAACCCCCTCCCTCCAAATTACCACAAGGTTCTCAGGCAAAGATATGGGAATGGGAATAACAGTTCTTTACTAGGAAAAAAACTAAATTTAAAAAAATGTAATTAGTACAAACAAAACTACTGATAGATTCAGAAACCTGACACCCTGAGGAGTCAGGGTGTTGGTGATAGTCCAGTTAAATGGTGGCTGCTCCTCCTGGAGTGGCAGATGAAATGCTGCTGAAGTGATGATCCCGTAGAAGGGTGTAGTTTTCTCTGAAGGTCTGGTGATAGAGTAGATGGGCCTGGTCTTCCTCTGGGAATCCAGTGAAGAGGCTGTGCTGATGTCCCAAAAAATGCTGATTTTATGCAGGTAGGGATGCTTGGCTCCTCCCTCTGGGTGGAGCATCTCACAATGGGATGATGTAACTTTCTCAGTCATGCAGTGAGGCATTCAATGGCCCATTAACAGCAGATATCTCCCCGGAGGGAGACATTGTTCTTGGAAGAGATAAGAAAACTCCCCAACTTAACAGAAGATACCTGCCCCACCTCCGACAGATGGCAAATAGAATATATGCTTATCTTACAAGCCAGGACATTTTTTTACAGCTATTTCAGCACATACTTTGAATCTGAAAATGCACAAATAGAAATAGTATTTGAGAGAGAAAATTAGATTTTGATTGCCTGACTTTTTCAATCCACTTAACCTCCATTCTACAAGGATGTCCAGTTGTTTCTACCTGCTAGCACCAAAAAGCAGAAAAAACACTCTATCAAATACAATTCACTTGAATAAGATTCACTCACTGCTGCAAGAAGTCTCCATGTGTCAAAGCAGTAGGAATTAAACTTGGTTCACCTGCTGATTAAAGCTCAAAGGCAAATAAGATGGTAAGTTCAGTCTTCATAGGAAGACATTTGTTGAACTCAAAAAAAAATTCAAAATGTTCCAATTCTCTCTTGAACGATCTACTGAACTTAAACTTGTCCCCCATGCTGAACTGATTTTGAACAGAGGGCTCACAGAGTATAACTGCTGAACCGAGTACTGCTATACCTCGGCTGTTTCTCAACAGGCATGACAGACAGATTTTTTAAACTTGCTACATGTTGTCTTCCCCATTGTGTACCAATTAAGGTGAAAGCTGCTGAGCTTCCCTGTGACCCCACAGAAGATCACTACAGATATTCTTTGCATTTTTATTTAATAGCAATTTGCTTATGCATAAAAGAAGAGCCTGAATTTTCCTCATGGCAAATATTGTATAGCAAAAATATACACTGAATCAGTCTTGAAAATCTCCATCTTCTTTTTTGAAAGTGAGAAGCAGCCTGTTGAATGTACTCAGTTCTAAAGCTGAGGAAAAAAAGCAGAAGGAAGGATGTTGTGTTGCCCCTTCCCTCAGAACTTACCCACAGGGACCAAGTTATTCTTGAAGAATGTGAATGTTTATTCATATTTATTTTGTTTTTCTCTCATAGGAGAATGGAAACCTGAATACAAAATGCAGGATTTATCAAATGCTACCTGAACGTCTTGATTACTTATCATAATAATAAAATTATCACCTACATCCATCAAAACACTTTTTATTGTCTCATAATCTTCTTTAAGGGCACACACATCTGCTATCACTGACTGCACTTACATTCAACATACCTTTATGCTTCAACAGCTATCAACACTTGTCTTTGGAGCTTGGGTTTGGTGATGCATCTTGAGACTTCCTCCATCCTGATTTCAATGCAAAAAGCAACTCCATAAATGGCACTTTGTCAAGACAATGCAAAGCACTGACATCCATGTCACTCAGAATTTCACTTGATATGTCTTTCAGCTTACACCACCCTTCTTTATATAGTTTTATAAACACTAAGTGCTCCCAGGAAACATTCCTCATTGCCAATCACACACACCTCCACTAGATTAGAATAACTGCTTCCAAATACTGCAAAATGCTCTTCTACTGCTTCATGATGCATGCTGAGATAACTTTCTCAGTTACAAAAGAAAACCCCAAAACAAACAAAAACAAGATAGCAACAACAGCAAACAGCTGTTCCACTGCCTGGTCAGGAGATAAAAGATCCACTGGTGGATGGATAGTAGAGGGTAGGCTAAAGGTAGGGGCAGGCTAAAGGCAAAGGGATAGAGAAAAGGGAGTGTGAAAGAGAAAGGGCAGGGAAAAGTTGAGTGGGACAGGAAGGATAAAATAGGCAATTTGGCCTCAAAATGCAAAAGCATTTGAAATGCATCTGCATTAAACATGGCCTCAGGTGGGAATGATACAAAAATTTTTCCAAGATCCAAGAGCAATGTAGCAATCAGAAAATGGAAGATAACAGTTTTCACTATCACTAAGCCTGTGATTTTGTCCACTTTATAATGATGACTAATATTAAGGCACACGATGGCAAGTTGGATTTTATACTATCAAATTATGACAAACTTTCATCCGAAAAATTTGGCCAGTCTTATAAACCAGTTATCCAGTTTACAATATGAGCAATTTGGGTGTACATCAGTAACAGTTTTTCTTTTATGTGAAGGCACCAAAGTTAATAAAATTTATTTTACATTTTTTAAGCTAGAAGCTTGATGCTAGAACATAGAAATAAAACAAATCCACATCACATCTATAATCCACACTGAAAATTTAGTTATTCTACAATTCTGTTAGTATTCCTCTACAGTCTCAACAAACACTATTTGTACATAAGACTGGTTTCCTTTCCTTGCACATCTAAGTGACAAACATAACTACACTTTTAAACTCTTTGAACTATGTAACACGTTACATCTACATGTATTATATTCTCATTTGATCAGGGACAGCTAAACTTCACCCTTCATCAAAAATTTTATTCTTTTATGACATAAAAATCACCAGACACATCCTCTTTAAGTGTCAATGGTATGGAACAGATATAGATTTACATCACAATATAAACTCATTCTAAAAATATGCATCAAATTAGTCTATGAAGTTTTACTTTTTAGGAAAGGAAATTAAAATTTTGTTTAAGACTATTCAACTTGTTTACAGTATTTTTTTAAAGAATTTAGCAACAAAGTCAAACCTGTTGGCAAAACCAGGATGCAAGGTTACCATTCAGGAACCAAAGCTACATTAACATGTAAGAAATAAATGTCTGCAAATTTTAAAAAAGCCTATTGCAAACTAGCACATTGAATTATATTATACTAAAATTAAGATACCCTTTCTCCACACCAAGTGTGTGAATGAATAAGTAATATATAATTACTTCTTACAGTTCCTAGCCTAATATCTTATTCCATTAATCTGATTTTTCACATTATATATATATATCGTTATATATATCATTTCATATTATATATATATCTGTTTATGCTTTCATGCTTTTGCCACTCACTATTTGCTACTTAAGATTGCTTCAAGGCACAAAATGTTTTCGTTTTTTCAGACCATACCCATTTGTTTATCAGTCACTGTACAGATTCATTTTGCAATATAAAAATCTACAAATTCTGGTAGGTTTTGGTTAGTTCTTTGAGTTAATCTAGATATACTAAATCTTAAAATTCAGTTGTAATTTAACAGTTCAAACTTTTAGATTGTTTTTAAAAGCATATTCTATAGTTACTTTCCAAGTAATTAGAAGACACTAAAAATAAAAGATTTATTTGAATGAAAGCAATCACATACATAGGTTATAAAAGAAAAAGGTTATAAAAGAGGTTATAAAAACTGAATAATCTAAATGAAAACGGGCTGTAAAAGATGGGAGGAAAGTGATTATCTCATAACTGCATCACTTCAGAATGCAGAATGAAGCACTGTGATCAATAAACTTCATTATTATCAAGTTTCAGCAAGACAAGGATAGTTTAGAATGTGCCATGGAATGCAAAAGCTTCAGGCAGAGCAGAAATTCTTCTAGTGCAGAAAAGTCTTGTGTGTCAAAAGGAGCTGTGGTGTTTTACTGACAGCTTAGTAAATTATTAACACTCTGGTCTGCTGCTTAAAAATACATTATCTATTTTTACTAGTTGAAGGTTTGTGATCTGCAGCTTCAAGAGAGGTAGCTATGACTTGACTGAAACCTGTGGGCATGAGATGTGAAGAACAGGTAATCTGCCAAAGGGAAAGAGAAATTAAAATGAAAATAGCCAGGTTATAAAATATTTTAAAACCCCCAAGACATGGCATGCTCTGATTTCTTGATTTTCACAGTTTAAACATAAGAACTAATAGCCTTGAATCTGTATGTTAAACTTTAGGAAGGGTGTCTGAAGAAGAGCCATGAAATTGTTTAAAGGCCTTGAGATCAAGAGTGGGTGAGGGAGCTGGGGGTGTTCAGCCTGGAGAAAAGGAGGCACAGGGAAGATCTTAATCACTCTTAACTATTGAGCAACAGGTCTATGGCTCTTTTTCCAAATACGAAATTAGGGGATGACAGGAAACAGCATCAAGTTGCACCAGGGGAGGTTTGGATTGGATATTAGGAAAAATTTCCTCACTGAAAGGGTTGTCAAGCCCTGCAACAGGCTCCCCAGGGAAGTCAGTGGTGAAGTTGCTGTCTCTGAAGGTATTTCCAAGACCCACAGATGTGGTTATTTGGGACATGTTTTAGTGGAGTGGCAGTATTAGGTTTATGGCTGGACTCAGTCTTAAAGATCTTTTCCACTCTAAATGATTCTATCTTTCTAAGGGGATAAAAAGTTAATGTTATTAACTAACAGTTGGTACGCAGTATTTTTTGTAGAACACAGGATGGTAATTCCCCAAAGCACACCTTTCAGGGGCTTACGGTATGAAGAGAACTTTGTTTTCTATAGTGATAACAGCATAAAGATTGGAGGTCATGTTGTTTGTACATGCAAGTGGTACCATAATCATGGCATGTGGCTCTACTTGAATATTATTATTGGAGTCCATTTCTCCATCAAGCACTTGGAGCATGGGAGAAAAGTGAGCCTAACTAAAAAGTCCAATAAAGCAAAAGAAAATAATGACAATGAGGATGTGGAACTAGGTTAATTATTTGCAGAAAAGCCTAAGTATTAATTTCTTTACATAATCTAGATGTAGGTAGTTTCTTAATGCATAACTGCTTCCTATGCATAAGGTACATAAGAACATGAATGTAACATGAAGTGGACTCAGAGCCCAGGTGGGTCAGGTGAATGCTTGAAATGTGCCACTATTTCCTCATTAGGTATGGCAGAAATGTAGTCAAGAGACTGTATTCTCTCATGACAGGTATTTAAGTTGATAATTTGCACAAAGTAGTTCTGGGTGTCCAGTCTTTTTTTTTTTTTTTTCCTTTTCTGATCCTGCTGTACAAAGGTTCCTACAAACTGTCACAACATCTGATTTGCTGGTCGATGGCTATTCAAACTCATTATTCCATTCCTGCAAACTAGTAGTGTTGCTAACAGCTATAGAAAGGTATTAGGAATCCTAGTGAAATCTAGAAAAAAGGGCCTATTGGTCACACTCAGTTGCTCCCAGAAAAGTAACTGCTTATCTCTTTATATATTTACCAAATGTATACCAAAAGTACCATTACCTTCCTTCATAATAGATTTTCTTTTCTTCTAGGCCTGTCCAGATTGTATCCAGATCCAACACAGCAGGACAAATTAATTCAGATTTCTTGTCAGGTGGGAATCACCAAATGATTTGGAAATTCTTGAAGATATTAATTACATGTTTCAAGGTATGGGGAGGGTAAAAGAGGGGAAGACAGCCACCTGTTCGTTTTCCACCTTATGAAATTAGTTGTTGTTGTGGTTTGACATGGAAGTGAATTTTTTCCAGGAAGTTGGGTCAAACCAATCAGTGGTCAGGTTTGGATATTGGCACCTGAAGTGACCACTGAAAGTATGGACACGCCTCTGAGAACACAGGGGGTTAAAAGCAAGAACTCCCAGGAGAACTCTCTCTTTTGGTTCCGGTTGTCAGAGAGTGCAGACCTCCCCTGCCCAGCCATGGGCTGGGTTGGGGAGGGGAAGCCACGCGGCCTTGTCCAGGTAGGCCGAGGGGCTGAGGGTCTGGAACCGAGCCAGCTCCTGTGGACGGAAGGGTGGAGAGAAGTGGAGATGCCTTTGTCCCCCCCACCCCCCCCAAGAGGGAAAGAGACAGAGAGCCTGGCGGCACCTGGAAATTTGCCGGCAGAGGAGAAGGAGAAGGGGGGGGAAATGTCCAGCGTGGGAGGCGGAACACCGGACCGAGATATCAGCCATCCAGGGAGTCTGAACGTTTAACCCTTTCCAAGAAATGAGGGCTTTTTAAAAGTATTACTCCTCCTTGATTTGTAGTGGAAGAGAGATAGTCCGGGACTTGAGATGTTAGAAGAAGAAATATTTAGGTGAGAGGAGATGATGAAGTAGCTTCTGGCTGGACTTTTCTTGTTAGCCATGGACTGAACCAAAATCTCCTGCAATAGAGACTGCATTTTAGGGGGATGCAGTGGTGACCCAGGGAGACCTGTTTCAGCTTCGAACAGCACAAGAATGGCGAGAAACGAAGAAAGCTGAAGAGGGAATGGTGATACCCTCTGTCTTCGGGAAGAAGATGAGTCCTGTTTTTGGACCCCTCGGCCCCAGGGGAAAATGGGGGGGACTGTAGTCCCAGGATGAGAAACTGAACTGTTGTATTTTGGGTCCGGGGCAAAGCATCCTTAAAGGAGCCCTATGAGCAGTCTGTCCATGCACGGTGGTGAGAGCACTGTGACATGGAATGGAGAGTGTCACACTGGCAGATTTTTTTTTTTTCCGGGCGGTTGCCATGTGTGACAGGGAAACACAGGGGGGCAGCTGTGTTTCCTGGGGGGTCTGTGGTGCAAGAGAGACTTCTCTCTCCCTTGATAGTTTAAGTATAGATTACCTGAAGGGTGGTAATTTGATCAAGAATCCCGGGTGATGTTTCATGGCTGGGTGTTTTTGGAATTGGGAGGAGGAGGGGTGGTTTAAAAGGTCTTCATCCTGGATTTAGTTTATGTGTTTTCTGTATTAGTAGTAGTTTAATAAAGTTTTTTTTTCCTTTGTTATTAAGCTTGGGCCTGCTCTGCTCTGTTCCTGATAACATCTCACAGCATTTATTTAGAAAAGGTGCATTTTCATGGGGACGCTGGCATTGCGCCAGTGTCCAACCATGACAGTTGTCTAGAAGGGCAGTGCTTGCATGGGAAGATATATCATAGGTTAAACTATCTCTGTACTCCTGTCTATTTCATGTTAGAATTAAGTATCATTCTATTAAGCAGAATCATGAGCAAAAACAGTTTCTGGTAATTTCAAAATTGCCATTTAAAAAAAAGTCTACATTTTTTACTGTGCAAGCCTCAGTAAAGAAGAACTAAAGAAAACGTTAAAGAAATAAAGCATTCACAACACAAGGTTGTCCCCTAATGATTTGTATAAGAATTAGAATTTCTTTAAAAAGTGTATTTGTTCCAAAGCAAAAAGGAATTATGCAATGTAAAAATTGTTTAAGAGCAGTAAAAAGATTTGCAGTACTGGAAAAAAGTATTATCTTCTGTCCAAATTAGGTCCACTTTTGTATCCATATGGTAATCGTTATGTATAATCTCAATATTTTGCTTACTCTTGTATAAAGGCTGTTTTACTTCAACTGTTTCTTCAGCATGCTTACATCTATTGTTAGACCGTTCTCATGCCCATGTAGCCAAAAAATCTATTTTACAATGTTCCAGAAAGGTTACCTATCCCATGTGGTTCAGCAATCACTCCAATGATGAATCTAACACAGATCTTCTTCCATTGACACTTTTGGGTGTTGTTTTTGTCCTGTGAAATATATTTCTACAGCAGACCTACCTGTGTTATGGCATGAGACTTTACAATCATCCTCCACTTGATGCTTTCCAACATATCTATGTCTCAAACATTTTTTAGCCTAGCATCGTGGCCTCATTCTTCAGTTATAGGACAAGAGGAAACATGAGGCTGCAGATTGGAAGTTTAGATTGAATAATTAGAAAAATTTCTTCATTTAAAGGGTTGACAAGCACTGAAAGGGACTGCGCAGGGAAGTGTTTGAGTCATCATCTGTGGAGGTATTTAAAAGACCTGGACGTGTGATTAGGAACATGGTTTAGTAGTGGGCTTGAAACTGTTAGATTAACAGTGGGAATCATTGATCTTAAGGTTCTTCTCTAACCTAAATGATTCTATGATTCTGAATGTCTAAATAGCTTCATTATGTTAAGAAATATAGGCAGTGTTCAGGGGATTAAATTTAGGGTTGTACATTATCTGTCAGCTTGATCTGGCTTTTAAACTTGTCAAAGAAGTAGGAGTTTGTTGGACTGATGTTATAAACAGTATTACTGAAACTCTTATCTAAAAGGCTAATTGACTAAATTATAATTGCCATTTTTGTAATGACTAAACTATAATTGCCATTTTTGAAATTATGCTGTTACTCTTTATGCATGTCAAGTGATGGATAGAATTCATCAATTTTTAGCAGAAACCAGTTTGGTGCAGGTAACGCTATTTATCTTGAGAATCCCAGCAACTCAAAAAGTACTTTTTATCACACACAAAACCTAAGCAGGTGGAAACAGAACTTTTTTTCCCCCCAGAAACTACAATGAAACTGTTAGATTATGAAACACAAAGTTCATCTTCACACACACAGAGGAGCACAGAGAGACAGTAATAGTCAGGAAACCCTTACAACTGAAGAAGAGAAGCTGGGGCACTCTAATCTGGCTTCTTCCAGGGCTGCCACAGGAGGACAAGCAGCCTCATTGCCTGTGTGGTGAAAGCCATTGAGGTCAGTCAAGTGGATTTGCTCTCTGTATCAGCTTACAGACCAAGGAGGGTTACTGCCTATGGGATACATCTTGGGATTCTGCAAGGTATTGTATAAGATGCTTTGAATAGGAAGCAAAGACAGGGAAAGGAGGAAATTAAGCTAGTTTTGAGGGTGAACAACTCTAAGGAGATAGAGAGATTATGGTATTTAGGGGATTGGTTGCATGTGAACAGGTTGATGGTCAGTCTGCTCATCTGGTCATGCCCTTCAATTGGTTACTGCATTCTATCCTATCTTATCAAAATCCATTTCTATTTCCTAGGTGAAACTCTTTCTACTCTATACAGAAATGTTCTGAGCCAGTCAGTATGGGATGATCACAAGTTGTGTAATCATCCTGGTGTTTCTTGTACCTTCCTGCAGTCACTAGATAAATGAGTTTTATGTCCTTGTTAAAACTTCTATGAATTATTTTTCTTGCATCTTGGTTTGTAGATCCAGGATTATTTGTGACTATGTTATTTGACATTTCTACTGCTTTTACACTGAAGGAAATATTAGTATTAAGATGTCAGCTAAAATTGCACATTATAGAGTTATCCTTTGAAAATATGTATGTGTGGGTAGGAATTAAGCATTGGTTATTAGGCAGGTGATATAGGTGTGTTTTTCACCTTTCTATGTTATCTTCCTTTGAGGTCAGTTTTACCCATTTCTGTTTTCATTGTTTCTATTGTGAGTATTCACATGCACATACTTAGCCCACATAAGGTTTCTCCCCATTATTAGCTACTCACACCTTAGCAGCACTAAAGTGATCCTTCTGCTTCAGACTTTCTTCATTTTTTCAGTCATGAGTACAGTTACTCTGTCTTCCAGGATCCCTTTTCTACATGCACATGTGTGCTTCCTGAAAGCACTGCAGTATTCAGTGATGGGGCTGAAAAGCCTCTTCCCTTGTTGATAACACTTGGGGCATTATGCTTTAAAATAAACTATAAATACCTCCTAGAGCCAGTAGGTTTTTGTGTTTATCACTTAGCTTTCCTGAAACTTTGCTGTAGCTGATGAAATAATTTTCTAAGACTGGTCAGAACTTTGCTTCTAGGATGTTGAATTGCCCCGATCCAGGTGCACAATAATAATAATGATGTGTCATATGTCCTTTATGTAAAATTTAAATTATAAATCATTGTTATGATTACATCTCTATATATAACTTGAGAAAATATGCGCCTTTATGCTCTATGGATGAAAATACTGGCTTATAAAGCCAATTGGAATTCTGTCATTGACTACAGTGGGGCTAGAACTCTACAAAAAGTGTTACAGGTGTCAGAATGACCCTCAGGAAATCTACCAGTTTTGTTGCTGCTTTTAATGATTTGTGTTTTATAAATGACATGAATTATCAGCTGCACTCTGTTGTCCTTTTTAACTTTGATTTGGGAGCAGAAATACATACTTCTTAGAAGTCTTGAATGCAAAATCTTTTCTAAGTGTAATAAATAAACTATTTTCTAAATCACTTACCAAAGCAGTGTGATTCCACCAAAGTGATGCAATTTATTGCCAAACTTCTCATTCTGATATACTATTAAAACATTTCTATAAAGACATTAGCAGAACAACTTGACTTGTTTAAAAAGATATGAAGTAAGTTGACACCTTTTGGAAAGTACACACAAGTATCTCCAAACAACAGCACTCTAAAGAGTGATGATTTAAGGCACATGATTGTTTTGCAACTTTGTTACATAAATGTCTGACTAAACCATGTATTTGTAAAACATAATTTCATATATTTCAATAAGTAGGTTCACAGCTCAGGGAGACAGAATTCATCTCAATGCAAGCAACACTTCTGGGTTTTTTTAACATTGCTAGACCATAGTGCAGCATAATAAACACTATTAAAAAGAAATTTATTCACGGAACAACATATTTAGAAGGAACATAAAATATTTCTCCATTTCACATTTTTGCAAGAAGGTAGTCCATAGTTATTTATTAAATAAATAGCATCTGTGGAATGCCAGGCTTTCCTTTTTCTGACAGAGCATGTCACAAAAAAAATTTAGAGACAGAGTTTTCAGGGAAGTAAGAACTGAATTGGCCTCATCAGAGGTGAATGAATTGTCAGCTGATCATTCCAATCTAATAAACCAGGCCAAAAATAGCTGATACTTACAGCCATATCGTCAGCAGCTCTGAATTTATATTGCTGTGATAGAAATTAGTGGTCCTTGACTGATTAAAGCGTGCTGAAGAAGTAACCAAACACTTTCACCCACTGGTACACATACTACAGGAAATATGAATGTACAATGAAAGAGTATGCAAAAAAAGAAAAAAGTATGACAAATTATCAACTGTTATAACTTGTTTTTTTGTATCTACCCTGGTAGAGAGTGGGAGTGTCTATTTATCAATTGCCTGTGATTAAAAAAGGAATTATATTCCACTATTATGAGTATTATGAGCTATGGGATCAGTCATGGTCCTGTTATATATCTACGCCAATTACTAATATACTTTTTCCAATTATAATATATAGAATGGCATTAATATGCTCTACTTCATCAAAATAGTATGTTTACATATACTCAGTTTCACAAAAATGGTATTTATATAATTGAATTTTAACAAGACTACCTCTGGGTGATGAAGCTTTCCAGTTAGGGACAATGATTGAATCATTGCCCATGATGACAGACAAACAGGCAGCTGCTTGTGGGTTGATACCAAAAGAACCACTTCTCTCTGAGTCTAGTCTCTAGAGGTGTGCGTTTTATATCTGTCTAGGTTTGTATATGGTATTTGCCATCACATCTCTGCAATTTGCACCAGCCTAACATACAGATTTCGGATACAGGACAAAGATAGAAAAAGGATATGGGCATGAGTTTTCACACATTGCTCCACTCTTCTTGGGTGTCAGGGTAAATCTCAGTTTTGATATCTGACACAGAATCATCTCAAACCCATTCAAAATCTGGATAGGTAGAGTGAAACAATAATTAATTTCTATAGATAAAGTAAAATTTACCACATAAAGGCCCTGTCCAGGATCCAGTCTTAAACAATTCAGATACCTCCCTGAAGGTGACAGCTCATTTACAAATGTTTTACATTGATTTACATTAAATACAAAGTAGGAACACATTAGGACCACAGATGTGGCTAATCACTTTCCTTCTATTAATGTCATAGAACCTTTTTGATTTATATCACTGAAGATTTCAAGCCAAAATTTCAAGACTTGAATCATCCAAGGCAAAAAGGCCAGAGGACTATACACAGGCATGCCGTATTATACATCTATGAGAGGTCTCAGAGTTTTCACTTTTATTTAGTCTTCATCTGAATTGGCTTTCACTGATGTCTCTATCTGTCTTGAAGGTGATGTAGATCTAATTCATATGCAGTAAGTGTCTAGTGCAATCATAACTATCATTTGACAGAAAACCATATACAAAAATAAAGGACATTCCTCATACAAGTAGGTATATACATGAACAGTAGCCAAACTGCCTCTGTACAATACTTTGAACCATCAGCATCCTGAGTCTTTTTGGCACTTAAACCATGTGGCAAAATGCAGAACACCATCTGAGAGACGACTATCTTGATCAGGTATTGAAAATGATACATAAATTAACATGATAATCTAACAGTATTTGGAAGGTATCTTCCAAAGCAGCAGTAAAAATGACAAATATTTACACTTCTGTCTGAGTGAGGCTATTTAAAATAGAGCAGCTTGATTAAGAATATGAAATGCATTGCTTCTGACCACGCAAAGTAAAATTCTGAGCTAATCCTGGATGTTCTTTCATTCCAGTGCTACCGAGTTGAGGCAGTGAAGATGAAGGAAGGAAATGGCCCTCCTGGAGTACTTGATAAAATTTCAAGATTCCAGGACTTTTCTCTCCCTGGAAAGTTTTACGCGAGAGTCAGTATTCCACAATTACTCAGTGACATGAATATCCAAGGATAATATTTTTCTGTAGCTTGCACTTATAAAAGGCACTGATCCATTTCAATCAGAGTAGACTTAGCAGGGAAAAGGTTAACCATTGGCTTCTTCTACTTTAAATTCATATAGCATAAATGCTTAATTCCATTACTGAAGCAGCAAATGCAGCCTATTCCTTTAAATGTATTTATGGCATAATGGCATAATAAACCATCTCCATGTCAAAAAACTCAAGGATTTACCATTTGAAAAGATTATTGGTTTAGCCCTCCCAAAACAATAGATTATTTGTAACAGTCTACGTGAAAAAATAATGAGTCATAATTTCCTCTCACTATGCACCCTTTCATTATGAATAAGAACTAAAAAATGTAAGTGCAGCAGAAAAGCTCAAGTGTTTCTGACATCACAGGACCCTACTCCCTTTCCATCTGAAGCCATCCTAGAGCAGATCCTCTGAACCAAAAAGTTGCTGTCTATTTTTACAAAAGCCCTTTGTTCATCTTCTTCTTTCAATTAAGTCCTTGCTCACAACTGTGTTTCCTCCTGTTCCAAGGTATGTGGCGGGACATGGCAAGATGCTGGAAGAGATGCCAGCTTCTGAAGCTTAGGGTGATGCAGAGGTTTTGGCCTGTGGAAAGAACGTCGGCTTTGTGCACGTCTGGCTGCAGCAGACCTGTAATTCCCTTCTATATCAAGCAACATTTTCTTCTCTTGGGGCTCCTTCATGTAAGAGTCTTCCAGCCCTTCAAACATAAGCAGAGTATTCTCTTCTTGTGAATTCTCTGACTTGAAGCTAACTTCAGAACAATAACCTGAGTTTACTGTCTCTTTGTTATTCATATCTGTACCTGATTCCCAGAAGAGATCAGGTACATTTGGGTCACATGAAGCAATGTACTCAGAGACAGTAGAAAGAGATATATTCCCTCTGTTTTCCAATGAAGAATAGTTTTGCGTCCAAGGCATTTGAAGGCAAGAGGGGAAGAAGTGGAGGGGATTCACTGAAACACTTCCATTTTGGTTTAGTTGATCATCTGAAGAGGAGTATTCTGTCATTTCAACATTGTGGTCCATATCACCTAGAGAGCACAATTAAATAGAAACACTTGTTTTCTATTTGTATACAGTTTATCTGTTAGTATGCTGGCTATTGGGCTTTGCTTTTGGCTATTTTTATGTAAGTCTTACAAAAGTGAATGGTTAAAGATTGTTTTTTTTTTTTCCCCCTGAAGAACTCTTTGCTGTATCCAATTCTATCTTGGACAACCTGAAGTGAATTGATTAAACTTCTTATCCTTGCTGAATGTCAGGCAAAACTTAGCTCAGTGTTTAGATGAACAACTACCTGTTTCAGATAGTTAGGAGATGGAGCCATTGTCTGGTCACTAAGGTGTATCTTGAAACAGTCCTGATTCTCAGCAAGGAAATATTTCAGAGATTTTTGAAACAAATTGTACTCTTTCAATTGAGTAGCAGAGGGTTTGACTCCAGGGAATCAATCTCTTATTGATCAGAACCTATGATCAGTTTTCTGTATACATTAGGTGTGTAGAGAAACTTAACATTTCCACTCTTGGCTTCCAGTTTCCATTGTTTTTTAAAACCTTTTAATTGAAATTTTAATATCATTCTCCTATTGGGAGTATTTTATTAAGGAGATCATTCAGAGGACTGTTTCAGACAGTAATAAAGGCGTATGCTTATTAGATTGGGAAATCTAACTTTGCAAAACACTTATTAAGAAACACAGTCATCAAAAATCCAGTGATTTTGACATATCAAAGATACCCACAAATGAACTTACACATACCATTTCCTAATAATAACGTGAATTATAAATACAGTAATTAAATGGAGGAAAAGAACAATGGCTTGCAAGAAAATGTTCTGCAGGTCATATGTCAATATTCTGTGACAATGTTCTCAGTGGGGAAGAAAAAGTGAAGAGAATTTCAATGTGGATAAGTGTCAAGGTGAAATTTTCCTTTTGGAATGCTGCTCATTGTTCACACTTTTAATCAGGATATTGGACTGTAATTCACAGTCATTTAACTAATGCAGTGTTTATTGTAAATTATAATTTAAAAATAAACAAAGATGCACTATTAAGAAACTCAGTACTGAAACCAAACACAGACCTACAAGCCACTCCAGTAAAGAAAGTGATGTGCTTCCTCTAATTACCCTTGGACTAGCACATCTTCTGAAGGGACAGAAGCCAGAACAGAAGAGAAATGGAACTACCTTTTCTACTTCTTCTTAAGAGGTTGTGAAATTCTTCTTATGTCAAAATTAGCAGTATTCATTCTTAGCCTGAGGTATTTGTCTGAACAAAGTTTCATCAACCAGCTACAGAATATATTCAGCTTACTTTTTTTGTTGATGCACAGAGGACACTCTGTGACATGTATTTGTGACCATGGATTCCACAAAAGTATATTCACGATGACACGGACTTGTGCATTTCATTGCACAATCCCTGAAGTGCCCAGTGTTCTCTTCAATTACAACTGAACTGTGGACCCGACCCACCTCGTTAGAAGCACTACCTGACTTGATTATAAAGATGAAAGCTGATTTTATGGTGTGGAAAATTTCCATGCAGCAGAAGTTAAAGGGCAATTGGGACATTAAATTAAACCCAGAGTCAATTTAATTTTAAGCCTCTAACACATTAGAAGCAACAAGGTATTTGTTGCATCAGACAGCCAAGGCTTTTCTAGTTTCAAAATAAGGTATGGATTAAGGTAAATTCATAGTTTAAGGATAAAGCCCTAAATAGAAATCTGCTTCTCCACGATTCCGTTGTATAATTATCCCCACAAGGAGACTCTGATGCATTTCAGTAAATATAATTAATTTAAAACCTCTTTCTTATGTAATTTAATGGTACATCAGTAGTGTCACTTAATAGTTGCATTGTACCAGTGTGGCATTTTTTCTTCCTGGACACTGGATAAATAATCTGGAAAAATGTTCACAAGTAACTCAAGGCTTCTTAGCAAGAGAGTAAAAAAATTTTATTCCTTTTAGGGAATTCTGTTACCAATTTTATCATTTAGGACTGACTAACCAGGAAACCTGAAGCATTTTGAAAATGTATGCCTAATATTCTGGTACTTGGAATACTATATTCTTGGCATTTAATATATTGAAGTGAAAACAAAGAGAATGACCCTTATCTGCTGTAAAAGTAGCAAGGCATTGGACCCCAAATAGCTGAACAGCTCTTCTGCAGAAGGAAAACAGAAAGGTGCTTTGTTAATTAAGTCAGAGGGAAATAAAAGATGTTTAGTTGTACAAAGAAATCAGGAAAGAAAGACATTTTCTGAAAGAAGAAAAAACAGAAGAATAAGTTTGCTTCTCAGGATTGATAAGAAGTCTGGTTAAAAAATAAATGTGATAATATCTTTTAAAATATTACATATGTGTTGATTCTGGGAGAAAAGATCTGGGTCGGTCCTCTGGGCCATCTGCTAGCAGGAAGGAATCTGTTGATTTATTGCTGAGCCGGATTGGAGTGAGTCGTCTGAAGTTGTCTGGAGAATATGGGAGCTGCACTCGGGCCCTTTGTGATGGTACCACAGTGTCTTCACCAGATAACCATGGTGAGAACTTCATGTAGATGCTTTGGTCATCATCAGCTGAAAATACTGGGTTATCAATTCCTAAAAAAAATTTCACGAGTGACAAATAAAAGTAATCAAAATAATTTCTTGATAATACAGCAAGATGCTTTATAAAAGGAGAAAAAAATGGGCTGATACACTGGTATGTGTGTGACTAAGTCAATACACAGACCATTACATATAACCACATATACCTTGGTTATAGCTAGATATATACTGGATTTCAATAAAGAGAAAAATTGCTTGTCACATTAGATTTGCAATTATGTTAGGGATATCTTGAGACAAAAAATAAAATGAATAAAATAAATAATCAGTCCACAAGTGGTAAGCAAGAGAAAAAAAAAAGAGCACAACATAAAATAACTGCAAAAAATTCAAATAAAATACATAAAAAAGTAATAAGATATGGAAAAGAAGTGCAAAAACCCCCCAACTTCACAACTCCATAAACAGATGAGTGTGAGGTAGCTATGGCAGGCCACAAAACAGTCAAAAGTAAGATACAGGAGCTTGTTCATAGAGTTATCAAGTTTGACAAGCTTTTACATAAACATTTTGCATCTTGCCATCCACTTATTTCTAGGTGTCTTTATACATACTCAGACATAGAATTTATCATGAAACAGTGTCATGCATAAACTGCATTTAAGGATGTCTGCCACAAAAGTATGGAAGTATGGACACAAGTGTTTTTCTTCACTGTAGGTACCAATTACACATGAAGCAAACAGTGGCATGCTGAAAAAATTTAAACAGAGAAGGGCTTCCAGTCTAATATTTTGGAGTCTTTCAGGGCTGGAAATCAAGGGCATTAAGTGCTCCAGAAATGCTACAATCTGTCCTTTTCAGTGACTTCTATATAAGCCTGAAAGGATCTGAAGGGATTGTGAAAATAAAAGTAGAAATCTTGCCTGAAATAAGAAGAACAAAATTTATCACAATGAAGTTGCAATGCAAGAGAAAAACAATTCCAGGGGGTTAGTACTGGTCTTATGAGATAAGACAATTCTAAAATAACATTTCCTGCTGCTAGACATAATTACTGGCTTTAAAACTGGCTTTAAAGGTGGTCATGTTCACAACTGCTGTCAGTTTCAAATGTGATGTTCTCCATACCTCCAGATGTCCAAAAATCTATATTTTCAGACTGAACACATAAAATCACTCAATAAAAAACCAAACCAAACCAAACCAAACCAAACCAAACCAAACCAAACCAAACCAATTAAAACAAAAAACCCCACCCATGCTAAGTCATCAGCATTTCTAGTACATTTTGTTATATTTGAGGAAAAAAAGATCTTTGTAGGTAATAAATATTTTTGTAGGTAATAAATATTTTTACCAGCAGGAGCATCTGTGAAATTTTGTTTTGTCACATTAGCCAGGAAATCAACTCCTTTGCCTAGATGTAAAGTCTCATAATCATTATTTTCTTCTGATTCAGAAAACTCCAAATCTAGAGGGAAAGAAAAAAAAATTAATTTCATTAGAGACTTGTATCAGTTCTGATAGAAAATGCTATTTCCTGCTGGTTTGATGCTGTCATGGTTATCAAAAATACATCTTTAACAAGGACTTTCATCACTTGACACAGGTCAGCATTAGTATAATGACTAGTTTCAAACCTAATGAGGTCATTGCTGCTTTTACTGCAGTAGAATAAGTTTTGCAATAGTTGCTAAACGACTTGCTAAGTCTGTCTTCCAACTAAACTTTTTTGGTGTTAAGTAGATGATGACATCACTATGCAGAGTTCTTTAATAAGACAATATTGAATGACCTACTCATGAATATTTGGAAGGCTCTTCCCAAGCAAAATAGTTCTAGAATATTACACTTGGGGAGCCAACCTGTACTGCTCCTCTCAGTCAAATAAAAATAACACTCAGTAAATAATTCAAAGAAGGTACATAACGAAAAATGTATTTATTTTCTTGGAGGCACTGAGAAAAGATAAATCCCTCTCTATTTTACTTGAGGTGTGTTTGAGATCAAGGAGTTACAGGAATAAACAGAGGGAAGAACACAAATCAAAGTTAGTTCAGTGGCTTTTAACCACATTTCAGTTTTGAAGTGATGTGTATTATTTTATAATTGTATAACAAACATGTTAGCACCCATCACATCTTGCCATGCCTGACACCAGTGCCAAAAAAATGGCTAAAACAGGAAAGAATTTTGGGCTTTATATGCAAAACCAGCTTTTGCTAGGGATAGTCCCCAGGCTGGTCAGCTTCCAGTTACACTTCCAAGCCTGAGCCATGTGATAGATATGTTCATAGAGGGTGGAGCAGTGCTGGAACTGATCTCTGACTATGTGTTCCTTCCAAAGCTACGCCTTCCTTGAGTTATATCATGCTTGCTTAGCCTTAGCTCTGATTCAGACCCTTCTAAAACAGTGGACTTTAACTCAGATAAGAATGCAATCTCAGCTACTTAATTTTATATGGCTGATGTTTTAGGCAGACATATCCTGCTGTGATGAAAATGTTAGCAGCTCTATGTACCTTATCCAAACAGAAGCTGAAATTTCATTTATATTGTAGCCACTGCATTGTTTTGCTTACAGAATATAAATGTGATATTTTTAAAATGTGAGCAAAAAGGCCAACTAAAATTTTGTTTGTCATCCAGATTCCTAAAAAAACAGGTTCTAAACACTATATTTAAGCATGAAGCAGATCACCACTCCAAGTTTTGAACTATGACTAGAAGTTCCTTTTTACTTTCAGATTTGCTATGGCATATCATAAAATCTTTTCGTGATGCTTACTGGCAATATAGCTAGTAAAATTCAGTCAATGAAAACAGTCTAAGAGTCTTTTTACCTTTTTCCTTCAAAGCAAAATCTTGTACTGGATTTTCTGAAGGAATGTTTCCATTTGGTATGACACTGCTATTTCTCTGAAAAGAAAGCAAAAAATGACCAAAAATACTAATGTCATCAGATAGCAATGGCAGTGACAACCTTTGAAATTATGAGTTCAGCAGAATAAGCCTAAAATCCATTGTATTCTTTGTTTGAGACTCAATACGGATGCCACTGATTTCCCACCTACACTTGAAGTGTGTACAGACAGGGTAAAGAAAGAAACTTTGGCTCTTTCTATACTGTGTGTTCTCTCTTAGTTTCACACAAATTTGGTTGAATGCTCCATGCTATCCTGCTACCTCTATCCTGCAAAATCTCCCCACAGTAGTAGTACTCCCCACAGTAGTAACATGATTCAGAGTCTGTTGTTTTTCAAGTGATCAGAAATCTCTCACTCAGAAGAAGAGTCCCAAAGCATAGAGAAGTGCAGAATGTGAGAAGAAGCCCCTTGAGTTACCTCCTAGTTTTATCTCTTCTTGCTTAGGTCCTCTAAATTCATGAAGTTCTATAGGACAGAGATAAGTGCAGGACACAGGACCCTTCAGAATCCTCCCTACCCTTCCCACCCATTAGTTTGTATAATAGGTGGCTACATCTGGGTCCCTGTGAAAGTATTTTTACCCTTTTTTGGCCCCGGTCTCGTTTGTGGATTTTATTGAGCTTCTTGGAATTGTTTATTCCTAGTTTGGTACTCTTGAAAGATTCTAAGCGCTTCCTCATTGTCCTATGGAAAATCTCCTTGTCTTGTTTGTCATCTTCACTGTGTATGATCTCATGTCGACTGTACAGGTGTTTGTGCTGTGGCCAGGAAGGGAAGACAATATTCATTTACTTAGAAATACAGGTGAAAGCCCTGAATCAATGCGTTCAATCAGTGTAATGAAAATGTAAACAACTCTGTAAGAAAGAATGAACTAAAGACTAGCCTGAAGACATTAATGAAACTCCCATTTTTCTTTTTTCTTTATGAAACAGGTCCAGGATTATTAAGTGTGTAAGAGTGGACTGTTATTCAAAGTAAGTTTCTCCCCTGTAAGTGTCTGAATCCCTTCAGTTGATACACTTCATTTAATCCTGATTAGAACCTTTGCTGTCCACAGTTCTGCATTCCACTGGCCCATTTCAAAGGCACTAGTTTTTAAAATGCCATGTTCTTAAATGAGACATCATACAAAGAGCCTATCTTCCTCAAGGGTGCGGATTTTGCAGTTGATTCTTTCCTTTTGAGTTTCACTCGCAAGTTTGGTTCCTATTTCCTCTTAGTTTTAGATTAGAAAACAGTCCAATGCTAGCCTCTTGCTCTCACCTCCTGCCTGGGTTTATACAGGTACTGCTGTAGAGTGTGATGAGCGAGGGTATCTTCTGTGTCCCGGATACTTTTCCTTCTCTGCTCTAAAGCTTGCATGTCAAGGCAAACTGGTCCTGCTTTTTCTCTCCTGAAGAAAAACACAAACAGTGGTTTTTGAAATCAGTGATTACTGAAAAGGAAGAAAAAACAGGAAGACGAGGAATGAAAAGGAGAAAACAAGATGAAGTTAAAAAAAAAAAAAAAAAGAAGAGGAAGAACTGGCTAAATGACAAAGACTGAGTAAATGCCTAATGGGAAATGTGAAAAGGTCATTGTTTTTTGTCTTTCAGGGGGATGTAGCATTAATTAACTTCACAGTTTACATGACACATAGTCTGTTCAGTAACAGATTCATCAAAAAGTTAAGGAAGGGGCAATTTTTTTCCTTGCCGCTCTCCTTACTTTTTCTGGACCAAACACAGAAATAACATCTAGCCCCGTATATAACAGTTGGTGAACCAAAGGCAAATGAAACAACTTTAATGTGGATGTCTGCATCATCTTACCAGTCTTTACTGGAAAAAACTGTGTGTAAAATATGACATTATAAATCCATACATACCCATTTTCTGTGGGAGAAAATATTAATTAAAGTTCAAAAAAGCAGTGACTGAAGCCCCTGTAATTTGCATTGTTCAATTTTTTTAGCAGTGTTTCATTTTCCTCTCATATACCACCCTGTCAGTCCACTTTACTTACAATAAATAAGAGACAGAGCTTTCCACAGTGCTTGGGAGCGGAGTGCTGAAATCCACATTTACCATGTTGTCTGTACTTGGAGAACGTATAAATGCCAGTGAACCTCTACGTTCTCCCTGGTCATGGAAAGAAACAAGACATATTGCAGCTGTAAAAACCTAGGAAAAAATGCTTTTCAGAATACAGATAATTTGTGAGACTGTATTTATGCAAATGACACAAGAAGCATGGGAGGAGTTGTATCTAGGTAACACATAAAAACCATTATTAGGTTTTATGGTTTCTTTACGTTGAGTGACATTATCCCAACAAACAAAGCAAAGAGAAAATCTATTCCACTCTTAGAAACTGATTTTGAAGAAGTGAATGAATTCCCATGCCTCGGTAGATTTGCAATTTTATTTTGTACAATGCTGCAAGCCAAGAGCAGAGGAACATACATAAGGATGTTTATGTTTCAACACATCAACACATTATCATTAGCATTTTCAAAGACACAACATTAAGTTTTCTGTTCTCTACCAGACTGGAAGCAGCAAATATTAAGTGGTGGTAGAAGTCTACAAGACTATTAAAAAGAGTTTATGGCATGACAAGATGAGATATTGAAGAGATGAGAATTTCTTTCAGTTTTAAAACTGATGTCACAAAAGTGGACTACTGGAAAAGCTCAGTTTATGTCTTGATATTTTTCCATACACTTTAAGTAATCTCTTGTTTAGCTAAAATATATCTCTTGGGTGACATTGTGGTTACACAGGCTGAAAACATCTATGGTTTTGAATCACAGTGGAGAGAAATCACATAGCAGGTCTCTAGATTTTAAGCAGTAATAATCAAGAAAAATCACCTCACTTGCAGAACAGTGATTTTATCTACATTTCTCCAACTTTAACTGTACTGTGTTCCCTTTACATTTTCATATTCATGGAGCAAACAAAAAAAATATTTTCTTTTGATGTGGTAACCCACATACGTATCGCGGTATGTGGATTACCAATGGCATTAAGAAATACACTGTGGCCTCTACAGGCAGAAAACTTGAGATTAATAACATCGAATTCTGGAAGAACATTGTCCCATCCATTCTTTTAAGTGAATCTGACTTTCTTTTTAAATCAAGTTTAGTGTTTCATACATACATCATACCATATAATCAGTGAAGGTATTTTGACCAGAACAAGTTATGAACCATGAGTATTTTAAATCACTTCCCTTCAGTTGCTCTGGGTTATTTTCATTTTTCTTGGCTTAAGTTCTCCCCTCTCAACTGTAAGAAATTTACTTAGATAGGTGCTGAACTCTTTCAATTCTTACTTATTATATAGATGCACCACAGCAGCACAGTTGAACAAAGAAAAAGCTATAAAATAATTTTTAAACTCCTCAGTTTCTTGCAAGTAAGAAGAGAGTGAGTAGCTGGGGGAGGCAAGTCTTTACTTGTCTGTGGTAGTCTGTTATTTTACAGTTGGTTCTTCTGTAGTAGGTTTTAATATTCCTTGTTATAAGTTGGTAATGATTCAGTCTCTGTACCCCATTTGGCTTCCCTAATGGTTCAGTCCTGAGTTGTTTGCCACAGTTTTCCCCACCAAAATGTATGTCAATCCACATGTCGATCCACCTGTATATCTCCCTTGTTCCCTTGTCTTACCCCTGTCTGTCAAAGATATCACACTCCTTTGGTTCTGGAGAGTTGTCCTTCATCCCTTCCTCAAAGCAGAATTGGGTTGTAAGGTTTGCTCCCTCCCCATGTTGGCTTCTATTGGGGAGACTTTACCCTGCACCCCTCCCCTAATGCCCTCCTATTGGTCAACGGTTGTGTCCTCCCCATGTTCCCCCCATTCCTACAAGTCTTCAGGTTCAGATTGGGTTCACTTGCTTTGCCCTGACTTCGACATTAAATGTTTGGAGATTCAGACAAGTGTCCCTCCCTTATTCCTTTGCCTTGGTTTCCTCCTGCCCTGTGCCTCTGCTGTGCCACCCACGCTGCAGCAATCACCGCCACCTGCAACAGTCTCGGCAGAGACTCAGGGGCGGCCATGCGCATGTCTGCCCTGCGGCCACAAGCGGGACAGCGAGCTGGCGAACCTCCATCCTGTGGCCGCCAAGAGCCAGGCGCATTTGTCCTGGAAGAAATAACTTCAATTTCAATGTCAGCTTGTAATTCATAGATATTTAGTTCAAAGATATATTTGCAAAGTGAAGTTTTCTTTTAATACATTATTTGATACATGTATCATTGAAGAAAATATTAAAGTGAGAAAGGTGAAATTACTTTAGGATTCACAACTTAAAATTAATTTCTGCTGGAAGAAAATATCTTGCAAAACTTCTGTAGAACTTGGAGAACTTTCAGTTTCTTTTTCTATTATTATCAGATCAGTAGACATTTGCCGAACTGGCAAATTGGCAAAAATTTTCTGCAAGGAACAATATGCACAAATAGGATTTGGACTAAGGTAACAAAAAGCAGCTCCGTTGTGTTTCATCTCCTAAAAAATTATTAGTCGAATTTTTAGAAATCTGTCTTTACTATATGGGATCAAAGACATTATTGGATAAAAATTCTGACTCTAAATCTGCATGCATTAGTGATCTATAAAGCCCTATGCAACTGTTAAAGAGAAAAAACACTATAATGAATCTACTGAACAGATTCAGCAATGAATCTGAACATGAGCTTCATGGTCATCCACCTCAAAGTCATTATCCAACTTTCTTCCTCTGAGGTGTAACCCACAAAGAATCACAAGAAAGAAAATTAGTTCTTGAGCTCAGATGGTCTAAAAACCAAATGGATAATTTACAAAATCTCAAAAGGAAGAATTTGCTTGTCTTGTTGAACTATTCTCCATCTTCCATACTAACATAATTTCTGAATTTCATCTTGTTTTCTCAGTTCAATCTCCAAAATCATATGTTTCATTTGAAGATGACTGCCTGGCTGTAGCTCATTAAAAAAAAAAAAAAAAAAAAGAGCTTAGCAGTAGTAGTAGTATCAATGATAGTAATAGTTTTTACTTAAATTAAAATAATTAACTGATATATCACCTAACTGTGAAAATTAATTCAATTGAAAATCATGGGCATGGATAGATGATAATTTCAAAGACCACTTTTAAAAATATTCCATTTAAAACTATTCTTTACACTGTATCAATACTGCACTTTTGTGACTGTTTGAACTGAGGTGACTAGTTTCATACTGAAGATTAGGAACTCTTACGCAATTGGGCAACATTGCCGTAGTACTCCTGCAGAAGGTCAGAAACTTTCTTCAAATCTCCTTCACAAGCTTCTGTTGCAAGTCTTAAATTTCCCTAACTTCACAATTCTTTGATTGCAATTGATATTTGTAGTATATTTTGCCCTAATTACTGAATCGTGGGTGTTATGATTCCATTGAATTAAAGTTACACTTTTTTTTTTTTTTTTTTTCTTTTGTGCATGTTACAGTGATCTGGCAGATTGAGATTAGCAGTCCCACTCTTTGGCCACATATGCATATCATTTGGAAGTGAGCTTCTTCAAATCAAATTTGTCATCACATGGAACCACTATCCTGCAGGAGCCAGACCCTGCTGACACATTTAGAAAGATAACACCCCTCCAGAATTACAGTATTTTTTTCATATAATAAATACAGAAATAAAGATATTCAGTAAAATGCAACAGAAATGTACACTGAAGTAAGTACAATATACTAACATTTGGTGATCAGGCACAATATTGAGAATTACAGCTTCTCAAACCAGCAATACTGGCACTCAAAACACATAAAAAATAAATAAAAGCAAAGTGGAAATAGAAATAGTTTTCATTTAGGCATCTTCTGCAATAGATCACTTTTAGGTCATAGTACAAATTCAAAAAAAACAAATTCCAAATGACACTATAATATGTCAACAAGTGTTCATAAGTACCTCAGCCACATAGCTAATTGCATCCTTCAAGTTGAGTTCATGGAAAACATTAAGGATTTGGTCCCTTGATTTTTGAGCAGACCTTCTCATCAGTATTTTTCTGAGGTATTTCCTATCAAAATTGGACCACCTGATAATTTAAACAAACTGTGTTAATGGCAACAAGCAATTTTAGTTTCAAAGCATTTTTAATTTAGCATAAATTATATTTTTTTAGCTAAACACTTTGAAAAAAAGGGTGAACAATGGAAAGTGAGGGATTTGTGTCTTGAAGTTTTTCAATTAGTATGTAAAGAAAGTCAAGGAAAAGCCTGCTACAGACTTATTCAGCTGTCACAAAGCATTTAATCAGTTCACTTACCCAACACTATACAAGAGTGCTATGATTACAGCATCCAATTTTTGAGTCAGTAACACATTTTATACTTTGGGATATTATGCTACCTTATTTTTTCACTTCTGATTATGTTTAATTTTCTTTTCTTGTTGAGAAAGTAATCTGCTTTTTCCCAGGTGTATTGTAGGACAGCCAGACTAGAAAATCAGTTCAGAATGACAGTGCCCTTCCAGAAGCTCTACCAAAGGGCATTATTCATGCCACTGATGTGCCTTTAGGGATAGTAGCTACATGTATTTTCAGTGATTTATACTTCCAAGATTGTCTGATAGTAGAATATCTGCCCTGTCATGTTTAGGGTCCAAAAAAATTAAAGGCTGTTGTAGTTTCTTCCAACTTTCTCAACACTTCATATAAAGGGCATGAGGCAGCTTTGGTGACTACTGCTCAGAATTACTCTATCCATCTCGCCCAATGGCCATTTTGAGCTTTTGATTCAGATTGCTTAAACCTTTTTGTGTTAAATATTATTCACATAATTGATAACAATTCCTCTTCTCTGGCCAGAACATTTGACCAGAAGGCTCTAATTCAGGTTGCCACACCTGAACCCATCAGTTAGGATGCTAGGGGTTGCCATTTCTTTATGGAAGCAGCACTTTCTTGTACATAGAGTCTAAAAGGCAGGCTTAAGACAGACTCATTCAAAATACATTTGTCATCAAACCACATACTCAACCATGAATCTACATTAAGCTATTCCTTCTGTTCTTACTCAAGGGGATTACTTCCTGACATGCAAGATCTCATATGCTAATCTGCCACTTTAAAAATATAGCTCTGTCTTTGAGGCAATATATCAAAACTGGAGACGTATTTGCATGTATCATATATAGCCTACTGAAATTTATTCCCAAAAAATAATCTATAAACTTAGACCAAAATAAAGAAGATGTTCTGTCTGTAGTGCCTCAGAAAATTTTTACTGCATAAATAAATGAAGATCAAAAGGAAAGGAAGGAGATTGTCTCTATAACTGGATGCAGGTGAGCAATTCTGCTTGAGTTCCAGTACAAGCTAGCTTCAGCCTAAGAATTTTATTGTTTTGCATGATAATGTGAAACCTAGGCTAACAGACTCAGCTTCTCAGAAAGCATTAGGGTTGCTCTGCAGAAAGCTAACACAACCACATGGCTTTTGGATTGGAATTGGCATGTTGAGTCAGCAAGAGTTTAGCAGGTCAAAACTGACTCTTTGCACCTATGAAATGACCTGACTTCAGGGAGAGAATGGCCTAACTTGAAATAACACTCTTAAGGATGTCCAGATTTAATGTCCTTTTTTCCACATTTATTCATCTAGGTATGGAAATGTGTTCATCACAAGGGCAAATCTTCACATGTAGGAAGGAAATAGTGTATCTTTCAGCTGAGTAATTCTACTTCTTTCTAGATGAATCAACTATAAACAGAGGGGATCGTTCACTATTGGTTTCAGACTAATAGGCTGAAACTGTCAGAGTAATTTCAGAGCACCCTCTGCCATAACTTTGAGAGGTGTTGAACACATCCTTGTAGAGATAGGATAAACAGCTAGCGTAGTTGTTGGTGAGGATTTTTAGTGCATCCACACATAAATAGTGCTCATGAAATGTAGTAGTACAAAGAAAAATCAACATTTACATTCTAGGTGAAAACTTTTGCAAATAGTCAGTTCTCTAATCTTGAGAGAATGACCCCTGTATGTGAACTGAGGCACCTGCAAAGGCATAATCTGAACTGTGGAAGAGAAAGGAAAGATTCTAGTTGTAAGGGGACAAAAATACACTGTTTTGACAGTTTTTCCACTATTTTCAGTATTTAACCTCTTTAACTACATTTAGCATCCTTGCTTTCCCTAAGCTCACAGGCTTAAAAAGTTATAATGTACAGATAATATTTCCTAGCAGTATTTCAAAGTTCTAAATTGGTTACTACTTACTTGTCTCTCAGATAATGATGCCCTATTTGTCCAGAAATGTCTTCTATAGCAGAAAGAATGTGATCAAAGGCCTAGGAAAGTGAGAGTGGAATTAATATCTTTACAGAAATGAAAAAGCATAAATAGAAAATAGCTCAATTTATTTCAAGTTCTACCATGTGACTATGGAGAATAATTTCATGGCTGTTATAAACTTTTTCCCCCCATTTACAGAAGTACTAACTACTACAGGCTTTTCTGCAAAGGTCCTGAACTTTCTAACCGGTTCTTCATAAAATCACTTAAGTATTCTTGAATTACAAGGGTCTCAGGGAGAAGGTACTTAAACCTCCATTTTAACATTCAATTTTAAAGCTTTTATGGACTCATTTTATCATCTCCATTTCTGCCCTATTAAGTACATCTGCCACTATTAGTGTAGGTGATTATTTCCGTTGAGCAGTTTCCACAGTGATTCTTTTTCAATTTTTCAGGAGTTCATAATCCCCTCAGAGTAGAAGTAGGCACCATTCTTATAATATCTAGGGCAAAATTTCATACTGAGTATATTAGCTGGCTGATAGAAATCTGGAGGCTTATAACTCTTGATTCAAACCAAGGCAGCTGCAGGAACAATTTGGCCTTTTTCTGTGTATGGTTATTAACATTTCACTCTGAACATTGGAATGATTACTGCAGAATATACAGGTGCCAGGTTTGGAACAGCAGGGCTGACATTTGGCACTGGTGAGGCTGTATCTCTAGTCCTGTATCCAGTTCTGGGCCCCTCACTTCAGAAAGGACATTGAGGTGTTGGAGTGTGTTCAGAGAAAGGCAACGAAGCTGGAGAAAGGTCTGGAACACAAGTCCTGTGGGGAACAGCTGGGGGATCTGATGTTGTTAAACCTGGAGAAAAGGAGGCTCACTCTCTATAACTACCTGGCAGGATGTTGTAGGCAGGTGGGTGTTGGCCTCTTCTGCCATGTCTCAGGTGAAAGGACAAGAGGAAATAGTCCTCAGTTGGGCCAGGGAAAGTTCAGATTAGATTTCAGAAAAAAAAGTTTTCCCTGAAACAGTGGTAAGCACTGGAATAAGTTGCCTAGGGAGGTGGTGGAGTCACTGTCTCTGTAAGTGTTCAAGAGTTGTCTGGGTGTGGTACTGGGGGATATGATTTAGGGGTGACTATGGTGGTGATGTGTTGATGGTTGGACAGGATGTTCTTGAAGATCTCTTCCAACCTTGATGATTATGTGATGTCTTATACTCTTCCATCCTTTAACCTATATTTATATTGAAAAGTTATGTTTTCTTTTAATGAATGAAAACTTTATAATGTGGTGTGAAAGTCAATTGGAAGAGTTTGTGTTTCAAAATATTCTAAAAGGGCAAAGAAATCCTGGGACATACAATATTCACACCGAATTAAAACTGTTGTCATTAATCTGGAATGTCAGTATATAATTATTCTGTACTGGGCAGCAGAGTATTTTTCTATGTAATATGCAAGCTAAAAAGCCTGCTTTCATACCTTTCCCAAAAATTAAGTTTTTGAAGAGGAAAAATAAAATTTTTTGGACATGCTTTGCCCTAGCAATCATCAATAATTCTCCTCTTTTAGATGAAGACAAAGAAACATATTCCATCTGCGCTGTTTCCCCAGTACTCACAGCCCCATTGAATTCTCAAGTGAAAGACCAGAACTTTCATTTGAATATCCTCTCATAGGACTCCAATCAAAGAGAAAAACAGCAATGTACAAATAACTTTGGAAATGTTTGAAGGATTTTGCTGTTGAATTTTGATAGGCCACTCCCTTACAAAAAAAGACATTTTCACTAACACTTTTGTTTTCTCTTAAGGTGGTCTGTAAAAATGCAAAAGATACCATGAGTTTTTTTTTAAATATCTTACTCTGCCATGAAGTTTCTCATTCAGTTTTGGTTCTCTGTGTTCAGTTTTCTTCACTTTCAGCCACTGTACCAAAGGTTTGATAGTCAGTCCCTAAGGATTGAAACATGACAATAAATGCTTGGAAGTCCTCTTAGACTTTCCTCCAGCTGGTTAAACAGAAATAAAGCACATTTGTGTTTTATTTGGTGGTTCTCATATTTTCTCAGTTGATTTCTATTCCTTCTAATAGATAAAATAATACAGTACCCTCAGTTCCTATTACAAAGGTTTGAAAAGACAACAGTGGAAAAATATATCATTTATAGGAAAAATATGGTAGTGGGAGAGTAGAAGTGTTTCCTATGCCACTGAATGTGGTATTTTCTCCACAAATCAGGAGTCTGTGAACACAACTAAACTTCCTGTAATACAGTTCAGAAAATATTGTAAGCTGCCATCTACTGACATATTTTCATTTAAATTACTTTTTTTTCATCCAGAAAGTGCTATTTGTTTGGATGTTAAATACTTTCTTGTCCCACTGCTTGCTGCTATTTTTTAAAACAAGGACTGAGGCTCAGGTAGATCAGCTTAATGACTGTATCTGCCCATTAAAAGCACTGTTCCCTATAGTTATTCACATGAGGTGAAGGATGTTTAATCAGATATTAACTTTGCACTATTAATACCATGCAGCTAAGACTGAACAATTTTTAGCACAGAGGAAATTGTGTTTTGCCCCATGTGGTCCCACATGAAAACATAAAATAGGATCTTTGTTACTAAAATTACAAATTCAATTATGCTTTCAGTTCAGTGAAACAATATGCAACCTTCAGCTGAGAACTGCTTAAGCATTCAGTACATTTGAGGGACTCCTTCTCCTTGCAAGAAGCATGCTGGAGAAGTTAAATTACCTGGAATATAACAGTAAAAAACACAACAATGATAGTTGTGCTGACAAACAGGTTTCTGTCTTTTACTTTATCCCCATCCAGAAGTGCAACAAGAGCAAAAGCAACTGCTCCTCGTAGCCCACCGTAGGACATCACCACCTGGTCTATTATCTCCAGCTGGACAGTTCTGTAGCGGTTAAGAATCCACGTCTGTATAATGACACCTGTAACACACGAATGTCAGTATGTCTAGAAGTATCCTTATGGAACGTGGCTTTGAGTAACAGAAATGGTGCCACCAGACTTCCTTTATAACAATCTTCACCACCACCTTCCCCCCCGCCCCCTCTTATCACTGTGTTGCCCACTTGGTGCCTTCTCATTACATCAAGCTGAAGGAATTAGGTGAAGCTGCTTCTGTGAACCAGCAGCTCTTCTGAGAGTGCTGCCCTCTGGCACAGGCACTCCAGGGAAAGTTCTGCCATGTGCTGACCTTGGAAATTCTTTAAGAAAGAACAGGTTTTCTGGTACTGTAACCAGTGATATGCAGAGGGTCACTTAACAGAAACAGGTTAAACCAGCACTGATTTAGGGAGTAAGTGTGGTACCTTTTTGCAAATCACTGAAAATTATGTGTAAGTCATTGTCTTATGGAGGGTTGTTTAGTTATGCTAACACTGTCTCCGGGCCTACAGGTGAGATGCTGCCTGCTGCAGGAGACCTAAGGCTCTAGCTGTCTCAATGTATCCTAGAACTCCCTCCATACAGAGGAAAAACAGCTTCACCACTCCTGTAACGACATGGCATGTGTGTCCCACTGCAGTAGGCCAGGGCTGTTAACCAGTGCAAAACAGATTCCTCTATTTTTAAAGAACTTTGAAGTTGCACCAAGAGAAGTGTCTTGTAACTGTAAGAAGGGCCTCTGGGGGAGGGGACCTTGGAAATGCTACCAATCTGACTCCTCCACGGAATGAGAACTGCAATTATGTAATGCCTAATATCATCAAGTATTTAGTAATTTGTCAATGTCTAAGATCAATTACTTTAGTGGGTGCTTATTGTTATTGCTGAATATTTACTATTTACTTATTGATTACAGGATTGTTAACCACTCATTTGAGGAATATAAAAAGTGTCAAAGACAAGACACTTTTAAAACACCTCAGGTGCATTTGCAGTTACTGAGAGGCAGCTAAATTAACAATGCTTGCAGAATATTTAGAAAAAGAGGGCAAGGAGCTAGGCACTTCATTCAGCTTAGGAGCTTCTAGACAGAATAAGAACACAGAATCTAGGAAAACTGTCATCTAGGTAGATGTGTGACCTGTCATTTGAATTTAAGTCAAGACAAACAGGCAAATAAGCTGGTTTAACTTATTCCCAGGCATAAGTACACACATGAAATTGCCATGTGTGTTACTCTCTACAAGTACTTCATTCTACACCTTTTTTGCGATTTTAGCAAAACTACAGCAGAACTATGTAGCTGGGCATATCATCACTGGCATTTTGAAGTATTTGCAAATTTATATAAACCCAGTAAATTGACAGTAGGTAATCCCTACATGCCACAGCCTTATTTACTCAGTTTTTCATCAGTCGCTGAGAATTATTTCGTAAGCCAGAGAACCTGCAGTGTGATTATGTATGGTCTGATATCATTGTGTGCCATAACCTGAAGTCAGCCGTAACATTAGCTTAAGACAATCTCTTTAGTGCCAAATTGAAAGAGCTGAAGGAAAGATATGGCTGACAAGAGTCACATCTTTTGTTAGGCTGCAAGTTAAAGAACAAAGTCCATGTTACTGGGAGATTTTGCCAATACCATTTGCTGGGTCAACAAAGGTTAGCCACTGCATGATTCATGTTAACTGCTGGGCTACTCATATCTTCACACATCATCAAAAATGACATCCTGCTATATTTTCAGCATATGACAGAACTTACTGTAGAGCTTACTCTACTACTCTAACCCAAATCCAGCAATAAATTCAACTAAAATAAATTGAATGTTTCAAACTGAATAAACATAGAACTCCAAATATTTTTGGTGAGAGGGCTAAAGAATATGTGATTGCATCAACAGTACAATGCAAGGACAGGAAGGTCACTCTCTTACCAATAACTCTATATACAGAGATGAAGACCAGAGTCAACAGAATAAAAGCTGTATTCCAAGTCCAGATATTTGGATCCACAGCTGAAATACCCAGGAACATGAAGATAATAGTTTCTGCTCCACTGGCTAGCATTTTCATAGTATATTTTACAGTTGTAGAAGACTGTTCAGATATGTTAGCCTTGACATATTTCTGACAACAAATGCCACAGAAAGTTATCCTAGAAAAAGAAGCAATTGTTCAGAAAATATGTGTTGCAACATTTAATATTATTTCCATCTGTCTGTCACATAGTGATAAAAATCCACTATTAATTCCTAAGAAAAGATACATTCATGAGCATTTGTGGAGTCTACCCTTGGTAAAAAGCATATCTCAAACATACATGCTGGTGTGACCTCAAGTGGCCTGAAGACAGCATTTCATTAGAACATAACAGACTGTAATTCTCTTTTGATTACCATACTGCTTTCAATGCAAATTTTTGAACCTTGTTTACATTAGTCATAAACTAATGATTTGTTTGCAAAAAGATTTTCAGAACTTGAATACACTTACTACTTACATCTACAAACATGACAAGCAAAACTGAGAAGAAAGGTTTGCTGGGAATCAATGGAGACTAAGAGAAGAAAGACCACAGAGGTACTCAAGCCAAAACAGGCAACATTTAGGCAAACCTTAATGGTCAGCCAAGACAGAGAGAGAACAGAGAATAGTGACATTCACATAGTCCCTTAGAAAAATATTGCTTGAGTTTCTAGTTATAGGGAAAGATGTCATAACAAATGGACAATGGTTAAGTTTGAAGTATTATTAATAACAGAGGAAAGAGTCATGTCTGTATTTTGCGAAGGAGTCCTCATGTTGCTCAGCAGGTACTGGAAAACTTGCATTCCTTTTCAAGGCTGAATGACAGGATTGGCAAACTATAATCTAATGCAGTGTGAACATAGTATTATCCAGCATAAACTTAATGAGTCCCATATAATATTATATATGTATATATACACATATAAAATATATTATACACTTTTAATGTATATAGATATATAGATATATAGATATATAGATATATAGATATAATATAGAGTTGTCCCATATAATTTAGGTTTTCCTTTCAATGTTTTTAAAAACCATATTCCCTTCTCATCTGCTTTGTAGGCAGTAGTAAAAGGAGACTTACGCTAAGATCGCAGAAAGAGAAAGCATCTCTGCTGTGAGGTAGGACAAGTAGGAAATGATAAACACAAATCCAGGTTCAATGATCCTCACGTGCTTGGTGAAACGACTGACCAATGAGAGCAGGAATGCAAAGAAAATGCCAACCAGTGTCCCACCAAGACTCACCACGAAGAATGACACTGAAAAACAAAACACCTAACACAACTTAAACCATAGAAATATAATTGTTTGAACTAGTTCTCTTCCAGAGAAAGGACAGCAAATGGCCAGTAAATCACAGAAAAATTTGGAGGATATGTCAAATTAATTTCTGTAGAAAAACAAGGCTACTTCTTAAGTAAAGAAGTTAAGCCTTACCGTTTTACTTTTATTCAAAACCACTGCATTTCTTTGTACTATTTTTTCCCATGTTCTGTAAATAAATGCTTTTTACAAAAGCATATTATAGAACATGACAAAGTGACTATTAAAACATTTATTCATAAGATAATTTAGTTTCATGCAATGCTTAGAATGGGAAATAGTGGCTAAATTTTCAGGCAAAATTTCTTGATAGCTACTGGCAAACATTGCTTGATGGTGATCAGTGATAAGGAGTGGCAGTGCCTGTATGCAATCTCGATTTTCCTGGAATGCAGGGAGACCATAGGCTGAAATTAAGGAAATGCTATTAAATACAAAGAAAATATATATAGCTGTCAGGTTTGGTGTTCTCAACAAATGAACTCCACATCTCTTGAGTGTCCTCAGAAGAAAACAGATCTGATTAAGTTTCCTAAATATTCTGAAATATTTATTTATTTATTTTCTTAAGACATTTGCCTATGCCATACGAGTGTGTGAATATGAATAATAATGGAAAGGGCTGAAAAACAACAGTTGCCAATAGCATAATAATAATGTTTTGTTTAAAATATTGCATATATACACCAATTCTGTGATACAAAATTAATTTCTACCCACCTATGCCTTTGAGACATTCAATCCCTGTCACATTCGTTGCACCTATCGCAACAAAAGAGTCAAACACATTGTACAGCACCTGGAAAGAAAAGTAGACTAATTTAATAATTGCTCCTGAATTGAGCCTATTAAAATAATCTCCTTAGGGACCTCAACATTATGAAGTCTGAAATTGTGTTTGACTGAGGGAAATTCTATCTGGAGGGAGAATTTTACATTTTCTCAAAATAAAAGAAATGCAGCGGGCCAAGAAAAAACAAAAATTTAAAAAAAGAACACTTCACAACAATACATTTCTCTCTTCAATATGTCACCTATGAAGCATTGTTACATATATTTGTGTTTTCTAAGACACTTCTTGCTGTAAAATCCAAGTATTTGAAAGATTCATTTACTCACATGTATAAGATAAATAAGATACTTAATAAGACAGTAATAAGATGCTAGTAATAAGATGCTAATAATAAGATACTGAATTATGTTGAATATATATAAGTTGAACATAAGAGAGAATATAATAATTGTGCTAAAACTTTTAAAATAATTGATTAGCAGTGATTGAGCTGAAAGTAATGAATTCATCTGATCCATCACCTTATCCTTATATGAGTATAATTTTTGAGACATGCCAATTTAATCTGCTCTTAGTTCCTCCAGTGGTGAATGAGGCTTTCTCAGCTTTCCTTATTGCAGCTAAACTTGATAATTCTTACTGTATTCATGTAGTCATGGTATACCGGCTACTTTTTTTCTGTAACAGTAGTCTTTTACATATTTATGTCTAAAGAATGCTATACCATCCACTTTCTTCTGTCTTCCAGTCTTCCCTTTTTCAAGGTAGTAACTCCACTGTTTAAAATTTCCTCATAGGCTGTGCTTTGTAGCTCTGGATCATACTTGCTCTTCTGTTTTTTCATCAATGAACAATCAAACTTTCTTTTATTTCTAGACTGTTTGTGCTAATTTCACAGTAACAAAATCTCCTTTTCTTCTGAAAGCAGTGATGTTGATACTTGAGCTCATCAGAGGTTTATTTTAATTCTGGCATTACCTCAGAAGTACTACGGATACCAATATCCAAGGGCAATTAGGTTTCTCTGGAAGCAATACTGTCATTTTCAAACTCATGTGAACAGTTAGGCTGCTGTCAATGACTTTAGAGTGCTTTGCTTCCTTGGCTGCAAAAAGTTAAGTCATTGAGCCTCATGAACATGTCTTACCCTCCCTTGAAGATAGGCAGGAGCAGGAATAGGAAATGATCCAAAAGTGAACTGAAGCTCTACAGAATCTTGTTTGCATAGCATCTTTCTGCCTTAGGATTTCCTGGTCCCTGACCACTAGCACTGCATTACAAAAATATTGACAATTTTATTTGGGAAAAAAAAAAAGTGTGAAAAGAAAAGGTGTTTCAATCAAAATATCAGTAGAAATCTGGGATTATTTTACGTCTATTACAGGCTTTCTAAATTTAAAAAATGTTTGCAAAAAAAAACCCCAGAAACTTTCTAAAATATCACACAATTTTTTTTCCAAACTACCTCTTTGTTATATACCTGTTTGATAAACATCTGATCAAAGTAAAACTAAGGGAGCAGGCATAAACACTTTGAAGAGTATTCTCTCTCTCTCTTTCTCTCACTGGCTAAGGTATGCATATAAATTATGAACATAATACAGATATGGAGAAGAATGTATGTGCATTAAAAAATAACAGCAAAGGAAGGCTTAAAACCCCTGGAACTGATTTCATTAAGTCATGAAAGCCCTACTTAAACAGCAAAGGCATATTGAACATGCACCCCTGAAACTTCATTTGAAGTGTCCAATTCAGGACTGTGTGTTTTATGTCACTTACCAGCTCCAAATAGCTTTCAAACTCAAACATCTAATGTTTGTAAGCAAGAGAAAAAACACCATGAGATGCGCTACAGTAGCCCATGAGTAGATATACACAGAGAGTACAATGTTTCTTTAAAGGGAAAAATGTGCTTCAGAAGAAATCCCCTTGAGTTAGGTTGACTTTGGGATATATAATTTACTTACCACAGTTACAGCATCATTCAGAAGGGATTCTCCAAAAACAATGATGAATAGAACTTCATTGACGTGGACTTCTTCAAACACTGCCAGAACAGCTACAGGATCCACAGCAGCAATTAAGCTGCCAAAGAGGAGGAAGTCCAGCAGCCCAGAGTGCAGTTCACCTTCAAAAACAAAGCAAACAAATTATAAGCAGAATAATCTCTGTATTAGCAATAGTACTGACAGACTGGGATATTACAGATAATGCCAAATACTGGAAAATAGAGATGCCAAGATATCAACTGGAAAGCGTGTTACAGTGACTACTTAAAAAGTTCTGCACTGAGTCATGTTGTATCCTACAAGTTTTGTTGGATTCAACATTGGCCCATGTGGATCAAAGTTACTTCTGGGAGCAGAAGCAATACTGGCCTGTTCTTGTGACCAGACAGTTCCAGATCTAAACTAGCTTTCTATTTGTGTGTTGCATGGTTTGTCTAATTTGACTAAATTATCCAAGGATAACTAAGAACTCACAAGATGTTAAGAGGGCCATACCAGCACTTCGGAAGTAAATATTCCAAAATATTTCATGTCACAGGTAAAATTTGACTTTTGGTCACTAAGAACCGCTACAGTGGTGTTTAACTGCACTCAGTACAACTGAATACCCATAGTGGCCTCCTTACTCACTGATAGGTGTGGTTAAGCTCCTTGTTTCCAAATTAGGATTCATGAGGCTGTTAAATTGTCTGCAAGTGGACCATAAAAATAGATGAAGGACCAAAAGGTACCTCAACATGTTTGTGTTGCAGCCCCTAAGGAATTTTGGCAATGATTTCAAAAGTTTTGAAGCTACAAAACTCTGGTGACAGTGTAATTCGGTATTTTTTTAACTTACTTTTAGTTATTAAGGTTATTTTGTTCAGTTATACAAACAGACCAAGACAAGCATTCACTGTCATTTTAAAAGTAGCAGAAAAAGAAAAGAAGCATAGCCACAAAAAATGCTTTACTCAGCTTCCTAAATACCTAGCAAAATCTACACTCTTCATGAAATCAAAGTCGTAACACAGTCATTTTTTTCTAAGGAAAAGATTTCTGAGCAGTGAAATTCCCTTTGTGTTTATTAATGGATGGAGGAAGCAAGGTTCATTAAGAAGTGATGTTGCCAAAAATTATACGAGGAAGAGCAAAGAAGGAACAGGTTGAGAATTCATTCATTATAACACAATGCAGAAGCCCATGCCCACAATTTTCAGGCATGATTTCTATAGGTAGAGAAGAAATTCAACTATTTAAATGGTTTTGAAGCATGAGTCAGACAATGACAGTCAGTAGCCATAGCCACAGCCACAGGATCAGTAGTGCCTGTAAGGTACTTCGAGAACAGCATGGCCACCCCTCTAGAAAGAACTCTGAAAGGTAATTTTTCAAATTCAAAATGGTTTGTGCTTAGAATGTAATTGAAACAGAAACCAGATTCCAAATAGTTTTGAAACAAAATGGCATAGGCTTATTTACTCAAGAAAAGGATACTTACATGGGCAGTCAGAGACAGGAGTAGACAACACCCTGTTATATGTGACAATGCCCAGTACTCTGGTGGAGCTGCAGATGTATATATTCTCTTAGCTACAATCTGCCAATCAGAATATCTACAAGGTTTCCATACAGTTTGTAGGGGGTATGGCCCTGAAAACAGAAATTCATAGCTTGCACAGATGTATTTTTCAAGAAGATAAATAGTCTTGTTCACACTTGGACCTATGGGGCTGTGAACAAGAACTGAGCCTATCAGTTTTAGTGTGTGAGTGGGATTGAGGCAGTGACCTTAAGTCTGTGCCAAAAATTCTGAGAACAGCCTTGAACCTAAATCTGAGCAATGGTTCCACCAAATGTTGTCCTTCTCAGGCAGGCCTAAGGAAGGAACAAGACCAATGACAATAACTATCAATTATCATGATATAATAGAACATAAGATTTGAAAATAAATTGGCTCACTGAGATTGCTTATCTTTTTTATGTGTTACCAATTATAATAATTGGTACATTCTTTGAAGACTTGCAAATCTAGTAAGGAAATATTTATGGGCAGATTAGGACACATCTATTATTCCTACAAAGCACTGTCAAGACGCCTGGAGTTTCTAAATCAGACTTTCATTTAGAGTAATAACAGCATTGATTTTCAATTGGAACACAACCGTGGCTTCCTCCAGCTCATCAGTGACACCTGACCAAGGTAAGTTCACTGGGCCCAGTTTAAGACTTTTAGACACACTCAGCATGTTGCAGCTATCACCTAGATTGTATCAGAAAAACTATTCTGAGCACTAGTTACAACCACAATACTGCAAGTGTTAGTTCTCCCATGAACAGTGAACAGTTCACTGCAATCAGCAGTTACATAATTCTTCCTATTCAGTGGAAGCAGACTGATGGTTAACAGGTTAATGTGCTAGTCTTTTTATTTCAGTTCTAAAGAAGGATTTCTTCATTACCACCTTCTCCATTTTCCTTCTGCAAATTATTATATCTCAAGGGTATTGAATGCCAACAAAGAGCTGCTTTTATGTTTATTTATGTGGGAAATCTATGCAATCCAGTTTGGATTATGCATTCTTATATTGATGGACAGTACTACAAGCTAACTGAATGGCAAAGCTAGAAGTCATTTGGTTTTAGTTCCTCTTAGTCTGAGTGGATTTACATTTCTACATTTTAATGATATTACTTTTATCATTATTCACTTCAATTGTAGAACAAGTGGAATAGAAATAAATATACGCCATGGAGCTTCAACCAGAAGTTTCTTCTAGAATCTGAGCAATGCAACATTCTCCTATCTTCAGCAAGTAACAACAGCAAGGTTTTTCACAGTGTGGTGGTTAGATCTTGTTGACCTCTTCAAAGTCAACACAATAGATTTAGTGGATTAGTAAGTCTGTGCCATGTAGGTATTTTAGACTCCTACTTAGCTTTGCTGGAGAATGACATTGTTTGAATCAGGGGCAGCCTTATCTGGCCTTTTTCACAGCTGGAATTAGAACTCTAGTAGGTCTTCATGGAAAAGACAGGTCCCCACAGTACACAAATAATGCTCTTTATAAACATTGAAGTTTGCCAGACACATCAGTTTATTGTTCGCCTTTATTAACATCCCCCAATTTCTCTTGTAGAGCTTTAGCTATGACCTGTGGTAGGGGCTGATTGTCCTGTGTAGCTGTAAGCTCAGAGTTCTAGTATGCATTGTCACTAAAAGATTTGCATACTGATGAAGCAGAACATATAAACATCAAACCCAGTTTTGCAGCTAGTCATGAGTTGTTTACAGACCGGGAGGAGAAGAATAATTTAAGTGAATTTTTCTCCTAAAATAATGGGTTTTTTTTGGAAAACAGTCAACTTTTCTATTTCACATGTTGTAAGGAAATCAATCCTTTCCCTTTAATGACTTAAAGCAACATATTTTTAAGGTAATTATCATACATTATATTTCTGAGAACAAGTTTTTAAGAAAATATTTTTGGTCATATTTTTAAATTGGTCCAAGCATCTTGGATATTTAAATAAAGAAATCCTTTTTCAATCTGCAGTAGAAATATCCCTGTCATATATTTTCTTTCTGAACACCTGATTTTAATTATAAATGTGATATTGTGCATGAAATATATTGCTTAAAGCACAATAAACCTCTTATCTATCTAAAATTGTCAAAGACTTTTGCATCTGAGCCGTCACCTTTGTATCTTCCTAAGAAAATATTACTGTTTCTAAAATAAGACTTATAACAAGGTAAATATCTAAAATGTATCCACCATAGCTGTCTATATTACAAACTGCAATTATATAACGTGAGTCTTAAATGAAAGTAGTGATTAAGTACTGCTGGTCTGTGCCTCTTCTAGCAGACCTGTGCTCTTACATCACACTGTAATTAAGACAAAGTGTGTCTTAGAATCATAGAATGGTTTGTGCTGGATGGAACTTATAACCTCCAGTACCACTACCTGGGATACCTTCTGCTAGACCAGGTTGCTCAGAGCCCCATCCAACCTGGCCTTGAACACTGCCAGGGATGGGCCATCCACAGCTCCTCTGGGGAAAGCACTAGCAATATGAAACCCTCACTTTTTGGATTTGTGGTCTAGAAAATTGTGCTTCAGCTACCCTTTCAAGCCCCTTTGGATTGCTCCCATTAAAATGGCTTCCTTTTTTTCTTTTTTTTTCTTTTTTTTTTTTTTTTTAGTAAGTCATCTGCTCCTTCATTTTATAAAACCTCTAAATCTTCAGTTACAATTTCCAGATTCAAAAAATGCAAACGAGATATGTAGATGGGTCATGCATATATACCCACTTAGTAGCCACTTAATATTAGATAACACTTATTATAAATAACTCTTAATTGCATTAATAACATTAAATACAGTAATAACATCTATTATTAAATAGCAGTAAAAATAACACATAATACTAAAGCTGACTTCAGGAAGACACTTTCATTTCAGAGTAACTTATAAGGTTTTCTATCACAGCAGAAAGAAACAAGCCCTTTAGTGTGTGTTTTTGTCCAGATGTCCATTAGCAGAAAGAATCCTGAGTTTTATCCTGGGGGTGTGTGCACACATTTAGAGCAGGACAATATAAAAGACATGTATTCAAGTAGCTTTTATACTTTCCTTAGGGAAGATTTTTCCCTAAGGAAAAGATCATTCTTAAATTTGATAAAAATACTACAAACTGCTGCCATTAAAATTGAATTTTTCTGCTGGAAAGTGTTGTTACATTGTAACTTATCACCCATCTAACAGTATATACAGTGGCATTCATAATTGTGTCTTCACAGATCAAACTTACCCATTATTCCTGTCAGATAGACACCATAGAGGGATAAACCAGTTGTGGCAGCATTCCATACTGTCCCAATGACAGCATACAAAAGGATGGAGCCAAGATTTCCAAAGAACAATCTATTTGGCATAAAATACCCAGCATCCAAAACAATGGGGGGCAGCAAATAGAAGAAAAATACGGTTGGTGTCAGGGAGAAGGAGGCAAGGTGATCTGCTGCCCATACAATGCCACCGAGGAAAAGACCAAGGACAATCAGCAGAGCACTTTCTGGTACCACCCGAGTGACTTTGTGGGACAAGTGGAAAACTGCAAGGAAACACAAAAACAGTGAGTCAAAAATTAAATGGAGAAACAATTTGAGCAATGACTGTTGTTTGCTGGCAATTTTGACTCCACACAAATTTTTGCTTTCATTTTGATTAGACCCAAAAGCGTACATGGAATGTTTGGGATACAGACACTTATAGAATAAAAAAAACCAGAGTTGATCTTCAGATTTTATCCAGCATATTTTAACTTATCTGAAGCCAATATTCCATCACATTTATATCCTTCATTGCATTATCTTCTCTTAACAAGATCTGGTTAGGGAAAGATGATGTTCTGTGCAAAGCAGTAAGTGCAAGGCTGAAAAACAATGGAGAAGTCCTGGAAATGGATGACATTATGGTTATAAAAATACACACCCAAAATACACACCCATTATAAAAATACACACCCAAAATCCTAATTATTGTCTTTAAAAATGATCCGTTTATTAACAGGCTTATTGGAAGATATGATAAGGATGCTGAAAGAACTAGTTTCAAGACAACTCTTTTTAAATGTATAAATATTCTGATAATGTAGCCTGCAGCAGAAAAAGAATGAAGCTTATATCATGGGAGATCCCTTTTGGGCCTTTTCTTTAAGACATCCCTAATAATGATTTCGCATAATTCAGAGGCTTTCTGAAAGAAATGAGTCTTTGTGGGGAATGATTCTGCAGTAGGCTGCTTTCTTTTGTATAAGGTGTCACAAAGTTTGTATGTTATGATAGTATGTAAAATCTGTTAATAATGACAAACTATATATGATATACCAAATATCATATGGTATATGATATTTATCACAGCAAAACGTGTAACAGAATGGTGTGGTCAAATTATTAAACTAGCCAATAATTAGAAGTAGGGAAAATTACTGAGTTCTATGAGCAAATCTAAAGAGACAGAGAGATGGCATGACCAGACAGAAAAAAACAAGACTGTTCAAGGTGACAGAAACACAACTAAGACTGCAAATACATGTGGCAACATATGCATTTGATAGGTATCAGATAAGACATATGCATTTGATAGGTATCAGATAAAAGAAACTGTAGTGCATTTGATAGGTATCAGATAAAAGAAAATAAAAAAGCAGAGAGAAGAACAGAGAAGTCAAGTCTACAAAGATAGATAGGAGGAAGAGAAGTCAAGTCTACATAAAAGAGAAGTCAAGTCTACATAAAATAGGAGGAACAGGCAGAAGTGTTTGATAATAAGTAAGGATGGGTGATTTCATTGACTTTCTTGGGATTTCTGTAAGCTTGTCCTTCAGTTTATCCTAAGTAATGATGTGTCCCAGATGGTCTGAACACTGGTACTTTGTGAAACTGACCCAATAAATGTGGCTTTACTTACATAGCTTTGTGTTGAAAATGAGTTACACTTCAGAAAGAAAATTTTAGTAAAAGCCACTAAGTTTCTCCTGGTTTGAACAATAGCTGTGTTGAAGCTGTTACAATGCTAACGCAATTTAGCTAAGAACTAGCTTGGACAAAAATCCATCATTATGAATTCCAGACTATTAAGCCATAGTGGAAGAATATTTCCAATGACCATGCAGAGATCTAGGCCAGATTGCTTTACTGAAAGACCATTGTTTTTCTTCCCATCTAAGTATTGTTCCTTGTCAAACATTTACTAGTTACCTTTTAGGGTGTTTTAAGGGCCCCAGTCCTGAGCTATCAGCTTTTGCCTTGGCTGCATCTACACAGGCACCATCATCATTACAGCAGCCCCACAATAATGTGCTTACTTAAGCTATAGAACCTTCATGGTCTCATCAGAATAGAAAACATAAAAGTCACCACAGCATCCCTAAGCCAATAATGAGCGTGAATGTAGATGCTCCTGAGAGTTTGCAGACAAGACTTGAAAACATGTTGGAACACAGCTAAAAAGTGGGCTTAATACAAAAGCAATCAGACACAAAACCAAACTGCATTCAGTGAAGCTGACTAAACCATGCCAGCTTTCTAAGTCATCAGTGTCATGTAATGAAGAGATGAATGACACTTCACAGAAACAAACACCCTGGTTTTTCTGTTAAGTTTCCTCTCTTTGTTATAAAATCCCATGGGCTTGCATTAAAAAAGAAGAAGAGAGAGGAAATTAAATGAAGAAAAGTAAACTAGCTACTATTCCATGTGTACAAATTGTGGCATTAGCTTCTCAGAAGTCCTTCCTACTAGTCATTCTTGATTCCTTGAATTTCCAGTCAGTGAATTATCAACTAATTTATCACCTCACAGAGAGGGGATTATCTCCTTATCCCTGAAAATGAATGTTGCTGAGCTAGTCTTACTAACCAAAGTCTGTTTTTCCTAATCTTATGTTAGCAGATAAGCCATGACTACAAGAAGTTAAAGTTAAAATTTTAAAATGAACCTGCAAAGACTTTTCAAAACTAGGCATTTGGGAAAAAAAAACAATGTCCAGCTAAAATTTCATATTCTGTAGAATTCTCCCCTTTTCAACCAAAACCAGTTTTGAATTCTGGGAAGCTAATCTGATTTTGGTTATAACATTGTCTCCTCCTAAAAGTTGCATTTTCCCAGTGAATCAGCTCTGTCTGGTCCCCTTTAACTCCAACCCACTGATTATCTGTGCCAGATTTTAATACTATCAGCAATAAATTCTTCTACTCTATTGGTTTAAGGATGCAGGCCATGGACAGGAAAGATATTGCATGAATGGGGTCTAGAGAAGTCTCTTTTCATTTTTGTATTTGGCCCAAGCAAAATCTGAAAACCAGACTGTATTTGTTTTAAGATAACTGCCTAGCTAACTCTTCAGGCAGAAAGCATGCTATATGATTAACAGAAATATGTCTATAAGCATAGAAATAAGTAAAAGGAAAATACCACAGCTGATGAAATTCAATAAAATAGCTTTGGACTGAAATGCAATTGGAACTTAGATTAATGTTTGAGCTCATATTTGCACCTACACAGATTGATTTTTTTTTCTGGCTATGTGTATAAAATATATTTAATCAAGATTGTACATTATGAGTAGTTATTACATTTGTGGAATTTGATAGAGATAGGTTAATTCCAAATTCAATCCTTAATGTTTATTTTTGTAATTCATTATTCTGAAGCAATGTCTCTGATATGTTCTGAGAGTATTACAAACTCACACAATGATAACACTTCCATAAAATTTGTCTTTACTTGTCTAAAAGAGATCCAAAAACTGTCCCACAAAATTAGTTGTGTCTCCATGACAAAGTGTAACTGGAAGATTTAATTACACCTAAATGTAGCATGAGTGTTTCACCTGACTGAGGAGCAAAATACAGTCCAGCAAGGTTTGTAAACTCCTAATGGACAAAGAGTTTAGTTTGATTCTGATGTGAAAGAAATTTCAACTATCAGGAAGGAGGATATCATGCAGTGCTGCTCAGATAAATTACTCTGCTACAGACCCAGAAATGAAATTGTCTACTTTCACGTCTGTTAATAAAGAAAAATACATTAATATATTTTAATGAGGAGAGGAAAAGTCTAAAAGGAAGAGGACCTGTAGATAGTTCATGGCATGGAAGAAATAACTGTGCACAGGGCAATTTTGTGATCTATAAATTTTTACAATTAACATTTAGCATTTGGAATTCTTCTACCTAAGTCTAGATACAATATTAAAGAAAAAGTTAAACATCTGTCTCCCTTCTAGTACATGCTATACCTGGTTTGAAAGTGGGTTGGACTGGCTACAGGGTAAACTGCGTTTAAATTCAAGCTGAGCAACACCAAATTAGAAGCTTTCTACAAATTAAGAAACAGTTGCACAGTATAAACATCCTGTGATTTTTTTCAGGTGCTTCCTTTGAGATCTAGGGAAAGGGCCTGTGGTATTTAAACTATCTGATGAGCAAGACAAAACAAATTAGCAATCTATGATGTGGTGGCTGGAAACACTTTATTTTGACTCAAAGAATGAAACATACTTTAAGAAGTAAATTTGGATTGATGGCCTTTTATAAATGCAGTAACTTAGATTAAATCTTTCTGTGGAATTTACAGCATTCAATGAAGTATCTCTTGCTTTCTAATGCCATCTGTGACTGGTTTGGAAGATGTGATTCAACAGGATAAGCTTTTTCTCACTTACTCAAAGAAATTAAGTCAGGAAGACTGGTTAAAAGAAAGGAAAAATTAATTTAAAAATAATAAAGAAGAGATACTGTACAATTCATCTACAAGTTGTAATATTTGTAGACACCTAAAAAAATTTCTGAAGTAGGGTTTCCGCTTATTTTTTAAATTATCTCTAACAAAACCTATTTTTAATCAATAGTGATTTTTTCATATCAAAGAAAATAATTTAATAGCTTAGATCTAGATTTCTTTTTGCATTATTTTCAGCTGAAATGAAAAATTCAAGATAGATTTACAACCTTTTGAAAATACAGCACTGCAAAAACAAAAATCTGAAACTACCTATTTAAAATACTGCTAAATTTCAGGATTTATGCAGTCATTTCAACACTATTTCAAATGAATAATTACATTTACATTAACTTTGATAGTGTAAAATCAAGTCTCTGAAAACAGTAAAATAATTTTTGCAGCTATTATCACCAATCACAAAACATAGTGCACACGTGCACAGTACACAATGTGTCATGCAGAGAAATCAAGAATTTACATATAATAATGATGATAATTCTCTGCTGATTTTTTCCCATGTATCTTTGGATAAAATCCAAGGACACATAAAATAATTTAGAAAATTAAAATATGATGAGCCTATCATTTCCATAGTTTCTGTGAAAGCATAGATATGAATCCGCAAATATTTCTATGCTCCTCTTATCAGGATCAGTGGCAGGCATGATGTCTCCCATATGCATTTTCACTAGTTGTTCAAACACACACTGACACTCCCTTATTAGTCTGTTTTCCAGTTCTGACTCTTTATTTTCACTTATAAAGTTGAAGTTATCATACTTCACCAAGCCGTGGGTGCTTCTAATTGGAGGTCCAAGACTTTATTCTCTCTAGCTGGTGAAAACCCTTGCCATTGACCAAATTGAGAGCAAAACACTGCAAGCTCCTTTGAGCTTCTTTACTTTTCAGTGATGCAAATAACAGTATCTCCAAGACAGCACACAATCAGATTTTTTTAATAGCACAAGAAACTTTTTAAGAGAAGACATAATAAATTACGCAGAAGAATATTCTGCCCATCTCTCCTCTAAATATTTTCCAGTAGTTGGGCACTGACCGGCAAGCATGAAATTTTTGTATCTTATCTTATCTACCTTCACATTCTCCTTAGCATTATAAAGCATCAATTAAAAAACTGTTAAGTTCTACCATTTTTGCAATTTTTTCAATAGTGCCTTCTGCAGGTACATGTTATTATTTAATACACACACACACAAAATTCCTATAGCATACCTGGAGAAAAATCTGCATTATCTTGCCTGCATAATAGCTCAAAGTATAGTCAAATACTGGTTTGTGACCTAAATTGTATCAACTGTAGCTGGTCAGTAATGTAGTTCAAAAGACTCTGGAAAGCCCTGGTCCATTGCTATTGTGTTGGTTTACCTGAATAAGACATGGCCAAACCCTCTAAAACACAATATAGAGCATACATTTTCAAGAAAGGATAATTTTGCTTCTCTCTTGCCTAAAAGGCATGGATCCCTGGGTACGCTCTTGCTCCATAGCCCCACACTTTAGTTGCAGCCACATAGTGGGTCACAGCTCAGTCTGACCAGCTACATCTGCCATACCAAGAAAGAAGCAGCAGTGCTGTAGAACTACATACAGCCAATACACACCCCTGCATGAGATTGCAGCATTCATGGTGTAGGAACTGTGTGTAGATGCTGCGACAGAGACAATTGTGTATTTTCTATGTTTGTTTTTTTTAGTCTGCAAAGTCCTTTAACAGACTAATATAGATTAGATTAGATTAGATTAGATTAGATTAGATTAGATTATTTGGAGAATGTTTCCCATTAAACTGTTTAAGTAGGAGCCCTGACATCTAAAAAGCAGCTAAGCAGTCACTGTTTTAAAATTACTTCTCACTCTTGGTTTACCAAGGGTCTCATATAATCACTGAGTTTAACTGGCTTCCTCTGGTGTGTGCTGTGGTCCTCTCATGATACTGAGGGCAGTGTATGTCAGTCCCAGTCTGCACATCACCTCGTCCAGTCTAACAGTGATTTTTTTCTTATAAAATGGACAGCACAAAACCCTTAGCAAACTTCCCCATTGCAACGGTTTAGAAAATTGCTTAACAATAATGACCGTTTTTGGTTTAATTTTTAATCATGTTGGCAGTTTTTATTAGCTCTCTTCAATGCTACAGTTACTTTCTCTTCTGTTTATTGGGCAAATTTATTTATACTACCACTTTAATCTCAAATTTCTCCAGAAGTATTGCTGATAAGTCTAATATTTACTTACTCCACTCTTTACTAAGAAAAGGTTTTTGATGCCATTTCCTGTTTAAGAAGTTTTACTTGTTTATAATTCTCCTATCTTTTATTATGGCTCCCTTTACTTCTCAACAGTCATGCCCACCTACTAGTTCCCCAATAAACTTCCTGCACATGCTATACTTGATTTCTTTATACTCTCAGGTCTTCAATTTTCTGCTCTATCCTTGTAATTTTTATTATTTTCACAGATGCACCAGTTTTGCATCCTTCTGTGCACAGACCTCAGTTGTACTGGGTCTCTTTGTTAACATGTTTTTCATGACTTGACTTCCTGAGTTTCCTACTTTAGCAAACACAGCATTTCTTGCCTGCATGGCCATAGGCACACCTTTCAACTAATTACAGCTGCTTATGTAGCCTGCACAGAGTATCTGGGAATTCTCATCAAGAACCATAAATACTAGAAGGGCTATTTGGCTGTTTATCCAGACCTTAATTATCCCACCATCATATTTAATGATCCTCATCTCAGAGGATTATTGCTCCAGCAATAATATGTGAAGGTACACCACCAGCCCTCATCACAGTTAGACACTTCATTCTGATTTCTAGCCTGAACTCATTCACAGATATTTTATGTCCGTTTTCTTTTGTGGAAGTGACACCAATTTTCTTAAATGGCTGGTTTGCCCTAATAATAATTCCTTAATTTTCTATTATATAAGCAGACAGAAAAACATACTTTTTGCTGCTTGTCTCTGGTTTTTGAAAGTAAACTACTTCTTTTCAGTCTTCAACTCTGTCTATTTCAACCTGAGATCACCTTTGTGGATTCAGAGCCATCAGAAATACAGATTGCATTCTGCATGAGTCATAGTAGAAGCAGGTCCAACAGCATTAATAATTTCCTATCACAATCTATAGTTCAGCTACATCCTGGATTCTTTATCACACTGGTGGCTCACAGTCACCCTGTATTCACTTTGTACAGGTGTACCTCTCTTCGCCTTCCCATTCTCATGCCAATTCCTGTCATGGCATCTGAGTGAAACTGCCCTTGGTATTACTGTATTACAACCTGTCCCCTTGTACTCAGGATTATATATTTTTCCTTGTACAATAGCCAGATCTACATGAATACTGATAATGCCTGCAGAAATGTGTCATCAGAAACCTTCAGCAGGAAGGCCCACATCTGTTTAGTGGTAAACCAAAAAAAGAGCAAAACCAAAGCCCTGCATAACACCTGTCCAAAACCTAAACTCTAGTGACTTCCTGTGGCTGAAAAATAATGCTCTTATAGTTCCATACTTTTATCTCATCTTTTCTTTATCCACACAGAAACTATTTTACTCTGTCTTATCTGCAGATGAATTTAGGCTTAAATTAAAGGAAAAATTTCCATTGTGTTCTAAGAGTGGTTCAGTTGAAGAAAGGATTCAAAGCATTAGGGAACTGCATTTCTAGTTTGTCCAGGAAATGTTTGGGCAGACTAGTCAGAACTGAAGCTGATCATTATTATTCTATATTTGCCTTTCTAATCTTTATCAACAAAGTGTGCTCAGATATTTTTCCTGCTCAGGGGACTGATAGCATATTTTATAGTCCTTTGGATTTTGTTCTGTGGACCTTGCAACAACAAAACAAGTGTTGTGAATTGATGTTGCCATTTGGAATTGTTTATATACAACAGGCAAAAATCTCTTAAGAAAACACATTTTAAGGATTTCTTCTATCAATAATCCTTAGACAGACATGAAATTATTTTATTAATCAGAACCTTATGCTTTTACCCGATCTAGAAAAAAATGAGAGATTTATTGAAAAAACCTTGGAGTTATTTTATATCTGAAGAAACTCAGAGATGTAATATACATATATTGTACAACAAGAGGTAAAAGCCACTTTTAGTATTGGATCTTGGTACTGCCTTAAAATATATTACATGAGCATGCTTATTAATATGATTTATACTTAATCTTGGACATATTTTTCCTAAGCAAGGCACAAAAGTCCTTCATATGGAGGTACTGGTTTGAGTTTGGTTTAATCCAGCTCAAGAAAGCTCTCTTTATTTGTCACACATGTAATGGTCACCATTTACAAAGTGTACAGCATTGTAATGAGCTCATTAAGGAGGAAATTTTAGGTAGCTGTTCTCTGTAGGTGAACAATTAACAAAATATGTTAGCAATTAAAAATGCAACCAACATACAGGTCAAGGTTCCCAGCTGATAGGTCATAACATAGTAAGATAGCCTCAAGCCAGACTCAAAGAAGTGTATGAGTGAGCAACTATTACCTCTGTAAGCACTTAGAACATAATGAAGTTTAAACAGTCAGGCACAGTTTATCATAATTATGCTAAATAGTTCTTTTTTGAAGGGGCAGTCCCACTGCACTGCAAGTGTGGTAGCATTTGGCCCTTATGGAACTCAACAGCACTGAAAGAAAAATGGGAACAGTCAAAAATAATATTTCAAAATGAGAGCAAAGTACACATTAGAAACACCTTGAAATATAGTAAAGGATATAAAACAGGACAGTAAAAGAATCATAAAACTGCTTCACTTGCTATGTAAAGTTATTATAATTAAGTTGCAGTATATTGCAACTGCTCCAGCTTTAAAATTGTCTTCAAAGATTCACTGAAAGTTATTTACAGCAGTGTAAGCATTTTTTAGTTTTAAAATACCAAACTATTTTCTAGTAATATGGGTTAAATAAAGAAATGCCAAGAACTGAGTTTCTCGCTATGAATTTTAATTTTTTTTCCTTTCAACCTTCATTTTTATATGATAAATTAATTGAAACTAAAACATCCTCATGGGAAAGTTTTGGCATCTGTTCATACAGATAAAAAACTTCATGGAAATGGGTTACTAGTAATATAGGAAGCAGTTGTTCTGTTGTATGATAAATTATGTAAGGAATTACCAAAGCCTGAATAAAAACCAGAATCAGTTCTCCCTGGTTTAGGTCTACAGTAAATGAAGAAAAAGAAGTTGAGGAAGAAATAATTTAATGAATACTAATAGTAGGCTGAAACTCTGAAAACATCCTTATATGGTAGCGACTTTCTCTTCCTCCCCTGTACTGCTTCCAGCAAGGCTTAGTAAGGATTGTTGCAGCTAGGAAGGGCATGAGGGACATAATTAAACCCTAAGGGCTAGGGCAAATAGTTATGAAGGCTGCTGCAAGTCATGGGGTAGGAAAGTACTTTTTTTCAGGCACTGGCAGACTGGCTTGCTTCCTGCCCCTTGCATTCCACCCTGGTAAGATTTTAATTAATACAAGTGGAATAGAGTGGAATTACAGTGGAAGTATTCCTGATTACAGCAGTAAATTAAATAAGCATTACGGTATTCAAATTCACTAGTGATGCCCACAGACAAAAAAAAAAAAAAAACAAAAACAATCAAGCAAACACACACATGTCAAGTAGCTACTACTGCACCCCCTGAAAAGCTTCAAAGTTTTGCCAGTGATATGTTGGAGAAGAGTCTCCAGCAGCTTGATAAAAGAGTTTCATGGTGGACTACAACTCTTGTACATAATTTCAGAGACTCAAATATATTGTTTATATGTGCCAGAAATTTGATAATCTCAGATTTTCTAGGTGAGATTTTTAACAAGAAAGTTAGAAATACTTTTAAGATAAACACTCCATCTTCACATAAGGTGTCCAGAATGACAACAGATGAAGTCTCTTCGCATGCTCAACACAATTCAGCAGTGTGTGCTCACAGTCTAGAAATCTGCTTGTATCCCAGGCTGCATCCAAAGCAGCATGGGCAGCAGGGCAAGGGAGGACATTCTGCTCTTCCACTCTGCTCTGGTGAGACCTCACCCGGAGTTCTGCATCCAGCTGTAAGGTGCCCAGAAGAAAGGCATGGACCTGTTGTAACAGGTTCAGAGGGGGCAACTAAGTTGATCACAGGACTGGAGCACTTCTGCTATGAAGACAGAATGAGAGAGTTGGAGTTGTTCAGCCTGGAGAAGAGAAGGCTCCAGGAAGACCTTATAGCAACCTTACAGTAGCTAAAGGGGGACTGCAAGAAGGCTGGAGAGGAACTTGTCCTATGGACACATAGTGAAAGGACAAGGGGAAAATGGCCTTAAGCTGAAGGAGGGTAGATACTAGGAAGAAATTCTTTGCTGTAAGGGTGGTGAGGCACTGGAACAGGTTTCCAGAGAGGTTGTAGACTCCTGATCCCTAGAGATGCTCAAGACCAGGCTGGATGCAGCTGTGGGTAACCTGGTCTACGGGAAGATGTGTTTGCCCACGCAGAAGAGTTGGGACAGAATTATCTTTAAGGTCCCTTCCGACCCAAACCATTCTATGATTCCACAATTCTCTAATTTTTTAGGGCTTTGGAAACATATCAGTGAATGGTTTATGATCCCAGAGGTTTGTCAGAAAATGGAGAAGCAAGTAAAAACTTCTGTCTTTAAGAATGTTTTAGACATAACATGTCACCTCTTTCTCCATATACTATTATGGACAATACATTATAGCATTTATTTCATGACAAACTAGCTCTTTTAACATTAGTAGTGCTAGTCAGAAAGAATATGGTAAAGAACTGAGCAAGCTGATTTGTGGGAAAGAAAGAGGCAACAATTTTCATGTTACAATAGTTACACAGTACTCTGTCTATTAAGAAAACACCATTTTCACCAATCAGCCTGTAAGTTTCTAGCAACAGAAAACAAAAAATGTGACATGCTTTGTTACTGAATGCACTCATTCCTGCCCATAAGAAAGCAAATTTGCTCAGAAATACAGATATGTGATTTATGTTCCCTTGGACTTAAGGGCAAGATGCATTTTAGTTTATACCACTCTAATTTTATCCTGCAAATGGCTCTGAGATACTGCTATCATTCAATGTGCTTTAGCTTTTGACTTGACTTTTGATTTTTGTCCCTACAGCTTCTCCAGTTAAGTAGCATATCAACTCTCATACCTTCATTATCTCATTTGAGAGGTGATGTGCACAATGGTGTAGCAGGAAGAACTGTAATTTAATTACAGTCCTTATACTGCAAAATGTAGTACATGGAAAATAGCTTTGATGTTTTGAAAGGCACTAGGAAGGTGGTAAGATGGCTGGTTTTTTCAGTCATGCATTTGTGTTTTTTAATGCATGCACAGGCAAAATGAGAAAAGATAATGTGCAAAGAGAAGTTCAAAAGGAGATTAGTTTAATATTACTTTCCACAGTGGAGAAATAAAAAGGAAGGGAACAAAACAACTGTATTTGAAGGCCAGCTCACAACTTAAATATTTTGAGTACTTAAGATGACTGTTTATTACAAGAAAAAAGGAAGGTAGAAACCAGACACAAATCCCTTCCTAAGTAAAAAAAAATCCCAGAATGCCACATACATAGACTAAGCATGATTCTGTTGTGTGATATATAGTACAAAGTCATATCAACATAGGGTTCTTTTCATTGTAAAATAATGTGCTTCATATAGTTAGAACCCTTCCAACATGGAAAAGATTTTGCATATATTCCTAAAAATATCTGTGCAGAAATTAAATTTTGGGAGCGGTAAGAATTCAGTATGAAACAAATATTACTAAACTATTCACAGTAGTGCCTCTTTTTTACTTTTATTACCACATATATAAGAATTAAACTTCAGTTGAATCCTAAAGTTGTTACAATTTGAAGAGACCTTTGAAGGTCGTCTACTCCAATCCCCCTGCAACAAGCAGGGACACCTTCAACTAGACCAGGTTGCTCAAAGACCCATCCTACCTGGCTTTGAATATTTCCAGAGACTGAGCATCTGTCATCTCTCTGGGTAATCTGCTCCAGTGTTTCACAACCCTCGTCATAAAAAATTTCTTCCTTCTATGTATCCTGAATCTTTTAGTTAACAACCATTTGTCCTAGTTCTATCCCAGCAGGCCCTGCTAAAAAGTCTGCCCTAGTCTTTGTTTTAGGTGCCCTTTAAGTATACTGAAAGACAACAAGTTCTCAGCTTGTCTTAATAGGAGAGGTGCTCCCACCTTCTGGTCATCTGGGTGGCTTCCTCAGGACCTGCTCCAACAGGCCCCTTTCCTTCCTGTGCTGAGGACCCCAGAGCTGGACACAGCTGCTCTCACCAGGGCATAGCAGAGGGAGAATCATCCCACTTTGACCTGCTGGCCATGTTGCTATTAATGCAGCCCAGGAAGCAACAATAAAATAAATCAAGGAGCAATACCAATGCCAGAGCAGTAAAAGAAAAAAGGTGACCGATTCACACGTTATTGTCCACCCCTCAGAAAACCCCTGGCAATACCCTGACCCCCCACTGCCTCACAACCCAACCCAGAGTGGGAACCCTCCCATCCTCCCCAGAAAATTACTTAAAGGGTACAGAATCACCTCCTAGCCATGCCCCTCCTGGCTACTGCAAAAATTAATCCTGCCCTGGCTGGATCCAGGATTCTGTGTTTTAGGCACTACAGCAGAAACCCTACCATTGGCAGTGGTACTTCTTCATCTCCCTATAATCAGAAAACATTTACCACATGAGGGCATATCAACAGGATTCTACTGACTTTCAACACATTGGGGTCCTCCAAAATGCAACAGACAACACAAGCTAGACCAGGCAGCAAGAGGAAAATGTAAGACCATTCTCCTTTACATTTGCATACGTCTTTCCTGACACAAGCCCTTCAGTACCCACATACAAGCTGAATTTCCACTTGCAATGGCAGGTTTATCTTGGATTGCTTTTAATCTTTACTCATAAATCACAATAAACAGAAGGAAACTTCATACTTCCTCCTGCTGTTTTTACATCCTCATACTTTCAAACACCAAACAGCATTATTCAAGTGAACATGCCTTAAAAATTATGGTCTTTGGTAAGGTCAGCTGTGCTGTATTCTTTAAGAAAGGCTAAAGAATTAAGATGCCCGAAAGTAATAATTTTTGTTCAAAAAAAAATTTAGCTTATCTCTTAATTATCATTTTCTTCAGTACAAATATTGAAGATGTGAAAACAAGATATTATTCTGTTTACTGAAAGGCTAGGGAACCTAAGGTTCAAATAAGATTAATGTATTGTGTACTAAAGAATTGCTGCTCTCCTTAAGTCCATGGTAAATGTGACAGTCCTTTTTTTTAAGCTCATGTAAATTGTAATAACCTCACCCTCAGATCAGAGAATGTCTGAAAATTGATTGAATTAACTTGAGCAGAGGAGGGGGAAGGTGAATTACAAAATTTTACTTTTCACTGACTTTGGTGCTGTATCTATCATACTGGAAAAAAAAAATGAATTTTCTGAACTTGTTATGCTAACAAAAATTTTTGAGGAGTGTTGACTTTTTTCCTAAATTTTGTCATGGAGAAATTAACAAAACCCGCCTTCCTTTTCCAGGCACTTCTACTGCTTACGTAATGTAAGTTTTCACTGGTAAAAATTCAGTCTCTGTTACAGATGCTACACAACCATTTAGATATCTAGCCTGAGCGAGCTACTAACCTATCTTTTATTCTTGCCTTGAATCATAAGACTTTGCTCCATGCGGCAATTGGCAGATCCAGCTTCAAATAACCCAGAAGATTTATAGAATTTCTGGAAGCAGGTAGAAGGGTGGCTGCCTCAATTGAAAGAATACTTAGCATGACAGTGAGCTGAAAAAATTGATGCTCAGTGAGTTGATGCCTATTCATCTTCTCTAAGAAATGCTGCCTGTACAGCAAATACACTGTACTCCACAGGATAACATGGACATCTGGCCTCAGGACTCATGATGAATCCTCCTGAGGTCAGATTGCCCAAGAGCAAAAGCAATCCTCTCGAAGCTCTACAGAGCAAAGTCCCAAAAATCTTACATTGCTAACTCATGATAAGACATGATTAACAGACATCTTGATAAAATCTGTCAAGCAGTAGTTTATGACAAAGTCCTTTCAATGAATACAAAATATTTTAACAAAAAACCTTTAATGACAGTCAAATGCTTATCTTTGTGATAATAAAGTAACAGAAATTGAGAAATTAATTAATACATTTATGTGTTTGTTACATTTTTAATGTAAATATGGAGATTCTTTCTGCTCTTTTTCTTGTTCTTTCACAATAAAATTCTAATGTTTCCAATGCTTATGTAATAACACCCTCATCTGTAGCTTCCATTCTGCCCTTCTTCTCATACCTCTTATCATACTTTTTTCATTCTTGATCAGGACACTTCTCAGTTCGAAAGTGTCCATTTTTTTAGATGTAGACTATCTTTCTCAGCTCATTACACCAGAAAGATTGTGCACAGAAGTTCAAATAGTTTTTTGCCTATAAAGTTATTTGTGATTTCTTTTCTGCATGGCTTCTATGGTACCAAGAGAAACAATGGAGAAATATGAGAATAAACGCAGCATTTAAGCAGTAGTTATACTTAGAAAAGAAATTACATTATCCTCCACTAATGATCATCCACAGCAGCTGATCTGACCAAGTAAATGAGTTCAAAATATCTTTATCTACAATTCAGTAATGTTTCTAGACAAAATACCAGTCGAATAGTTGAAATGTCATCCTACCCAGAGTCAGAGTTTACGCAGTTCTTTGTGAAGTAAATGAAGTTAGCTAAATGAGTATAATTTTGGGAAGGAATAGAAGACCATTATGGCCATAATTTAGGGTTCTTTTTTTTAGAAGGACAAAGGCAGTCTTCTTGAGGAAAGCCCGTTAAAAATGGACAAACTGAGATGAGGTTGCAAAGTGCCAGGGCTGCAAGTGAAAGACACAGAAGTAATAGCTGCATAGTACAGAGAAGAACCACACAGGTCTGCTTTTCTGGCGTACAGTTTATGTGCGGGAGACAGATTTGTAGGAAACAGGGTACACTACAAACACCACCTCCGAGTTTACACATGTCCCTGCTGACTCATTTAGTTTCTGCTTGAGCTTGGTACTACCAGTTAACAGATCTCAACTGCATGTTCCCATCAAGTAATACTATTCATTAGAATATCAGTTCATCCTGGAGAAAGCTTTGGCTAAAATAAGAGATGAAACTCACACTGTATCACTAAGAGAAGGCAGAAGGGTGAGCGACATATGAGTGAAATCCATTCATAACAGAAAATTGAAGCCACTCTGATGAGAGTACCTAGCTTAGAGGAGAGATAAACTATGCTGGTACTTTGTCATTTCTATAATTCATGATGGCAAGACCATGTGGCCTCTATATGACCACCTTGTATTCTTCTATTCTCTGTAGTGTGCAATTTTGTACCAGCTAACCAAAGTGTACCAACTGTATACAAAAATGTTGCTTTCTTTGACCAGGTAAGATGTAGATAAAGGTCCACCTATGTATGACCACTGCTAATCCAAGGTTCTGCAGATCTAACCACAGGAGCAACTAATTCGGTAAACAGACTTATGAGGGACAAGAAATTTCTCAGGAGAAGTCAGCAGGGTTCACTACATGAAAGTGCTTGACTAACATGATAACAATAAAGTGATGCACGTGGAAGATGAGGGGAGAGCAGTGTCTGACGCGTTTCTAATGAGCCGTCAATAAGGCCTTTGACCGTGCCTCTCAGAACAGCCTCAGGCTGTTGCTGTAGGGGCTGGATGGGCTGCTGTGGGTGGATTGAAAACTGGATGAATGGACAGACCTTGAGGGTGGTGATCAGTGGTGCAAAGTGTAGTCGGAGGCTGGCAACTAGAGGTGAACCCCGGGGGCTCTGTACTGACTCCAGTCCTGTTTAACATCTTCATTAATGGTCTGAATGATGGGGCAGAGAGTAGCATCAGCAATTTGGCTGATGACACAAATTTGGAGGAGTGGCTGATAGGCCAGACGGTCGGGGCTGCTATGCAGAGGGATCTTGACAGGCTGGAGAAATGAGCTAACAGGAACCTCGTAAAGTTGGGCAAAGAGAAGCACAGAGTCCTGCAACTGATGAGGAACATCCCCGGACACCAGTATATGTAGGGGGTCACCCAGCTGCAGAGCAACTTGGCAGAGGTGTGAGGGTGGCCAAACACTGGCAAAGGCTGCCCAGAAGGGTTGTGGAGTCTCCATCTTTGAAAATAATCAAAAGTTGTCTGGACATGATCGTGACAATGAGCTGTAGGTCACCCTAGGTGAGCTGGAGCATAGGACCAGATACTGCACCTTCCAACTTCAACAAGCCTGTGACACTATTATTTTATGATTCTGTGAACTCTATAGGAGACCCAGTATCCAACGGTTTTCCCCAGTTCACTACTGTCCCAAATTCATTCCCAGAACTAAATAGGATGGAATAGCTTAGAGTTAGAATTATTTCAACAGAAAATCTGGATATTTAATTCAAACCAGGTCTTAGAGCACTTCAAACTCTAGACTGTGCATAGACAAAAGAGCAAGCATTCAGAGACTGCTTCAGTCATTCTGGAATGAGTATTTTAACCACTTAAACCACTAAGTAGCATTTATTAACTGAATTTCCTAAGCATATATCTAAGCTGCCAAGGTCTGAAATTTTACATCTAGATATTCACCAGTTTGGTATTTCACTGGAGTAGCATTGTAGTATCTCCAAACTATACCTATATTTAGTTTTATGTATGATCACATAACAACTCTACCTCCAGTACAACTGTTAATGTATCAATATTAACATAATATTAACATAAAGCTATCTTATACTAACTGGGATATTATATAAATATTCCTAGTCACTATATATATAATATTATTATATCACCAAATCAATGAGAAAATATTAATTTTAATAAAGCAGCTAGCAAGTCTCTCCATCAGTTTACAATCTATTTGCACCTGGGAGATTTTCATTGTGAAATCTGTCTCAAGACCTTTACAGGTTTCTTAATATTTTCCTCAAAGCTTAACTTATGAAACTGGCTGAATCCATAAAGATACTAGTTCAAACTATCCCCCCCGCCCCCCCCCCCCCCCATTTTTAAAAAATTGTAATTGAAGCAGAAATAATCATAGCGACATGTTTTTGAAAACCAATCTACAATCTACACTGAGATTTCCTTCCCTGGTGTGTGACTACTGCTATTTTATATTTGACTTTGGCAAAAACTAAGGCATTTTTTCTTTCAATAGATAAAAGCAGAACTTCTCTCCTAGGCACATTTTAATGAATCCTGAATTACTGCTTCTATTTTCATTTAATGGAAGGAGAAAACTCTCCAGATCCAACTGCTTAAAACACCTGTTATTGTAGAGGCCTTTCAGAATACCTTTCAGTTTTCTTCCTCCATGACTGAACATTAAATATTCGCGCCTTAATTAAAAGTGTTTCCACTTGATGTCTTGCATTCCATCTTGATCAGCTCTTCCTTGTCAGCCTGTAGTTTCAGTATTTATGACTTTACAGTGCTTTACATAGCAGCCAACTGGGTATCAAGTCACTCCTTCCACAGGGGTAAATACTCTGCAAATTGCTTTACAAAAGGAAACAAAGTATTGCAACACAGTCAAACCACCATGCTCTGTGGTTTACCAAGACCGTTTTAAAGGTCTCTCGTTTTTAAACGGTTGCCACTTGACAACAAACTGAATAACAATTAGAGACTCTAGTTCTTCAGGCCATTAGTCTAACGTCACTGCTGCAGAGAAGAGAAAAATCAGAGACATTTTCCTGAAAGAAAAAAGAATACTCAGGTAAGAAATATTCTTCTATGACTTTGGACTCAACATTCCATCTTGGAATAGAGCAAGCCGTACAAAAGATACAGAAGAATTAAGTAATCCACTAGCCCTTTAATTCAGAGCCATTAAAACTCCGGTAAATAGCGGGGAAAAACTCTTTTAGTTGGATTCCAAACATTTCTTAAAGCAACTTGTAGTAAAACTACTGATTTTTGTCAGGCTTCTGGTTGTACGTGTCAAACAAAGTAATAATTCAGGATTTACAGTACCAGCTTCCCTGCTAAACATCTCTAACACACAAAGGTCCACAAAAAACAAAGGGGGACCTCAGAGCCTTTCACTTGAAGTACCTCTGTACGTCTAGAAGGATTTGCTGCTTGGTCTTATTTCTTGTGGGGCTGTGGTCTGCTGCATTACCACATAAGAGATTTACAGTCACTTCGGGGGTTTGTAGATCGATCTTGGTAATAAGTGGCTTGAGCTCTGAAGACAGTAAATCAATGGTTTCAACAATCCTAAAACTACAGTATTAAAAGGATTCCATTGTTCTGCAGAGAACGCTGAGCACTTTGCACACAGGTGCCTGAAAGTAATTGATGGCAGAGATCCTTCCTTAGGTATGCATGCCTGAGCTGCATTCAATTCAGGGCCATTCTCAAAATGCCATTGTTTTCTTATGTAATTCACACAAGTTGCCATTGTACATTTGCTATTTTGCCAGGGCATGTAATCTGAATCTTGTCAAATTATACTATCCTGATATCTTCTTCCCTGCTCTAAATAATTAAGACTTGAGACTTGCAAGACTTGGAGGGGGAGGGGGAAGTATATGTGTGTTACAGAGAGACAGGAAGTATAGGAAAATTATGACTAAGGCACAAGAATAAAATGGAAATAAAATGTGGGAATAGGCAGTCACAGATTATAAATTTAATAAAAATATGGCTTACACAGTTGTTCCTACCATTGGAAATGCAAAGCTATTATTCAGTTTTGGAAATATTATCTTCAGATGCCTAAAACTTATAAAATGTTAGAGACAAAAGGTAATGCTTTAAATGATAGAGATTTTACAATACTTAACATTCCTAGCTCACAGGTATTTTAAACAGCACTTTGGAAAAGGAAACATAGCATCGTACAGAAATGAAGACACTGCAGATATATAACAGTTGCCAGCACAATTTTATAGTGTTTCTATCACAATCCGGGGAGAAAATGCATATGCCTCTGCTCTAAGTGTGCTAACCTGTTTCAGCTTCTACTGACTTCACAATAAAGGTAAAAGAAGCATTTCCCCCGTCTTATCTTTGTCAGGATATGGGGTAGGATAGCCAACTCCAGACTTCTTAAGTCACAATGTAAAGACTTTTTCCATATTATCACTTGCTAATGAAAGCAACCTTTAACAAGATCTACAATCATGATGAGGCTGGTAGTTTAAACTTTGCAGGATCTGGTGATATCATCACCTTTGAATCTCTGACTCCATTTTCAGTTAAATACACCCAGTAAAGTTCTGCTAAGCACCCTTCAACATTTTTTCTAACTATGTTACTGAAGAATTGCCAACAGAAGACCTAGTCTCACTTTTTTTTTTTTATTTTATTAAAACAATACCCTAAATCACTTTCTCTGTGTAACTGACACTTTTCAGTAGCTAGAGTGCCAGGAGGAAAAACTTTGGAGTCAAATGGGCTTTTGTTATGACAGTTTGCTTTGGAAGGAGGGTTATTGATTTCTTCAAAGAAAATATTGCCCCAGGAGTCTAAATTAGATGGGTGGTTAGACCTGCATTTCACAGTTCCTTCTCTAGCCCATCCCTAACATGCTTAAAATTCTCCACAGCAATTGTTTGTGTTAACAAAATACTCTAAAGAGGTCCTTTCTCAGGGTAGTTTGAGACATTGTGAAGGAGCCCAGGCATGCAGAAACTACACTGTTAGTGGGGACCTATATCTCTGGGTTTAGAGATGCACCGTGCTCTGCAGCTTGTGTCCTCCTGGGGTCTCAAGAGCTGATGGACTCAACAAGTCCATCTGACACAATATCTTCACCAGCCTTCTCCTAAGTGGTTGTTCACTGTTATTGAATAATTTCGTCCTCCCTCCTCCAAAGCATTGTAGCATTCCTGAGGACAGATTTACCAGCTGGATTGAAATTTCACTCCCACTTTTTAATTTCATATATAAAAGCCTTTAGAATTAGAATTTATACGCAACAACACAGAAACTAAGGAAAAAACCCAAAACCTCAGCATAACCTATACCAACAAAAACAGTTGGCAAGAAGTTTGACTCAGATAATGAAAAGGCTATGTACCCTTCCTCGTTCCTGTTCATAGTCACTCTCCCACCATTTCTTTCAGTTGCATATCTGCATACACTGAGCAAATCCAGAGGGCCAGACAGACAGAAAGGCTGCTTTGTAGGGCTTTTTTTTACTTTGGGACAATTACCTATTCTTCTGTAAAAAATGTTGAAAAAAATGTTATAAAAATATTGGAGTACAGAAAGGGATTTAATCTGCAAAAAGGAATTTTACAATTACCCCAAGATAATCTCCAATGAAGATATAAATACATTCTCTTTCTGTTTCCTAGGATTCTGAACTAGTATAGAAACATGTACTAGATATCCCCCAAGTAGAAAGCATACATTTTCTTTTTTTTTTTTTTTGTATTGACATGGCCTGAGAAATACTGTCACAAAATTGTATACAATGTTCAGTGTTAAAAAAAATCTTCTCTGAGCCATTTTTAGCTTCTGAGCTCATTATTCCTTCCTTTCTTCTATTTGTTTCCAAAGTTTTCTGATCTTCCACCTGTTTCTACCTCTTTCTGTAGAGTCTTTCCTGCTGAAATATTGTTTGTGTCTTCTATGCATCTATTTATTCAAAGTTTATTTCCAAGATGTTATCCATGACAGACATATAAAGAAGAAGAAGAGCACATGGCCAAGTGAGCTTAGAAAGAATGTGAGAGTCTGGTCAGTATACAAGTGTCTTTCATCTTAAACCAGACCTATATTGTGTAAGCATGTTGCTTAAAAATGGTACATCCTTTACCTACAGCAGGAAATGTCTGTACTGACTGTAGCTATAAAGGCATACATGTGTGCATTAGGAGGTTATTCTTTTTCAGTGGTATTGCTTATTTCATCTGGAGCACTGAGATACCAGTGCATGCCTGAGCTGCAGGATGTGATACTGAGATACCAGGATGTGGACTCCTGAAGTCCACTAGGAGGGCCCTCAGCTGTACCTCATGTACCTTCTTCATGTAGATAAGGTGACTTTCTGGCTTAGATTTACAAATGTAAGTAGTTTATTGGCCCTATCCCACAAGGATACTCCTCTGTAGTGATAAGACAGCCTACCAAAAGAGGAAATAAAGATCATTAGCCAAAGCAGAACATTGTGAACCTTAAGAATGTTTCACTTGAAGGGAAGAATGAAGAGTTGGAATACTTCAGATTAAGAGGATCAAATCAAATAAGTTAGAATATGTTAAACAGTAGACTAAGATGCATCAGAAGCTTTGTGGAAGGCACAATTTTTTAAATTTCTATAATGCATGAAAGCCAATTGTGTGAAGACTCTTTTCCACAGTTTCATTTACAGCAATATTTAGAGTTAATCAATAACTACACCAAACTAAAACTAAAAGAGCTGTTTCCTTCTCCAAAAGCCCAACACTAGGCACTTCCTCATGTATTTGGGATACTTATGAAATTTAACATACAATAGTTTATGTTGGAGAATACCTTGTACACAACATGAACATCAAGCCCCAGAAAATCTGAAAAAATCTCCTAATACAAAATGCTTCCTAAGTCATATAACATCATGAACTGAAACTTGTTTTTTACAAAACCCCTGAACTTCCACAGAAATGAAACAAAACAAATCTTAAAAAAAAAACCCAAAACAACAAAAACCCAAATAAACACAAAACCACTAATGCTATTCTAATTCAAGAGAAAGCAAAGTATTCTCATATACCTTTATCCCCAGGTACCAGCTGTAATTCCTAGAACACTTTCTGCTGACCCAGTTGTTTATCATCCATCAGAAAAATAACTCCCAATCCCTGTAGCCATGGAGAAGAGAGCTTGCATGTGTAAAAACAGCTCCTTCCCTGCTGAAAAACCCACAGCAAAACCAGCACCTTCACTCCACTACAACTGACCTGCTTCAGGTGGTAAAGAAACCCAAGGACAGATGTTCTATATTTTCTTTCTCGGTTCTTTTCTGTCTGCTTTTTGAAAATGTAAACTTTCTTTGATCCAGCACAGGACTTTTGCAATTCAAAATCATCTCATAGATTTCTGATCTACTTTCCAGAACCCTTGACTCACCAAGGCAGACAGAAGGCTGAAAAGCTATTTGTTCTTGAACACCTTCATGATTTCATTAAGAAGGTGTTGAACAGTGAGTGTACATTCTTGCTTTTCTGTGTGTTATTTGTGACTGGTCGGGAAAGCATAGACATTTGTAGGCTCTCAGGAATACAGCAGTTATCCATTTCTTCTTCAGAAACTATGCCCAGAGAAGTGTAGCATCAAAAAATACAAATGTGAAGAGAGAAACAAACAAAGCTTGAGAGCTTTGGGGAAGAAAAGTGATGGAGCTGATGATAGGTATGATCTACTAATGAGTAACATGCTCTGTGCAGCTGTGAAAGTAGTACAAATAATTTAAAAACAGTATGAGCACCACTCAGCTCATGACAGTAAGTGCTTTATCATGAGTTTATATCAAGGACTTCATGGTTAAATGGCTCATATTAATCTCAACTAATCTCAATCCAGGCCATTGCAATTTAAATACAGTACAATCTTAACTGTCCTGTTCTTGGGTTCAGTGGCTTTAGACACAAACTGATATGGTTGTGCACCACTAATATTACACTGTACAACTGGGCCACATGTACCAAACAGCAAAGCCTAAATAGCACAAGGCCTTAATAACTATACTTACTTAGAAGAGTATCTCAAAAAGAAGGTTCACACGAGCAGCCTGTTTATTACTTTGTTCAGCACAGTTTTATAGATACTCAGTGTTGTCAGTTGTTTCCTGTATATGGTTTCTCCAGCTTTCTAATTGCTATAATTCATCAATAAAAGTCAATTAAAACATAATTGTCTCGTATGTAATCTAGGTGATGCAGCACCTGTCTGAAGACAAACTATTTGCATAGTGTAGTCAAACAGGTTCAGATAGAGGTATTTAGTTATATATCTATGGTTAATCAAATAAAAGCCAAGATGCAAATACTGCTGGAAAATTATGTACAATATCACCCCAACTTGTAACACACTACTCTTTAAAATGCTTTTTTTGGGTTTGGAGACAGGATTTTCCATTCAGGTCTTACTATGCTTCTCTTATGTGCTAGACAGGATATACCTAACTATACCTGTTTACATCTTTCATCCTCTGTGGCATGAAAAATCTATGGAATGTGATTCTGGTATAGCAAATAAGTATTAACAGTACAAGTTCAGAAAAGTCCTCAGTAGGATTTTCAGCTGACCTTCTGACATGAGACTGATTATAGAAAAGATTTATTTTAAATGAAAATGGCATTTACAGTATCAGCCAAACTGGAGATGTGTTTTTAGATATCCAGAGGCAAAAGGTCTGAAAGTAATAGCAGCAATCAAGTAAAACACATTCTAATTAAACAGTGACTTTTCTCGTTCAGCAAACTGTATTATTCATACAAGATTGCTTTTGGAAAAGTCACAAAGTTCAGAACACAAGAGTTGCACCATTCATATAAATTTATTTAAACCACACTGAAGTTAGGCAAAGTCCTGGCTTTTCACTTATTCCAATTTCTTGAAGAAAGTTCTGGGTGCTCTAAAGCTTATATTTTTTTCAGCTACATCAGATGGTCTGATAATACGTGTTACCTTTCTCTATAAAGGATGCTCTTTCACTAACCCAGCAATGCACCTCAAAACAGAGATTGCTAAGCTCATATGTGCAGTTTGCGCTGGTTATTTTTGATGTTACCAACTGATACAGCTAACGACCATAACCAGGAGAAAAGCATATCATAAAGTGCAAGAGATGTTGTGTAAGCAGTAAGGCCCGATTTCTGTTTCACTTTTGCAAAGGGTTTTTCCTAAGAGCAAGAGGAATGCAAGGTCTCAAGGAATTGAAAGGGTTTACAAGGAGTCAGATGCAGAAGCCAGAGTCGTGGGCGGTGAAAATGAACTAGGTAACCTCTCGAGGCTGGTGAAAATCATACTGCTAAGCACCGTGTAGGGCAGTATTATGAAATCAGGACAGAGTACAGTAAACCCCCTGAAAACGGGTCAGCGGACTTATGGTAAGATTTCTTCATTTACGTTGGGTGGGAGAAGGACAAGGGGGAAGGGAAAGGGAGAGGACGTATTAATATGTAACTCCATACTCACCGATTTTGGCCAAGCTGGCCACGAGTACCCAGAGTGCAATGATATACGGCTCCTTGACGTGATCCCATTTGAAAGAGACGATGGCAAAGCTTTGGTTGCTATTCTTATGGCTTTCCGAGCTTCTCTGTCCCAGCGCCGCTGGGAGAGCCATCAACCCCAGGAGAAGCGCCACTCCAGATACCTGCCTCATCTTCAAGGCACACTACGAAATCCTGCTTCCCCTTCCCGGAGAGATCCCGCCTCTTCGGAGGTCCTTGGGGGCGAGGTCCTTGTCCTTTCTCAGAGACAAGCCCGACGGCTCAGGACGGCGGGACAGCGGCGCGCGCGGCCGGCGGCGGCAGGGTCTGTCTCCCCTCCTGTCCCGCCCTGCGCCGGCTGCCCCAGGCGTCGCCTGGCAAAGGACAGGTCAGGGGCTCCGTGCACAAGCAGATGCTTCGAGCTGGGGTCCCGTTGCTCGCCCGCATCTGCTTTTATCAGGCTGTTCCCGATCGGGCGGAGGCGGAGCCTCCCGCTGCTCCCGCAGAGGCTGCCGTGCGGGGACGGCGATGCCCTGGCTTACAGAGCGCCCGGGGGTCGCCGGGCAGCTCCGCTCAGCTCCGCTCGGCCGCGGGGCCGGCCACAGGCTCTGGGCTGTGTCCGTGTGGCCGTGGGCAGCTGGGCAGAGAACAGCAGCGGCCCGGAGCTGATTGCGCTTGGAGCCGGGGCTGGGACGCTCCCGCGGGCATGTCCTAGGGGAGCCCGGGGTCCGCGCCCACACCGGAGCCAGGTGCGCGGGACATCCACAGGTCTCCGTTCGGGCACTTTGGATGCTTTTGTATCAGCTTCCCTCTCCCAGCCCCACTCTCCCGACAGATTGTCACAGAGAAAACGCACTCTTTTCTGCTTCTCAACCTCGAGTACCCTTCTGAGGTCGATCTAGCTCACCGAGGGCACAGCAGCACGTTTCTCAGACCAGCTTTTCCTTCTGTCCACCAGAGAGCACCTCTTCCCACGGTGCTCGGGGAAAGGACACCAGCAGGCAACATTAGGCTTTCCACTTAGGTCTGCTTGCAGCTGTTTATTAAGATGTGCTGTATTAAAAACGCTATCTGTGTGTGTTTGTTTGTTTGTTTGTTTGTTTGTTTGTTTTAATGCTTACACATTGAGACTTTTTAGGAAGTTCTACTCTTCCCCTAAAGCCTGCTGATAACATTTGCCTGCTATCCTGGATGGTCCATGTTATCATGGGTCCATGGTGCTGCAGGCAGACGACCCATGATAATCATCACCTTGCAGTAAAAGGACAGCAAAGCATCCTGTTCCGACAGGCAGAGCTGAGGGCGCCTTTCCACACACCTCAGCAACAGCAGCAGCAACACCTCTCCACTCTTGTGTACTTCAAAACATTCTGTATGCAGTCTGCTCCTTCTGTGACTTTATGTTGTAAAACACTTCCTTTTTGTTTTTCTAACATTAGCTGGTTTTATTAGAGGTAAAAAATGAACAGAACTCCTTTAACTCTTTTAAAATTATTGGAAGACAGAGAAATTATTTTAATTATTTCAATCACTAAGGAGAAAACCTACACACTTTTTCATAGTCATCTGTCCTCCACAGACACTCCATAAATAAATCAGCTAGTTATTTAAATCTATAAATTTCCATGGAATGTTATTGTCATTATTACCTCAAAGCAAGTGCAGACCCCAAATTGGACCAACTGTCTTCAAACAATGAAACATCTTGGGGACTTTCTTTCCTTTTTCGTTATTTAAGTGAAAGGAAATTATATGGGAAGTTTTTAAAGTGGGAGTAAATCAGAAGACAGAATTGGCAAGTCTTTTTTTTTTTTTTTTATGACAGATAGCAAAATATCTCCTCATTCAGTAAATGTTGTAGACAAAGACCTGAAGGATTCTTCAGTGTCTAACAACAAATTCCATCTACATTTTTTTTATCTTTTTCAGATCATGACTTGGGCACCCAAATGTTTAGAATTTGCTTCTAAGTTCTGTCACTGTTCTACAAGTGGCTGTAGCCAATGCCTAAGTAACATTTCTGTGGATTGCCAGTCAAGAGAGAAAACTGTAGCTGGAAGTAGGTAGATCATTTGTGTAACCTGTTGCTGAACCCCATGGAGAGTATTAGTTCCTAGTCATTAACATGAATTCTGTTTGCTGCTATTAGGAGAACCACAAACTTCAGTAGAGACAAGCTGTTGGCAACTTGTTCCAAGTAACCTCATACCACAATTAAACATTTCAGCTGCAGTTAATAAAAGGGCACCACAACTGCCAGTATTCCATCTTATATTCATGATTCTTGTCATATTCAGTTCCAAAAAATGCTGACTAGTTAGAAAAAATCTTTCTATTGAAAGTGCTGAAGCTAGCCATGTTGTCCAGATGGTTATTATTAAATGTGTCATAGGTCAAGAATACCTACAGCAGAGCTAGAAAAATGAGAAAACCTTCTCCAGTGGATCTTTTTTAGAGATAAGTAAAGGCTTGGAGGAGCAGCAGTTGAGATCATGCCTCTGATTGCCCGTAGGCAATGTTCTACCCATGACAACATTAACCAAAGCTACATGACAATTCTGAGTTTGCTGGTGGAGGAAACCAGTATTAAGGAAAAAAAAGTTGTCAGTACCATCTTCTAAAAACAAGGTTTAAAACACTGTTAAAATGCCAACACTGTATTTCTTTTAAGAACAACAAGTTAATAGTTCAAAGTGTACTTGTGACTGCTTATGGAATTTTTTTAAGTTGATGGGGTATCAAATGACTGTAGATATCAGGGAATTGTAGTGTGATTCATTAATATTTCAGCAGGACAGAGAGAGAACAGAGGAAGGGACTGACAATCATGAATTTCCAATAGGTATACCAATACATGTACAATAAACCAAGAGTCCACTGCGTACACATGAGCTCATGTACAAAATACGTACTTGTACAAGAATACATTTGCATATATGTATTTATTATCAGAGTCCATTTTCTTGTGTGTTCTTCATGGAAGCCCTTACATAGTTTCCAATAACCTGACTCTGTATCAGTAACAAAAAACATTGGTTGAGTATTATGCTTGTAATAAAGATATATCACACAACAGCTGATACTTCCTGACTTCCAGAAAGATTGCACAAGGAAAATTTCTACTTACTGAAAATATAATGGTGTTGTGTTCTGAGCCTTCTTCTTCTTTTTTTTTTTGGCAATTGACTGAACTCCAGCATTGCCATTTCTGGAAATACTGTGTACATAATGGCTTAAAGAAAAGAATTATGCGTATCTAAGTGTTATACAAGTAGCTTATATACCCTTCACATGACCTGTGTCCTGTAAAGATTCTTTCTTGGCAATTTTTTAAAAGCGGAGGTAAAAGACAATTTCAGTTAAAAAAAATCCCTAAAATTATATCCATTTTCTCCAGAAAGCACTCACAGTTTTTCAGTTATGCTAATTTAGATGTAGAAGCTACAATTAATTTTTAATATTAGCATTTGCCAAAAATCTGTTTAAGGTGATATGAAATTAAGAAGCACATCCCTGTCAAACTGAGAAATCTCATTAAAGGAAAAATAAATTAATAAATAGCAAATATTTGGCAAGTGAAGTGTGAAAAATCTCCTGATGCAATATAAACCATCATAAATCACTTATTATCACTCCTGTCTTTCCTCAAGAAAATGCACTCTTTTTATATTAATGTCTATTAAATGCATAAGCAGGTTAAGATTTGAATGGAATATAGTTCCAGTATATATTTTTATGCCATAATGCCAACTGTATACAAAGTTAAATAGAATAGTAATTATTGTGAATGGCATTGTACCAATAAAACTGCACAAATTTATGCAGATGAATGAAGAACCACACAAATTTATAGTGAATTTACTTGATTCAACAGCTGACATTTTACCAACCACTCTCCAAGTGAAATGAGTGCTGCTGTGCAAGTTTATGCTGCAAGGAGTTGGACAAATACTGCTGGACTAAGTGATGTTGCAGAGCACTGTGTTACAACATTATAAATATGAACCTCTGAAATTGCATTAGAAAATATATTAATTCAGCCCACAAACATTGCTACCAGTGAAGGTGAAAAAGATGAAGACTAGGGTGAGAATGAATTAATCAGACAGTTGGAAATAGATTTGGCTAGGAAGTAAGGTGGAAGAAGAAATTAGTTGAATTCTTCATGACTCATTTCAAGACAAGACTCACTTTAAGGATTGCAAGTGAAAGGGATTTTTCCCAGAACCTTCATTTTTAGCCTCAAATATTTTTTAAATTGGAAGATATTTTAAGCAGATTGTGAGGTTTTTTTGGTGTGTTGTTGCTATTACTGTTTTTAATTAATCCCCCCATTTATATTATATTAGAAGCTAATCTAGCAGGAGTGGGACAGTACAAATGACAAACTGACACAGCCTATGATTTTCACTAAGGGGAGTCCCCCCCATAAGGGATTATTATTATGCCCTCCCATAAGGGATTGTGTGAGCTCTCAGTGCCATGTACGGTGAAAAGGGAATGGGACAGAAAAAGAAGTTCTTACATATCACCAGATACCTGATAATCTGTGTTTTATAATCTATGTTCAGGAAAAAAACCCACATATTTTTACAAAATGTCATGTGTATTAAAAGTACTCTTTATTTCAGTTCCAATTTCAAGTAAAATTCTTCTATTGTTTGTTAGGACTCTTCTGGGCTTGCTACTAGTCAAAGATGGCCACAGAGATTTTCACCTGTGACAGTTTGCACTTCCACACTTTCTGTCTTGTACTCACCTCATTCCCATGTTATTGGCATCCCACTTGTATTTCTCTGTTCTTTGCTCTCCATGTCTCTGCTGTCTTTCCTTTTCATGCATACCTTCTGTCAATACTCACCAAAAATCCCTACTAGTGAGATTGAAGGAACACTCAAAATGCAATTTGTATATGATGTATCAACCCAATACTTAAGATATTATTCTTTCTCTATCCCTTCCAATTAAGCTTTGTAATTTTTCACCACATATACCCCTTCCAGGTACTCACATCAGCCTGACCAACACAAATGTTTATACTAGACACAAGACACAAGCCATAAAGAGATTGTATTAGCTGATCTTTAAAAATCAACATTTTGTTTTATGCTAAAAAAGCTGGAGGAAGACTGGGACAGAAATGATAACCATAGATTTCAGAGATCCAGTGGGCGGAAAAGGAAAATAAAGGTGCATCTCGGCATTGTTTCTGTGTACAAGTATTCAGCTTCCTGTAGCTTAACCTGAGAGGAAAAGCAAAACAGATTGATTTCTTAGGAAAACCAGAAAGTCTCTTAAATAAAAAAGGCAGCTAGGTAGATAATTTCAATTGCTAGCATGATAATTTTACACTTATTTCTTATGTTTATAAGTAGGCTCTGATGTTTCTTGGTCTTAATTTTAGGCTGATCTATGGAGAGGGAATCTTTCCTTTTCTTGACTCTCCATATACCATGCCTCTGTGAAATCCATCATTCATGATTCCCCTGCCTAAATAAATGTGTGCATGTTCACGTGAAAAAGTTTAGCTGATTTCATCTAAAGCTGCTCCAGATTCAATACACCATCCCCAGTACTCCTGTTTCAGCAGGCACATAAATTGATTGTTCAAAAACACCTGTGACACCTGCAGGTGGAGACACTCTGCCAGCCTTGCCAAAGGCCACCCTGCTGTCCCTGCCCTCCATGAATTATGTGCTGAGGTCTGCTTATCTGGCAGCAACCATTCTCCTGCAGTGATTCATGCTTGTTTCAACTGCGAGGCCACGGGGTGGACGTGGACAATTTAACCAGTATGTGAAAGCCACATGAATAAACTTATCTCCTTCTTGCAATCCAAAGCTAATTCCAGAAGATGGTGGTATACCTGGGCTTGAGGGCACTCAGTAACCTGTGAGGACAGGGATTACTTAAGCATCTTGGATCTGATGATAGTTTAAAGCTATTCCTACCTTTAGGATGCTTCCCAAAGTCAAAATGCCCAACCTAAGCCTCCTCTCTTTCATTGCACATAAAGGAATTTTCCTCTAAAATATTTCTACATCTCAAGGTAGTTGAGATTTTGTGAGTGCAAAACTTCATATGTTTTTTCTTTATCTAAATTGTGATAAAGGGAAAAGTGAACCTTGACTGAGGAGAGGCAATAATCTTATAATAATTTGCAATTCCTTTGAACTTAAATCACATAAACCAAAGAGTCAAATAATTAAATTAATTACGATGCAAAAAAAAAAAAAATCTGCCAATACAATTTATGGCTTAAGGTATTGATTATGGCAATTTTATCAAGAAAAAAGACATAAATGGCAGGTGATACTACTTTGTTGTTGACATGTTCTTTAAAATCTGCTGTTATTTAAGAACGATACATTAGATGTAGTGGTGATTTTTATTAGTTAATTCCAGTTTACTAAAATCCAAACATTTAAATGGAACATACATATTTTTATGAATCTTTCCTTTGGAAGTCTTCGCATGATCAGAATGGTATTCCTGGCTAAAGTCACAGAGGAAGGAGAAACTTCAGAGCTGATAACATTAAGAATCTGCCCAGTTTAGTGCAAAGACATAAACTTGAATTTCATATATTTCAGGTGAATGCCCTGAACATGACTCAGAAGATTTTAACATGGTTCTGATTTTATTTTATTCTGCACCAAAGCAAAAGCAATTGCTGCAACATCAATTTTTGAGGGAAAAAAAAAACAAACAAACTTTCCTCCAGTTTGGGTTATTAAAAACAGTTCTTATATTATTACACAAATCTTCACTAAAAGTTACAATCAATTTGAAGAAGTTTGCCAGTGTTATTTCAAATATCAATTTAGAAGGAATGCTGTACTTGTTTTATAGCCCACTGGACAGTAGTGGAGCAGAATGAGAAGAGACGTTCTGTCGCTACTGGTGTAAAAATTGACAGAGATTCTATGAAGTCGAAGGGCACTCCACTTTGAATTGAGAGAATCTGAACTGGATTGCTGCTTATCTCACTGAAGTTCCAAAGGCCACAAGGTGCAGAGTATACATAGCATGCACTTCCACATTACCAAAATAGCAGCCATAAACTAACTGACTAAGGTCAGTAAATGGGTAAGCAAACAAGCAAGAGGGATGTTGTCCAAATATGCAAAATAATTTGACACAATTATATTTTATAATTAACTACATCACTCTGCTATGACAAATTTTATGGCATCTGGAAGCCTTGATTAGAAATATTATTAGTGAATTTTCAAGAATACTGTTTAGAATCAAAACATGATAACTTTAAACTGAAAACAAGAAAGGAAATTATGAGAATGTTACTCTCATGAAGCTGCACAAAAAAAATTAGTCAGTGGATCCAGGTTATGTTAGGCTAATATATTCTAAACTGCTGTTTCCTACAAAGTCTCATTATTGGATATACAGAAAAATAAGCTGAACAGTTGCAGAGAAGAAGTATTAGTTTCATCTCCAACATGAAAATAAGAATCCACATAGTGGATACTTTGGGAAATCTTTCTAAATTTTTCCTGTTTTACCACCTTGTTGACTCTGTTTGATATGATGACACAGGCATGCATCCAGTTTCAGGAGCTGCTGGAAACTTTTTTCCTGGGACTAAGAATTCAATCCTATAACTTGGCCCCTGGGTGCACATTCTCGCAGTTTTCCTTCTATTTCCTTTTTGGACCTGTTCAGGAGCCATTTCTTACTGCAGTGCTGAAGTGAGGCGACACTAAAATCAGAGGTAATTGTTCTGAAAGGCCCTCGCTAGCTTAATCTTGGTTCAGGACATCATCAAGTTTTATGGACTGTACTCTCATCTTAAAATGTGAAAAGAAACCCCATAGAAGTGCAGGTAATACTGAAGAGAGATACATGATGATGCTATGAAGAGAGATACAAGATGAGACTATGAGGACTGCCCTGGTCACTAAATCCAGTCTCCTAGGACTACAGGCACCACGTTGCATATTTCCTGCATACATTTACCACACATTGTCTTGAAAACTTTATCTCAAACAATTTCTGCTGGTTAAGCATATTCATATAATTTCTAGCATAAACTTAATCAGAAAGTTCCTAACTTATTTATTCTTGTATGAGTATTGTCTTTTAATACTGTTTCTTCTTCTGCTGTTTTTTACCCTTTAAAAGGGTAAAAATACACTTGAAAAGAATTATTAATTAATCCTTCTTGAACAGAGTCAACCAGGACACACAGAAGTGAAGTTTTGCTAAGCTTTGTAGGGGCAGCAATACTTCCTCATCACAAAAATATGGCCGGAAGCACAAGTGAATGGTATTTTTTTTCAATGGCTACATCCCAGAACTTATCACAATGCTCACCCCGAGATCCAATATTATAGGCAAGTCCTACTCTTTTCCATGAATTCTAATGAATGAACCTATAGCTAGTTGATTACTGTATTACTATTTTATATCTTTCTTTTCATTATATTAAAATTACATTAGTCCTCCATAACACCATGTCCTTTCAATAGAGTCTTCCTTTATATGGATGGTGACTCCAAACTTTGCATTATCAGCAATCAGTTGTGGATGTCAAAAGCACTAATGAAAATATGAAACAAGATGGGCTGCAGATTGTAGGGTTGAGATATTCTTCTTTGGGTCTTTTTCCAGCATGATTTTCTTTTTGCTTTTTCAATAGTTGTCCCCAGAGATCCTTGCAGTCTACAAAAAACAGCTTAGCACCTTGACAAGATGAACACTGAGAATGTGGTGCACCTGCATCAAGCTGAGGTAAATACTGACATGTCCTAAGCATATTCTCTGCAGGAGTGGGGAAACAGGATCACACTTGGGCATGAAAAAAATTCTACTTTTCCTCTTGTGCCTCTTGTTTCATAAATGTCTCTTAATTTTTCCTTCTCTGAATCCTAGAACTCATAAGTGTCTATCAAAGTAAGCATCAAACATTATTTTAGAGATCCAGATAAATGTATAGACTTACTGTTCTTGATATTAATATAAAGACAGAGTAGGAAACAGTACATAATTAAACTTTTCATTTTTACTTCTGCTTATTTATGTTTCACTTAACTTTTGCTGTGAAAAGAGGAATCACTGAGTACAGCTAATGCTCCTTATTGATATTCAGTAAAATAATTTTAAAACATTTGAAACTGTGATCTCAATATTCTATGTGATTTACTTACTTCTCCTCTTAAATAAATTTAAAATTTCCTTAATCTATTTTTACATGCCCAGTTTTACCTTTTTTTAACTGCTTGTTTGAGAGAGGCAAATAGACAGGGAGAATGCCACTCAACAGTGCAGTATTCCGTATCTGAGGAAACCACACAAGCTACAAGTTTTTACTTCCCTATTGCCTTGTACAACGACTATGACAGTCCATCTATTAGGTCAGGCAATAAATCTTGGTTTATTCTCAATCAGTTTGCATCACCTTGCATCATCATGTTCTGTGCCACTGACAACTATCTTTATCCCGCTCCTCCATGTCAGAGCAGGAGTAAAAATAACCACAGCCATGTTGAGGCAACAGGAACCTTCTAAGGCAATCAAGTAAGCAAGCTTAGGATCTTTAATGCACTATAAACTGTTGTCCCATATAGATGTGCATACCAGCTGCATATTAAAGTTCTCACTCTTCAGCTAAATCTCTTTGAAACCTCAAGGATGACATATTTGTTAATCAAAGGACACTATTTGATTTTCTGGCCCTACATGAACAGACATCTCAACTTGCTAAGAGAAATTATGATGTCCCAATGTATATGTTGTGTTCCTTTGGTAGAGTCCTTAGATAGAACCTTAGTGGCATTAAAAAGCAGATCTCAAAATGCAAGTAGTGTAAGATAAAAATGTATCTCTCTTCTACATCAAAGAATATGTGTTAATTATTTTGGATAATTACTAGTTAAAAAACATAGTGCATAAGGCACTGCATCCTTGACTACTATAGACTGATCACCAAATCTAAGGATGAATGAAGCTGCTTGTCATATCATCTCTTTATTTATTCTGGTATATAGAGTCTTTAGATAAGATTGAATACTCTGGATTATCAATGGTGGTAGATCTACAAGAAATATTAGTAAACATCTCTGTTTATTATTTTTCTCTTGAACAAATGTGTTTTCTTTCTCTCACATAATAAATTATGGTAGATTAAATTTTGCTCTCTTTATATATAAATCGGTTTATCGTGATTTAGCTGATGGTATTAATATGGGGCACTATTCCTAAAATCATATTTACTTTTCAGTTATATCAATGGAAGTATGTTTATAATGACTTGTAGACTGTGGGAGAGAGGAAAGAGGAAGAGGCCCAAATGTATTTCAGTGGAAGTACGTAATGAAAATTCTTTTAATATTCTTTAGACTACAAGCTACATAGAAAGAAGTCAATCCCAGTCAACTACAATCAAAGCACCTTCAAAACCTGCTGGTTGCTCAAAATTGTAACAGGAATTGGAAAACAGCGTTCAAACAAAACTCCAGGAATAAACACACAGTTTCCTTCCAACAAGAAATACCAGGAGCATAACTATCCCGTTCTTGAACTCCTTACTAAGCAACAGGTACTTGCCACTGTAATGGAACTAGGCGACTGGTCTGAATCAGGGTGACCTTTCTTATATTCTTATGTTCATATCTCATTTAGCTCTAGCAGTGGTGCTTATTAGTAACACTTAACATGAAGCTTCATGTCCTAGAAAATAATCTAACAAAAGAAAAAGAAGCTAAACAGTGTCAGTTTCTCATTACAGGAGAGGTTTCTGAAAGGTCAGAAAGTTTCTGAAATAGAAAGCAGTAGTGCATGAGCAATACAGTTTAAAAAGAATTAAAATCCTCAGTAGGGCTGAGTCTAGACAATATTTTGAATTATTAAACTTTACATAAGCAAGATGAAATTTTAATAAAATTAGGAGACGTTAAAGCCTGGAGAGTTGTAAAAAAATTTAAAAGACAGGATTAATATTTACAGAGCAGAGTATTCAGTGATTTTATTATTTACTTGAAATAATGTGACCCATGCCTACATGAACTGACTAACGTCTTTGCCGCTCCTACCTCTAATTATTAGGATTGTAGTTATGGACTGAGTGATTTTTTCCTGTTCATGAGTTTTGAGTTTATTATTCTACAATTTCACAGAATATTTCCTTGTTCCTGTTATTGATAGGAAGAACAAAAGATTCTGCTGTCTTGTTTCCTGTGTTATTCTACCATGCGTCTCTAGCATATACACTCTTACTCACTTTTCTCTTAAGCCATATAATGTTTTGAACCTTTTCTTTAGATGCAAGTGTTTTGCCATGCTTCCCAGATTCCTCAGTGTGGCTTCATTCTGAATTACTACATCAATATTTTGGAGTGGGATACAATTTAATTTAACCTTATGTTATATACCTCACTATAGTTAAGACCATACTCACTTCAGCATTCCCTAATCAATGGAAAGACACAGGCAGTCCATAGGGAAACTCAGGATATTCCAAAATAAAAATTAACTTCTTTCTGGAGATACCTCTTAATGTTAAAAGTAGGGTTAAGTGGTCTATTTTCATAATTCAGCTATCTCAATGATACTCTTATTACATGAGAAGAATGTGGACTGAAGTCAAAGATAGTGAACAAAATATTCCAAATAAGATTGTAATTTCTCTTTTTCTTCTCCTTTTCCTATTTTTAAAAATAATTCTAATTTCTGTTACACACTTGACAGGGTTGTTTCATTTGGGGGGGTGGTTTTTGAGTTGCCAAGAAATTATTATATAAAACCTGTCAAGAAGATGACAAGATTTACTTCAGAATTTTCTGAGTGGTTCCTCACAGTCATGGCTTTCCCTGACTAGTTTCTGTAATGTAATGTCACTTGAATATTTTAAAGTGTATTAAATTGGAAGTTACTACAATTTAAGTATAGTTGAAAACTTGAAATAGAAAGCACTATTTGCAAAGCTAAAATCTCTTTGGATTTTCATAGTTTTATTAAAAAAATACTTGCATTTTCTTTAGAACTGATGAAAATATTATCCTATTTTAGATCAAATAAGACATTGCTTTAGTTTGCAAACTAAACCACAGTCCTCAGTAAACTCAAATTTTGGCAATGTAACAAGTGCAACAACAACAAAGCCACTTCTACATGTTTTTCTTCCTTGCAGCTTTGAGTAACTTCCCATACATCAAACACAAAGCCTAATGTAATCTTGGTCATTCTTCTCCCTCTTGGGGGTCTTTGTAAATAATATTGCTTTAGGAAATTGAATACAGTAACTACCCCACCAAAGATATCACAGAGGAGTGGGGAATACACACTAAGCAAAAAGATCTGTTTACCTGTAGGACTTCTTTTTCCTCCTCCATGTTATCCCTTTGAAGCTATATTGTTACCTAGCATATTTGAAATGTTTTAGCAGAAACTGAAAGCTCCCTAACAAAAGAAAAATCAGACTTTACTGTTATGACACTTCCTCAGAAAAAGTGTTTTATTGCACTTAATTTTATACTGTATATAAATATACACACATGTATTCTATCACGACCATTAAAATACTTTTTATAGAAAATACATTTGAAAGCAGACTGATAGTTCATGGCAGGAAAGCAAATTCTGCACTTGGGACTCTGTGAAGGCAGACAGCAGTATTTTTGCTTGTAGCCTTTGGCAATCTTTTGCTTGGGATCGTAAATGTATCTAGAAATTAGGGCTTTTCTTCAGTGGTTACCTTTGAATTTCCCTTAAAAAATAATCCGTGTCATATTTAGCTATAAATAACAAAGATGGAAATGGATAGCATATATAAAATAATCATTCTATGGAATTGCCCTAAAATTTTTTTTGAAAACAGAATTAATTGTTTTTTATCCTTTTCCTGCTCTGAGTGTTAGCTTTTTGGTATCTATCTATTAATAAGATAGATTCTGATTACAAACTTATACCTGAGTAGGACCCAGATTCCTTTTTTATTTTCACCAGTTGTTTGTAAACCTTGTGGGATAACTTGGTTGGAAGCTGATTGCTTTGTACTGAGTTCATTTTTGGCAATTAAAATTTATTAAGAATCAAATTGTTCCAGTATTATTCCACTAGATATAGTGGAAAATTAAGTTTTCCTGTTATTGATTGTAATACACAGGAAAATAAATGAAATTTCTCTGATCAGTAGGAGCAGTAATGTTTGGAAAACAAACTTCTGTTATATTAATTCCAAATGTTGATCCCTCAACACATATCACATAATTCTTACAATTTTTGATAGGCCTCTAATTAAGTACAACTTGTTATTCTGGTACAGTACCATGTGAAGAAATAAGTGAGCTGAGTTTTAGCATAATACAGAATAAGTTAATTTCAAAATGTTGCTGCCCAGACTGTTAAAACACACTCTGTTCTGAAACATGTGTGAAATACAAGGAGTTGTCAAGTTCCCTGAAAACCAGAATTTGCTTATTCTTGCTTACAATTGGCTGGAAAAGGTCAGACATTCTCTTCAGTTACTTGTATTCGCAGAACCTGAATCTGTAAGGAAAGTGGCTCAGGTGCCTTGCAGCTTCTCAAGGAACTTAAAGCTCAGTAGCTATCTGTTTTCTTCTAACATATTAATAATCAGAATTGACAGGAACAACAATTTCTCTGGGCAACCTGTGTGGGTATCAAAACCTGCCTGCAGGGTAGACCCCCATCTGCAGGCTGCCCAGAAGCCTCAGACCCATGAAACCTATACTAACACTTCATGATCCGTAGAGTGCAGAGGGAGATTAGACTCTTCAGTGCCAAAGGAAAAAAAGCCAGCTGATGTTCTTCACATATCAATATTTTCTGACAAATTTTTGTTTCACTGTAAGGTTTATTACTAATAGTAGTATAAAGAGGATTTACCAGTGAGTGAGAAGTGCCTATGAAACTTCCTCAAGAGATCCCAGGAAAAGAGAACACTGCATGTTCCTCTCTACTAAGGAAAGTTGAGGTGTGAGCTTATTCTTTTGCACCTCCTCACACACTGAAAAACCACAGCACATCACCTATGAATAGTGAGATATCTCTATGAAATAGGGATGCAGAAATTATCACAGTGTCATTATTTAACAATTCAATAACTACAACACAGTAAGAGCCTTGCTGGCATTTCAGGTTTTGTCAGAGGTTTTTGTCAGCCTTGATACATGGGACTAACTGAATATAATTATTCTCACTTTCACACATCCCAGGTTTTAGGGTAGTTCTTAGCTTGAATGACCCCAGTTTTTGCTGTCAAGATCTAGCCACAGGATGCTAATTTACAAAACTTCTAAGAGTGAAAGGAGATACAAATGAGAGAAAGTCAGAAACCTGGTTTTCAGGTATTAAGGGAAGGTACAGTATAAGCAGTCTGAGTAGTAAAGAAAATTGGAAAAACCTGAGATGAAAAATAGGGACATGATGAACACCGAGCAAAATAAAAACACTTGCTTGGGACAGCAGGAAAATGACCTGAAATAGGAAGAGGTGTGTGTGGCGGCCTAGGGACCATGGTTCTGGAATACACTTCATGTCTTGATGACTGTCCATAATTTGATCTCACTGGGAAGCGCCTTTATACTGATTCTTGTACCTGGAATGGCTCTCTAGTCTCTCAGTAGGTCATTGACGGTAAATTTTGCAATGCTAGAGACTGAAGCTGAGAACAGAGGCAGACACAATATAAATAAATGGTTTTTGCCATTCCTTTCACTGTAAGGTTTGTGATACTGTTGTCCAGTTATTACAGCTGAAGGAGCATATCACATTATCAGACTTAGATGGGGGAGAGAAATATCTTTTTTTTTTTTTTTTTTGGTTGATTTTTACTTTATTTACTTTTTTTTTCTTTTACTTTGTCATTAATGTAAATGAGGAGGTGAATATCTGGGCAGATTTGATGAATCCTGTTATCCATGCAAACTCTCTTCAAACCCAAGAAATCATACTTCCTTTTAAAGGTGCAAGCAGGATTCAATAATCCAAAACTAGTCTTCTACTAGGAGAAGTTGTATACTACTTCTGATACTCTAGAGGAAGAAAAGTCTTCTTCAAAAGTCAATGCATACGTATTTGATTCTTTCTTTTTTATATTAATTTGACCTTACTGTAACTTCATTATTTTCAAGAGAGTTCATCAACATGCGGTTTTACGTTATAGGAAAATGGCTTCTTACTGAATTTTCCAGTCTTTGATTTCTTAACAGCAATAGATGATAGTATTTCCATCCAGTCTTTCTCCTCTATTTAACATCCTCCTGGAACTGAATTGCTTCTGTTTGCATTAGACAAGTAGGCTTTGCTGACTGTTTCTTCTACAGCTGTGGTTCATATCTAAAGTAGCTCCGGAGTCCATTAAGAGCCCATTAATGAAAGCAAGATAGTTCAACCATCCCATTCACACACTTTGTATTTTGTGAATGGTTTACTTGCATTTGGGATTTCTCAGCTGGTTTACTCATAGACATGAGAATACATCTTTAGCAAGCATTGTTGTTTAAACTCCTTTTAGCTGCCACTCTCAGAATAGTTCAAACTGCATATCTGAGTACTACAGCTATCCAACAATCTGGTCTTGTCAGGTAGACATTTTTTGGACAGAAAAAATTACCTGAGTAAACAATTTCTAGACAAGAACAAAACAAAACAAAAACAGGACAGCATCAATTATAAAGGGATCAAGACAATGAAAGGATGAATTTTATATTATTATTAAAAATTGTAAAACTGAAAAATGAAATTACAAAAATAACATTAGAAAATTTAAATTATCCTTTCTTATACTACTCACTGATCAAATAAAAAGGGGTCTTACAGCATAAACAATACCAAGTGGTCACTGTTCACCCATCCATTTCAGTCTAAGGGTTTTTCTTTTTAAAACTAGCTTAAATTTCCTTAGGCAAAGCCTGCACTATGTTTTTCCTTTTCCAGAAGCAAAAACTTTGTTGCTCCTGAGATTCCTGCTATTCATTTGACATGTCCTATTCATCACAGTCAAGTCAGAATTTTGAAAAATAGTAGCAGATTAAGAAATTACTGTCACTGAAGAAAGAGAGGTGTGTACATGGTCTGCTGCAGGAGAAATGAAATAGCACTAAGAACCATTCACTTAAACCTTTTTCAGTGGTAAAGTTTCCCACCTCTTGCTGTAACAGATTAAGAGCTCAAATAACCACAAAGTCAATCTATCTTTTAAAACAACTTTAAATGTATATTATGGAAGTATTCTAACCGGACTGAGATTTTGAGTGAATTACTTCAAATCAAGTCTTATGGCTTCAATAAGCCTAGACAAATTAAAGCACTTTGATGTTGGCATTCATGTACACTCAAACCTTTACTTAAAAATAATGTGTAAAAGTGTCTTGACATATTGTAGGTGTGCTGGGAGAATCTGAGACTGAGAAGGAGAAACTTTTTCACAAACTGCAGAACAGAAAAATAAAGACAAGTGCTTTTACATTTGTGAAAAGAAAAAGGAAAAACATGGTTACTGTCAGAGAGATAAGCCACACAGCTACTTGCTTTAGAGCACCATTTAACAGGAGCACAGTGTCAGGCTGTAGTTTCTGAATCTGCTTGTCGAATATGAAAGCAACTGCTAGTGTTCTGCATCTCACTGGGATCAGCTTCCTAAAGAGAGCCTTCACCTTGCACAGCTCCAGGGCTGCTGCTGTCATTTTCTGGGTTCCAAGACTGAACAAACTGGATGAGCTAATGCTGTTCAGAACTCTCACTGTATCCCTGCACTGTGCTGCTCAACACATCTGCTTCCAGCAATGCTGGGTGCAGACAGAACTTTACGCTGGCACAAGCAGAGTCTATTTATTTGAGTCCTGTGCTGTGTTTAATCTCTAGTGTCCATGTATCCTACTCCTGTGAACTACTCATTAACAAACAAGTGAGAATTACTTGTGAACACGTATGGTTGTCTTTATACTGTGCCCAGGAGGAAAACACTTAAGTGCGTTATTTCTACAGGAACAGAATTACACCTAAACCAGACAAAACACATTACTGCATTTCTTAAAGTTAATACCCAGACCCTTGAATAAAGATCGACAGATGCAATGTGTTCTTTCAGTACCCATTAGTAACTTGGTCAGTAACTTGCCAAAGGAGGACATCAAACTATAGTGTCTTTGCTGTTCAACCACATTTATCTGTTAGGTAGGCTCTTGTGGAGTAAGTCACTTCTAAAAATTACTCCCATTTAGTAGCCACACTCACATTCTTCCTTGTGACAGGATTGTTAACAGACAATTTACAGTTTCTTTTTGTGTGGGCTTCTGCTGGTATTTCAGTAAATCTGCACAAACTGGTACACAAGATAAACATATTTGTCATTCACTCTCACCCTTTTATATTTGTGGGTGGACTTGCTATAAAGACTATTTGCCAAATGGGGGTACTTACTTGTTTAATAATTATTCTGACATCAAAGTGAGACAAAATAATAAGAAATTGCTCTCTAGCTGCTGTAAAAGACCAATACATGGATACTCCCATTAGGGACGTGTCTCTGTATATTATCACCTTCCACTGTGCAAAGTTGTTTACCACTTCATTATCTTCTGTATTTCAGGACACTGGAATATTAATGTTGTCAATGAATCAGGGAGTCCTATTAGCCATAGCCTATGATTAACCAGGGGGAGCAAAGGGCCATTTTATGACCTTTGGCTCCTACCTGGGAATCTCTCTCTGAATAAACTAACTGAAGTAATAATACACGTGGAAGTTTAATAACAACTTTCAGGAAGTTCTAGGATGCTAATTTTCATATTGATTGTATCTATTTATATCTTGTAAGTTCCTTAATTGTTTGTATCAGAAGACATGACATTATGTGAAGTCCTCTCCAGCCTACTTCTCAAGAAAAATACTTATGATGTGCCCCAAAGCTTAAAAACTATGCCTGGTAGAAATGTGCAAAGTGAAAAATACAGGGCATTAACTCCACTGCTTTCAGTGACCATCAGCTTACGACATCCAAATTGCCACTGATACTGCAGATATTAAGACACAGGACTTCCTAGTGCCTGTCCCAAGCCATACAGTAGCTTTGAAATGCAGAATAAACAGGACAAAATGAGTCCTGAAGCAAGTTCGATGCCTATACATGCTTTCTAGTTTCAGGCAGACATATTTTTGCACAGTAAAATTCCTGTAACATAGAAATGCCCCACAGAAACCTTGTAGAAAATTATGGCAAATAAGTAATTATTACTGAATATTGTAAGTAACAAATAGCATGGGAAGAATGCATTCACATTATTTTTGAGCTTTATTTGGTCACATATAGAGTCAATCAAAAACTCCTAGAAGGACTTCCCCCATATGTGATGTATTAATTAATGGTACTATACAATGGCACTAAGATATACTACAACAACCACATTAGCAGCCAAATTAAAATCTGAGAAAATATTGGAAAAGTCAAGATATTTAATTACATTTTGCCTCCACAACCACATACATACAGGAAGCAGAGCAGAATCGAAAGTCCATCAGCCAAACCATGAATGCTTCATGCTTTTATTTATGAATCCTATAGAGAATATGTCTTGGAAAGGGAAAGTTTTCTGCAGCCCGGGTTACCACCATCATTTTACATCAGTTATCTTCCTCTTTTATATTCAAAGCTCAACCCACCTCTGGGAAGGCCAAAGCAGCCAAAAAAAATGCAGTGAAACTAAAATGTCATCTGCATCTTTACAAAACTAGAGCTCCAGAAGCCACAGCATTTCACCTACAACCTAGTACAATAATGCAAAATTGGTTCAGGAATATCGGAATACTGGTCATGCTTTGCTTTGCACCCTTACAGCAGAAGACAGGGCCACCACTCCATTTCTTGGCTGACTGCATACAGCTAAGAGCAGAAATAAAGCCTGAATTTCCTTCTAAAAGATACCCTTGGGCACAGCCCTAAGTAAAGGTTGGTGCTTAACTTCCAGTGGGAGTCACAGGAGGTAATGTGTCCCAGAGCCACACCTCAGGGGCAAAACTTAAATACATTATTTCCTCATTGCTTCAGGGGGGTAATGTACTACTCAATCAGTAGCATTGCCCATCATCTTGTAGCATGTGTGATGTGAGGCTTAGACTGCTTCTCTTCCATGTTTTCTGACTGTCCCTATGCTCTGAGAAGGTTGTGAATGTTGCCATGGAAGGTTGCCTGAACACAAAAAGGAATGGAAGTGAGTAAGAGACAGTCTTTCTTCCACAATTACTTTTGCAAGTGCCTAGTCCAGATAAGTCACCAGAGAACTGGATCTCCAACTGAATTTATACAGACATTTTCCACAAGACCTGGCATTTCCTTATGGTATTTATTAATCTTTTCTACATAATTTAGATTTACTGTTTCTTTGTAATTCCTTATTTTACCTAGCTGTAGGCAAAAGAATAGAAGGCAGTATGTACACCCTGGAAAAGGGTGATCAAAAAAGTCTTGGAGGGAAGAAAAGCATGCTTGCTCTGCTCCTTTTATTTGTTTCATATAAATAACCTTAAAAGAATTTGTATGTTGGACTTTATTTATTATGTGTAAAAATAGTCAAAAAAATAGTTTGCAATATCTTTGGAAGAATTATTTTTTGAAAAATAAAAGAGAAAGCTTATAAAAGGTTGCATACTCCAGTAGAACTCATGAAATAGTTAGAATCCTAGAAGTATTGATTTAACTAAGGTTTTTTCCAAATGCAGCCAGATATCTTAGCATGTAGAAATTTGCCTTAGTTTTTGTTTTGTTGGTTTTTGCTTGGTGTTCACTTTGAAACTCATCAAGCCATAAAAATTCTCCTGCCATGAAGAAAAACTTGCTTCTGTTTTACCAAAAGACAGTGAAGGTACTTCAATTATTTCTATCAAACCTGAATTACTTTCTTTTTTTTTCTTTTTTTTCTTTTTTTTTTTTTTTCTTTTTTTTATTTGCTGTAGTCCACTTGCATTATCTTTAAGGTTTAAACTAATTTGAAGAAGGGAAAGCAAAACTATTCCATTAAGTTTTAGGACAAAAAAGTCTTACAGACACACATCAATTTCCCTTTTCCTTTAAGAAAAAGCTGACTTTAGACTCCCTTTCTATCATTTTTACTGATTCACAAGGTCAATCTCAGCTAAGGAACTCAGCTAAGGAACTGGTTTCTCTGACTTGTTCCTACTATACTAAGTTTTGATAGAACTCAACACCTGCCACTAGTTTTAGAGTTTCTCATTCTCCTGAACTCCACTTCCTTTACAGACTTGCAGAATGTGTTCCTGGGCAAAATTTGGCCCAAATACAATGGGATTCAAAACTATCACTGCTTTAGTTTCTTGTGATAGCCCACTTGGAATACTGCCTTCAGCTCTGGGGCCCTCAGAAGAGAAAAGACATGGATATATTGAAGTGAGTCCAGAGGAGGACCACGAAGATGATCACAGGGACAGAACACCTCTCCAAGGAGAAAAGGCTGAGAAAATTTGAGCTATTCAGCTTGTAGAAGAGAAGGCTTCAGGGAGAGCTTGTGGCAGCCTTCCAGTGCCTAACCAGGGCCTACAAGAAATCTGGAAAGGGACTTTTTACAAGGGGATAATGACAGGACATGAGGTGATGTCTTTGAACTGAAGGAACATAGATTTGGATTGGATATTAGGAAGAAATTCTTTCCTGTGAAGGGTGGTAAAGAACTGGAAAAATTTTCCAGAGAAATTGCAAATACCTTATCCCTGGAAATGTTCAAGGCAACCTGGTTAGTGGAAGGTATCCCTGTTCATAGCAGGTAGATGGAACTACCTGCTTTTTATTCTCAAAGTCACCTGCAACCCAAATTATTCTATGATTCTTTTAAAGCCCAAGTAGTTTCTGAAATTTTGGAATACTGCTTTTGTCTCACCTAGGTGTGGCTCCCTTCAAGATGCACTGTGTTCACTCACTCTTACAATTACACAGAAGGTTTTAGACCTTCTTTGTTCTTTCTATTGATCCTATTCATTCTCTTCCTGATCTTGTTCTTATACTTTGAAACTTGAAAATAGCTAATGAGCTAAATAATGCACAGGGGGCATGAAATCTCAAGTACAATATGGCAGGATGTGTTAAAGTTTTAACATAACAACATATGGAAAAATATATAGTCTGATATTACAATTTATTTTCCTTGTAAATCTGTAAAAGGAATAGAATTGTTATTAATAAACCTGGCTTTGCTTAGTCACATATATGTTCATATTTGTACCAGAACAAAATATACTTCAGACTGATTGAAACTGCTGTTTTACCTGTCATACAGACTTCATGGCAACTGGATAACTAGTACAATTATGGCATTGCAATAGTTATGAAAAGTTATATATATGTATAATAGTTAGGAAAGTGATTTGTAACCAATAGGTGAGGACAGACTTTATAACTAGGTAATTTGTTTTTTTTTAATTTTAATTTTCTGTAAACTGTTGACCTCCATTAACAACAATCGAGGAAGGACACATTTTGATATTTATTTTCAAGAGCTTACCAACTTAGCTGAAGTGGGAGAACTTACAAGCCTGGGCATTGCTGGAGTAGGACCATTCTTAAGAAATGCACCTTTAATTGATCCTCTTCTGAAACTTTTTAATTTCTCAAGTAAAACATGGGAATATGACCTCTTTCTGAATGCAAAATGTATACAATACATTATTATTGTAATTCATGTGCAATATAGAATCATAGAACAGTTTCAGTTGGAAGGCATCTCATTCCAACCCCTTGCCATAGGCAGGGAGACCTTTCACTAGACCAGATTGCTCAGAGTCCCATCCAACCTGACCTTGAACACTGCCAGAGATGAGGCAATCACAGCTTCTCTGGGCAAAATATTCCAGTGCCTCACCACCCTCACAGGAAATAATTTCTTTCTAATACGGGGGGAAAGTCCCTTTCCAGCTTCCTTGTAGCCCCCTTCACATAATGAAAGGCTGATCAAAGCTCGCTCTGGAGATTTCTCTCCTCAGGGCTGAACCACCCCACTTTTCTCACCCTGTCTTTTTAGGAGAGTTATTCCATCCCTCTGATCACCTTCATGGCCCTCATCTGGACTCATTAGCACTAGTTTTATTATGCTCATATCTGTGACCAGGAAAAAGTACAAAATAGTCTTTATTTTGGTGTCTAATTCACTCCAGGTATAAATCTAGATACCAAAAGTACATTTGGATGAGTGGAATGTTCTTACATTTATTTGTCTTTCTACAAGAACCTAAATTCTTTCCCCATACTAGACTTGGTGCATGACAGGAAGTAGTAGATTAAACTTTGCCTGATCTGATGGCACACAACGGACTAGTAACCTCGAAACCAAGATTCTTCCATCAGGTAGATCATCATATCCCTGTTCAAATTCCAGCAAAGACAGAATTTCCTTTATTCATTTGCCATCTTGAGATGAGCAGATGTCGAACTCCAACCATTATTGTTCTGCTTTAAAGCTTCTCTCTTATAGAGGTGTGTAAGTGAAAACATATTGTCAGGCTATAATCACTCTACTGTTTGGGTTTCTTTTTTTGGGGGGGGGGGGCATTAAGTTTAACTACCTGAAGTACATGAGTTTGAATAAGAATAAGAAGAAGTAAAACTCAACACTGAGTGTTCTGAATTGACAGAATATAGTGCTTTGGGGAAGCACCTACAGCTACACTTATACTATGAAAATGGTGTGGATTAGAAGAGGTTAGGCCAGAGGGAGAAAAAGACTGAATAAAATTAGAAATATTTTCTTGTATTTTATGCTGAATGTATGCATTAGGTTGTCTGAAACAATTAACATGTTCTATTGCTGATAATTTCAGCAGTCAGTTGTATTGCTGACACTGCAAGGAAGCTGGATGTCTCCATGAAGGACTATGCTTGAGAAGCAGTGGGATGGTAAATTAAAATGGTGATAAAGGAAGTAAAGTCTTGCTGGCAAGGGATTTTTTTCTCATCTAAGATACTGAGAATCTGGACCCACAGAAAGTGAAATCAGACTAGGATGAGGTGCATCTTCATGTTTTAAAGATAAGACGACTTAAAAAAATTATTTGCTAAACTTTTATTTCCGAATATGCAGACATGCTGGAGGGATTTACCTACAAGTATTGGAATTTGACCTGTCATTCCACCAATAGAAACAGCAGTGTTTCATACAGTCTTACCTGGCTATCTGCCCTACAGGACACAAGATCACACTAGTACACAGTGGGACTTGGTCAGACTCAAACAGATCTGTCCAGCACATTTCAACATAAATTTAAATCCCTCTGTAATATCTGTCTGCTCTTCCTCACTTGCCAGTGACTTTTCTAAAATAAGGTCAAATGTCCCAGAGTTCTACTTAGCTCATCTGCCACTTTCTGTCCAGATCTGTCACATGTAAGGGGAAAACATACTCTGTTAAATAAACCTTATCTTATAAGTTCATCATGAATAAAAACTAATAAACATGACCAACAAGGGCTCAATCTCATTTGTATAGAATAGTTCACCACAGGAATTCACTAATGCGGTGGCGCGTTGCTCCTCCCAGCTCCGGACAGCTCCGGTGCCTTTCGGCACCGCTTCCCTCCGGAGCTCGGGCTTACCACTTCTCTCTTGTGTGCCGCTGTGGCAGCACGCCGGTCGGGGCTGCCAGGTTCTGTTGCCCGCGCGAGGGTCCGAGGCAAAGAGGGAAGGAATTGTCCAAATCACCCACGGGAGAGGCTGAAAGGCTTTAATGGCCGTGGTGAGCTGTGTGAGCTACGGTGGGGGGGGCCCGACCCGCGCTTCCAGTGCCCACGTGGGGGAAAAGGCACCGGGACTGGGGGGGGAATGGGATGATATATGGCGTGTGACAGGGAGGGCAGGCGTCCTCCCACCCAATGAATACAGACGCTGTGGCGGTGACGTGGAGACAGCGACCAACCGGAACACGAAAGGCGCGGACACGGGGCCCCGAGGCGAACGGGGTTGCGGGATCGGGGTGACAGACACCGAACTCCCAGGACTGGATGGGGGAGTGGTTGCAGGAGTGGCGGGGGAGGCTCCAAAGGCAGGCAGCCCGGAGCCAGCCACCCCAGGGAGGGGGGGGTGGGGAAACACGGGGGGCACACAGGACTCAGCTAACTAACATAGATTAGAACCCCTAATCTAAACCCAAACCCGGGATGCAACACACTAACTAATTACTTAATTCATTAAGTTTCTAACTCAGATGTTCTATTAATAATAACTTTTAACTCATGCACCTATGAAAGTAGTTACCTAACTGATGGTGAGAATGCTTATCCTTCTTCCTTCCACATGATGCAAGCACTCCCTATATTCCACCAAAAAGCATGAAAACTTTTTAGAAATTGAACCTCAGCAGACATTCTTCCTTTTTTCTGAAAAAAAGAATCAGAGTTTAGCAATATGCAGCCTAATAGCATTTAATTCATGCCTATTTTCATTACCAATTAGTGTTGGTCAGTGCAATACTTGCAATGCTATATATAGTAGATGTAGATGAAAATACAGGATTTTAACCATAATAACTGAACTTCTAATGTGTAATTTTCCTCCAGAAGAAGAACTGTGTTCAGATTGGCCTGTTCTTAATAATGATTGTGCCATTCTGCAAATTTGTTTTATAAATTCTCAACCATGCAAGTTAAAGAAATGAGAAATGTGCATTAGAGTGTGCTCTCTTGTCTCTGCAGAATCATCACTGTACTTGCAGTCTACTTGTATAGCTAAATATGAGGTGTTATTATAGGGAGCCAAATTAATAAATTTTTCAGCACTTGAGAGATCCCACTTTCACTTTCCTCCATTTTCCTTCTCTAATCACACACTGTTTTGACCTTCTGTTAACACAGGCACTTGTCTGCTTACATTGTGAACTTATTCAAGCTAAACACACATATTTTTGCTCAGTTAGTGAATTGAGTCATCTTAGGATGTGATCAAAGAAGTAGTGCCAAAAGCTGGGAAGAGGCAACTACACAACTGAGAGCACAGAGACAGAGATATCAACTGCAAGGTGACACCAATTTAGATACACACATAAACACACACAATCTCCATGAAAACTTACTATTGCTGAACTTCTTATTGTGGATGAAGTTATTACTGGAGCAAGGCACTATTTGTTGTTGATTTTACTATCATACATCTGGCTACATAGTTTTTGCATTAAAAAAGCTTGTTTAGATTTGGATGGAATTTGTTTAGTTTTCTTTCCAACAAGTGCCAACAGCATGGAAGTAGATCCTTGCCAGTTTATTTTAGAATGCACTTCATGTAAGCCAGTACTGTGTTGGTAATTTTTTCCTAAAAAATGGGGAAAAACTTGTAGTCATTTGTGCTGATTATAAAGAGCTTAGGTGGGGAAAAGCAGAGGGAAAGAGCTTTTATTGTTAATGGGACAAACTGTCAAAATAAATATTCAACATAGAGAAGCAGAGTTACACAAAACCACCAAAGCACCCATCAGCTCCCTTGGTTTATTAAATAAACGCACATAAAATACAACAGTTAATAGGGTATTCAGTAAGTGTGTCTCCTGAAACATTGATAACAAAATTTTAAAAAATAAGATAAAAGGCTAAAACTCTTCTTTTACCTTCCTATAGGTAACTTCTTAAAGCTCAATCCTCTCTAAGGGCTTGAGGTCCAGGTCAATCCTTTATATCTTTTAAGTGCTATATCAGAGAATAGCACAACTACTGTACTATTTTCAGGGCAAAGAGCAGAGAACAGACCTGTGCTGAGCAGTGAGAAGATAGCAGGTTGCAACCTTAATAAAATTAAGGTAGGCTCTGCCCATCCAGGATTGTGATAGCCGAGTCCATGCTGTTTCTGGGGAAGAATAATTACTTATTTACCAGCACTGACAGGAAGCAGCATGTTCCTTAAGAGATGCATTCCAGGAAATATTTGAAGTCTGAAAGTACAAGTAGATTTGGATTAGTTAGGGAAATTTTACACTTTTATCCTATATCCTTCTGATATACATGATCAAAAAGGCAAGATGATACAATATATAAGCATTGCAGTATAGAATACCTCTCTGCAGCACAGGGAACAGACGTTCCAAGATATTTATTCTAACTGAAGACTAGTTGGCCAAGGGGTCAGCATTGTGACTACTTCAGTATAAAGTTCTGTTGTTGTGCAGTTATTCTAACTGTGAAGCAGGGAGAGAGAGTGGAGTCTGAGCTGATGTCAGTCAAAGCTCATATTTTTGTATGGCACTGAGCTGCCCTCTGTAGACACACCAGCTTACTCAGAACTAGCTCCAGCTTTATGTGTAAAGCTGCCCTCTGTGATGGAGATATACCCAAAGTTTCAGGTTTTGGACAGAAGGGTCTGCTTTACCATGCAAGTAAGGTTCCGTTGCACTGCACTTTTATCTGGGGGAAACTATTGCCCACGTAACAAGCCATTTATTGAGCACACCATGGAAAACACCATGTTGCAAGTTTATCTCTGCTTGCTGTTTGAAGCAGTACAACCCAAGCACTTAAAAGAGTCCTAAAGGAGTTAGGGACTTGCTAGAGGTGAGAGAAGTCATGTTGCATGTATTGACTGGTAATAAACAATTATTCAGTCAGCATTAACTTACTCATAATTGAGATAAAGCAGATAAGTGGATGGGCACAGCATTTCAAAGGACTTCTAATAGTCCACTAACTCTTGTTTTGGTAAAATACATGAACCATCAGTCCAGTGGAAATATAAGAAATATAGACTGTGGAGGCCTTTGAGCCTACTGGGGAGAAGACAATAGCAATTCTGTGGAGAGATCACCTTAGGTTCTGGGCATTCCTCACAGCTCAGGGGAGGAAAGAAGTTTCCCCCATGGTGCTCTGCAGCACTATGTTAATTTGTCCCAGTTTTGTCCTCCCCATTGGACCGTTGGCTTTTCCAACCCCTTTTACCTTATATGTTCATGTTCTAGTAAATTCTCCACTCTCTGTAATCCCATTGGTGTGTAACCCTGCCCATCTACCCTGGCATTCCTTATTAGTCCCTTCTCTGTACTGGCCCTGAGCCCTCAGACTGTTGGATCGCTGATGCTCTTCTCCATCCTCTCTTTTCCTGTATTTATACCCTGGATCCTCCTTTGTTCCCTGTCTTTGGCCCCTGGACGCCTTCAGCATTGGACCCTAATTGTTGCATCCCAGGTTTGGGTTCAGATTAGGGGTTCTGATATATGTTAGTTAGTCGGTTCTGTATACCCCTGTGTACCCCCATGTTCCCCCACGGTGGTCTGCTCCAGGTTACCTACCATTGGAGCATCACCATGCCAGTCCTGTCCACTCTGGAGAGTTCAGTGTCTGTTACCCCATCCCCGCAACCCCATTCGTCCCAGAGCCCTGTGTCCGCCCCTGTTGCGTCCCTGTTGGTTACCCAGGTCCACGTCATTCCCCCGTAGCCTGTCCCCATTGGGCAAGGGGGGCTTCCGCCCCCCTAGGCCCGCCCCCTATAAAATCCCGCGCACCCCCAGTCCCAGCGCCATTTTGTTCACGCAGTGCTAGGGAGCGAGTCGCACTTCTCATTTGCAGTTCCACGCAACAATAAAGCTCTCCAGCTAGCCACGTGGACAGATTGGACATTCCTTCCCTCTTTGTCTTGCCCTTGCGCTGGCAGCAGAACGCGGCCAGCCCCATCCCGGTGCACAGAATGCAGCAGTGCCCGGGACAAGCAGCGCCCCAGTCCCACCGAGAAGCAGCGCCTTTGCCGGCCTCTCCAGAGCTGCCCAGGACTGGGGAAGAACAACGCAACGCTGCAGCTAATAAACCCCTGTTGGAAGTCCATGCCTGGACCCTCCCATGTCTTCACTCTTGAGTTGCTTCCTCTGTGTGTGTGCATGCTGGTGCTCTCGTGGCTTCTACCTGTTGGTAGCAAGACACTCTTGGGGAAGGTTGCACTCACCACCACTGCAGACCACAACAATAGACTACAATCAAAAAACTGATAAACAGAGAAGCAAAAAGAGAAAAGTGATTTTAAAGCAGCCACTCTACCATTAAATCTGACAGAACTGTTGAGTAAAATCTGAAAAAAGGGCCCCACTGCTCATTGAAAAAAAAACTTGGAAGCTTTGATAGAATATTTAGCAAAAGATATTTCACTGTGTCCAACTGGAGAGAAATCTTGATAGTCCTTGTTGCACAAAATAATAATGTACAGCATACAAAATTCACAATAAGTTGAAAACAGAGATACTGTTGTTGTTTTAACTGCATATTAAGCATGCTGTTTATTAGCAGGAATTCACATTAAGAACATTCAAAGAACAGGCAGCTAACCCAAACACCTATTTTGATTTTTTTTCAGAAGGCATTATCCTGTGAAGTCCTGTAGCATGGACTTTCAGGTCTGTGGAATTCCAATCCATCAATATCATCATATTCAGATGTGTAAAGTGACTTGTAGGGTTTTAACCACGTGATAATAGAATATTTCTATGGGAAATCACTAAGTTAATACAGTTTTACATCTCTTCACTATTGTTTAGCATTGTTGCAAACTTTATGATCAAGAATTGAAACACAACAGAAACACCAGGAAAACCACACCAGAACCAAATTTTGGATCTATCAAGCACACTTAGGAGATGCTACAGAAAAGGAAAAATAACATGTTAGAAATAACAGACAGATTCAAAACCAGTTAAGGCATACTCAATCCCCCATAATATCAAGTCTAAAAGGAAATGCATCAACAACAACAACAAAAAAAAGCTTGCCAGGCACTAACACAAACAAAAACATAGCTCAGGTGGCACATCAAGTTTAAAAAAATCAGCAGCAGCATTTACTAAGTTATTATTTTATGCAGGAGAAATAATGTATATTATGTTCAATGTGTTTTAAATACCATCTCTCAAAATGATGTTTTTCTCTCATAATAAAACTGAAGTACAAGTAAAAGACATGGGTCATCTTTACACATTTGCTGGCCAGCTATTTTTTACTTTTCTAGAAAGTACATGATATACAAATAGTTTAGAAAGTTTTAAGATCACTTTCCATTTTCCTGCATGAATTGCACCATACTGCTCACCAACACATGAATGAACAAAAATTTGAATTTCTGTTTCATGATCTAGGTTCTAGCACTATACCTACAATTACTGGCAATAAAAAAAAAAAAAAAAAAAAAAAAAAAGCTTGAGCAATAAAACAATTTTTTAAACTCAAACAAATTATTTCTTGCAAGGTTATATTTATGCCATGGCTTGTAAATGTTCTTGTATAAATGACAAGCTCTTCTGAACAAAAGCATTTTCCCATTCATCATCTGTACACATCACATCATGTTTTAGCCAAATTCATATTACAATCCAATTAAAAATCAAAGTTTTAAAAAGTGATCATTAAAGAATCTAAGTGTGTAAGTGATATGTTTCTGTCTCTACTTATGCCTATATTTCATTTAACATAAAGTCCCTGAGATAAAAGATGTCTGTGATTGCTATGATGAGCATACTTAGACCCTAAGGTTTTACAGAAAGAGAAGCTGAACAATACTCTTACTTAGATCTTATATGGAATTTGTTAATGTAATGTGGAAAGAGGCCTAAATCATTATAATTTGCAAATCAAGATACATTGACATAAAGAAGATTGCCTAAATTCACTGGCTACCTCAAAAAATTAGCTGAGAGCAGACCAGACCTGCTCCCTGTCTCAGTCATTGCTTATGAAACTACAGGTCCTAAGGAGGGATGGCTGCATTCAGGATGTGTCTGTGGTTTTATGCAATGCAGAAGCATATCCCTGTCATGTAACTTAATGCAGGACACATGACAGGAATCCCTGTCACTAAATGCAAGTGAAACTGCATCCCTCTGCCATTACTATGCACTTTAGGAGAGCAAGCCAACGTATTCTGGTAAAGTTATATCAGTTGAAAAACTGTGTCTAGAACAGGAAATTGTTTTTTACTTTTTCTATAAAAATGCAATCCTTCAGCCAGCTTTCAGATGTGGATGAATCCTTTGAAGTCTGACCTTAAGTATGGAAGCAGAGATGCTCTGTCACAGTATACACAATGGGGAAAAGTGAAACTATCTAACTGACCTAGTGACAGCAGAGCTATGGGACCTCTAAGCATTCCAAGAGATAAAACAAATTACAAAAAAGTCACCATTGTTCTCGGTTTGCTGATGATGTAAACACAAAACCCCCTATCTGTGAACACAGAGAAAGGATTTCCCGCAAGTTAGGTGGGGTATACAAAGTTTGCATCTGAAACAAATTGAGCCAAAAATGGAAGAATTCTTAGGACCTTTAGACTCTTATACAAGGGGATGTGCCTGTGTCCCTATGTCCACATGTGAGTAAAATCCTACGTGCTTCCTACCTCTTAATTGTTGCAGAGGTTATAAAAGTGTTTGCACAACAGCAGTTTCCTGTTACTAATATGTCCAAGACTGAGCACCAAGATGTTTCCTATTACCATCCGAGTAGCAGTTGCATCTGGACAGTTTTCCTTATCTACTGTTAATGGGCCCATCAATGTCTTGCCACATGACTCAGAGATAACACTCTCCAAGAGCCAGTTCTGTTTAACAGGTGATTAAGGACACTAGAATAACATCAGCCCATTGTGAGATGCTCCGCCCAGGGGGAGAAGCTAGGCATTCCCACCTGGATAAATCCAGGGATTTCTAGACAGAAAGGCAGCCTTTCCACAGGTTTCTGAGAAGACACAGCAACCACATCTGCCACTCCAGGAGGACTGCAGCCACTCCAATTTGGACTGCTACCAGCACGCTGGTCAAAGGGGTGTCAGGTTGTATTCTGACTTTGTCAGTGGTCTTCCTTTTGTATCATTGCATGTATTTTTGTCTTTTTTTTTTTCCCTTTTCCCGATAAATTGTATTTCTGACTTGGAGTCTCTCACTGGTTTTGCTTTCAAACCAGAACATATTTTTGGCGTCCAATGTGGGGCAAGAAGGTACTGAGAGAAGTCAGAATTACAATTTTGTATTGCAGAGGGTACCTATTCATTATGATGCTTAACATGCTTTTTTGGGTCTTATACCTAGCTGTCTGTATTTTCCTGAACTTGGGGAATTATCTGGCAGTTGTAATGCTCATGTGTAAACCAGGGTATGATATGAGAATTGCTTTATTGATCTATTATGTCTATTGCATTATAACCTCTGAGGCAATGAACATGATTTGGAATATGTACTCAATTCTGTTTGCTTGTCCTAATCTAGGCTGCTATGTCTGGGGCCTTGGCAACCACACCCAGCCCCTGGGGGGAGGGGTAAAGATTGATTTTTTCCAACCTTTCAGGCTTGACACAGCAGTTTTTGAAAATGTTAAGTTCCCTCTGGATGCCAAGGACAGCATAATGTTGTTGTTAGTTCTGCTTTGTCTTCTCTGCACAGTCTGCAACATTCTTAGAAACAAAACACTACATAGTATGGTGCAGCAAAACATACATAGTGTGATGCAGCGTCTTCTTGAGGAAGAAGAAACAAGGAGCAAAGCAGCAGTGTCCATGTCCGTACAAAATGCCACAACAGCATCCATGTCGATGCAGACTGTCACAGAGGAGGAAGGAAGCAAAAGCAAAACAACAGTGTCCGTGTCTACGCAGACTGTCATGGAGGAGGAAACCAAAAGCAAAGCAAGGGTGTCTATGCCTACACAGACTGACACAGAGGAGGAAGGAACCGAAAGCGCCATCAGCATCTCCACACAAACCATCACCAAACCAGAGCAGCCTGAACCAACAGTAGTTTCCCTCATTCAGAAGAAGAAATCAAGGAGCAAATCAGTCCGCATAGTGACTGATGAGGACGCTGCAGGACCTTCGCACCCAGCGGAAGAGACAGAACCAGAGACCATCACTCACTCTCTATCCCTGGGTGAGCTGCATGACCTGCAGAGGGAATTCACCCGCCAGACAAACGAGTCCATCCTGACCTGGCTGCTCCGCATCTGGGATGCTGCAGCCAATGACACCATTCTGGATGGAAGTGAGGCCAGGCAACTGGGATCACTGTCCCGGGATGTGGTCATTGACCAGGGGATCGGGAGAACCCAAGAAACTCTCAACCTCTGGCGGCGACTGCTTGCAAGTGTGAGGGACAGATACCTTTGTAAAGAAGACCTCCAGGTGCACCAAGGAAAATGGAACACCACGGAACAAGGTATCCGATGCCTGAGGGAATTGGCTGTGTTGGAGATAATTTTCTCAGAAGACGAGAGATTTCCTAAGAGTCCAGACTGTGTCCAGTGCACATCGCAAATGTGGTTGAGATTTGCACGGCTTGGACCAGAGATGTACTCCCATTACCTGGCAACACTGCAGTGGAGGGAAGGCGAAGACAGGGTGGGTGTCTTAGCCAATAAATTAAGAATTTACGAGGATACTGTCACCGCCCCATTTCGTACCCATGTCTTGTCTGTGGCAACAAGGTTGGATGAGCAAGTCCGGGACTTGATTGAAGAGAGTCATCAGAAACTAAAAAAGGAACTTAAGGAAGAAGTCTACCGTATTTCACCAGAACCAACAAGAGTCTCTGCCATTAGGAGCTGGCGTTCCGAAGCCAAGGAGAAAGGATACACTCCACGAGGAAACCTCTGTTTTTTTCTTCAGGAGCACGGAGAAGACATGAGGAAGTGGGGTGGAAAACCTACCTCTTCCTTAGCAGCCCGAGTATGTGAACTAAAAAGAACACCTAACACAAAAAGCTCATCTAGGGTCAATGCTGCTCCAGTCTCTCACACACAGAATTCCAGACAATATAGGAATGATGATATAAGTGATCCTCTTGAAGGAACCTCAAGAACCTATTTACAGGAAGAGAGCAATGTGTACCATGACCAGGAATAGAGGGGCCCTGCCTCTAGCCAGGTAGAGGACAGGGACAATCGGATCTATTGGACTGTGTGGATTTGATGACCTGGCACGTCTGAACCACAAAAATATACAGCTTTGGTTGACACCGGTGCCCAATGTACCCTGATGCCATCAAGATATGTAGGAGCAGAATCCATTTCTATTTCTGGGGTAACAGGAGGATCCCAGCAGCTTACTGTATTGGAAGCTGAAGTGAGTTTAACTGGGAATGGGTGGCAGAAACACCCCATCGTGACTGGCCCAGAGTCCCCATGCATCCTTGGCATAGACTATCTCAGAAATTGATATTTCAAAGACCCAAAAGGACATCGCTGGGCTTTCGGAATAGCTGCTGTAGAGGCAGAAGACATCAGAAAGCTGAATACTTTACCCGGTCTCTCAGATGACCCCTCTGCTGTGGGACTGCTGAAAGTTGAAGAACAACATGTACCAATTTTCATAGCAACAGTACATCGTCGGCAATATCGTACCAGCAGAGGCTCTGTGATCCCCATCCATGAGATGATTTGTAAACTCGAGACCCAAGGGGTGGTCAGCAAGGCCCATTCACCTTTCAACAGCCCTATATGGCCAGTGCGCAAGTCCAGTGGGGAATGGAGACTGACGGTGGATTAACGTGGCCTGAATGAGGTCACACCACCACTGAGCGCTGCCGTGCCAGACATGTTGGAGCTTCAGTACGAGCTGGAGTCCAAGGCAGCAAAGTGGTATGCGACCATCGATACTGCGAACGCCTTCTTCTCCATTCCTTTGGCAGCAGAATGCAGACCTCAGTTTGCCTTCACCTGGAAGGGATTGCAGTACACCTAGAACCGACTACGCCAGGGGTGGAAGCACAGTCCCACCATCTGCCATGGACTGATCCAGGCTGCACTGGAAAAGAATGAGGCTCCCGAACATCTACAGTATATTGATGACATCATTGTGTGGGGGAGCGCAGCAGGGGTAGTCTTCAAAAAAAGAGAAAAAATTATCCAGATTCTGCTGAAAGCTGGTTTTGCCATTAAGTGAAGCAAGGTTAAGGGACCAGCTCAAGAAATTCAGTTTCTAGGAGTCAAGTGGCAAGATGGACGTCGTCAGATCCCGACAGAAGTAATCCACAAGATTACCGCTATGTCTCCACCTACCAACAAGAAGGAGACACAAGCTTTCCTAGGTGCCATAGGTTTTTGGAGGATGCACATTCCCGAGTATAGCCAGATTGTGAGCCCTCTCTACCTGGTCACCCGCAAGAAGAATGATTTCCACTGGGGCCCTGCGCAGCAACAAGCTTTCACCCAGATCAAGGAGGAAATCGCTTATGTGGTAGCCCTTGGCCCAGTCAGGACAGGACCAGAGGTAAAGAACGTGCTCTACTCTGCAGCCGGGAACCATGGTCTGTCCTGGAGCCTTTGGCAGAAGGTGCCTGGGGAGACTTGGGGTCGACCGGGATTCTGGAGCTGGAGCTACAAAGGCTCTGAAGCAACCTGCACTCCCACAGAGAAGGAAATCTTGGCTGCCTATGAAGGAGTTCAAGCTGCCTCAGAAGTAACTGGCATTGAAACGCAGCTGCTTCTGGCACCCTGGCTACCAATGCTGGGGTGGATGTTTAATGGAAAGGTTCCTTCCACACATCATGCCACAGACACCACATGGAGTAAATGGATTGCCCTCATCACTCAGGGCACCCGTATTGGAAATCCGAATCGCCCTGGGATTCTGGAAATTATAACAAACTGGCCTGAGGGGGAGACTTTTGGATTGTCTTCTGAAGAAGACGAGCAAGTGGCACGTGCCGAGGAGGCCCCACCATATAATGAGCTACCGGAAACTGAAAGACAATATGCCCTTTTCACGGATGGTTCCTGCCGAATCATAGGCACTAGTCAGAAATAGAAAGTTGTAGTGTGGAGCCCCACACGACAAGTGGCACAAGCTACTGAGGGACAAGGTGGATCGAGTCAGCTTGCAGAGCTTAAAGCTGTCCAGCTGGCTCTGGATATTGCTGAGCGAGAGAAGTGGCCGAGGCTCTATCTCTACACCGACTCATGGATGGTAGCTAATGCTCTGTGGGGATGGCTGAGTTGCTGGAAAAAGGCCAACTGGCAGCGCAGAGGGAAACCCATCTGGGCTGCTGAGATCTGGCAAGACATTGCCACCCGAGTAGAGAAGCTGACCATGAAGATTCAACACATGGATGCACACATACCCAAGAGTTGGGCTACTGAAGAGCATCACAACAACGAACAGGTAGACCGAGCTGCCAAGGTGAAAATATCACAATTAGACCTAGATTGGCAGCATAAAGGAGAATTATTCCTAGCTCGTTGGGCCCATGATGCTTCTGGTCATCATGGGAGAGACACAACATACCGATGGGCCTGTGACCGAGGGGTGGACCTTTACTATGGACAACATCTCACAGGTCATGCACGACTGCGAGACCTGTGCTGCAATCAAACAGGCTAAGGGGATGAAGCCTCTGTAGTACAGTGGGCGATGGCTAAAATACAAGTATGTGAAAGCCTGGCAAATTGACTATATCATGCTTCCCCAAACCTGCCAAGGCAAGCGCTATGTACTGACCATGGTGGAAGCAACCACAGGATGCTTGGAAACCTACCCTGTGCCTCATGCCACTGCCCGGAACACCATCTTAGGCCTAGAAAAGCAGGTCTTGTAGAGACATGGCACCCCTGAGAGAATTGAGTTGGACAGTGGGACCCATTTCAAGAACAGCCTTATCAACACCTGGGCCAGAGAACATGGCATTGAGTGGATATATCATATCCCCTATCATGCACCAGCTGCCGGGAAAGTTGAACAATGCAATGGACTGATTAAGACCACCCTGAAGGCACTCGGTGGGGGAAACTTCAGGAATTGGGAATTGAACTTGGCAAAAGCTATCTGGATGGTCAACACCCGAGGGTCCATCAATCGAGCTGGTCCTGCCCAATCTGAACCCTTGCACACAGTGGATGGAGATAAAGTCCCTGTGATACATATGAAAGTTATTTTAGGAAAGACTGTTTGAATTAATCCCACCCCAGGCAAAGACAAACCCATCCGTGGGACTGTTTTTGCTCAAGGACCCGGTTATACTTGGTGGGTAATGCAGAAGGAAGGGGAAACCCGTTGTGTACCACAAGGAAACTTAGTCTAAAGTGAGAACTGTGTGTAAGGTTTCACCATGATGCAGATGGAAATAGGAAAAGGGGTGGATAATGTCCAAGACTGAGCACCAAGATGTTTCCTATTACCATTCGAGTAGCAGTTGCATCTGGACAGTTTTCCTTATCTCCTGTTAATAGGCCCATCAATATCTTGCCACATGACTCAGAGATAACACTCTCCAAGAGCCAGTTCTGTTTAACAGGTGATTAAGGACACACCTCGTGACTCAAAATAACATCAGCCCATTGTGAGATGCTCCGCCCAGGGGGAGAAGCTAGGCATTCCCACCTGGATAAATCCAGGGATTTCTAGACAGAAAGGCAGCCTTTCCACAGGTTTCTGAGAAGACACAGCAACCACATCTGCCACTCCAGGAGGACTGCAGCCACTCCAATTTGGACTGCTACCAGCACGCTGGTCAAAGGGGTGTCAGGTTGTATTCTGACTTTGTCAGTGGTCTTCCTTTTGTATCATTGCATGTATTTTTGTCTTTTTTTTTTTCCCTTTTCCCGATAAATTGTATTTCTGACTTGGAGTCTCTCACTGGTTTTGCTTTCAAACCAGAACATAATATTTATGTATTTTCTTTTTGAAAGTATTAAACTCTGGAGCAGGTTTTACTGTCTGAATCATTGAATGTACTGTCAATTGTCTTACTAGACATCAGTAAATTATATTTCTGATACTAGAATGTAAGAACCTATTCATTTTTATATTTTAACTAACATACACTGTGGTCTCAAGAGAGTACCCTGTAACAATTCATACAGCTTGCAATGAAACCCTCAGATCAGCAGGAGCTGGTCTGCGCAGACTTGGCAATGATTAAATGCAGTTCATGTGGAAGTTTAAAAATGCGTTATTTTTCAAGCTAGCTAAACATATATTAAATTGAACTGAATTGTATCCTTTTTAGGAGTCCTTTTAGTAAATGGAAATTATTTAATCCTCAAATACATGATTTTATAAGATGGCAGCATAGTAGGGAAGAACCTTATTTAGCAAAGATGGCTTATCAGCTCCCCCTTTCTCAAATCTCATGCCTTCTGGCTGCAGAAGACCATCAAATTTCCAGCACCATGATTAATCAAATCTTATTGTGGGTAGAATGTTTCCATTAGGATTCCAAGTTTCTACTCTAATGAACAAAGTTCCCAGGTGTTCCCCAGAGACATGGGCAGGGCCTTCCTAGTTCCCATGGCAACACTGGAATGGCTGCTGGCTCTAGCTGAGTACCGATATTGAAATGTTAATTAGCTAATTGCTCTGTTTGTTTTCTCTACCTGGAAATAACCTGCCTCCCCCACGCTGCCATTCTGGGACTAAAATGCAAATAAAAAAGCGCCTTGGGATCATGGGAGTGTTTTTAGGAGATAAAGACACCCCTAAATAAAGAACTAAACACAGCAGAGGGTGCTAGTCTAATGTCCTAGCTGAGGAAGAGGGAAACACATCCCCTGATCGACTTTTACCTGTCACCATCACCTAAAAAAGACTAGACTAGAGTAGGCTGTGTGAAGCAGAGACGGAAAGACAGCACTTCCTAGTGCTGCTACAAGGGAAGGAGAGGGGACAGCTGTTGTTCTGGACTTCAGCAACAGACTCTGCATGCATCCTCACCCTTGCACTACTGGTTTGCCACAAGAAAAGAAGAAGGGACAGCTGCTGCTCTGGACTTCAGTGACAGACTCTGCATGCCTCCTTCCTTTTTGGCTACCTGGAAAAGCTACAACAGCTGGGGCGAGCTCTGTGTTGGGCCCCCTGCCCAGCTGATCTTTTTAAAGAGCTGAACATTAATAAAGGCATTAGCCCTGTTCAATTTCATCTACTAGGAGAGATGTCTGGACTGCTGGATCTCTTCTGCTCAGAGTACCAAATCAAGGAGTTCTGATTCAAAACCAGACATCTGAACAGAGAAATGCTCATAAGACTTTGTCTCTTGTTGAAGGATGGAAAAATAACTGTCAAAATCTCAAGTTCTCGTGAGAAACTCCGATACCAGGTTTGTTCAGCATTTCTGTAATTATGATCTTGCTGAAAAGTATTTTGCTAAAGGAAGATCTTTTGTTAAACAAAACTAAAAATCATACATTTCACATCCACATAGAAATGGAGAGAGACTGTCTTTAAACCCTAATATAGTTCCAATCAGTGTTGCAGCATTGTGAACATGTGAATCTCACAATTAAACAAAAGCCCTAATTTATAGCTCAAACAGAAGTCCTTGGCTGCTTTTGGATTTAACAAACTAAGTGAATTACTTAACTAGTTGAGTTGAACATTAATTCAACTTTTTTTTTTTCTTTTAAATAAAATAACCTTTTACTCTACTGGGGAAAAAGCAGAAGCAGGAATTTTCCTTAACTCCTGAAAGGATACACATTAATAACATGACCTGATTTCAGGAGTCAGCATTTGCCTGAAACAGTTTCTTTGCTGACAAAATACCATGCTCTCACAGTTATATTAACTGATTAGTGAAACATATTTTTTAATTGAGGGAAATACTCCTTTTTCCCACCTGCTATTTCATTAAGTCTGCAACTGCTGTCAGCTGAGCTGTTTTCACTTGTTTAACACCTGCTGAATCTGCATTCAAACTGAATGGCACAGTCCTGAAAGACAATGCTCATCTCTGAACTATCCCAAGTGAATTCTCTGTGATCAAGGAAAAAACTGGATTAGATAAGGCTCCAGATCCATTTGCAAGGACTGTAGGAACAAAACAGCTGCTCTGCCTTAGGAATTATCAATTTCCTGGGCCAACCTCAAGCATCTCCAGAGTTCATAACAATAAAGGAGGAACAATACAATCTGAATTACTCTTCTCGCTGGTCCCAATGTGTCTGAATAGGTTTTTAAAGAACTATGTGACAGCAAATAGCACAATTAACACATATATAGTGTTCAATAATGAGTGCTTCCATCTACTGAGACATGCTTTAGCAGAGAGCAGCAGATTATATCTAGATTCATCACAGGACCCTTGTCTGCCTCACAATCACTCACAAATCACAATTTATATTTATATTTATGCCCCATAGAATTCTGGTATGTTCATGCCCTTTCCTCATCTTAAAATATATTAGAGAAAAACTGAAAAACACTGTAAAGTGTTTTTTGCTGATAGAGCTGTTCATTATGTTTCCACACATTGGGGCTAGGTGGATACACAGAATGACAGAAAAACTTAGAATCATGGAATCACAGAATATGCTGAGTTGGAAGGGAACCATCATGGTCATTGGGTCTAGCTCCTGTCCCATGCTGAAGACAAAGAATGCATTAAACACTTCTGTTTGTCCCTGTTTATGAGATGACCATCCTTATCCTGCAATGGGTTATAATTGTGTTTTGCCATTAACATATTTGAAAAAAACTCTTTTTATTGCCCCTCCACAGCTCTTGCCAGCTTCATCTCTAACTGAGCCTTGGCTGAATAATTTTTCTCCCTATGCTGGCAAATAACATCCCTGTATTCTTCCCAAGTCACCTGACCTTGCTTCCACTGGACATAACCTTCCTTTTCCATCTTATTTTCAAGAGAAGATCCTTGTTCAGCCAAGCCATCCTTCTGCCTTGTCTGCTTGACTTGTGACATTTAGGAATAAACCTTCTTTTTATAGCATAAAACTACTCAGAGCTGCCACAGAATGTTTATTTTTTTTTTTTTTTGAGGGCAAAGAAAAAGGACCAGAATTAATTTTTCAAATTACTATTGTTATAGGTAAAAATTGACTCAGCCAAATGAAAAGAAAAAAAACAATAAATTTTATTATAAGGGTCAAATTCTATCTGAGCCAACCACAAAGAAAAGGACAGAGCCAAGCCTGGGATCGGCGCTGGGTGAGACACAGGTTCAACCACTGTAGCAGAGGGTCTCTTCTATGCTTCACACCACCCGTCCTGCACGAGCAGTTTTTATACAGTTTATTTTGCTCGAGGCCGGGATGTCGATGATCAGCCTTTTCTTTCTATTCAAAGTCCCACATATTCATAAAGTCTCTTTTCTCTGCACCAGGTTGAACAATCCGAGGTCCGGGAAATGATGTACATTGATGATGGAGTTACAAGAACTCGGCACTGAGATGTATCTTTTGGTGGTTCCAGTGATCTTAATCTCGGGTAGTTGTTGGGACGATCATCGCTTGGAAGTTCCTAGATCATCTTGAGAAACGACCCATCTCCAAGCTTGCCACATGTATTAACTTGTAAATGAAGCTTTATCGGCAATGGTTTCGACATACATGAGACAGCTTCTCCCTCTTTCTACTCTGGGTTGCTTGCTTTGAGTTTATATTTTTGTCATAAAAAAACTCCTCTCTATATATTACTTTATAGGCACGAATTATGCTTATTACACATAACACTATGATGAAATACTTCTATGGCATTTTTGCACTCATACCATTCTGGCACTAAGACGGAATTTTTAGCTCAAACTAAGTAATGTTTATCACACAGCCAATCTTTGGAAAATAAGAAATTCTGTCTTTCCTGGAACAGTATCTTTGTTCATATACTCCACAGTGAGTGTAAAGCTCACAGTAAAACAAGCTCAGATGGGATCAGGATAAAACATATGAATGAGAAGGATTGGAAGCGTTCATACAGAAAGCTCTGTAAACAGATTTTAGAGTCATTAAATAGCAACAGGAGGTAGCTGACCACTAGGACCCAACTACTCTTGCTTAGAAGTAGTAACCTACTTGCTTATCTCAGCAGCTAAGTGATTTACACATAAAGCATGGATTTATACACCTAGAGAAATGTATCATCTCCAGAAAAACAGTGCATTCCAATAGTTTATATGTATTCTAAATATTCCTTCCAGGAAATCAAGACTTGTATGCACATGAGATAAATACTTACCTAGGGTGGGAAAGGTCTGTCTGTTGTGGCAGTGGATAACTTCTTGGTGTCTGCCAAAGCTTAAGCTCTTTGTGTTTCAGGAACTTGACATTACAAGTGTCAGGAAGGTCAGACAGCCAGCTATGTAGAATGTGTGTGAAAGGACTAGTCTAGAAGCCAATGAATGACCTGTCATATTTTTAGTCCAACAACAACTTCAAAGATACAGTGTTCACTAGAAATATGTCATTGACACTGAAATAGTCATCCAGTCTGGCAAGTTGCACAGGACCTAGAATTGATGGAGTTGTAATGGAGCAGGGTCACAGCAAATCATTTCAACATCTTGGGCAGCTTGCCAGGTCTTGCCCAGGAGAACTTTTGCTTCCTACAGGACTGTTTTGAGCAGGTGCAAGGAGAGTTCAAGGCAAGGCCAGTACAATTTTTCTACCTCCTCTCTATCTCTCCACTCAGAGCAAACAAATCTATGTTTGCTGGGGATGTGGAAGATACCTGTGAGAGTGGGACAGCTGGTCACTGTTCAGGAGTCCACTGGTCCAAAGCCAGACTTTGCCTTTACAATTGCAGTGTCCACATGGGAATGACTATTACAGGATGCTGCTCACGAGTGACCCATCTTGTCTCTGTCATGCTTACCACAGCAGATGGAGCAGGACACCATATGATATGTCTGTGACCATTGTGCTGGACTTCACTCATTTTTTATTGTCTGACTTGGTTTGTACAAAGCATGTTGTGCACACTCCCACTGCCCAGTGGGACAAATTCATTCAACCTTGAAGCTCCTCTGTTATTAGCAAAGTTTCCCTTCTATTGGTCTTATTGCTCACCTGGTTCTATTACCCTTTTTCTCTTTCATAGTGAAAAGGCAATCAGGAGCAAATTATGATGAATACAGGTAGTTGTTGCCAACATATACAAAGTGGAGAGTAAATTGTGAATCAGGATGATCTGCAAAGCCTGGCTTCAGACTCAGTCAAAACCAAATCATTTTACAGAGCTGGCATTCTCTAAATCAAAGAAGTCTATTGATTGTCAAAATGTTTGAGTTTTTTTTTTTTAATCTCTACACCTCAAGGTTCATAAACAAAGAAAAATCTTCCTCTGTGGTTTACCAGTGTTTGGTCTGCATATGGAAAATTCACCTACACTAATGAGATATATAGGAAAGACCAAAATGTAATACAGTGCCACATCCACAAGACTGAAAGACCAAGATTCCAGAAGTGAAAAAACCCCCCCATGTTCCCTTTGATTGCTGCTGGATGTGTTTTGCAGTAGCTCAGGAGAGCAAGTAACCTTGCAAAGGGAGTACAAGAAAAGCAAGCCTGGATTGAGAGCCATTCAGGAACAGGAGGTGGAGCTTCCTTTATTCCTGAGTGACTCATTATAAAAGCGCTGAGCAGGTAAGGGGTTTGCATTGAGAGCCATTCAGGAACAGGAGGTGGAGCTTCCTTTGTTCCTGAGTGACTCATTATAAGAGACCTTTGGGGAACGTGGCAACCCGGAGCGCGGCAACCTGGAGCAGGCAAACAGGGTCACAGCAGTTTGCGCAGCAGTTTGCGCAGGCAGGGCAAGCAGGCAGGGCTGCAGGTTCTTGCTAGTTTGGTGAGGTGTTTTTATTGGTTAATTGATCTTGGGCTTTCTCCTAAGCAATGGTTTTAACCCGGTCGAAATCTGTGGTTGGTACAAGCGTATGTGACCAAGTAGAACCCTCCAAAAAGGATGTGTCTGTACAGACCCATTCCTGCCCGGAGTGTTTGAGCTTATCAGTGGCTTCAGGGGGTGTTGTGGAGAAGGCCTGCCTACGGTGTGAACAAGTGAATGACCTCCTTTCGCTAGTGGCCGAGCTTAGGGAGGAAGTTGAAAGATTAAGGAGTATCAGGGATAGTGAAAGGGAAATAGACTGGTGGAGTTCAGCCCTTACATCTTTAAAGGAGGCCCACCAGGAGTCAGAGGTCTCATATGCCCCTCACTCTCAGGCAATAGAGGGGCACCTGGTAGATGAAGGGGAGTGGAAATGGGTCCCTGCTCGGGGTGGTAATAACAAAAATCCCTCCTGCCCCCCATCCCCTACCCAGGTGCCACTTCAGAATAGGTATGAGGCCCTGGATCTAGAGAGCCAGACTGATGTTTTAGAAGAAAATTATCTGCCCAGTGAGACTTCCAATTATGACTCATCTAAAAAATTGATTACCACCTCTAAAGTCAAGAAAAAAAGAAGGGTAATCATAGTGGGTGAGTCCCTTCTGAGAGGGACAGAGGGCCCCATATGTTGACCTGACGCATCCCACAGGGAGGTCTGCGGCCTCCCTGGGGCCCAGGAACTAAACATCACTGAGAGACTTCCTAGGCTGATTCAGTCCTCTGATTATTACCCACTGCTGATACTCCAGGCTGGCAGCGATGAGATTGAAAAGAGGAGTGTCAAGGCGATTAAAAGGGAGTTCAGGGCACTGGGTCAAGTGGTTGATAGGACAGGTGTACAGGTAGTGTTCTGCTCAGTCCCTTTGGTGGCAGAGTAAAATGATGAAAGGAATAGGAGAACCTACATCATTAACAAATGGCTCAAGGGTTGGTGTCATCAGCAAAATTTTGGATTCTTTGATCATGGAGCAACCTTTATGGCACCTGCTCTACTGGAATCAGATGGGATACATCTCTCTGTTAAGGGCAGGAGGTTTTTAGCTCATGAATTGGCAGACCTTATTGAGAGGGCTTTAAACTAGGTTTGAAGGGGGAAGGGGATGCAGCTGGGCTGTCTGGAAGCAGACCCAAGGATGGTAAGACTGTGTTAGGGGAGAAATCAGTAGCCCAGCTGAGGTGCATGCACACCAATGCACGCAGCATGGGTAACAAACAGGAAGAGCTGGAGGCCATGGTGCAACAGCAGAACTATGATGTAGTTGCCATCACAGAAACGTGGTGGGATGACTCACATAGTTGGAGCACTGCACTGGATGGCTAGAAGCTCTTCTGAAGAGACAGAAAAGGGAGAAGAGGTGGAGGGATGGCCCTTTATATTAGGGGGGTTTTGGATGTCATAGGTATTGAAACTAATGATGATGAAGTTGAGTCCCTATGCGTAAAAATTAAGGGGAAGGCCAACAAGGCTGACATCCTACTGGGAGTCTGCTATCGTCCACCCAACCAGGATGAAGAGGTGGACATCTTATTCTATAAGCAACTGAACAATGTTTCAGGATCATCAGCCCTTGTTCTTGTAGGTGACTTCAACCTACCAGACATCTGCTGGGAACTTAATACAGCAGAAAAACAGCAATCTAGAAAGTTTTCAGAGTGTGTGGAGGATAAATTTTTGTCACAACTGGTGGGCAAGCCCACCAGGGGAGGGACTGTGTTAGACCTATTGTTCACAAATAGAGACGGACTGGTGAGTGATGTGGATGTTGGAGGCCGCTTGGGGCACAGTGATCATGAAATTTTAAAATTCTCGATAATTGGTGAAATAAGGAGGAATATCAATAAGATCTCTACACTGGACTTCTGGAAGGCAGACTTTGGCCTATTTAAGAGACTTATTCAGAAAGTTCCTTGGGAAACAGCCCTTGAAAACAAAGGAGTCCAGGAGAGATGGGTGTGCTTCAAAGCAGAAATCTTGAGGGCACAAGAACAGACTGTCCCTGTGTGCCGAAAGACAAGTCGACGAGGCAAACGCCCAGTCTGGATGAGCAATGAGGTTTTGAAGGAACTTAGAAATAAAAAAAAGAAATGTATCATCTTTTTAAGGAGGAACTGATTTCTCAGGAAGTATTTAAGGGAGGTGCTGGGGCATGTAGAAAAAAAATCAGGGAGGCCAAAGCTCAGTTTGAACTTAACTTGGCACTTCTGTTAAAAATAATAAAAAAAGTTTTTAGAAATATATTAATGGTAAAAGGAAGGGTATAACCAACCTCGGTTCCTTATTGGATGAGGCAGGCAACCTAGTAACTAAAGATGAGGAAAAGGCGGAAATGCTTAATGCTTTCTTTGCCTCAGTCTTTAGTGGTAAGACAGCTTGTCCTCAAGAAAACTGTCCTCAGGGGTTGGTAGGTGGTGCCAGGGAGCAGAATGGTCCTCTTGTTATCCAAGAAGAGGCAGTCAGAGAACTTCTGGGACACTTGGATATTTATAAATCAATGGGACCAGATGGGATCCACCCTAGGGTGATGAGGCAGCTGGCAGATGAGCTTGCGAAGCCGGTCTCCATCATTTATCAGGAGTCGTGGCTCACTGCTGAGGTTCCAGATTGGAAACTGGCCAATGTGACACCCGTTTACAAAAAAGGTAGGAAGGAGGATCCTGGTAATTACAGGCCAGTTTGCCTGACCTCACTACCAGGTAAGATAATGGAACAGTTCATACTGAGTGCTATCACACAGCACTTACAAGATGGCCAGGGTATCAGACCCAGTCAACATGGGTTTACAAAGGGTAGGTCATGTCTGACCAACCTGGTCTCCTCCTATGACCAGGTAACTCGTCTGGTAGATACAGGAAAGGCTGTGGATGTTGTCTATTTATACTTCAGCAAGACCTTTGACACTGTCTCCCATAGCACACTCCTGGAAAAGCTGGCAGCCCACAGCTTAGACAGGAGCACTCTTTGCTGGGTTAGGATCTGGCTGGATGGCCAGGCCCAGAGAGCGATGGTGAATGGTGTTGCATCCAGCTGGCGGCCAGTCGCCAGTGGTGTCCCTCAGGGGTCTGTACTGGGACCAGTTCTATTTAATATTTTTATAGACAACATGGGTGAGGGCATTGAGTCCTTCATTAGTAAATTTGCAGATGACACTAAGCTGGGAGCTTGTGTTGATCTATTGGAAGGAAGAAGGGCTCTGCAGAGTGACTTAGATTGGTTGGATGGATGGGCAGAGTCCAACAGCATGAAGTTTAATAAGTCTAAGTGCTGAGTTCTACATTTTGGCCACAAAAATCCCCTACAACGTTACAAGCTGAGGACAGTGTGCCTGGACAGTGTTCAGGCGGAAAGGGACCTGGGGGTGCTGGTTGATAGCCGGTTGAATATGAGCCAGAAGTGTGCTTTACTGGCCAAGAAGGCCAATGGCATCCTGGCCTGCATTAGGAATTATGTGACCAGCTGGAGTAGGGAGGTCATTCTTCCCCTGTACTCGGCGCTGGTAAGACTGCATCTTGAGTACTGTGTCCAGTTCTGGGCCCCTCAGTTTAGGAAGGATATTGAGATGCTTGAGCACGTCCAGAGGAGGGCAACAAGGCTGGTGAGGGGCTTGGAACACAAGCCCTATGAGGAACGTTTGAAGGAGCTGGGGTTATTTAGCCTGGAGAAGAAGAGGCTTAGAGGTGACCTTATTGGTCTCTACAACTTCCTGAAGGGAGGCTGTAGACAGGTGGAGGTCGGTCTCTTCTACCAGGCAGCAACTGACAGAACAAGAGGACACAGTCTCAAGCTACGTGAGGGAAAGTATAGGTTGGATATTAGGAAGAAATTTTTCACCGAAAGAATAATAAAGTACTGGAATTGTCTTCCCAGGGAGGTGGTTGAATCACCATCTCTGGATGTGTTTAAAAAAAGACTGGACATGGCACTTGGTGCTATAGTCTAGTTGAGGTGTTAAGGCATAGGTTGGACTTGATGATCTTAGAGGTCTCTTCCAACCTCATTATTCTGTGATTCTGTAAGTCAGAAAGGAGAATTCAGTAAAATGAGACAAAATCAAAAACTGAGGAATGTATTGTACTCACATACTGATATTAATTTCAGCTTTTCATCAGTATACATTTTTTTTCATAGAAGACATGTCTTAGGAATGCCTACATGTCTTCTTGGCTCAGTATACTGTTTATTATAGTTTAATCAGATTTCACAAGTATTATCACATTTAGTGTTATTTTTCTGCATATTCCTGCATAGTTTGTAATACGGATCTTATAACAAGGTTGACGTTTCCATGTTATTTCAGAGTCTATGAATATGTTATGATGATGAAATAAAAGGAGCATCAGTGATCCAAAACAGTAAGATGAAAATGTCAAGTCTTTTATTCATCAGATAGCAATACCAAAAAATTATCTTATAAAAATCTTGTCGCAGACTTTCATAGCACTATGTAGATTCAAGTGACTACTTTGGTATGTATGTAAAGAAGTTGTTGGCCTTTGCATCATCATTCATTACCCCTTCCTACTCCCCACCCTTTCTTTTCCATGGCATTAGAGTTATAAGGAAAAAAGGAGCAAAAGTTACCTTCCTCACATGCATAGCTACTGCCCAGGTGTGATATGAAGCTTCACAGTAAAAACTGGTAGCCCTGCCAAGCCAGAGAAATTAATGACCACTGGAGGCTCCTGTGAATATTGTAAAGATACATATTGACAGTGTATTAGTGGAAAGCTGAGAATTACGTGTGCTCTTTGATCCTCTCAAAGATATCACTAACCCTTCTCTGTAAGTCTGTCTTTAAAACTGTCACCTAAACAACACTCTTTTCAGAGATTCAGAGTGAACTTGGCAGAAAGGAAGAGATAAGCATCATGACTTGGGACAGAGTGGGACACTGTTTCTTCTAGTGTGTACTTAGAGAAATGGGGAAGTGCCAACAGGTTGTGTGCAGTACAGCTGAAGAGAAGCCAGGATGCCGGCAAGGTAGTAGGCAAGGCAATTAATCCATGAAACAAAAAAAGGCTCGAAAAATGTGTTAGTGCCATTACTTAAACTTCCCTACCCTCCTACACTGCAGTTGAATATCACTGTATTAATTTCTATTTACTGGATTTGACCCTATGCATTCATTTTGTCCTCTGCTTGTGCTTCAGGTTGATTCTTCAGTGTTTTCCAGAGTCTTCTAGTCCCCCATATTTCTTGAGGGGTTTCTGAGATGCAGTGTGTTTGACATTCTCGTGTTTGTGTTACTGAGACTGCTAATGCCCAGTTACCGAGATATTGTTGCATCCCGGGTTTTGGGTTCAGATTTGGGGTTCTGGTCTTTGTTAGCTTACCGGTTCCACGTATCCTCGTGCATCCCCCGTGTTATCCCCCCCCACAGAAGTTAGCCCCAGGCTGCTGGCCATTGGGTCTTCTCCCCTGCCAGTACTGTGACCACTCCCCCGTCCGGTCCCCAGCAGTTCTGTGCTCATCACCTCATTCTCACAGTTCCACTGGCCCTGAACCCCCGTGTCTGCCCCCGTCGTGTCCCCATTGGCCGTTGTGGCAACGTCACCGCCACAGTGTCTGTGTTCATTGGGCGGAGAGCTCCCATCCTCCCCTGTACCACCCCTATATCCCTCCGTGGCACCCCAGCCTTGGGGCCAGATTCATTCAAGTGAGACTGGGAGCGGCCGCGGCTTCTCCATCGCAGCTCCCGAGACCAATAAAGCGCCTAGCCGCGACGTGGACGGGTTTGGACAATTCCCTGCCTCTTAGTTTCCTTCCCTCGTGCCAACGACAAAGTGCGGCCAGCCCACCCCGGGGCACAGCCACAGAAGCGCCCGGAAGTAGCGGCGGCATTGACCCTGATGAGGAGCCGAGGCACCAAGCAGTGTTCTCAGGAGCCAGTCGGGGCGGGAAAAGTGACGTGCCGCTGGAAGATATCATCAAATTTTCCATAAAAACACCAGATCATTGTAATTTTTATCCAAAATTCTACTTCTGAGATATTTGGCAAAACCAGATTTAATCCCATGCATTCCTTCATCTGTATAATGGTGACTGTTCATTCAACTCCATCTCAGTTAAAATAATGCAGGTTCTCTCCAAGCTTCTCAAATTATGACTCTATCCAACATGACATAGGGCAGATGAAGTACCAAGAGGTTTGGTTTGTGAACTCCTTATGAATTCAGCATGACCACATAAAAGTCTTCAGATCAGTGTTTAAACAGCACAAAACCAATTTCTATAACATGTCTCCAGGACAGAAAAGGCAACATGGCTGGACAGAAAGCCTAGAAGCAGCAAAACAAAATAGAAGAACATGGTATGTTTTGACAGTCTTGCAACATGACATGTTTTGCAATGCAAAATCATCCATATGATTTTGGCACAAGAAAACCTGTAATATTATTTGAGTAAAATTCCAATCATAAAAGCACAATTTAATGTCAGATAATTTACAATAAAGCATTTTAATGTGAATGTAAGACACTGTAAAATTAATCAACTCAGAGTAACCCACAACAGTTTTCAAATGTAGCCATAATCCAGTGACCAAGCACACTTTGAGATTTATTTGTCCCTAACCCTTTGTAGCCCTGTAACAACTTTATTAGTTTAATACTATCAGATATTTCTAAGCAAACTAACAGACTCAAAAGGAAAATATTCAGAAAAGATTTCATGCTTAGATACAGCAAAGAGGTGACACACTTGTAACAGACACAATTACAGATCAGTTGTGTGTTAAGTACGTGCATAGGAACGTATTTGGGTTTTACTGCTGTATATTCATATAGTGCACTATGATGGTGTTCATTCATCAGCCAATAAGAGGCTACTGCCATCTACTGGAAAATTATTAAAATACAGAAATTACATTATACTGCCAGCAAAGAATCTGGAGTACAATATCATTTCTGGAAATAAATTATCAACAAGTTATTGCATATGAAAACTGCTACAAGAATATTATCAGGGCCTGTTAGCTTAGATCCAGATACAATACAGGTATGAAAGTATAAATGAAAGAATTTTAGCTTAGTTCAATTTCAGAACTGTTATTAAAGTTTCCTTCTAAAATACAAAGTGATTGTAACTGCTTTCATGCCCATACTCTGCATCACGCAGCTGTGCTGACTGCTACTCTGTTGCCTATCATCCCTGTATTTCCACTTGACTTACAACACTCAGAATCTAAATTTATACACGAAAATGCTGCAGGATCTTAATTATCTCATGTTACAGTATTCCCAAGGAAATCAAGTTCTTCACTTACTAGTTGCATGACACTCATAAATTGATTTCTTTCTGGCTATAAGTGGAAATTTTCCAGTGGTCAGTCTTACACATAAGGATCTGATTTTTAATTTTTAAAAATTATTATTATTTTTCAAGATACACTTTCCATTCTCTGATCAGGTTTTTAACCAGGACTTTGGTTTTGTTTGACAAAACAAAACAAAACAAAACAAAACAAAACAAAACAAAACAACAAAACAGCTGAGTGTCCTGACATCTGATAACTAACTGGATCAAAAGAGTAGCATCTGCTGAGTAACCACCACTGCTTGCTGCAGCATTTAAGGGTATTTAGGTATTTCCTTGTTGCATCCCGGAGTTGGGTTTAGATTAGGGTTTTTTAATTTATGTTAAAATAAGTCAAATTCTGTAATCCCGTGTTGTTCCCGCCCGCGGTTTCTGCCCCCATGTTGCCTGTTGCCGGACCTTACCCCTCTGCCGCTCCTGTAAGCACCCTGCCGTCCGGCCCCGGGAAACCCCGTGCTAGCCACACGATCCCGCTCAGCCTGCGGCTCGGTGCCCGCCCCTGCGGGGTTCTCTGGTTGGTCGCGGTTGCTGGCGTCACCGCCACGGCAGCCGCCCCTATTGGGCGGCAGGCCGTGGATCCTCTCGCCCCGCCCCTCCATAAAGCCCTATCCCGCCGGCAGTCAGACGCCATTTTCTCCCATGCGAGTGCCGGGAGCGGTCGCGTCTTTCCATCGAACCGCGCCATGTGTGACCAATAAACCGTTCCTGCCAAGCACGGAGTAAATGGACAAATTCCTTCCTCTTTGCCAGGTCCCTAGCGCACGGTAACAGCAGTTGGCCAGCCCACGCACCCGAGACACGGAGCCGTGTCCGGGAACCCGCGGCAGCAAACCCCGGTAGCACATGGAAGCTACGCCACAGCCGGGCTCCCAAGAGCCGCGTGCAGCCGGGGAGAGCAAAAACCCACGCCGCATTTCCTCACAAAGGTCCAATCTGCAATGTAGCAGTCAGAGGCCCTGCAAGGCCTCCATGGCAGTCACTAGCCTAAGATAAGAAATGCAGAGTCATGATGAGTGGAACAGAGCTGCCCCTCTTCTGCACAGCAGACCCCTGTTATCTCTCTGTAAGGCTATAGGTCGTATTCACCTCAACCTCAGCCATAGGACAAATCCTGATCCCTCAACAGCCTATATAAACCTATATAAACCCATACCATTGCCCAGTTCAGACGGAAGAGCTGTCACTGGAACCCTTTGCAGAAGCTGGCAATAAAGACATCTCCACAGAACTCCACACAGCCTTCACCTCTCTCCTTCCCTGCATCTGCTGAGGCACTTTGCGAGCACAGAGCTGAAATCACTAAGAGCTGAAGTCACTCCACAATTGCTCGCAAAGTAGCCAGCGGCTTGGAGCTAGCCCAGGGGCCCAGACAGGCTGCCTCACCAGCACAGTGCTATCCGGGACACCTACGGCGTCTGCTGCCCCGGGGGCCAGACGGACCCCCGGGGACCACCAAGCCGTAATACTGCAAGATCTTTATTCATTATCTCAATAAACACCAGAAACACCATAAGGTTAAATGCAGTGGTATGAAATTATTTCATTTGCAAAACAAAAGATACTGAGTGCAGCACACCACTCAGAGCTCAGATTACAGATTTAATGCTGCACAGCTTCAGTTAAGGCAATGCTGACAGGCAAAGTGTATTAGCACTCCTGGTAATAATGTCAACACTGAGCTAAACATGGTGTCCTGTTGGCTTGGATGGCAGCATATGACTTGAGCAGAAAAACACCTCTCTCACATGGAAGATGAGACTGTCACTACTCACAGTTCACTGTATCTGTGTTTGCTAGATGGTAGGTGCAGCAGTTCTGCAGAGTAGAATGGTGAAACTTGCATGAAGAAACAGAAATGACAAACATTTATTTGAACCTACTTTGGATTTCTTGATTGTTGTACAACACAGGATACCTGTAAAACCTTGTTACTGAGATTTAAGAAATTAATAGATATGACTTTACTTTTCAAATGTTACAAATTTTCAAGATAAGAATAGTGTTTATCAAGTCCAGATTCCTACATTTACAACAGAAAATCCTTGCCACAAGGACCACATGACCCAAGCATTTTTAACATAACTGATTCTAGGGTGACACTTGTTTCTAACCTTCTAGTTCACAATTTCAGTAAGAAATATTTTCCCTTCCCATTCTATCTTGAAGCAATATGCCACAAAATGTCTTATGACCTGCTTTAGTTCCTTATAAATAGCCTTAATTAACCTACAGCTTCTGTCAAATTACTTCAAAAAGGGAGTAAAAACTGGTATGCTGCTGATTTGGATAACCAGCTCCTTTGGATTTTATCTAGTAGAAATATTTAGAAAAAAATGTGTTAAAATACTCCAGTTATACCACTCCTTTCTGTTTTTTTTACACTTCACTCTTCAAAATGTATTCAGTCCTTTAAACAAGTTAATAAATTCTGACTTCATATTCACCAAAGTATATAGAATTTCATCAGCGGTTATCAAAGTAAAGTATTATCTCTGTCAGGCAACTGAAATTGCCAAAGAACTCAAGAGAGAAAATAACAATGAAAAGATATAAGGATTTTATTGATTTATACTTACATACATCTACACATACTTATACATATAAAATATATATGTACATAATAGAACTGAAGTCAGAATTTAATGGAAATTGGTGAATTCTAATTTCCTGTATGATTTCAGTCATGAAATTCAGATTTTTAAGAAATTTTTAGATGAATTCGGCATACTAAACTTACAGAAATTAAAAAAAGGAAGAAAACACCCCACTTTGATTTTTAACTAATTTTCACCACAGTGGAGAATACAGATCTGAACTGAGAATTAGTCCCCAACATTCCAGATTTATTTCTCTCTACACACCCAACGCAACACAGTAAACTATACACTTGGCTTTGCAAGTGGAAGAAGACTTTGGAACTCTAAAATTACTTCTCAAGTATCTAAATTATTTTTGGCACTGTACCATTGACCTGCAAAAACATCCCTTTTTATTGAAATGAAAGCTTGTATCAGTTGAGTCAAGAAAATATATTGATACTTAAATGAGGAAAGACCAAGAGAGCTGGGATTTAGTTTCATAGAGAAGGCTCAAGGGAGATCTTATCAAGTGTTGATGTATATCTGAATGGTGTATAGAATCATAGAATGGTTTGGGTTGGCTGGTACCTTAAAGATCACCTGGTTCCAAGCCCACTGCCTTGGGCAGGGATACCACCCATGAGATCAGGTTTTGCAGGGCCCCACCCAATCGGGCCTCCAACACTTCCAGCAGTGGGGCATTCACAACTTCTGTGAGCAACCTAATCTAGTGCTTTACCACCCTTTGAGTAAAGAATTTCTTCCAAACATTTAGTCTAAACATGCCCTCTTGTAGTCTAAAGCCATTACCCCTTGTCCTGTTACTGGCTGCCTGTATAGAATCACAGAATCATAGAACCATAGAATGATTTGGGTTGAATGGAACCTTCAGAGATCCGATACCACTCTGCCAATGGTAGGGTCTCTTTTACCAGATCTGTTGCAGCATCGTGCTCTTTCTCCCGGGTCCAGAGCAGCTCCAGCGCCCTTTGGCGCTGCCTCCCCCTGGATGCTCGGGTCCGCTGCTTCTCTCCTGCGTGCCGCTGCTGCTGGCACGCCGGTCGGGGTCTGCTGGGTTCTGTCGCCCACATGAGGGTCTGAGGCAAAGAGGGAAGGAATTGTCCAGATCACCCATGAAAGAAAGAGGGAAGGCTTTATTGTCGCGGAGAGCTGTGCTGGGGGGTAGCAACCCGCACTTCCCACTCCACGTGGGGGAAATGGCGCCGGGACCCGGGAGGGAGTGGGATGATATAGGGGATATGATAGGGAGGGCAGACGCCCCCCCGCCCAATTGGTGCGGGTGCCGCGGTGATGGCGTGGAGACAGTGACCAACTGAAATACCACAGGGGCGGACACTGAGCTTTGGGTTGAGTGGGATCGTGGGGATGGGGCGGCAGACATGGGATTCCCGGGGCCAGACAGGGGAGTGGTCACAGGAGTGGCAGGGGGAAAACCCAGTGGCAGGCAGCCTGGGGCTAGACACTGTGGCGGGGGGGGAAGACACGGGGGATGTACAAGGATACATAGAACTTGGCTAGCTAACACAAATAAGAACCCCTAATCTAAACCCAATCCCAGGATGCAACAATCTGTTTGCTCAGAGTCTTGTCTTTCCCTGTCTTTTTTATTACTCCCTTTATATATTGAAATATTTCCCTGGAACTTTTTCTTCTCCAGGCTGAACAACTTCCTTCAGCCCTTTATTTTTTTCCCCACAGGAGAGGTGTTCGATCCTCCCTCTAATAATTTTCATACCCTCTTCTGAACCTGCTCCAGTAAATCCATGTCTTTCTTGTATTGAGGACTCCAGAAGTGGGTGCAGTACTCAAGATGGGTCCTATGAGATCAGAGTAGAGGGGGAGAACCATCCCCTCAACCTGCTGGCAATGCTGCTTTTGATGCAGACAGAGACATGGTTGGCTTTCTGGCCTGCAAGTGCACATTTCTGGGTCACGTCCTATTTTTCATCTACCAGTGTGTTTCCTAAAATCCTTCTTCTGCTCTCAATCCTGCTCTCAATCCCTTCATTCTCCAGTCTGTGTTGATATTGGGGAATGCCCACACCAAGGTGTAGGACTTGGCCTTGTTGAACTTCATGAGGTTCACAGAGGCCCACTGCTCAAACCTGTCATGGTACCTGTGGATGGGATCCCTCCCCTCCTGTATCAACTGCAGCACTCAGCTTGGTGTCATCTGCAAAACTGGTGAGTTAGAATCCCACTGTATACAAAGCCAGACTCTTCTCAGTGGTATCCAGTGGAAGGACAACAGGCAATGGCCATAAACTGAAATTCAGGAAACACCATTTAAACACAAGAAAAAAAACCTTATTTGTTATGGTGAGATCAAACACTGGATAAGGTTGCACAGACAGGCTGTGGAGTGTCCATCCTTGGAGATGTTCAGAAATGAAAAGACGAGGTATTAAGGAACTTGCTTTAGCCAACCATGCCTTGAACCAGGGGGAATGGGGATTAGGCACATGGCCACAAGAGATCCTTTCCATGACATCCAAGAAACAGCCTCACACAAAGCAAGAACTGGCTCTTAGTCTGGTATGGCAAACCTCAGAAACAGACAAAAGAGTGAATTCCATTCACTTACAGAATCCTCAAAGTTGCTACACTTTGTAGCATGATTTTATGATTATGTAGTGTCAGATATTTTTAGGTGTCCTTAATCTTCCTGTCTTTCTTTTTCTAACACATATTGGTATTTGTTTCCTGGAACATGAGATGTCTGATCAAAAACATTTTAAATGAGTTTGAAACTGAGGTAACACATTTGTAGCTGTTTCAATGCTAATATTTTCAATCCACAGATTTTTTCAAAAACATTTCGTAGACTTTTTTAACCTTACCCAGTACCTTCCAATTCTCTCTTTTTCATCTGGTCAATAAATCTGAGGCTAGGATCTTCTTAATTTCCCCCCTAAATTAGACTCTTAAGAGAAAAATATAGTCTTTTATCTTGAATACAATGTATTTTCTAGCTTTACTATAACTCCATTCAGAAATTGTTTTCTTCCACTGGAAGAAATTCTTTGGGACACATTTTTCAAAGGCAAAAACAGCAGGTAAGAAATCAATCATCAAGAAAAAGTATTGTCCATTGGGTCCCACTTTCCAGCAATGCCTTTGGAAATTTCCTTGCATACACTTGCATGAGACCTGCAAACAAATGTTAGAATAACAGACAGATTAATTTCTAATGACTATGCATCATTCTTGATGGCTGAGCAAAAAATTAAGCACATAGGAAATTAGCATTTCATGAATGGCAGCTGTCCTTAGCAGAGGGGAACATAAGCACAACCAACGGAATGTTGTTTTGGGACTAAGATAACTGACATTAGAATGAGATATTCAGATGGTGAAAATTCTGGTACTTAGTACTGTGTTTGAGTCTCTTCATTGGCAATGTAATTAATCTATTCCTTTTTTTGCCGTAATTTCTTTAAAGTTGATAATATGTTGCCTGCAATAAAAATTTCTGACTGTTATAGACAAACTGTCTATACTGCTCTGAAAAATCTAGCATTTAGCACTTGGTTCAGAACTGTGTATGCTTGCAAAAATACATTTCCACTATGAAAAAAAAATCTTCCCAATGCATGGAAATACATTACAATGTCTATTTTAACATAACGAGTTCTCCTATGCATTTGTTGTAGAAATCCTACTAAAGATAATATAAACAATCCCAGACATTATCATCTTAAAACTATATTTAAAGATAAACTTTTGAATACTGGCAGAACATCAAAATACTTTCTCCTGTGTTTCCTTCACAGAATAACAAGCATTAATTTATTTTAAAATCTGCATTATTTGTACAACTATGATTAAAGAAAAAAAATCCCACTGAACAGAACATGGATTAGACACATTAACCCTTCAGTGTATGAGCAGAATGCAATTTCTACACATATGCAGGTATGCAGGTGACTTATTTTTCTGAGTCAATCTAAAAAAAAAAAACAAAACAAACAAAACAAACAAACAAACAAAAAACCTCTGCATAAAACCACTTTCTTTTCTTGTGAATCTTGTTTTTCCTATCAGCAACTTTCAACAGCTACTCAAAATCTTCTTTTGACTGTTTTATTGCACGGACTTCTTAGTAGATTTACATGGAGTGGGGTTTGTTTTTAATAGGAATGTAAAGGATTTGGATGTCAAAAAGATTTGGGGAAAGTAACATTTCATTTCCCCTGGTTTATGTGCAGTTGAAGGCACTCTGGGAACTAACTATACTGTTTTAAATTTGTGAGAGTAGCTTTTGTTTTAACAAACTTGTATTGCAAAATTCTGTAATGGTAGAGGTAAGTTACTGTTCTCTCTATGTCTAAACAACATTAATTTTTAAAATATTAATGATCTGTACATTTCTTAGTTTTCATATCCATTACTATGATGAACCATGGAAACATTGAACATGAAAAAAATTATTAGATTAGCATTTCCACTGATGAAAAACCAGATGGGCTATATTACAAGATCAAGTATTGCTGAAAATCAGGAGACTTTTAGAGGAAAATGCTGCTGACCACCATACCCAGTATACTTGGTATATTCACTTATAGCTATTATTTTATAGAAACTTTTCCTCTAATTCTTGGCAAATTTTGTATGGTTAGAATAAAATGAGGGGAAAAAATACATCTAAATTGAGGGTGAATGGGCAATGTACATAGTAAATAGACTCTCTCTTTTTCATCCATTTTAATACTTACAGAATTTGAATTGAGAATAGCATTAGACTAAAATCTGGACAAAACTTTGACAGATCTATGCCAAAAGACTCCTGTCTGACTTAGTTAGGATAGACAGTGGTCTAAAATTGTCATCCAATCTCTGAAAGAGAAGAAATCCTTCCCAGACTTACTAGCAAAAAAGTGTCAGCTTGGTTGCTTTGAAGATGATAACATGAAAAAACCCCTGACTATATGAAGTTTTTTTAAAGGCAATTATATTTATTTGACCCTGATGCTTTTCAAGTTTCACCTTTGAGCTTTTGTCTTGCACACTAATTTCAGAGTAACTAATAATGGCTTTAATAGATTGTTGAGTATATTCTGTTAGCAATAAAATACTATCCAATTTTCAAAAACTGAAAAAGAACTGCAAAAAGCCTACATGGATAGTCAGCCATATATTATAATGGTGACAAAATTAGGCTCTAAACAGCTAACATAAAGAATGGCAGGTAGCCTAAAGTAGATCAAATAAAAAAGGTAAGCTGTTTGAGCTACAAAAAGTCTTATATTATAGGGAACAATTATGTTTACTATGAAAAATGAAATTAAGGAAAAAATCTTTAAAAAAACATCTCCTACTAAGCAGAAAGAATGCTGGGAGACAGGATGCAAGGAAATGGCATAAGGCTGTGTCAGGGGAAGTTCAGATTGGGTATTAGAAAAGAGATTGTCACTGAGAGCGGCCAAGCACTGGCACAGCCTCCTCAGGGAGGTGGTCATGGCCCCAAGCTGTTAGTGCTCAGCAAGTGTTTGGACAGTGCTCTGACATGCTGTTCAGCTTTTAGGTTGCTTTGTGTGGAGTTGGGAGCTGAACTTGATGATCATTCTGGGTTCCTTCCAAATCAAGATTGAAGAAGTTTGGATTTGCTAGACAGGTATTTCGAGTGACATGAGTATAATCCAATAAAGGTGCTATTTAATGTATAGGATTTAAGAGAAAAAAAAGCACAGAAGTCAGATGTTTAACACCACGATGGATATTAATGTTGCAACTACTTTGCTCTTTTGAGTCTTTTCTTCCTTCTTCCTAACGTCCCTTAAAAACCGTAACACAAAGATACACTGTATAACCTGCACTTCAGGTTATAGAGGAATATAGTAATAACCCATCTGGATATTAACATAGCTACATACATTCTGGTCCTCTGTCCCAATTCACAGTACCTCTACGGATTTTACACTTAGCAGTTCTTAAGGCAGAAGATAATGTGAGAAGATCAGATCTTGTGAGGAGATTTGGTGTGTTTTCTATTTAAGAAATTCACCACTACTCAGGCTTTTTCTCTGTTCTTTATCATTAATCCAGTTCCCTCTAAATCAACAGAAAGACTCCCTATTTATACTGAAAGGAAATATATCAGATTCATAGTCAACATGATGTAAATATTTTGGGAGGATCAACAGAGATAAAACCAGTTAGACTATCAGTGCTCAAGAGAGTTTGTCTTTATATCATTTTTTAAAAGGCTGGCAGTACGGTCAGGTAAAAAGATGAGACACTTTTGTTGTAAATAGAGACAAGCCAATCTGGATTAATAATTAAGAGCTAAATTTATTTGCAAAAGTGTAACAATTTAGTCCGAATTCGCCCACAGTCTACAGAGCAGCTCTGGGTGCAAACTGACAGAGTCAGTGCCTCCGTCCGGTTTGCGCACCATTGTATTTCTGCAGAGGGTTTTTATACTTTTTATTCCGCCTTTGGCTATAAGTCATTGTGGCAAGCTGCATATTCATGCAGTCTTCTCTCACAGAGAAGGCATTTTGGCCACTGATGTTGAAGCGATATGCGGAATAAATAAATAGACTCCACAACCTGGGGTAGTTATGAAGTGGGTATGTATGTCAGCGCCCAGCACAAGTGAGATAGCTCTCCAAAACTTGTGCCCTGAGCCTCAGTCTGACCCACACCTTTATTCCAAAAGATGTTCCATATGCAATACATTGCACAACTTTTTCACGCATATTCAACCCCTGGCCCTGCCTGTCCTTGCCTCTCATGCTAAATAAGTCCACGCCCTTCTGGGCACACGTGGTTTGCTGTGGTGGTCGTATGGGTGTCTCTTGGTGGTCCTGAGGCTGAAGATTGTGGTCTTCCTCATGACTGAACTTTTGAACTTTACCTCTCTGCGCGTGCACTTTTGGTCCTTTGGTGCTTATCTAAGTATGTCTGTCAGTCTTGATAGGCTTGGAGACAGAGGAGCTTCTTTATCTGGGTTCTTTGCCTCCTCTGGTATTGTTCTTTATGCAAGAAGCTTCAGAAATTTGCATTTTCCTATGCCCTTTGTGTTATGAACAGTTTCCAGGTGTTCCCCAGAGACGCGGGCAGGGCTTTCCTAGTTCCCATGGCAACACTAAAAGAAAACTACTAACTCTAGCTAAGTACTGATATTGAAATGCTAATTAGCTAATTGCTCTGTTTGTTTTCTCTAAACTACCTGGCCTCCCACCCCTCCACGCTGCCATTCTGGGACTAACATGCAAATAAAAGCCCCTTAGGATCATGGGAGTATTTTTAGGAGATAAAAATGAATATAAATCAAAAACTGAACACAATAGAGGAGTCTAGATAAATGCCCTAGCTGAGGAAGAGGGAAACACATCCCCTGACTGGCTTTTAGCCATCACCATCACCTAAGAAAGAACAGACTATATTAGGCTCTGAGAAGCAGGGAGATAGAGACAGAGAGCCCTGGTGCTGCCACCATGGAAGGAGCGGGGACAGCTGTTGTTCTGGACTTCAGCAACAGACTCTGCACACCATGCCTCCTCATCCTCGGGCCACCGGTGTGCCACAAGGAAAGGAGAAAGGACAGCTGCTGCTCGGGACTCCAGTGACCAACTCTGCACGCCGCCTTCCTTCTGGCTGCCTGGGAAAGCTACAACCGCGGGGGCGAGCTCTGCGTCAAGCCCCCTGCCCAGCTGATCTTTTTAATAAAGAGCTGAACATTAATAAAGGCATTAGCCCTGTTCATTTCAATTTGGGGGATCATCCGGGATAGCCACGCCTGAAGAGGACCCCCGGACAGCTGGACAGCTCGACCACCTGCTTCGAGGGACCCTCGGGAGTTGCTGGCTACCTTCGGACCCTAGGATCCGCGTGAGACGAGCAACGCAGAGGAGCATCGGATGGGTAAGAAAAACCGGGAGACGAGCGAATGAGTGAGTGAGTGAGACCGGGGCCGGCAGCTCGGACCCCCGAAGCGAGAGGGACCCGCTAGTACCGCGTTTCCGGACTCCTGCGAAGGGGCCGGCCGGGAACGGGGGGAAGCGAATGGAATAGAGGAGCAACTGAGGCGTCTCCTTAGAAGTAAAGCAGGCCCTCCTCCGAGCGTGTGGAGGTGCCCTATGGGCAAAGTAAGTCCCTGGCAATCAGGGCAAGGGGAATATCCCCAGCAGTGCAGGTGGGATGTGGAGGTCCCAGAGGACATGTCCCCAGCGCCGGCAGGATGGGATAGGACAGCAGGTGGGATGTCCCTGGCAGGTAGGGCGGGATGTCCTAGCAAGCAGGAGCAGCAAGTCCCGCCAGGCAGAGGGCACGTCCCCAGCAGGCAGGACAGGATAACAGGGCAGGTAGGATGTCCATGGCAGGCATGGATGGACGTCCCCGTCAGAGCAGATAGGGAAATGTCCCTGGAAGGCAGGGCAGGATGTCCCCGTCAGAGCAGGCACTAACCCGAGTAAGCAGAAAGGCAGGAAGGCGAGCAAGCTAAGCCTAGTAGGGTCAGGCAAGGGGGTTTGGCCGGAGTTCGAGTGTAAGGCTCGGCAGGACGTTCGACCTTACCTTGGCAGGGAGACCAAGCTTCCCAAGCCTAGTAGGAGAGTCAGGCAAGGGGGCTTGGCCGGAGTTCGAGTGTAAGGCTCGGCAGGACGTTCGACCTTACCTCGGCAGGGAGACCAAGCTTCCCAAGCCTAGTAGGAGAGTCAGGCAAGGGGGCTTGGCCGGAGTTCGAGTGTAAGGCTCGGCAGGACGTTCGACCTTACCTCGGCAGGGAGACCAAGCTTCCCAAGCCTAGTAGGAGAGTCAGGCAAGGGGGCTTGGCCGGAGTTCGAGTGTAAGGCTCGGCAGGACGTTCGACCTTACCTTGGCAGGGAGACCAAGCTTCCCAAGCCTAGTAGGAGAGTCAGGCAAGGGGGCTTGGCCGGAGTTCGAGTGTAAGGCTCGGCAGGACGTTCGACCTTACCTCGGCAGGGAGACCAAGCTTCCCAAGCCTAGTAGGAGAGTCAGGCAAGGAGGCTTGGCCGGAGTTCGAGTGTAAGGCTCGGCAGGACGTTCGACCTTACCTTGGCAGGGAGACCAAGCTTCTCAAGCCTAGTAGGAGAGTCAGGCAAGGGGGCTTGGCCGGAGTTCGAGTGTAAGGCTCGGCAGGACGTTCGACCTTACCTCGGCAGGGAGACCAAGCTTCCCAAGCCTAGTAAGAAGGTTAGACAAAAGGCCAAGTAAGAGTTTGGGCAGGACTTAGCAGGGGTACAAGCCTAGAAAGTCCATCAAGAATTTCAGAACTTAGGCCAAAGAGAAAAAGAACAGAAGACAATAGACGAGATTGTGACTAGTGATTGTCCTGGCCAAGAGACAATGTAAAATGCCAAGAGGGTAGGACCAAGAGTGGGAATTTAGTTAAAAGAGATTAAGTCTAGTCAAGTGATTCAAAATACGAAGTTGGGAGGGGCCAGATGAGCTTTAGCTGCCTGTCAGTATATTCAATTTTAGATAGAAGCACCATTTTAGGTATATATTATTTAAGTTTTTTGTTTTTGAGGCCTGAAAATGGGAAGAGGTTATAGTAAAAGAGCAAATCCTTCCAAAGCAAAGAGAATTCCCCCTAACAGCCCCTTGGGGCAACTGTTAGACTAATGGGATTCTCGGGAGATCATGAAGGATCTAGACAAGAGTAAGATGATACATTACAGTATAGGAAGTATGGCCGAAGTTAGAATTACGGGGAGAGTGGCCGTGGTATGGAACCCAAGATCAGTGGATGTGTAATCAGAAGAGAGGGCCTTGATATAGAACAACTATCTCATGCAGCTTGCTGGCTGGAGAATTCTATAAATAATGAGACTGTGAGAATATGCAAGTTACAAAGAAATAGAGAGGAAGACAAAGGGAATAGAGAGGGGGAGACTAGAAAAATAAAGGAATGGGACCCCCTCGATTGCCTGTCCCCTTCTGCTCCTGTTACTTCCCCAACAGTTTCCCCAGTTAGTCCTTCAGCCCCTCCTATTAAGTCCCTGATTCCTTTCCCCCATTTTCCCACCTCTGTTTCATCGTCCCTTCCCTTAGTTTCCTCAACCATCTCCCCAACTCCCTCTTCCCCTTCTCCAGCTGGAGTTTCCTTGCCTCCTCCCACTTGGGAGCTGAGGCCACCTTTGCCCAGGGTTGGTTCATCACCTGGCATGCCCCCTGGCCTCCAGTGTCTCTCTCCACTACTATTTCCCTGCTTGGTGCCTTAGAAAAAGGGCCGTATTGTAGCACCCGATCCAAAGCACCAAGGGTGGAGGGGCTCTTTCCCCTTAGAGGGGTTCCTATGGGTAGAGCAGCTGGGGGAGTTAGGTTTGTGGATGCACCTTTGGCAGCTTCTGAAGTCTGGGGATTTGGGAAAGAGCTAAGAAATTTAGTGGAAGACCCCGTTGGAATATCTAGCCAGTTGGACCAGTTTCTAGGGCTGAGTATTTGTACCTGGGGAGACCTGAGCTATTCTAAGCATTCTGTTCTTTCTGAGAAAGGTCCAGATGATCTGAGCAGCAGGGGTGAAGATATGGGAAAGAGAGGGTGGATTGGGGCCCCCAGGGAACCAGGGGATGCCCTTGGTGGACCCCAACTGGAGTCCCAGCCAACAAGAAGGTAGGCAAAACATGAGAGACTATAGGTCCCTCATGATAAGAGGGATCAAAGAGTATCCCTAGGGGAAGCAACACGAAATTGGCCTTTGATGGTACTCAGGAGAAGGATGAGACCCCAGCAATTTGGCTTAACCAACTAAAACGAAATTTCCAGTTATATTCAAATATAGACCCAGATAGCCCAGAGGGTCAAGTCCTCTTAAAGGTCTAGTTTGCCACCAAATCCTGACCCGATATTAGACAAAAACCAGAAAAGATAGAGGACTGGCAAGCAAAGAACATCAATGAGTTGCTCAAAGAAGCCCTAAGAATGTATTTAAGTGGGAAAGTAATCACAGTAGCAGCAGCTATCCTGATAAAAGAAGCCCAAAAATTGATCCTGCAAGGGAAAATTAAAGTACAAACATTTACTAGTGATCGTGGATCACCTCACTCACTGGGTGGAGGCTTTCCCAACCAGAAAGGAAACTGCAGGAAGTTGCAAGAATAATCTTAGAAAACATCATACCACGATATGGGCTAGTCAATAACATTGACTTGGACCAAGGTCCACATTTTGTCGCTCAAACTTTACATCAAGTAACAAAAGCCCTGGGGATAAGGTGGAGGTTGCACACCCCATGGCATCCTCAAAGCTCTAGAAGGGTGGAAAGGATGAATAGAACTCTTAAAAATGTGTTAACTAAATTAATTGAAGAAACAAAGATGAATTGGCTCAGGTGTTTACCTCTCGCTCTCTTGTGCATCAGAACCAGACCTTGGTCTGACACAGGGGTCTCTCCCTATGAAATAATGTTTGGACTCCCTTTTTTTTTTAATCACCCCTTTCAGTACAGCAGATTATCTGGAAGGGGAGGCAGCAACTCAGAAATATTTAGAGGTCATAGGAAAATCCCTAGAAGGCCTCCAAAAGAAGGGGTATCTCTCCCAAACTTCCCCTCTGGACGCCAATGCCCACATCAGTCCTGGGAATTGGGTGTTGATAAAGTCCTGGTACACTACCACTCCATTAACCCCCAAATTCGAAGGACCTTTTCAGGTACTACTCACCACACACACTGCGGTACGGACCCAAGAAAAAGGCTGGACCCACGTCACCAGAGTTAAAGGACCAGTGCCACCCCCAGACGCCAGACCAGACCCAACAGTGTCACCCGCCTCCTCTTGTGCATGGACAGTAATTAAGAAACCAGAGGACTTAAAATTAACTTTAAAGAAGACTTGCTAGAGGCTGATATACAATAAGGTGTTAATAACTGTTTCTGAGTTAAAGTACCATAGAAAAGGTTTAAGTACTTGGTAATTGTTTAATAAGACTAAGTGTCCTTTAGCCATAGGAGTTACCTAAAAAAAACTTGGTTTCTAAAGAACACTAGAATTACCCTCAGGCCTGAGTAAAAGCATACAAATGCCAAAAGAAGTTAGCCCTCAAAAGCCAAAGACTGTAAGTTGATGCGGGCTTAAGCCCGATCAAAGAAGTAGAGGAGGGATTTGTTATGAACAGTTTCCAGGTGTTCCCCAGAGACGCGGGCAGGGCTTTCCTAGTTCCCATGGCAACACTAAAAGAAAACTACTAACTCTAGCTAAGTACCGATATTGAAATGCTAATTAGCTAATTGCTCTGTTTGTTTTCTCTAAACTACCTGGCCTCCCACCCCTCCACGCTGCCATTCTGGGACTAACATGCAAATAAAAGCCCCTTAGGATCATGGGAGTATTTTTAGGAGATAAAAATGAATATAAATCAAAAACTGAACACAATAGAGGAGTCTAGATAAATGCCCTAGCTGAGGAAGAGGGAAACACATCCCCTGACTGGCTTTTAACCATCGCCATCACCTAAGAAAGAACAGACTATATTAGGCTCTGAGAAGCAGGGAGATAGAGACAGAGAGCCCTGGTGCTGCCACCATGGAAGGAGCGGGAACAGCTGTTGTTCTGGACTTCAGCAACAGACTCTGCACACCACGTCTCCTCATCCTCGGGCCACCGGTGTGCCACAAGGAAAGGAGAAAGGACAGCTGCTGCTCGGGACTCCAGTGACCAACTCTGCACGCCGCCTTCCTTCCGGCTGCCTGGGAAAGCTACAACCGCGGGGGCGAGCTCTGCGTCGAGCCCCCTGCCCAGCTGATCTTTGTAATAAAGAGCTGAACATTAATAAAGGCATTAGCCCTGTTCATTTCACTTTGTACCAGGCAGAGGTTTCTTAAGTAAAAGGTTAAAATTCAATACATAACTCTACAAGCTAAAGTATAAATGCTTAATTCATTTTGTTAACTTAAGTGAACTCCAAAAATCTCTATTTCAATGTCTTCTGCACAGCAGATCATCAGCTAGTGATGAATCTAGATGTCCTCTTCCTTGTCTTTCCTCCTGGATGTTGAGTCTAGGTCCCGTCCTCCACGCCATCTGCTTGTGATTCGCTTGGGTGTGACCTAATGGCCAGCTTTGTGGTCATTGTTTTCTGCTGGCTAGGGCTTTTAAAATGCTAATTAGGTGCCCGGCAACTTAATCTGTGAATTAACTACAGTTTATTACATGCACCCCCAACTGCACGAATTACATATATAACACTTTCAAGGCTGAAGATAGTAATGCAACATGGTTACAGTTTAGAGGATGTTACGGACTTCTTCAGAAACACAGTTTGTTGTTTTAAACTGAAACTGTAAAAAACTGATCGCCTGCATTAACAGCTGATGAATATATTACAGCTCAAAATGTCCTCACAGCAGTTTAAAAAATTCAGGAAGTCCATCAAGTTAAAACATATTTTATTTTCTGACATAAATCAACTTTACAGCAGAATGTAATTATCCTCTCATTACCAATAAACAAAACATTTCAAGTGAACAGTTTTCAAGGGGTAGCAGTGCAGCACGCAACTGTGCCAAAGGGAGGACAAAGGCAGGGATGCTGCACTGGCTGGTGGCCAGCCGCAGTTTGCTGGTGGAGCTGGAAGCACTGTCCCAGGCCTGACAGCCCCCAAAGGCACAGACTGGGCCGCTCATGTTTCCTGCCCAGAGCCAGGGCAGCGCTGTCGGCCCGTTCCCGCCCATCTTGGCCACAGCGCCGCGCTCCTCCCGAGCCCACATGCTTCCCCCGCCCCACACGGAGCGCAGCAGCGGCAGGAGGAGAACCTGCCAGCCCCGCGGTGCCGCTGCCGCTCAGGGCCGGATATGTGCAGGGCCGGTTGGCGTCTCCGGCCGGGAGGGGCGGGAGGGGAAGCAAGGACTGAGGGAGCAGCTGTGGCCGATCGCAGCGTGCCCGCACACAGCCCCTCGCAGTGGGCCGAAGCAGAGACGAGTATGTGCTACACCAGTGCTCCCTCAGCTCCTGCTCGCTGCAAACCTGAGCGACTGCAGTTACTGTAATATGGGAAAATTTAACTGGTGTCATTTTCCCCTGACCAACAATTCATGCACTGATAAAATGACACCGCAGTGGTTTCTGTCAGCAGACCATTAAACCCAGGTTTGGGGTTTTGGCACCACAGATAACTGTCCTCTCTGAACAGTTAATCGTAAGCACTGTTCTCTGTTTTGCCTACAAGTGCAGCAAGTAAAATGTGCTCCCAATCAGAAGAAAATGCAGATAGTGTTTTGTTGGTAAGAGTCACCAGGAAAAAAACCCACCCACACCACAAGAACACACTGATTTTTAGCTGCTGTGTACACCATACACCAGAATATAACTATAACCAAAATAGTTATAGTTTGCTGATTCATTAAGTCCCTTGTCATCTTGCATTTTAGGTGGTAGTTTGTTTTGTGTGCTCAAGGGATGTAAATCTCTCCAAAATCAGAATGTGTAAGTTCTTATTCAGATGTACGTATATAAAAGTACTGGAAGAGAGAAATATGCTCTTAAATTTGCTTTCTTAATATGGTAAATGTAATGAACAGTTGCCACGTGTTCCCCAGAGAAGTGGGCAGGGCCTTCTTAGTTCCCATGGCAACACTAAAAAACTACTAACTCTAGCTAAGTACTGATATTGAAATGCTAATTAGCTAATTGCTCTGTTTGTTTTCTCTAAATTACCTGGAGATAACTAGTCTCCCACCCCTCCACACTGCCATTCTGGGACTAATATGCAAATAAAAATCCCTTAGGATCATGGGAGTATTTTTAGGAGATAAAAAGGACCATAAATAAAAAACTGAACAAAGTAGAGGGGTCTAGATAAATGCCCTAGCTGAGGAAGAGGGAAACACATCCCCTGATTGACTTTTACCTGTCACCATCACCTAAAAAGAATAGACTAGGTTAGGCTGTGAGAAGGAGGGAGACAGGCAGAGAGTCCTGGTGCTGCCACCATGGAAGGAGCAGGAACAGCTGTTGTTCTGGACTTCAGCAACAGACTCTGCACACCACGCCTCCTCATCCTCTGGCCACCGGTGTGCCACAAAGAAAGAAGAAGGGACAGCTGCTGCTCTGGACTTCAGTGACAGACTCTGCATGCCTCCTTCCTTTTGGCCACCTGGGAAAGCTACAACAACGGGGGCGAGCTCTGTGTCGAGCTGATCTTTTTAATAAAGAGCTGAACATTAATAAAGGCATTAGCCCTGTTCATTTCAGTAAATTAAAAGGTAGTTGATATACAGGGGTGTTTTGTTTTTGTTGTCTTTCCTCATTGCTCTTCTTTCTCTTTTCCTCATTTCTAGTGATGTATTTTTCTACTTTGCAGCATCTCTGGTGTTCATTATCTCATGCAGTATTACAATTAATTTTGTAATCCAGCAAAAATTTCTTGCATAATTCTGGTTTCATTGTCTGTTCCATGAAAATTTATTAAATTACTCCCCAAGTCAATGCAGAATAAAGAAACAGGAGAACATACCTGGAAGGAAGGTTGATATAGAAGGAGCAGGATTTAAAAGTTTCCAACTGTAGGCTGCAGGTAAAAACCCCTGAGGTTGCCTTATCTTTCTCCTTTAAATATGCCAGAAGGCTTGGAATTCCTGCATACGAATTTCCATTGGTTCCCAAACTCCTATCATCTGCTGGTAGTGGCAGCAGCTGTTATTTGTTTTGGTTGAGCTGATATTACCTTTACCTCTATTAGTAGATTATGGATCATAGAACCACAGATGGTTGGGCCTTTAAAGGATGACCTTTAAAGCTCATCTACTCCAATCCCCTGCAATGAACAGGGACATCTTCAACAGGACCAGAGCCCTGCCCAAACCTGGCCTTGAATGTTCCCAGGAGTGGGACACCTAACACCTTTCTGGGCAGCCTATTCCAGTGTTTCACCACCCTCATAACAAAAAATGTCTTGCTTATATGTAGTCTAAATCTACCCTCTTTTAGTTTAAAACTGTTCCCCCTTTCCTATCACAGAACACCCTGGTAAAAAGTCTGTCCCCATTTTTCTTATAAGCCACCTTTAAGTTCAGAAAGGCTACAAAAAACTCTCCCCGGAGCCTTCTCTTCTCCAGCTGAACAACCCCAACTCTCTCAGTCTTTCTTCAGAGGAGAGAGGCTCCACCTCTCTAATAATTTTTGTAGCCTTTCTCTGGAACCAATCCAACAGGTCCATGTCTTTGCAGTGCTGAGGACCCCAGAGCTGAATGCAGCATTCCAGGTGGGGTCTCAGCTGGAGAAAACGTAAATCACCTCCCTTTACCTGCTGGCCACATTGCTTTTGATGCAGCCCAGGATGCAGCTGACTTTAAGATCTAACTTAATTTAGATGTGCCACTGACATACTTCAGTAAATTTTGAATTGTTTCTTGAACTTTGAGTAATGTGAAATACAAAGTGTTTTTCATAATTCAGTGCCTGAAAACTGAAAGTTTTTGAAAATGATGTAATGCTCTAACATCCCAGGGTACTTGGAAACAGCATTCTCAGATATGGAAACTAAGCTCATTAAGGCTTATAAATTCTTCACATTGTGGGTATTCTCAGCTCAGTCACAGAGAAAGAGAAAGGTTTTCTAACCAGGCGAGAGCCTGGGAAGCAGTTGGGAAAGAATGTAAATAATTCTCTAATCTATCTTGTTATTCACATTGTTTATAGATATGTTCTGCCGGTGTGCGTCATTCACTGCACACCAATGCCATGAGATGTTTTTACTCTAAGACCAATGACATTAGTCCACATGATGTTCCCTATATATAGAGCAGTACATTTGAAATAAATCAGAGTTAATTCTCTTTGCCTTCTGATTTGAAGTTCTCTGTTCCCATCCTGCTCAACAGCATCACTACATGTGGAGTTAAATCAGGGGAGGGATAAAGGTAATGCCTGATACACAGACTGAGAGTAGGAGTTACCAGTTTAGAAATACATTTTTTGCTTCTTGTATCCTGGTTAGATTTTACTCTGGATGCCTCCTGCACTGTATTAACACCTTTTCTTTACAGTTGTTCCTAAAGAAATACTGTCATGGAGTTCAGCAGAGATAGGCCCAAGACTACCACAAAACCCAGGAAATGCACAATCTCTCTCATAAATTACCTCTACATAAAGAAAAAAAAAAAAAAAAAAAAAAAGGTTATATTTATGACTCATATGACACATCTAAAATGTTCTCTGTGGGCAAAACCCTAATATATTTAGAAACTGAGTTTTTATTTTTCCATAGCTTCTTTCCTAAGGAAAATCAAACTCAGATCTGTGTACCTGATGTGTGTTCTCCCTGTATATCAGAGTGATTTAATTTGCATAATATGCACCTGCTATAAATATTTGTTTTCAAAGAAAAGCTGGAAGCATAGAGGTTATTTTGTCCTGGAGAGTGCATATGCAGGGTATTGAGCAAGGGCTGGTTTCATATTAAGTGGCATTTGAAAGACATAATAGTTTTTTCTAGCATCCTTTTGCAATGGGTACCATATAATTAATATTACTAGTTCTACCATTTAAGAAACCACCAAAAATGCCCCTCAAACAGCAACAAGAAATTAAAGTTTCCTATTTTTGTTTAATACCAAATTATTGATATACTGCAGAATAGCTTCATAATGGATTTTGTATTAACCCAATTAAGTATTAAAATGTGTAGAAGATATTACTTGCCTTTCTTATAAATATGCTGAGGTTATGGATGTTCCCAGTCATGCCCCACCTGGCCTGTCCTATTTCTCTGAAGTAGGTGATGTGCCATCCTTGCTCTTTTCTCACAGGAGAAAATTACTCTTTTTTGCAATTGTCTGAAAAAAATCAGTCACCTGAAATCCCTAGATCTCTTTCATAATGCATTGGTTAGTTCGGAGGTAAGGATGGTTGGTTGGTTGGTTGGTTGGTTGGTTGGTTGGTTGGTTGGTTGGTTGGAGTTTTCTTAACAGCTAGGGTTAAGAAAGATGAAACCAATACACACAAAGTCTTGAAAGTCTATGGAAGACAAGGTTAGGACGGTGTCAGCTGTGCAGAACCACATTGCAATAGTTACATTTTTGAAATTAGGGACTTTCAGTGCTTAATTCCAGTTACAACATATCACTGTAAATAAGGTGGTGATTCCTGAGACATGTATCCTAAGAAGTGGGTAGGTTTCATGCTGAGGTGGTAACTGTACTTCTGCATTTGATCCATCAGCATCTAAATATATTTGCCTGTAGCTATTCAGAAGGCACTTCAGAATGCATGCATGGATTTAGTCTATTTCAAAATAAGCACCCGAAACAAACCAACCTTTGGCAATAGTCTGAGTGAAGTAGACTTAGAGCTTGGATAAGTATTTAGAACTTTTTTTCTTTCACGAAGATTATATTGCACCTGTGGGTGAGTATGCAGAAGAACATAACTGCCTGTGCATGTTGAACTGACAACACTTGAAGGAACTTCTCTTTAATAGCAAATATGATTTCACAGGAAGTCAAACACAGCAAATCACAGAACTCTTGGCAAGATCATGGGAATCGCAGGTGCTTCACATGGGGATCCTGAATAGTTGTTTTGGGGACATGATGATTTTTCACCTTTTTTAATGTATATATTTTATATACCTTTTTTGTATCTTAGGCACTCTTAGCATGCATACTTGTAATTCTTTAAGTCTGATAACTTAGCATAATTCTGGTAAACATCCCAGAGATCTCGCAGTTGGAGGCTGGAAGGCCCTATGCTATCTTGAGAAACCAAGGTCCTCTTTAAAATACATCCTGTAAATTAGAATTAGGCCCCTCCAGGGGGGAATTCTTTGGGATGGGGAGATATCACACTATTCATTCAAGCCTCTCATTGAGGCATCTTTATTAAATGTACTAATTTGCAAGGTCTACAAAAGTGTATACGTGTACTGGGGGTGTGCATTTCGATGCATTCCACCTTGGTGAAGTGGTGCACTGTAAAGATCCTTATTAAACACCAAAGTAAAAGCCCTTTACCCCTTAACCGTGTCTTAAGTTTCAGGACCAAGGAAAAGTCATCAGTTTCTGTTCTAAAGTTATTTTACCTCTTAAGTCTTTTTATTGAAAAAATGGCATCCCTATATTACTACTTTTGAAGTTTTTCTGACTCAGGTGGGATAGCAATTAAGTCTATATGTGAACTGAAGCTGAGCAGTAGTGTTGACAAAACAAATGTATCTGCTGCTTCCCTATCACAAACACTAAGATGCTTGTATGGCTGAAGGCTGAAATAAATCCAAAAGAATTTATATATACATTTGAACACCAAAAAATATCCCAGTTGGTTATCTTTCAACCAGATCACCTTTCCAGTTAACTGTAGTGATATAACACCTGACATATTCAAAAGATATAATGTAAAAAATGGTGTGAGAACTTGAACAATTGACTGGAAGTGGCGAAGGAGAAATAGCACTTAGGTTTCACATACTGCTTTAAAATCTGGTTGTCATGCATTACGCTAAGATTTTTTTTTGTTATTAAAATTAAACTTGCTAGTTTTACTTCTACTTTTTATAACTTTTTGCAGTAGTACAAAAATAAAACCAATTTTTTTCCAGGTTTGCAACAATGAGAATATTTTCATGAAAAAATGAGTGAAATGAATGCCTTGCTGATGCAGCAAAGAATAGCTTTTATTCCTGTATCCTCCTTGTCATGGCAGAGATCCTACCTCACTCCCTGATCCATGGCTCCTGGCCACATAGTCCTGAACATTCCTTTGCTGTCCCTCTGGCACTCATCAGACAATTCTTCAAGTCAGTTCATTAATCCAGCACAGAAGAGAGTCTTCTTTTTCCTGATCAACTTGTCTTCTGGCAAGTTGACATATGACATGAGCTCACAGAGGAATCCAGAGAACACAGGAGTTTGTGCAAGGTAAGAAGTACGCATTGGCAACCTCTGATTGGAAGCATGAAAAAGAGAATGAAAAAACAGGGGGAAAGGATTGTCAGCTCCCTCTCTTTCATGGTATGTGAGCTTTTAGATCAGATCATCTTGACATGTCACAGTCTCAGGTTGATGAATGCCAGTATTAAAGGAGAACAAAATTTGTAATTCAGTCTTGTTTATCTACTAACTTTATTATCATCTAAATTAAAAGGCTCTTGCTTTGGGCTACTCTGGCTTCTGTAAAATACCAAATTTCTACTATTCAAGACTGTATTCTGGAAATATAAAATTAGTTCAGGCTACAGTTGTTTTGAAGTAGGCATTGAAGTAAAATACAAAACAGTACTATATTTTGCATTTAAGCTTTTATATTACTGTCCTATGAGAATATGACTTGATTAATTCACAGGTATTCACAGGTATACACAAATCTCACAAATTGATGCTATACACAAAAGTTTTTGAGGAGACAGCTTTATTTCTTTTTCCTTGGAAATGTTGTCTTATCTTGTGCTCACAGTAGCATCAGGGAAGAAAACTAGATTCTGTTTCCCCTGGGAAGCTGGACTGTTTTTAATTGTCTTTGGAGCTGCAAAACAAATTGCCATATTATTGCTTTGTAAACTTCCATCTGTCATCCATATTGTAGTTTATTGCTTCATCACCGATATCAAAGGCTACAGTGAAGATAGCTACTTCTATTAATAGTTACTGGTATAACTAACACTATTAACTGACTAAACAATATAGCAAGAGGTATTTTTGGAGTGGAAATAACTGTGAGACCTTCCTTGTTTTCTGTGACTTTTGTAAAGTTATTTCTGTATTATTTTTTGCAAGAAAACTTCATTGTTCAATCTTCCCTGTTACCAAACTTCAAAGCAGTTTGCATGCTTACCTTCGTGTGAATGAAATCACATCATTTCATGTGTAAGACTAAGTTAAAGGACAGTCATCAGTGTCAAACAGTATTCAGAAGCTTTCCTAGTTGCATATGAAGTCCCAATGCTACTGACATTAGTCATCAATTTTGGCCACAAAGCCTATTGCCAAAAATTCTTACTGTTCAATACCAACCTAAATTTTCTATATGCCTTGTTGCATGTTGCTGCTCTAAATTTGTCATGCTTTCTTTATATTCCTAGATATTCTAAAAGTATGATTAACATAAAGTCAGCAAGTTTGTTCCTAATGCTTTCTTTATAGCTCTAACATGTACTGTCAATGGGAGGTGAATTTCAGTAACTTACGTAACATAATGGATTTTTTCAAAATGGTCATCACAAAGTAACCTTTTCCTGACACAGGAGTTTAAAAAAAATTAAAATCTTCTTTCCTTTGAAAAATGGCTAGATTTACATGATTTGTCAAGGTTTTGTGTACAGTTACTATGTCAGCACCGATTTCATGTCCTAAAATGCTATCATGAATGCACTTACTTTTTTCATTAACATTTATTACCCACTTCAGATATTACTGAACTAAAAGACAATTTATCAATCAAATCCAAAAGATTTTGTGGCATTGCGCAAACTTTCTTACTTGAACACTTGTACAAGTCCTAATTTTATCAATTCCTTTTGTAGATGATTTCCAGTGAGTGATAATTGAGTGAAATGCATCTTTGATGCAATTTACTACAGATAATGCATTAAAATTAGGTTTTTCTGAGCAACAGAATCAAACAATTGAAGGTACAGATGCATTAATTGAAACAGTGATATTGCAATGCTGTCACAGAAGTTTGAGCTTCATTCAAAAGTGAATAGTACAGTTAGGGGAGTTCAGAAAAAAACCTGTAGTGAAACACTTAAAAAACCCACAAGACTTCATTCACCATTTGAATTTTGCCTAAATATTTTGGAAAGATAATTACACATATAGTACTGCAGCCTTGCAGCGTGATGAACTGGTTACATACAGCTTCATGCTTCAGTGACTGGAATGTTTCTGGTACATCACATGTCTCATTTAAAAATAGCTGTCTTACAGCTCAGCAGCACAGATATAGCAGAGACAGTCTTGTCAGTTTCTTGTGCATTAATTCACTTTTGGAGGCGCCTTTTCAGTTGGCATCCCATGTCATCAATTAGTCTCTTGACATTCATACATCATTGGTGGACTCATTAAGACATTAATTTTCAACACTAGCATCCTATGTTCCTGCTAGCTTGTTTGGAAACCTGGAATGGGTTTGCAAGCACTTTGGGAACTGAATAACTCTAGTTAGCATAGAGGAGAAAGGATTTCTGATGTATTCAGAATGGGTCTGCTGTTTTGAAATATCTGGTTTGAGTATTCTTTGGTTGCATTTAAATTTCATTCTGTTGGTTCTTTCTGTATATGTAGCGGCACATTGTGCCTTTAAGCACTCCTTTGTCAATAAAAACCAAATTTATGTTTTGAATGCTAGCTTTGGTACTATCATTTTGTTATGCCAAAATACAGTATTAGAATATAGTAATTACAATTAGAGTGATTTTAGTATTTTGTTTTTAATGTATTTCTTTGAATTTTTAAAATAACTTTATCCTTTTTTTTATATGTATGCTCACATAAATACAGGCACAATATAATTTTTAGCTTGCCCAGTGTTTTCCAGTTCAGCAGTGCTCTGTCGTCTCCTTCTTACCTAGCTGATTGCAGCTTTCTGAGCTGCTCTCAGGCAAACCATGCTGACATTAACTGGTCTAAATTAGCAGACTTATTTTAGCCATCTGATTTTAATTGTGGAGATGGCTAACTCATCAGGCTTTTCGTCTTACATTTTAAAAGCTCTCACAATTATTTACTTGTAAATAAAATAAAGGCTTTACATCATGACCTGTCACTGTCTGAAATACTTTTATCAGCCTCCTTTCTGTAAAGCTATGCGTAGCATATAGAAAATTAAGCAATATAAACCTTCTAACAAGAACTTGTGTTGTCTAGTGTTTATTCAGCTGAAATGCCTCTCCAGCACCTATTGTATGTAGATCTTGCTCACATGGAGAATCCATAAACTCTAGTATCTCTATTCTTGTCATCTTAGGAACCTGCTTTTCTGCACATGCAGCCAGAAAATTGTAGGACACGAAAAAAACACTGTCATTTACTAAAATTACATTCCTCAGCATGCTCAAACTTAGGTGTCTAAAGTGGGCCCATCAATTTATATTCAGGGCCATCACCTTCAGTTATAACTGTTTTTTTAATATGATCATGTGATTCTATAGATATCTTTAAAAAGGTGAGTCAATAGAGCAAGTTATTCCGAATAAATGTATTCTGGGTAAACGTGCATTACTTTTCCTATTCCAATCCCAAAGCAACAAGATAATTTCTAAATTGCAAGGAATTTCGTGTTTACAAATGTATAGCAAAGAACAAACTGGAGATGGCTTACTGTTTGTTAGTAAGGAACTTAACCAAACTTGAGAAGTTGACAGACAATTGAGTTCAGCAAAGACAAATGCAAAGTGGTACCATGGGTAGAATAAATCCCTGCAGCAGGTACAGAATCTGACAGGTTATGTATCAGCTCTGCAGAAAATTTGGGCTTTTCCTGGGTAATGAGCTGAACATGACTGCAGTACAAGTTGGGCTTTATTATTAACAAGAGCAGACTGAGAGAAGAAATTATTTCCCTCTACTCAACACTTAGGAGGCAGCACTGTATTCCACTTTGGGGTTCCCCATGTAAAAGAGAGGTCATAAAACATAAGAGTCCAGAGAAGATTGTATAGGTTAGAACATATACTAGGAATAGGCTGAGAGATATGGTTTTGTTTACTCCGGAGAAGAATTGGGGAAAAGTGAGCAGGAGGAGAATCTAATTATTGTCTTTCATATGGGGACATATGGGGGACAAGATGAAACCAGATTTTCACCAATGCACACAGTAAAATGACAAGAGGCAGCTAACATTTCCAGGGGAACAAAGACAATTCCAGCTGAACATAAAAGGATTTTTTCCACTGGTCAAGCACCTAGAGATGACTTTGAAATATGACTCAACAGAACACTGTGTAGCACCTTTGTTGACATTGAAGTTAGAGAGCTCATTTAAGCATAAGTTGGACAATTGAGGACATGCAGACATCCCTTACAGCCTGAGTTATTTTATGATTTTAACTAAGATACAAGTAAGTTACATACAGTATAGTATTTTAAATTTGATTTCTTCTCTGAAGACGGTGTTGGAACATTATCAAATACATAACTGTCTTTAATTTAAATCCTATTCTGAAGGTGTAATATGGATTAGTGGAGTCACATGCAGAACTGTGGTGAAAAATGACACAGACTGTAAGTCAGAAAAAATGATGATTGATGGCTCCAAATTATAAAATGGAAGTTGCAACACAGAGATGACCAACACAAGAACAGTCATAGAAATTTCTAATAGTGTCTTTAATGAAGATAAAAAGGCTGCAATCTTCAGTAATTTATTCATTTGTGTATACCTGTGGTGGGTGGCTGGCTAAGTTTTGTGCATGCTGGCCAAAAATTGCCTCTTGCTTAGCAAGCAGTGTGTGTGAGAGTGCTTCTGGGGTACAGGGAGGTAATGGCTTAGGTAAACATAACGGAATTTATTAACTGAAGGTAGTGTTGTGGAGGAAGACATGCACATGGGCTGTACAGAAGAGTACCTTGAGCTAATACTGGACATAAGGGACACATATCCTGCAGTGGAAATGACAGGGAACTGATCCACAACCCTTTTCCTTCATCCTGTGTGACAAGAGAAATGGATGTGACCTTTGGGTTTCAGCTCAATGTTATGCATTAGGTATTTGGTAGTTCACACTTGCCCTGCTCTACTCTAGCAATATAATATGGTGCAGTCTTTAGGACAAAAGGTTTTGTCTTTTTATCTGTAAGATTTGGTTTTCTTCCAGATGTAGTCATTGAATCTTCATAGAAAAGCAAGAAGACTTTCATTGGCAAAGTTAAATTTGCTTGTATCCTGGACTTCTCATTGAGGCTTTTTATCAAAGATTTTAACTTTGATTTTGGGATTACTTTAGATTCTTTGTGATGACTTCTTTTTTTAATTGAAAACAGTTTCTAGGCGGCAGTTCGGTCTCCAGAACACTGCCTGTCTTTACTATGCCTTGTGCACCACCTACTGGATTCTTTTTAACATCCTGTGAAAGACTTATCCTTTCACAGGTCCATGAAATACAGGATTTACTTGTTTCCAAAAAGAAAACTCACAACCCCATTACTTGGGTGAAAAAATATGTCTTATCACAAATAAGTCTTAATTCATGTCTTCTGTTCAACATCCAGTTGTATTTAGCAACATCATAAAGTGTTCTTACTTTAACATCAATAATCATAATTAATGGCATTCTGGCTGGTGTAAAATATCTGAGGAAAACAGCTACTTATTCAGTAATTAGAACAGGAGTTGTTATATGGTCTGCCTTCTGCAAAGAAGTAAAAATTTTGGTTAAAATGAAATTTTTAAGACAATCTTATATTACTTCCAGAAAGAATTAGAAACACCACTTGATCCAAAATTATCTCAGGTGATGTTTAAATTAGATCAAGCTACAGCCCAGGAGTATGTAGAAGCTCAGATGATAAGAGGCTAATGTGTATGTCTCAAACACCAGTAACCAGAGAGCCATGGGGGGTTTGTGCCAGGATCAAGATTTGCTTGGAGAACAGGACCATGTGGAGGTAGAGCAGGGACAAACATCCTTGTTCTACTCCCTAGAGGCACAGCAAATAAAAGACAGCATCAGTGAAGAATCAGGCATGAACTGTAAACCAAGGGCCAATCCAGCAGGAGGATATGAGACCACCCAAGACCCCTGTGACCCTCTAAACTATATCCAGATAGATCTGAAAGAACAGACTGCAAATGATAACTAATTTGCATAGAAAGCAAGAAACCTGTCCTCAGGGCAGGTGAAACTGATCAAGCCCAGGCACACACCATCCCATTGGCCAAAGAGATAACCTCTCTCTTTCTCTTCCCCTCTTTAATTCATCTCTTCCTTTCTCTCTTCCCTCTGACCCTATCCCATCACCCAAACCCCACTTCTGGCTTACAGAGTAGGTCAGTGACTAACATATCAGTTTCCATGCCAAGTGTTGTAATTTACTAATAAAACTTTGTGGGCCCTCTCACTTTTATCATTCCTTTTGACCACATTTACCAGACTTGAGTGTTTCCTTCCCCATAGGGTGTGACATCACAAAACAGGCAGACAAGAAACTGAGAAGAGCAGAATGAGACACAGCTCAAGATGAAAGCCATTGTCAAGTGCTGTTTATGAGGACGATGAGAATGAGAAGGCGATAAGCAAAGATTGCACATAGGACAAAACGCTGTGATGTGTTTTAAGGAAGAAAAGATTTACTTAAGTAAAAGAAGATTACATCCTTCAGGATGTCTGTATCATGGCAAATAGCTAAAGCAGGATCCCAAAATTAACATATAACATCATACTGCTGACAGTACCTAAGAACAGAGATGGAGTTTCAAATAATGGGAAACATTTCATATAAATTTGAATATATATGTGTGTGTGTGTATGTTTAACATATAAAGATATAAGAAATTTTAATCTTATATTAAAAAAACTGAATTTATACTTTTCATATTTTATACTACATCTGGTCCAGTGATGTCAACATATGAAACCTACTCTCACTGAATAAATGTCAGTGTATGACTACAAGAATTTTTTCCACTAAGAAACTTATAAGAAATGTTCCTTTGAAGAGTTTGCTTTGTAATAAAAGTTCAAATTAGTAGCACTAAAACAGAATAAACCTACCAAAATGCTACTGAAAGGAAATATTTAAAAATAATTTAATTTAGCTGGGGTAATGAACAAAATTGGTTGCCTGAATTGTTTTATTGTAAAGAAATTTAATTTCTATCAGGAATTAGCAGACATGCACATGCCTTGAGACTCAATTTGAGCAATTTAATGGGAGCTATTATCAGTTAAGAAACACAACAAATCAACATTTTTGTAACAATACAGGCAACAGGAGACAAAGTTGTTTAATTATGGTAGTGTTGATGGATGGAAATCATCCACACTTAAAAAAAACCAAAGCCAGCACCACCAAAAAACCAAAATCAGTTCCAACAACCTGTCTATGGCTGACCAGGATGAAGGGCTCCTAGTAGGAAACGTGTATATTTAATGAGATTCCCTCCAGACAGCCTATCCAATGGCTAGTGCCTAGATCACTATTTTCCCCTGCTGCTGGAATCTGGACATGCAAGTCTATGAAGATCACAGCTACACTTCATCTGCTGGTACAGTCCCATGTCATCATTCCCTTCCCACCTAATGCAGACCAGCACACACTGGATCCCTTGAGTAACTGGGATTAGATGTGCAGCCAGCTGAGTAACTATCCCACAAATTCTATCATCTCCTGTGTAGAGACACACACACCATCAGACCTTATAGCCTTCCCAGCAGTTGTTACGAACTGCCTGGTCCCTTCGGTATGTGCTTCCAGCTGTCTCAGAGACATACATGTATCTGGCCCAGTCTTATGAATGCTTTGGTAACTGAGCTAAAGCCCCTGCTTGCTGTCTAGGTTCAGCTCAGTATCTGCTGGCAGCCAAATGGTGCTAGACATGCCCTCATTTGGCCCAGCTGCTGGCACCACAGGCATATGGGTTCCTCACATCCACAGACTCTACTCCAGTTGCTGGCACCACAGTTAACACTGGCTATTGTGACCCATGGTATGATTCCAGCTGGTAGCACTTAAACCTCCATAAGTACATATGTACACAGAACAGAGAATCCACTCACCCAAGAAAATAGTTAGACATTTAATTTAATAAGACAGGGCAGCTGGCACTTAGGAGATCCAGGACATCACCAAATAACTGCATGGACCAGAGACTAGTCCCTTATGCCCCTGTTTTCCCGTGCTTGTTCCCCCCTAGACCACCTACATCCTTGCCTTTGGTTCCTTCCATACAAATTCACTATTGTTGTGGAGATGACTGAGAGGGGATTTAATGAATACTCATCAATAAGTATGTGACCCTTCAATGTGCTTAGGGTAGTTCACATTATTAATAAATCAGTGCAGTGAGTTATATAGAAAGTTGAAGAAATTAAAAAAAAAAAAAAAAAAAGCTAATTAGAAGACCAGGTTAAGTCCCCTGAAGTCTCAGATTTGGCAGACATAGCCTTTGCCTCCACACCTCTGTCTGTACAGTCCTGGATGTGGTAGAACAGCTTGACAGAAGCAGGAAAGATCAGCCTGCACGTGATGTACGGACACGAGAACAGGAGTGCATAGCTATTGCAAGAGTAGCTACACAGACTGAAAACTAGCCCAAATAATTGTATTCCTGGAGTAAAGAGAACACATCCTAGCAGAGGGGAGTTATTTTCATTTTAAAGTCATGATGTCAAAGTGGTGTGTAGGGGTGAGTGGGCATTTCTACAGGCCCTACAGAAAAATAATAAAAAATCCTTAACTCTTTTGAAAATACAAATCTTAGTGTCTTATATTCTCATAGGGCAGAAGAGAATAATAAGCCTATCTTAAAGGCTTTTTGAATGGTAAAGAATTTGATTTTTCCTATAGATTCTGCTTCACTATGTTTTTTACAGCTTCAGTAATCATACATGCTAAGAGCTAAAAGGAGTAGAGGAGGGACAGTCTATGGCCTCTATGCAGGAGGAAAAGCTATCTCAGGACACAGCTGTATTCGATTTCACTTAAAAGGCAGTTCTAAAGAAGGTTGTCTAGTGTGTGAGAACAAGGAATTTCCAGTTTGAGAACAACTGGCAAAGAGACAGGGTAGCTAGCTATAAGCTGTTTAGTTATGTCTCCTTGCAGTTGCTAACCACTGGATTAGCAACTGACTGCTCATTTTGTCAATTAACAATTGACAGATTTTCAATTGACACTGCTACATTTCTAGAGCAGCACTCGACTTTTTTTTTGGTCACATTATTAATTATGGTATTACAATGTTGTGAGTTCTGCTTCTTGAATAAAATTATGGTATTTTTGCTACTGGAAAGCTGAGTGATGTTATTTATAAGCAAAAGGTCCATATTTGCTTTTGGATGTAACATCATTAAAACAATGTTCTATGTAGCAAATTTCTTTCTTTCCTTAAAAGTAAAATATTTTCAACACCACTTAAAGAAGCTGAAAGAACTCAGGCTTTTTCACAGAGGATCAATCTATCTTTGGTAGCTATTTAAGAACAAATGGCTTCATGCCTGACAGATATTATTTGGTGGATCACCATCATGATAGCTATTCAAGCATCATACTAGAATCCTCAAAATATTAATGGTCAGCTTTAGTCATTATTCAAACTAGGAAAATAAACAGTAAAGAAGAAATCAATTCTGCTCAGAATCAGACAGCTGAATGTTCAGAGAGTATTTTCATGTAATTTATAAATTCATCAGCAACTAAATTAACATCTAAACTGTAAAATAACTGTTGCTTACAAAGTTTATCAGCAAATACCATTTACTCAGTAAATCCCAGAACTGATGTAGTAACACATTTATTGATCACTTTACCGACTAAAAATACAATTTTATACAATCAGTCAACAGCAATAATGTACTTTATGAGAAGCTATGCTTTAATGAAATGGTGTTTAAAATATGGATTTCACTATAACTTGTCAAGCCAAGCTTTTACAGTGCTAATCAAAACAACTGCTGCACTTGAACTTTTCCCCTAAAACATCAACAATAATGCTGCAAAGTAGCTTTTCCGTTGTTAATGTGGGTTTAGAATTTAACAAGACAACTTCAAAAGGTTTAAAACATCCATAACATTGTCATTACTTTAACATTCACACAGATAAATTGATACATTTAATACTTTCTAGCATTAATAAACAGTGTAAAAATATATTGCATATATATATATATATATATATATAATATATATATATATATATAATATATTGCATATATATATATATATATATATATATATATAAATTTGTTTCCTTTTCTTGAAAAAACCTAGTACAAACTAGTAATATATGATCCCCCCTTCAAGTTTCTTTTACTTATTTTAAAGATTAAAGAGTAGTAGTTTTAAATTAACAGAAACAAAGACATGGAAATAAGAGAATCACTGTTGTGCCCCCCCATAACCTCTTGTCATGGTTACTAAGCGTATTAACCCCTTGGTAATGGTGGTTCTATTTTTGCTAACACCAGCTAGAATTTTGGAACTGGCTGCAGTGGGGATAAGATTTTGCCCAGTGTGCTTTGCACTGGATGATGCCTGGCCCTCTTCATCAGGTTGTTAAAAATCTTTGCTTAGGACATGTTTATCTACTATAGTTAAGATTTAGAAATGCTATGCTCAAGTTGTTCATTTGCAATGAAAAGAAGATTCAGTGTTAAATTAGTGAAAAAAAGTAAACTTGTAAGGTTAAATGATCACATAAATTTTTTTACCATGTTTAAAATTTCACAGTGAACACAGTAGGCTAGTACAGCTGCATGTCAATGCTTGCAATGTCTGCAATTAGAAATATTGCAGGTAATTATCACACAGCAGCTTCCTGGTTGATGAAAGACAAATGAAAATAAGAACAAGCTTCACTGAAGTTTTTTAAAATAGTGTACAGTGCTCCAAGGAAGACTATGCCAAGACCTATCTCCATACCCCAACTGCTTAACAATTAAATTTTAATTAATGCTCTAGGTAATCAAAGACAAAACAGTTTTGCCTCCACCCTTTATGATCAGGTCCTGACAGTATGCATATCCAGATTTGTGCAAATGAAGAATCAAAACATCTAAATCGAATTAGAAATGGATGTTGGAACAGCATGGACTGATAAATAAGCTAGCAAAGGAATAAAGCATAATGTGGATAAATAAAAGGTTCATGACTGAACAAAATCAATCTCATTGAAAAATTATACTTCTTCTGCTTTTATAAATATATATTTCTCCTCTAATATTTAAATCTGTGAAATATAACACCTTGCTAAGAATAAACTTCGATATACTTATCCAACATTGACCATTTCTCTGCTTTACAGAATGCAAAGACAAATTACTTTGAATTAAAAGCAAATTTTCCCTGCTGCAAGAATTTGCCAAAGCCAATATATTCTGAACTCAGCACAAAGATTAAATACAAACACACTTTTTTGCACCCTGTATTTGCCTATGATCTTACCTTTTCATACACTACAGTGCTAACAAAAGTAGTTTGCCAACACAATTTTATACAGGATATCAGTTTGTAGGTTAACTGACTTTACACAAAGCCTTTGTAAAGATCTAGTACACATTTAGCTTGAATATTACAGACATACACAGCATTTCAGTTTCATTAATATAATCCTATTTAACAGAGCCCAGGCTGCATTATTTCACATTATTTAATTACTTTGTTTAAAAATAGCATTTGAGCAAATGCAAGCATATAGAAACTCAACTGATGTAAACTGGAACTTAAAATAATTTACCACTGTGGGGATTCAGACTGCCATCTTTTTTTCTTATTTTGTTGTTCATCTATAATGTAGCTCCTGATCAAAATGCAAATATGGATGAACTGAGTGTATTTTTACAGCCACATTTTTAATTTAGTTGAGTGTAGCTTTGCTCATGTTTCTGATGTTTTCTGAAAAATGTGCAAAGTAGTAGAAAAACCTTGCATAAATATAACTGAAATTAAGGTCAAATTATCATGAGCATTATCTTTAAGGTCTTTCCAAATGTTTACATCAAAACTCACTTTGTACAGTGGCATAAGCTTTAGAGTAACTCACAAAAAAGAGATGCTGTATTACTGTATTTGAAAATTAATTCATTGGCTATTTAGCTGCAATGGAATATGGTAATAGCTTACCATTTTTCCAAATCAGGTTAGTCAGTTGGGCATTTCAATGTCAATTTCTAAATGCAAGGTTTAAAGAGGAAAAAAAAAAAGGTCTCTTCTGTAGTTTTGCCCTCATGTATATATCCATGTCCCCAAGTAGTGCCCGTGTGCATGTGCATGAATACAAAAGATAGCTTCTTTTTAAAAAAATTGTTTCAGACTACCAGAACTGCAAATGTCTGTCAAGAATGCTGGAATTTTCCCCCTTTTGTTTATGATCAGATTTATTCCTGCCAAAGTCTACCTTGAGTGGATGATCTATTAGTTTGAATGAAACAAGCCAATTCAAACGTTTTCTGACAACTAAGTCAAGAGTTGTATCTTAAACTTGTCTTGAAATCCATGTTCTCCATAAGGTTTTTAAAGCAATATACCAAGGTTAATATACTGAAAAACATGAAAAAAAAAACAACAAATATATTAACAGATATTTCTTCCTGAAAAAAATAAATTACTTGGACAATTAAGACATGGAGGTTCTATCTGCAATATTCTTTTATTCCTAGAAGCATTATTCTTAGCTGGGACATCATTCAAAGCATTGATTTTGAGTTTAATGAACCAGCATGAATTCAGCTACAGGTTTCTTAGTAGTTCTAGGATTCTGAAGACTTGAACAACCCTGACCATCATTTCCAGGTAATATTAAGTAAGCCAAATGGGCACTTTGGGGTTGCACAAAATGAGCAACTGAATGTTAAATGATATTTTATGAGCAAACACTCCAAATACAGGAGGTACACATATTAATTTGAGGTACTCCAGATTTTAAGAATTTCACACAAGTTTATGAGCTGTCATTATGCTTCTGGTATTTAATTGTATAAAGTTTCAAGCAAAACTTGAGTCCATAGGCAATGTATGACACTCCTGTTTCCTATTCCCATCTCATTGTACCACAGCTTTATACTTACTAACAGGTGATGAACAACTGTGTGTTTACACAGTGAGTGTCACCTTGCTTCACAAAGCTGGGGCAAAGGAAAATACAGGGCCCATGCAGAGCATAGTTTTAAATGGTTTCTCAAGAGTACTCAGAGGAAAGCTTGCTTTCACCCTTACTCACTCCTACTTCCTCACCATGGAGAAACTCCTCACGTCACACTAAATCTATGTTAGAACTGCTGAAGAGTGATTTCTCTCAGAACAGGGTAGACAAGTAAAACCATAAAAGCCTCCTTAGATCTTTACCTTTATGGTATGAAGGGAGAACGACAACACCCCCAACCAGCAAGCTGAACAGCACTGGCTGCAGGACTAGAGCTTGGCCCTAATAAAATTTAAATTTTTCATCAACATTTATACAGTTTAATTACTTATGCTGGATCCAAAGAGTATGTGTACACACACACAAACCTACACAAGTCTTGTGCATTACATTACTTAATACCAACTAAATGACAAACCAAGAACATAATATTCACGCTACAAACAACATACAAAAAAGTGTAGTTATTTTGGCACACACGTAAGGCTGACAGTCACTTAAAAGGACACATACCAGTGCAACGCTACATTTGCTCTATCATGAAGGTAAAAGGTTTGCTCTTGGCCAATGCAAACAGAGAATTCTTATTCACGGATGACAGGCACGTGCCCCCAGAATACATGCATCCCTGAAGGCATGGTTATGTTTTGACTACCATACATACAAGCACAAAGAATTAAAATTCATTTCATAACTATGAAAAGCCTTGAGGAAAAAACCTATCAATTACAACTTTAAAGTGTTAGTTTTGGAGGAATATACATGAGGATTTTCTCTACAGATGGTTACAGATGGCTGGGATACCTATCACTTGCAAGTCAAACCCATATCAGTCATTTGCCTTTTTGTTCTGCCTAATTCTAGTTACTATAAAAAATATTGATCCAATAGAAGGAAAATATGGAGGACTAAAATGGTACTTTGTGAACAAAGCTTTGTATAATGCTAAAAAATTGTCAGACTTTTAAATTTAATTGCCAGAATTTTTAATTTAGGTAAGGTCAGTAAAATACATACTTCAATTCAAAATATCTTTGAAAGACAATCTCTATGCTGATGAACAACACAAGCTGTGACACGTGAGTAGTTTTGAAATCTCCCTTTCTCTTCCCTAAATGAAAAGGAGGTAAGAAGTATTACAGGTTTTAAAAAACAGGGGCTAAATTTTGGCTATAGTCTAATATTCAACATTTCCCTTGGGATTCCAAATATTTGACTACAGTTAATTACAACTGTTCATATAGGACCATGAAACTATGTGTGTTTTTCAGTGTCTGCTTCTCAGTAATGGTATTGTGATAGCTTTGATAACCACAAAGAGCAGGCCAATCATTTTTGGTTTTGGTATTTCCATACTAATGGCTGCAAAACTCCCAAGGAAACTCTCAACTAAAGCTCATGGAGTGACTAAACGGAATTAGTAAGCAAGCCCTAATAAGAAAATCCCTTTTGACTGCTGCATATTTTACTAAAAAACAACATCATTTTTAGAAAATTATTTGTAATGTCTATTCATTTGCCTCAGTAAGGATTCTCATTTCTTGTCCTCAGTCTTGTCAGGTTTTGATGGTCAGGTTAAGCTTCAATAGACACACAGGTAAGGATTGTGTATTGCCACAGTATTTAAATGAAATTTGCGTTTGTTCTTTAAGGCAGTTATTTCTAAAAGCTATCTGAACTTTCTGATCACATTTCTTTTGGTAGCATCTACAGTAGTAATGAAAGCAAAGATAACTAGGAACAGCAGGGTTTTATAGAAGATATCATGTAAGACAGTGTTACGTAGTGGAAGATGCTGAAAATCAAGCTGGAAATTTAGAAAATCAAGCTGGAAATTTAGATGAAATGAATTAAGATTCTCCCCAAAAAGAGATAACAGTAAACCTTATTAGGTTCCCATGTCCTTACTTCAGACATGACATTTAGTTAAAGTCTGCAGCATGGTGCATCAGAAGAGAATATGCTCAACAACACTCTATGGGCTGAAAATAGGGCACCTCCTCAGCTATCCCTTCCTGTCAAATTTGATGTATAAGCTGTACTTACTGTCATAAGAGTTAAGGGAACAGCAGATGAGTAAGAAAATGTACTTTGCCTCATTTCCAAGCAGGCCTGGAACTTAAGAGCTAATAATCAAGCAAGTATTTAGGCTTTTAATTTCCTACCAATATTAGTGGACTAGTAAGAGCTTAAGTAGGTAGTGAACCCCTAATACACAGCTGCATAAGATGCTTTTATTTATATCCATTATCTTTCACACCAAGCATAATAAAAGAGAAAAACCTTTACTAAGTACTATCTTCCGAGCAACAACTTTCCTTTGTAACTGTCACATCAGAATGATTTCTTTTCATGTATCACTTTTGAGGTTTAAAACTATCAGACTGAAGAAACAAAGAAGAAAAAAATGTGTTCCTCAAAATAAAATACTGCTGTCTGAACCATCTTCTTAGGTTCTGATCCCAAGCTTACTATGCCATTGAAAGAATTTCAAAGTTTACATCAGGTACACAAAAGTGCTTTGGTTCATGACAGGGATTTTATACTGCACAAGCAATGCAAAGTAAACACTGGCAGAACCTTAGCTCATTCCATCAGTCACTTATAACTCAATTTCTAGACAGTGTCAGCTTGGATCTGTCCGCACGCTCAATTCCCTTGCATGCCTTCTATCATATGAGTGTGCTGATCTCTCTCACTTTGAACTAAGAGCTTAAAACCTAATTATATCTTAAAATCTTCCTAACCAATCACTCCTCCTGTATGGAAACATTCTGGCATTACAGACTCTGCATTTGGGCACCTGAGAAAGCCTGTCCTTTGTGTACCTAAAAGCAAAGTGTCACCCAATGTGCCAGCCGGACAACAGCTAGCAACAAACAAACACCCAGGTCAACAGTGTGCTCTGGGACTCTGCAGTAGGCTGGACTTCACCCTTTAGTGAGCCTGGGTCCAGAACTTTTCAGTTACCAGTGAGTTATTAGTCAAGTCTTAAAGTCAAAAGGAAAAACAGGGACACTGATTTTGCATGTAACTCAGCTGAAGGATTTATCAAGGGTTGTAGGCTCAGCCTTTTTATTCATTAAAAAAAAAAAAAAACAAGGACTACCCTGGAGCTGTCTTCAGGTGCACAGGCACCAGTGACAAAGAAGGCTCTTTACATTTAGACAGTTTACTACCATGGCAGAATAATTTAGCCACTGTTGGTTTCAAGTAATCTATTTTCTGCTTTGGAGTGTGACAGGTCCTGAGTGCAACACAGGAGTGGATAACCTTTCACTCTTCAAGAACGCTGGGTAATTCTTGGAAAAGGTTCACAAAGCTGAACACACTTTGCATCCTGAGCATCTTTACATAAACCTAAACTCTTCTCAGGTAACCAAAGCCATCCATGGGAAAAGTCATTTAAATCTTTACAAGAGCATGTGCTGTTTTGGCAAACTTCCCTCCCGCTTAAAAACAAACATCAAAATAAATTATAAACAAACAAAAGCATGTTCAAGTCCATAAGGAAGCCCTTGCCTTTTGTTTGCTATTGTTGTTTTGGTTTTAGGTTGATGTATGGGCTCAAAGGGTCCCTGAGGGTGAAGTTACAGGACAGGCTACCAGACAATGTCAGCAGAACAAAACATGAACAGTTTAAGGGCTGAAAACCAGTTGCTCCTTTTCCATACATTGGCCAAATACAGATTGTTCACCTGCATGGCACATGACAGCACACACTGCTCACCTACATTTATGTACTCTGAGTGGGATGCTGGTATGGGTGCGGGGAGAGCAATACATCTATTAACCTTTTTTAAGAGTTGAACATGAAAATCAGGGCACAAGCTCTTTTTGAAAGAAAGCAAGGCAGAACTGCAAATAGCTGGTTTTGAATACTGAACATCCTATCTTTCACAACTTTAGAGAAACAGAGTAATACATAAAGGTACTTGTTAGGCTCTTGCAGAAAATTGAAACGGCCTTTTCTCTCCTTTTCAACCAATATTAAAAAAAAGTTATTTTTATTCCAATTAATTTCTTTTGGCATTCTGGACACCAGCTAGGTCACATTCAGCTGCCTGTACCTTAAGCCTGTGGGACTGGTTCTCCTGGTAACATTGGAAAGCCATTCCCAGCAATACTATTACTCCCAAGTCTTGCAACAAGAGTGAACAGGGAATCAAATCCCTTGTCCCTTGGATTCAAACGAATCTATCATAAAATGTAGTCCAGTTATAATGTTTTTTTTTTTTTTTGTGGGAAAATTGCACCTAATTACATAGATATTAATTGTAAATGTCCTAACTCCAAGAGGCCATAAGCTTTCCTTACATATGTTAGAGCTTAAAGGGCCTATCTGCCAACATATGTGCAAAACATCATTCATTTAATAGCAATCTGATTGGCAGTGTTAAGTCATAAACAATATTTTAAAGCATTATTAGCTTAATGCCCCCTTCACTTCCAATGTGAGGCAGTGCAAATTTGAAAACAGACTGTGAAAATCCTTAACTATACTTTCTTAGTAATGTCTTGTTCCTCACCTCTCAGGTTAGTACAATAGCGTCATCCAAATCCAGCCAGTCAGAACCATGCTACAGTACACACAAGAACAAGCACAAAGTATAGACAGGAGGAAAGTAAGGGCTGGTATTTCCCAACTCTTTCTGTTGACATAAAATACTTTAGAGCCTATATTGTCCTAGAAATAGCTTTTTTTTCAGTTTTCCAATGAGTGGTATATGACAATCACAGGCTAGAACCTAGTATATTACTACCACTTATTTGCCAATAGTTTATTGTTGAATGTTTTAAGAAAAGTGCTAGACCCCATATAAGACATTAAAAAAAAAAAACCCTATAACAATAGTGAAATGAAACTGCATAAGTAATGGGATATTGTTCAGAAAGACTGCTACAAAAAATCCATTTTTCAAGAGGTTCTCTTTGACATCATCAGGGCAACCTAGGAACGTTTGAGATCTTCCGCTTGAATTGACAAAGTGTGGTATAACTGCTCTTAACTTTGGCTTTGTTGTTTTCTGGTTTGGGGTTTTTTTCCTAAAGCTCAACAAAATAATGTATTTTTTATACCTACATATTTATTTATTTTTGCCAATATATGCATGAGGAATGTAATGAAGTGGCATTGTGCTGCAAGTAGCTCAGCAGATGTTGAAATCAGTTCCAGTTCCTGAAGACAACTTCTTGACAACATAGTCTCAACATTCATAATAACTGAAACATGTGAGATTCATAACATCATCCTTACAAATATATACTCTATCCCCCTCTGTGTTGTAAACCCTCAGCCTTACTTGTTTCCTTGTACTTTATGATCGTATGTGCCTGCATGCTTATAACCAGATACATATCCTGAGTTATCCACCAGATCTTCTCGGCCAGCTCTGCCTTTTCCTTTCCCACTGGCATCAAATCTCTCTTTGTGAGAACCCGTGAATTTTGAAGTATCTGTAAGGCGTGAAACAGTTGGAGATGCAACGGTCTTCTATTGGAAGAAAAAAGAAACAAAACACAAAGACACATCAGAAATCAGCTATTCTTAATACAGATACTTTTACATGCTACCATGATTTGAATCTTTGCTAATGACAAAGACTATGCAAATACCTACTAATTCCCAGCAATAGGATGCAAAAGATGTTTGTTTCTTGGCATTACATACAATGACAATAATAATATAGCAGAAAAGGAAATAGCACAAATTATGTCAAAGCCTTTTGGAAGAGACTTTCAGTATGAGATACTTTTCATTAATAATCAAGTTCTAAGCACCAATGATATGAAGAAGTTTCATCTTGACTTCACATTTTGAACCATGTTCAAAATCCATTATGTCAACATGGAAGCATAAAAGCCTGGCTCCACCAATATAGAAAAAGTACTCCAATACAACTAGAATTTATTGCTTCAAAAGACAATTCCATTCTAAATTGTAGGATTCATGAGAGAAGTAACAAACTGGAAGGACTGAAAGTTATTTCTAATATTAGCAAATTAGCAGTCTATGAAATAGCATTGAGCAAAGATTTTCCTTCCACTGAGTCATATCAGGCTCTTCAAAAATCAATTTTGTTGTCATCAAGACAAAACAAATTTGACTATAGAAACAGAAAAAAATTATTTCATATTACAATATAAAAGCGTGATAACCTGTGTGCTCTGACTAGGAGCAGCCTCTGCAGCAGTAGATTCTTAAATTTATATTTTAAAATCAGGTGAAGAAAAAACGCACACGACTTTTGACCTAAAATGAACAAAGAGTGCCAAAATTGGGCTTTTTTTTTATGTGCATGACCTGTCACTATCTGAAAGAAAATGACCACTGGAGCATTCTTTGCTCAAAACAGCATTGCTAAATGACCTTTAGGGACTTCTGTCTTGCAGTCTTACGACTACTATTTGCAGAAGTGTTTATTTTTCTATACTGAAAAAATAGGTATCAAGACAATGCTTAGGAAGAAATATTGGTCTAATATATAGTTTACTTGTTCACATTGACCTGGTAGAACCTTTTAACCAGGAAAACTCCAAATGCAAGACAAGGGCAATATAGTCAATATGTAGTTAATTAAACTTAAATCATATTTGCTTTCCTTGTATTTAAAAACCACTACTTTACAGAAAATCAGTTTTATCTGCATGTGCATACACTCTCTACCATCACATCCACAGAGAGAAGTCCCAGAAACTCTAGTTGACTGCCCTTTCCATTACCAAATTCATTCTCAGGACCGACTGCTATTCTGAGAATTTGTAATGGTAAACTTAATCACTTTTTGAAACAGAAAGACTACAGCTTCTGCTCCTCTGTTTCAAAGGTGTGGCATGAAATGTACGAAGTTTTCCTCAATACACAAACTACAATAAAACATACAAGAATTTTTGTACAGTAACATATTTAGTAATATACATACTAAAACTTGTGTGTGTGGATGGAAATGCACACATATTAACATGCAAGAAGAAACAGTAAAACAAGGATTAATAGAATGGCTCATGTCAATAATGAAGGACGTTCCCAGAAAACTATTCCCAGTGGTAAACTTGAGCAATGTGGTGTTTATATCAAGACACCTGCATTCTGATAAGACCTCAACACACATGACTTATAAGGTGCAACTTTACAACAAGAGCAGCGTGCCACACAAGCCCTTCCTTTTCCTATTAATGTGCAGACATATTTCAAACCCACAAAGAAAACTGAAGATGGGCAACAGCTTGGCAGGTTAAAAAATACTATATTTTTGTCCCAAAAAACAATTAAGCAAAACCTAAAACCGCAGTACAAGGAACAGCACAAATCGAGAGCAAGAGTAAAAGTGATCCCACATCTGGTGGTCTTTCAGCCCAAGATAGATCAGAACACTTCCTGCATCACAGGAGTCACAAAATGTGAAATGAACATTAAAGGCAGTAGCTGCAAGGTGAACATTTTTTCTCCTAATTGTTTTTCACTAAGTAAGAACCACAGCCTTTTCCTAAGTTGTATGTCAAGTCACTGATGTGCCCCTTCCCACATATGACAGATTATTACAATTGAAATCGTGTTGATTTGCTGTTGGCAAAATTCCTATAAAATGGGAGGCTCACCTTGTTTCCAACAATACAAAATCCAATCAATGTTAATTCCTTGTATGTTATGCTCTCACTCCCTGAACTGATGTATCTACATAAAAGATCAGAGATAAGATGCCACTACAAGGTTATGCAGAACACCTCATTTCTCCTTTTCCTTCTTTTCCATCATTCTTATGATGAACATCTATACACAAAAAAGAAAATACTCCTTTCTTTTTAAGGTTGTGCTAAGATGCTTTCATTCAAAAAGTCTTTGTAAATACAGAGTAGAATATACAACAATTTCATACCCATCCCGGGCTCAGGAGCAACCAGAAGCAGCTAGTGGTGCTATATATCACAGAATCATAGAAAAGTCCTGTGACTGAGCACTACTGAGCCTTGCTCTATCATCTTTGCACTCTCCCTTCAGGTATTTATATACATGGATATGGGATTCATCCTTGACCCTTCTTTTCTCCAGGTTACACAGTCGCAGCTCCCTCAGCCTTTCTTCATAGGAGAGATGCTCCAGTCCCTCCATCATCTTTATGGTCCTTTTCTGGACTCTCTCCAGTAGGTTATCAGTCTTCTCCAGGGAGCCTAGAGCTGAATGCAGGACTTCAGATGAGATTTCACCAGTGCTGAGCAGAGGGGAAGGAGCATGCTGTTTGCTCGGCAATACTTTTAATGAAACTGAGATACCAGTAACATCCCATACAGCAAGAACACCTCTCCAGTTCATGTTCAGCTTGGTGTCCATGAGCACTCCCAGGTCCATTTCAACCAATCTCCTTTCCGCCTGCATGGCCCCCTGCACATACTGGTGAGTGGGGCTCTTCCTCACCAGTTGCAGGACTTTGCACTGCTTGCTGAACTTCCTGTCAGACCAGATCTCCAGCCTGTCGGGTCCCTCTGGATGGCAACCATCCCATCTGGATGACCTATCATCCACTCCTCCCAGCTCTGTGTCATCAGCAAACTCACTGAGAGTATACCACACCCTAAAGGACTCGACTCAGTATAGACCCCTGGGCTACATCAGGTTTTTCAGCCTCCAACTAGACTTTGCACTGCTCATCAATACCCTCAGGGCCCAACCATTTAGCCTGTTTTCAATCCACTTCAGTGTCTGCTCATTCAGTCACTATAGCACTGCATTGTGAGACTCTTGTAAGAGACCCCATCAAAGGCCTTACTGAAACCTAGGTAGACACTGTAGTACTCTCTTCTTACTCCATCTACTTGGGCAGTCATTTAATTGTAGAAGTTTACAGGTCAGTCAAGCACAACTCTCCCTTGGTGATCAGCCATGCTGATTACTCCTGATGACTTTCTTCTCCTTCATGTGCCTGGATATGATTTCTAGGATTAGCTGTACCATTACTTTCAGTGTCTTAACATGAAAAGTTTATCCATAAAGATTCCTCTATGAGCTGATGATTTATTTTTAGTGAACAGCCTTTATAAACTGAATGTGCAACCAACTGTTCTTATCAAAATGTTTTTTTTTCTTTTACTGAACAAAATCAACTATGCAGATTAAATTGGGGATTGAGCAAAAGGCAAAACCAATTGAAAGGGTGGCCATGAGCTCATTCTCTACAACCCATCATTATTGCACAAGGCTATGGGGAGGCAAATAAAAAAAGGGGGGGGGGGGTGGGGAGAGAAAGTTGACCATCCTTCTTAAGTGAAGAAAAATGTAGGAAGAAATATCGTGAAGAGCACAAAGGGCTGGATGAGAACAATTTCCACAATAGCAAGTTACTACACTCCCTTCTTTTTCACAATGAATCACATACAAATGATTCTGACTTGTCATACAGCAATTCTGCTTGAACTGTTTACTATCTAGAGTAAGTTATATAATCTCTCTAGTTACATTATTCTAAAGGCAATAAATTCCTTGGGGCCAATTTTCTCCCTTTTTTTTTCTCTGAGACCACAGAAGCCTTCATTTTCCATCTCTTATTTGCACATACAGTTAACCACAAGGTTTGCATATCACAGAAGGTGCCCATGAACTTCAATTTTTTATTTAAAAAAACCTTTGTCTTAGGAAGAAAGTTTTACTTAGCACAACAGAATCAAACATGATCATTTAGTGTTCCAAATTGAGTTTATTCTTTTTTTTGTGAATTTTTTCTTAGAAATTCAGTATTTTTCCTCACTTTGTCTTAGTGTCTACAAAGAAGTGCTGCTAAGATAACAAGGGGCTTGGAGCATGTGACATACATGGAAAAGATGACAGAAATGTGTTTATAAATACTCAGAATTAAAAAGGGAGAGACAAATCTTATTCCCGTCCTCAACAGAGACAGAGCAGAAGTAAACAATAATGGGCATGATTTGGAAGATACGAAATTCCAACTAGACATGTGAGAAGTTTTCACCACTGTGGTTGGTCAAGCCTGGAAAGAGTGAGGGATTATCTGTCCCTGAGGATTATCAAAACTTAAAATTACTAAGTCACAGAACAATTTAGTTTGGAAAGAACCTTTGAATATGAGTCTTTATCTAGCGTAAGGCCCTGCTCACAGCAAGGCTCAAAGAGGCTTACACTTCTCCAGTCAAGTCCTGAACACCTCCAAAGTCCCACAGCCTCCATAGGCAACTTATTCCAGGGACTGACCACACTGCAGGTAAGTAAAAAAGCCAAAACAATCCAACATCTCATCAAAATTCCATATTACCAATAGTCCAACTTCTGTCTGAAGCAGCCCTCATACCAAAGACAGGAAGTGAAAGCTGTTATCTTGAAACTCTGTAAATCTTAACAAATGCCGCATTCCTCCCTTGCCCTTTCTCAAGAAAGGCAACTCTGCAAACTTTGACACAGATTTTGCCTGCTACCTCAAGATAACTAATGAATCAAGGACCAGTTTACAGAACAAGCAACACAATCCATTTCATTATTTTCAATAATTTGAATTAGTTCCAGAAATGCAATATCAGCCCTTAAGAAACTGAAATGAACTACAGTAAAAAGGAAATGAGAGCAAAAAGTCAAGAACATGCATTTTGTCTACTCTAGTACAGAAGTATATAGCAGCTTGCCAAGGAAAAATATATGAAGTGAAAGCTCTGAAGCTGCAGTGGCTTGGCTTGTTTGCAGCAGGAAAACTGTATGAATTCTATGGACTCAAAAGATCCCATATAATCAACTCTTGTGTCAAAAGGCTAGAAGCATTACATGAAGCTAGTGAAGCCACAATGATGAAAATAAGGTAACAGTGTGAGACTGGAAGATTTCCCACACTTGCAGGACTTTTCCCTCCAGAACAAAGTAGAGGCAAAGAAAAGGAAAGACATTTCAGTGCTGCCAAGGTAGTGTTCCTCATTTTCTGTCACCACACATGACCATCCCTTCCTCAAAGCTCACAGTTCAAAACCCAAGCAAATGTCACATAACCTTTGCACCCAGCACAGTGCAAAGGGCTCCATGAGCAGGGCAGTGCAGCACCACACTCCTGAAGCTGCACAGGGATCACTCCTGCAGCACCACAGCCCCTGGCAACCTTGCAGGACCTTTGTGCTGGGCAGCTCTGCACACAGCATGGCACCATTCCCAAAAGGCTCTCCACAACCAATTCCTGGGAAGGAAAAGCACACAGAAAACCTACTGGACTTCAGGAATATCACACATTCCAAACAGACACCGAGTGCCCTCGCTTTCACAATGAATTCTTGGCTCCACTGAAACAACTTTGCTTCAAGGTATTTTCCACCGCTTGCCATCGCTGACAAAGATTTGGGATTGATTTAAAGCTGCTCCACAGCTTAGGCAGAAACTTAATGATGCAAAACGCTGCAGTAGGATTGTCTGGTTGGTTTTCCTTCCTGAATTACAAATGTCCAGATAGTACAGAAACAGTCCCTGCCTGCCCAAGGGACTGACTGTGTCTCTCCAGCAATCAGTGCTGGGAGTGCCTGCACTGCCACAAACACTGGTGACAGGCAGTAGGTGAGCTGCTCTTCTTACTCCTCACCAGAAGGGTGCAACACCTTAGCCACAGTACTCCTGGCTACACTGTCAGCTGCAGTCAGCTTTCCTTGCTGAAATGGAATGCTTTCCTACATTTGCTCCTTCAGCTATAAAACTTCACTATCTAACAGTACCTTCTCCTAGAAAAAGTTGCCATGGAGATTTCTTTATGCAATTAAAAAGCTCTGGGACCCTGCAGAATCGGCACCAACATTCATAGTCTCAGCAAGGTTTTGAAAATTATCAATCTGCTGGAAATAACCACAACCTTTGTAAAAATAGGAAAAAAAAAAGACTATATACAATACCTAAACTTTCTCACTTACTAGAAAGTGAGTAAGAGCTAGAGACAAGACAACAAAAAGGTGCCTTATATATGACACCACTTAGAGCAACAAGTTCACATTAATCTGTCCAATCTGCCTGACCCAGGTCTAGCTCCATCAAGAGAAGTCCATGTAAAGTCCAGCCATAAGGGCAAATCAGGTGTTTTTTGGCAGTTACAAGAGACCCCTTCCTTTCCTCCTCTCTAAGATCAGCCCCTTAACTCCAGTTCTCCAGCATTTCAACAGTCCAAGTTACTACATGATCCCAACTCATGGGATCTAGCAGCCTGATTAATATGACCTTCCACAAAAACAGTGTGCCAACACTTCTCTGAGGAGTTTTTCATTCTTGTTGGTGGTGAAGACAAAACAGAAAGGGAAATATATTACAAAGCCTTTTTTTTTTTTCAGTGAGGGTGTTGCTGAATCCTTCTTCAATTTACTGTTACAACTAGTCTTTAATGAGACTTGGTCCAAAGCTAGATGCTGTTAACATAAGCCTTTACATAGACTACAATCCCTCTTCCTCATTTTTTTCATGTATTTCCTGAAGAGTCTCTATTTATCCAGTGCAGCACTCCAGTCAGAAGAGCTGTGTTAACACACCTGCACAATCCCAGTGAATCACATCTCTGCATCTAATTTGCCCTGCTTTCCCCATACTATATGCTTTTGTGTGCAGGCGTTAGAGACAGACCCCATGTCCTGTTGCATTTACAGAAGGGCAAAGGCTTGTCAGGCTTGTCACCTCAACATATCTGCGCTGCCCCTTATGATCTTTCATCTTCAGGTTACGGCAACCTTCCATACCCAGTCTAATAGTCTCCTCAGCAGATCAGTAAGCTTAGTGTGTAAAAATACTCTTGTTCCACTTTGTTAGATTTATTCCATCCCTGCTGAGTTGTCCTCATTTCTCTGGTTCTAGAAGCCAAAACCCCATCTTCAACAGAACCCATACAGTCTACTTCTACACAATCTTTCTTCCTCTCGGGATTGGCAAGACAAGATCTCAGCTCCTTACCCATCACCCTCATCCCTAAACCTCTGCAGTTCCTCTTTATATGCACCAGGTTACTTCCAGAGCAGTACTCTGGGTACCCACAAGGAAAAGAAACAGGAAGAACGGGTCCATGTGAGGAAGCTGGACAAATCTTGGTTGTGCATCTGCAACAATCCCAGATCCTGGCACCTACCAAGCAATAAAACTCCTCAGACATCAGGTGACATCAGAAAATAGATGTCTGCATCCCAGACTTTGGGTTTAGGTTGGGGTTCTGATGTGTCTTAGCAAATCCTGTGTACCCCCATGTATCCCCCGGTTTTCCCCCCCTTGCAGTACCCGGTTCCCGAGCTGCCTGACCATGTGGCCTGGCTCCCATCCCTCCTGTGGGTCCTTTCCTACTGTTATCTCTCCCCCGTGGCCGGGGCTGCCCCGGGCCCCCGGTGCCGCCCCTGCCACTTCCCCATTGGCTCCTGCCTTCCACACCACAGCCCCACAGCCCCGGGAGTGCCCAGGGCCCTGGCACCGCCCCTGCCATGCCCCTATTGGTTCCCCCGTGGCCGGGACCGCCCTGGGACTGCCCCAGGTCCTGGTGCCATCCCCTACTGCGTCCCTATTGGCTTCCCCAGACCACGTGACACACCCCGCTCCTCCCTCCATAAAACTCCCACGAGGCCTGGGCCGTGCGGCCATATTGTCCAACTCAGGAATCGGGAGCACATCAATAAAATGCTCTCAGTTCCTGCCGTGGGGAATTTGGTCCTTCCTTCTCCCCCTTTATCAAGGTCCCTCCCGCACGGCGGTAGAAGTGGCCGACCCACCTTCCCAGAGCCACGGAGCCCGGGAGCAGCGGCGAGACCGGGACCGGAGGAGCCGCGGTGCCCCGCCGGGCACGGCAGCTGCTCCGGACCCGGGAGAAACACCAGAATGCCGCAAGTCATGCCTTGATCATCCATGAGAAAAATCTCCAGTAATTTTCTGTGACTGGTACCCATACTCCTGACTCATGGTACAGCACTGTTGTCAGAGTATAGTGTCATCCATTACAGAACAGGGAAGTGTAATAACACATGAGATATTTGGGATGGCAAAATCTTCTGTAACTGTTCACTCAAGTCCTTTCCATATTTTCACTAAGACACAGCTCATGCTAAGGCCTGATATAACTACAGATCTGTGTCCAGCTCTCATTCAACCAAGGATTCTTAAAAGAACCTGTCTGTCCCCACAGTGTCAGATAGTGCTGGTCAACATTATCACTCATTTTCCCCTTTTTGTGTGAACTCTAAATTCAGGCTCAGCTGACTTCTAACAGGTCTTGTTGATCCCCACGAGTGCTTAGGATACTATATGTATTCTGAAATTGAACAACTGCAGGTGGAGCAGATCTGTGACTTTTTGTTGCCCAAAGCCACAAGATTTCAGCCTTTTTTATCTCAATAGTCTCTGTCCACTTGGTCTCCAGCTGTCACTCCTTCCTCACCTTGTGTAGCTTGGGTTTTCCACAAATACCACATCAGTCTCCTCTTCATCTTCTCCCACCATCTGGAATCTCAGGACCTCAGCCACAGCACATCTCCCACAAGAGTGGCCACCACCGCCCTGACCTCTGAGAAGACACAGGAGCTCTCTGAAGCATTCAAGGTGGATATAAGACTTCCTCCTAATAGAGCCAAGAACTCTGATATGCTAATGGCAGTTCTGCAGACTTCTACATCTTAATGGAAGTCCATGTGCTGCGGCTTTTTCCCACTACCACTGTGTATTCTTCAAGCAGATCCACATAGTCTAAAGTGGAATTCCTAGCCCCCTTTGCCCTTCTGCTGCAACAACTATTTTGTCTCATTTACCACACTCTGTGGACTGCACTCTGGCTTCCTTGCCCTTGCTCCAACAGGTACATTTTGTTGAGAATATGATCTTGCCCACATCAACATCTCCTTGAGCACCCAGCATCCAGCTTTTAAAGTGCTGTTGCTGCTGTACTGCCCTGCCACCCATACTCCTCTCACCGTGAATCTCACTGGATTGAACCCTGAACAACCTGATCTGGCTTTAAGTTAGCCCTCTTGTGAGCAGAAGGTTTGAACGAGATCATCCCAGATTCCTTGCACTTGAAATTGTTCTGCATTTCTATGTCAAGGACCCTCATGAATATACACTAAAGTTCAACTAGTTTTAACAGCAAGCAAAAACCAAAGCAAGGATGTGTTCCCTAGGAAGTGTAAAAATGCATTCAGCATTGTTATGGCACATAGCTCTTGGTACAGGAAAAGAAAGAAAATGTTTTACTCTTTGTAACCTTTGTGTAGGAATGAGGATAAATTAAAAGCCATAGACTTAATTTACATCTCTGTTTACAAGCTGTCAAAGTGACCTGCACTGTATATTCTATTGAGAGATCACCATCAAGTGAGCTAATAAAGCCACTGGCTTCATTAACCCTTATCACTTTCCCATGTTTTTCTTCCTGTATGACAAAGTCAATCATACATGTTCTGTTCCCAGATTAGAAAGCAGCCTAAAATTCACTAGGTTTCAATGTCTGTCTGCTGAGCCTTCTCAACCACATCAACAACAAGCAGGGATTTTTGTAATTCTGCAACATTCTGAAGGAGAAGAAAAAATAAACAGAAGACGATAAAAAATCTTCTATCACTTCTATCCCAACATATACTAAAATCCTCATTGTCTGATGTGAAGGTAAACTTTCCAACTGTCCTGCTGAAGGAGTGCTTTCCCCAGGCTGCCATTTAGTCCACACATACTGCCTCTGCCACCTACTTCCCCAGAATACCCAGTACAGAACATGAGAAAAAGCTAAGACACAAAATTCCACACATGCTGCTGAAGTATTCTTATTCACAAGCTTCACTTAACCATGCTTTCAACTCCTTCCCTAACATGTTTAGAGTAATGTGTCAGTAGGCAGTAGTCACATAAAGTTTTCTGTCTGAACCAAATCTACATGAGGTATAGTAGAGTTTTACAGAGCAGGGCACACTCTACATAGCATGACTAACTTACCTTAGAACTTTTAAGAAAAACTTAATGTAACTTTATCTAACCATACAGAAAGCAGCACAATTTAAAATTTCCACAATACTGACTTCCCAAAGTAAACAAAGCATTAACAGCTTGTATAGAGAATTCATATCTTCACTCCAGGTTTGCAGGACAGAGGAGAGTGGCCATGTATTCATTTATTTATTTTAATGTTTTTAATTGCTAAGTTTGTGGGTCTTTTTTACCATCCAGGAACTAAAATCACATGAGAAAACAAACATGAAATTTGGTTTTACATACACACACTCCCAGCCTGCAATTTCCCTCCTTTTTAAGCTCTGCCTCCTGCCCTTTACTTTTCCAGGTAGCAGAAGAAGATGTTCTGATTCCCCTTTCTTAACTTCTTCAACTCTCCCCAGAATGGCACATATTGAACAGTCAAGCCTCACATCTTTGGCTCATATTCCCCCACCACTCTTTTCCCCCTGTTGCTGGCACACTCATATACCTCTGCTGAACCTATACGATACTACTTTGCATCTGCAAAGCTCTCTCATCCATGCGCCCCACACAGAAAGAGACTACTCCCTTAGCAGCAGACACCGCTCATTTCAATGTCTGCCTGCTGAAATGCCAAAAATGGAATCAGGAGTGAGGCCTAGAAGAATGTACACAATTTGAAGAAAGAATCCCTGAACAGATGAAGAAGTTATTCAAGTTTATTAAGGTAAATGAAGAACAAAAAGGAAGGTTCAAATTTTAAGTCTCTATCAAAATTACCACTTATTTTAAATGAGAGTAGAAGAGTAATTAAATAAAATAAGTCAGCTTTTTGCAGGATTTTATAACTCAAAAGAGATCTTTCCACTTGATATTTACACTGATCATTTGTAAAGAAGCAGTTTCTGAATAGATTGTATTTTCATTCACAGCTTTACAGGCAAAATTCAGGAGGATCACAAATTTTAAGCAGATGAACTGAGAACTATTCAAGGTGATGGTAAACACTCCAGTATCTCCTAAAATACTGCATAAAAGCTTGCCTAGCTTGGGCATCTAAAAGGACAACCAAGCTAATGCTTTATAGCTCCCTTTTCACATACAAAGCTTAATACCAGTATTTTAAAATTAAAAAGAAAGAACATTATAGCTCAGACAGACTTGGAACAAGCAAGAAACAAAGACCAGACCACATGATAATTATTCCCAGATTTCCAGTGTTCTGGGATTCACATGGTGTAATTAAATGTATTTTAAGATGCCTTTGCTTTTTGGTATTTCACAAAACATATTACAACTTTTTATTGAGGCTCTAATGTCATTATACTCTTTTTGATTTTGATACACCACTCTTCATGAACATTTCATTGTTCTAAGCATACACAAGAGCTCAGGATATTCCTGAGGTGCTAGTATGTGGTAGTACAATTCCTAGAACGAGCAATGACAGTGCCGCACAAGAACACACAGTAGTGCAATACTCAGTTGTTGCATAGTCTTTGCTCCCATTCAGCTTAGCAATTGCTACCTTTGGGCTCACAGAGAAATTGGATTTGTGGATCTTAGAGGGAAAGTGGTGAACATAGCAACACTGCAGTAGAACAAGGACAGGTAGAAACAATCTGTCCATTAGACCAGTAACATACCGTTACTCCAGTTAAACCCGGGCCTTTTCCTTCAATTAACTTATACATTTCTTGAAGGGCTTCCTCATCACTTTTGCCTTTAAATCGCTTCTTGGAGAGTTCTTGAAGAGCTTCCTTAAACTGCTCAAAAGTAATAGTTCTTACAGACTTTCCCCTGTTGAAACACACAGCAATTGAAAGAAATTACAAGAGAGCACAAAAAGCATTTCAAGAATAGCAGAATGGTTTCAGTTTACCACACTGAACAACAGAAAATTGCAACAGAACAGGAAGACCCATGCAGCCCATTTATGGTGTAAAATAAAACATATCCCAGGAATATCACTTTATTTTTATATGTACATCAGTAGGATAGCACTTCATAGACTTCCCTTGATGAATATTCAGAAATAAAAAGGAAATAAAGTGACTGGGCCTACTGTCAAAATGCCTGCAGTTCATCAAATTAAATACAGTCTCATTTGGTTGATTCACTTATAATGCCTGTATGTATAAGACAAGATCTGAAGCATCTTAAGCAAGTCTTTTTATTTACTACTTTTTATTCCTCTTTGAGTAACTTGTTATCATATTATTTATAAGTCACTATTAATATATTCACAAATATATTAAGAATTATTCTGCTATTGTGTAGAGCAAACTATTGAAAAGCAATTAAAAACTTGAAATTCCTCCTCAATTGGAGACTGACAAGTTTTTAAATAACACATTTAAATTCAACACCTGTTTTCCTTTGTAGACCATCATCTTCAAAAGACATTTAAAGGTACATAGAAAACACAATATAGTAGCCTGGTAAACTCTTAAATTTTGCTGTACAAGTGTGTGGTGCAAATTCTGATGAATTGGAAATTCACACTTTACAAACACCAGTATATACTGTCATTCCTGCAGATCTTTTTTGGTCCATCACACCAAAGGTATCAGTTGATAGAACTCTTACAAAGCATTCACTACAGTGATATGTTTAACCAAAAGGAGGTTAATGCATATCTGTTTTCTAGCATTTTAAAATATTCAGTTTAGCCAGGAGATAATGTTGCAGAGTATGCACTGTTCCGCTCAATTCCCTAATATTAACCTAGTTTTAGTGTTCCTCATTTCAAAATTCAGGTATGAAGCAACAGCATTAGTGAGTTTACTCACCATTATTTTTAGTTGTTAAAAATTACAGCAGACACAAACCACATCTTTTCTTGTATTAGTAAACTACAGATTCTCTGATCTTTAGAATAAGAATTTACACCCCAAAATTTAGCCATATAATATGAAATAAAGTTTAGCAGATCAAATAGAGCCATTTTCAAAAAGATGTTTTGATACTTATGCTGATAGAATCTTAAATAGTACTATCTTCAAAAGCAGAAAATGTTTACATTACAAAACTCTCAAAGTTAAAGTAATATATAAAAGTCCATGTTGCTGGGAAACATGCTACTACATAAGTTTTGTGTGCTGCTTGAGCATTTATTTTTATACCAATTTAGAGAACATTTCAAGCAAATCAGGGGAAAAAATAACCAAGCAGCACCACACAACCCAGAACAGTCCTTTCAACGGAGACAGCTGTTTACATAGGAATAAACAATAGATGCTAGGATAGAGAAAGTATGCACCAGCAATAGAAATCTTGGGCTAGAAAAGAAGTACACAGAAATCTGACTTTAATTCAAGCGTCAAAAAGACTATTGTGAAGAGCAATTCAGCTATACATCATGGATTTATCTTTGATCTTCTTTTAGGTACCTTCAGTGGTCAAATCCCTCTCAGCTGGGGGACGCCTCCACTAATGAAAAGGGGAAATGAAATTTCTGGTTTAACAACCAACAGTTAGAAAGTGACTCCTACTTAATTAACTAAACAAAAATGAAATTTTATCCCAGGCTTTTAAAACAAAGAGAAACCTGTTATTCACAACAAAATTCAACACTAAGGGAACCCTTTACGTAATTGTTCATTACTAGCATTCTTTATTTTCAATGCAGCCCAACATATGTATCACCCACAAAATAAACTCTATGTGTTTTTTAACCAAACATTGCTGTTTGCAACTACTTGTCTGCTTTAAGTAAAGCATGTGCTGGAGTATCTCACAGAATTAGCTGGTAAAAGAACATCATGACAGTAGAAATAAAGAATATAATCCAGCACTTCATTACTCAGAAAGACAGGTGGAATAAACTGCAATTAACTACCTGGAATTTCTCCAGGATTCTCATTCATAGGATTAACATCCCTCTTCTGATGAAACATGTCCAAGAACTTTTAAGTAGCACAAGAGATCAAGACTTCATTTTGTTTTGCCTCTCATTTAGAAAAAGAAAGCACTGGCAATCACTGCAAGGCTTCAGCATAACAACACCCTAAGGCCCTAAATTCTCTACAGATTCATGCCAAACCTAGCATTCAGGCCTTGCCAAAAGCAGTTTTCTGTAGCACATAGGTTTAGCTTGGATCATGAGTCAGGATCATTGCAACAGGAAAGAGAATGATCACTTTCAGCAAATCCAGCAGAAATTCATGTTGACTTGTTTATTTTTCATAGAATATTCTGAGCTGGAACAGACCCACAAGGATCATCGAGTTCAACCCTTAAGTAGTCAAATCCATGGCCTTGTTGCTATTAGCGCCACGCTCTAAACAAATGAACTGATCTCAGGGTTTTATTAACACATGAAGAATTTCTGGTTGTACACTTATTAAATAGAAGAGCATAACTTTTTTGCACGAATTAAAAGGAAAAATACATAAATATGGCTGCCAAGAGGAACGAAGAACATTTGGTCTAAGAAACAGGTATACCTACCTTTCACATTTCATCTCTTCCCTATCAATTACATGGGGCAAGGAAATGCGTGGATTTTTCCCTTTTAGCTTAAGGTAAAACCACAAACTGGACACATATATGACCAATGTACTATTGCAGCTAAGCCCCGAAAGAGAAACAAATGTGCATCATAGCTGATATTCTTTACCAGCAAACAACATTAATTGGAGTTATGTTAGAAATAGGATTGGGAGTGAAGGAATTTTTGCAACTATAGCCCAAGTTTCCTAAATAAAACAGCTTTAATTTTGAAATTTATTATCTTTTTCTGCACTCCAAAAATATCCCCTCTTGCTCCCCCATCGATTACAATATTATCAAATCCACTTGTAAAGCATCATAATTATGTCCAAAACTCTACAGCTGCAACATATGTCAAGTCTTGTGGAAAACCCAAGGAACACAACATGTTCTTGCACTTTTGGTATGTGAGGTATGGTATATGTATGTCATGTACCAGCATCTAAATTATCAAGCAGCATCTAAATTATCAATCAGCAATCCTGTCCTCCCTCTAGAGACAGGTCTTGAAGAGCTCTGAGCAAGTGCTGTCATCATGATTACTAACTAGAACAGCATGGTCCCCTCTCCTCTGTCTGTATAGTCATGGGTTGAACATATAGGAGACCACTGACTGAAGTAGAAAAGAGAGAGGAAAAGAAAAGTCTTTCAACAAACCTTGATTTACACTCTGTCCAATCCAGGTCCACAAAAACACCGTAGGGATAATGATTTATGAGTACTATTGGATGGAAAATTGGACATGAGCCAGCAACATGCACTCCCAGCCCAGAAAGCCAACAACTGTATCCTGGGCTGCACCAAAAGCAGCACCTGAGCAGGATGTGGGAGGGGATTCTGCCTCTCTACTCTGTTGTGGTGAGAGCCCACTTGGAGCACTGCATCCAGCTCTAGGGTCCCTGCACAGGAAAGACATTGACCTGTTGGAGTGAGTCCAGAGGAGGGCCACAGAGCTGATCAGAGAGAAGGAACAGCTCTGCCATGAAGACAAGCTGGGAGAGTTGGGGTTGTTCAATCTGGTGGAGACATGGCTACAGATCTTACTGCAGCTTTTAGGAGGCTTACAAGGAAGGATGGAGGAAGGTTTTTTAGCAGAGCTGTTGTGATAGGACAAGGTAATAGCTGTAAATTAAATAGGGCAGATAGAGACTAGATATAAGGAAGTCATTTTTAGGAGGGTGGTGAAGCACTGCAAGAGGTTGTCCGGAAAAATGATAGATGGCCCACCCCTGGTCAGGTTGGATGGGGCTATGAGTAACCCGGTATCATGCAATATGTCCCTGCTCACTGGGAGACGGGCAAGGTGACGGTGTTTACCTAGATGACATGTAAAAGCCTCTCTCCAACTCAAACTGTAGGAAAAATTATAATACTATGAACACAGCGTAACACACAAGGCTGTCATACCCCCAGCTTATTTTCACCATTTTTAATGCCCTGCTCACATTCAGGAAATCCCTTCCTTATACCAGCTTTTCAGACCACATGAACTTAGGAAAAAAACCCCAAGCTATAACCCCCCAAATAAACTAATTCCTTTTTATTAAGCAACTGCTACAAAGAATCAGCTTCTTTGTGTATATTTGTAGCTTGTTTATAAAAGCTCATTATAAATATCTCGTTTCCATGGGAATAACAAACCAAATATATTCACTTTCATTTTCCAAGTGTTACAAGTTCAAACAACTTGTCTACAATTAAGTATGCCAAGGGTGATCACTCAGTTCTTAACATTTATGTCTTAGGTTTAGCATTCCAGAGAGTTATCATAGAAAGATAAAAAACTGTATGTTGAAAAAAATATTTAAAAATCAAGGCATCAGAATGAAAATTAAAACTGACCAGAAAATAAGACAAAAGGGAAAATAGCAACAAACAAGGGAAGATGGGGGAAAAAAGGATTTTACAAAACTAGGTGTCATAAGTTTGGCCACTTGTTGTGGTTTGACATGGAAGTGAATTTTTTCCAGGAAGTTGGGTCAAACCAATCAGTGGTCAGGTTTGGATATTGGCACCTGGAGTGACCACTGAAAGTATGGACACGCCTCTGAGAACACAGGGGGTTAAAAGCAAGAACTCCCAGGGGAACTGCCTCTTTTGGTTCCGGTCGTCAGAGAGTGCAGACTCTCCCCTGCCCAGCCTTAGGCTGGGTGGGGGAGGGGAAGCCACGCGGCCTCGTCCAGGTAGGCGAGGGGCTGAGGGTCTGGAACCGAGCCAGCTCCTGTGGATGGAAGGGTGGAGAGAAGCAGAGATGCCTTTGTTCCCCCCACCCCGCCCCAAGAGGGAAAGAGACAGAGAGCCTGGCGGCACCTGGAAATCTGCCGACAGAGGAGAAGGAGAAGGGGGGGGTGATGTCCAGCATGGGACACGGAACGCCGGACCGAGATATCAGCCGTCCCGGGGAGTCTGAACTTTTAACCCTTTCCAGGAAATGAGGGCTTTGTAAAATATTACTCCTTGATTTGTAGTGGAAGAGAGATAGTCCGGGACCTGAGATGTTAGAAGAGGAAATATTTAGGTGGGAGGAGATGATGAAGTAGCTTCTGGCTGGACTTTTCTTGTTAGCCATGGACTGAACCAAAATCTCCTGCAACAGAGACTGCATTTTAGGGGGATGCAGTGGTGACCCAAGGAGACCTGTTTCAGCTTCAAACAGCACAGGAATGGCAAGAACCGAAGGAAGCTGAGGAGGGAATGGTGATACCCTCTGTCTTTGGGAAGAAGATGATTCCTGTTCGTGGACCCTCGGCCCCAGGGGAAAATGCGGGGAGGACGGTAGTCCCAAGATGAGGAGCTGAACTGTTGTATCTTTGGGTCCATGGCAAAGCATCCTTAAAGGAGCCCTATGAGCAGTCTGTCCATGCACGGTGGTGAGAGCACTGTGACATGGAATGGAGAGTGTCACACTGGCAGATCTTTTCCGGGCGGTTGCCAAGTGTGACAGGGAAATACAGGGTGGCAACTGTGTTTCCTGGGGGGTCTGTGGTGCAAGAAAGACTTCTCTCTCCCTTGATAGTTTGAGTATTGATTATCTGAAGGGTGGTAATTTGATCAGGAATCCCAGGTGATGTTTCATGGTGGGTGTTTTTGGAAATTGGGAGGAGGAGGGGTGTTTTAAAAGGTCTTCATCCTGGATTTAGTTTATGTGTTTTTCTGTAGTAGTAGTAGTTTAATAAAGTTTTTTCCTTTTGTTATTAAGCTTGGGCCTGCTCTGCTCTGTTCCTGATAACATCTCACAGCATTTATTTGGGGAAGATGCATTTTCATGGGGGCGCTGGCATTGCGCCAGTGTCAAACCATGACACCACTTCAAGGAAAAGAAGGAAATATATGAGGGACATTAATAATAAAAAAATTTAAAGCCCTATACTTCATTATGACACAAAGAAACCTTTATGTTTAGAAAGGATACATTCTTACATACCATTCTATTTTAAACTCTGCTTCTTACAACAAACAGAATTACTATAATGCATCATCCTTCAGTGGCAGAAACTATGTTCATGGTACAATACTGATAGCCTCCTGTATCTATGCCTGCACTTGGGATAGACAGAATGAACATACTCAGAAGAATTTTAGGAAGCTTCCCATCACTTCCCCCTCCTTAATAAGTCTCTCCACATGTGGCTACTATGTAATGGGAGATTCTGAACTGAAGTTTGAAATCCTCAGTTTGCTCTTGGGAGCCCAAGTTCACCTATATCAGGTGCATCAGTTCTATGTCTGGCCATCAGCACAGTAAACAAATTGCAAAGTATCTAACATTGGCCCAAAGGAGATTGGAACAGCAAGCAATGCAGCTTTCATTTGCAAATATTACTACTAACAGTGCCCCAAGTTCTTAAATGTGAAAGCGTACTGCTGCAAATGGATACCATGGACTTGAATGCTATTTGGATTAACAGTTGTCCACAATTTCAGCTGAAAAGCTACACAATTACATTCCATATACCTGATAGACAAAATCCTTGACTGGTATTAGAGATCTTTATCTCCAGAGCACTAGAACAGTTCAGTATTAACAGAACAAAGCCTACAACTTAATAGGTCCTGCTGTAATCTCCAACCAACAAAAAGTCATCCCAAATTCCCATCACAGCAGGACAGTTTTCTATTTTCTTACATTGGAGATAGGAAAGAAAATGTAGAATTACTGAGAGAAGGTTCTATTTTTCTTAGCATGTCAGACAGATTAGTATGTCAGGATTACGGCAAGATACAATAACCAGGACTGTTCTGCTGTGGAAATTGTCATATACGGTCTAAGGAATATAGCAGGTCCAATAAGGGTCTAAAAACACTCTAACTAGAAGTGGGAGCCCAACAAACGTTTTTGCATAAACTAACAGAAGGAGTTTTGTTTGCAATTCTAAATTCACCAGAGACTTTGGTGTCTGATCAACTGAGCAGTCAAGTAAAACTCAACAGCATCTTTCCTTGCAAATTAGAACAGGACTTCAGGTACTTTCTATATTTATTCCCTTCCAAGGCAGTCTCATTCATTCAGAAAACAGAATGAAGGACCATGCTGGCAAGAGAATGTATGAGCAGCTTATTTGTCACAGTTTCTGACTTACTGGCACAATAAGCCTGATCAGGCTATTTCTGATTTGCCACTATTGTCCCACATCTACATCTTCCTAATACTAAGAAACATTTCTAAATTATCAGAAGCAAACATTGAAAATTATCCAAATTAATCATATAAAGGCATCATCACTGAGAACAAGACCATTAGTCAGGTATTTTATCCTAAGGGCTAACTAAAGGCATATTTCCTAATGACATTCAGCCCTGACTTCACACTTCAGCTGTTTCTCTTTTATCGTAACAAGCCACACCAAAAAGTTACTACAGCTGAAACTTACTGATTTTCATACAAAGATTTTTCTTACTTTCCACTTTACAGCACCAACTTTATTATTATTGCTGTTACAGCTCAGAGCATTCACGCCTCTTTGTTTAGTAGAACAGACACTTTCTCTTCATCGCTACTTGTAAAAACACTAAGTCTTCATGATGTGGTCTATAAACATAATGTATGTTGATAACAATTGCTAGTGGTATTTGTACTGCACACCTTGACAATCATAAGGTACCACAGACAAATTCAAATTCCTTGAAGCAAAATAGGTTTGTACTTGTCTCTGCAAAACACAACACTCATCTAACATATGTATTTTTTTCCCAAGAATGTCTGCTGTAATATTATCACCACAAAGTCCAAGGCTGTTTAACCAAGAAGCAGATTATGCTGCAGGGCTGTTGGTTAATTTTTTTTTTTTCTTTTTTTTGTAGTTTACAATTTTCACTTTCTTTCTTACACAGCTCAGAATTTCTGCGGGCTATCAGCACGATAATTCATAGCCAAGAAGTCCCAAACTAAAGGTAGGTCCCTCGGTAACTAAGCAGGCTGGTAGAACCTTGCAATCTAATGGAGATATCCTGTGAAGGTCTGGTTTGTTGCTGTATCAGTCAAGAACAGAATAAAAAACTCCTCAGATGTACAGTGCAAAAAACCCCTCAAATATTAAAAAGAGAAGATTTTCTTGGATTAAACTGAACAATGTATAATTAACCCAAATCACAGGCTTGTGTATAAATTTTGACAATATAGCTGAGGATAGATGAACAGGTGAAGAAAGCTACTTTAATACTATCAGGGTATTTGCACTGCACTTAACTAACAGCTCTAAAGAGACATGGTTCAAAAAACAAAATTAAGGTAACAAAACTTCAGATACCACTTCACATCAGATATCTGTCCAATTAATGGGTAAAACTGGGATATTGAAATTAGACATCTGTATATTGATGCAAGCAGGAGTAATTTGGCAAATTGTGAGGAAAGAGGCATTGATGATATTTTCAAAAAAATAATCCTAGGAAGAAGCTACAACAGAGATTTTCAGCTAAAGTAGTAGTCACTTCTGGAACACAGGCACCTTTGAATGCATGGCTATTTACCACAAGTGGATTCTACTGACGGGGAGAGTATGACTGACAACGAAGACATCCAGATGACCTTCACAATTACTCTCTCTAAGATAGATAGCATGCTGGCCAAATCACAGTACAGCAGCTGGACTAGATGGCTTCATATACCCCCATGAACACAAGTGAATGTCATTATCAGTTTTCTAGGAAAGAAAAACAAGACAAGCACAATGCAAAATGCAGTACAAAATTCTCTCACTATATCTTTGCAAATAGTCTTCACTTACAGAAACCTCTCTGGGAGTGGGCCACAAGGGCAGAACACCTCCGGTCATTTATTCAGGAACTGAACCTGGAATGGTCAGTTTTCCCTCCTGGTGCGTTTTGTCTCATTAACGAGCAAGGGTAAAGAAGAGTATGCCCAGTTTATTCTAAGTGTCTGAAACTGGGATAGCTGCTAAACTATGAAAATCTGAAGCAAGAGGACATCAACGGCTCACTAAACCAGTAGCTGATTTGACTTAATTGCAACTTAAGTAATTTTAGGCCTCTCTTATGAAAACTCTGTTTTCTGATCCTTGAGCTAACACGTCTCTCCTCTTGACTTTTTTTTCTATCCTATGTGCTTCCTATGTGCTTCACTCATAGTGAAAATTTGTTTCCTTTAAAATAAAATCTGAAATTCAAAACTAGACAAACCCAACAGCTATGAGCCTATCAGATGAACTAGTATTGGGAAGGGAATGAATGGGGACTGGAGAAAGAATATGACTTGGCATAAACATTACTAAGTAAAAGCTTCCAAAAGAATGCAAATCCCAGAATGAGTTAAAGGGGTTACAGAGATTTAATGGGATTTACAGAGGATGAGGAAAAGAGAAAGTCCAAGCAAACAGTAGGTCTGATAGCTATACGTGGCTTAGAGGAATAGAGTAAATTAGCTAAACAGAGTAGCAGATTCCAATTGTTTCACATTTGTTTGAGGTTTTCTTCAGTTTAAGAGAACAAAAATAATGTTACATTTGAACATTTAATAATGAAGATTCATGTAATGGTTAGCTACTGATAAGAAGTATTAGGAAAACTCTGTGGCCTGAAGAAGCACACGCCCCAATTTACATTAAATGAGTCTGCAAGTGTATTTGGCATGACAGGCATGGACCAGAGTTTGGAAAAAGATAGAAACGTGATACCAAGTAGTCTGTGAGTACTTCAGCTTTTCCTTGTTATAGAAGAGAGATATCCATCTTCTGGTTGTAAATCCTGTGGACTCTACCCAAATTATACACAAAACCGATAGAAGACAATTTTATCACTCCTTAGAATGCTCTCTACTCCTGTGAAAGAATCCAATAAATGACATACAACTTGCAGATAATGTCGTTCAGTAACACAGAAATCCATCCCTTGGGTGTATGACAGATTGATACCATTTGACAGCACAATTTGGGCGGAAGTTAAGACATTAAAGGACATGGCAGCGGCGAGTGAAACTAGCATGAATATTGGCCAAAGTACAGAAAGATGTAGGAAATTAGGAGCAATTAAAAAAAGAGGCTGCAGACAGTTCTTAGATACAAATCGTAGGGGACAAACTAGCGCTGGAGCAGAAAGACAATGCCTCAAAATCAGGCTTCTATGCTTGTTTCTTCTCTAGAAGGCTCAAATTATTTGCTGTTCTCTTTGGTTCTTGTCATCTTAAGGATATGCACTAGGCTAGGCATACATACAGACCATAGGGGAAGGGAGCAGAAACTAACCACAGTGTAACACCCCAATCTAGTGCCCAGCTGCCAGAGACACTGCTGAGCACATTCAGAATACAAAAATACAAGAGGATGATGTCATAGTGCCCATTAAGTCAGCCGGAAATAAATAAATTAAAGCAGTTAAAATAATTGAAGATTTACTAAGCATTCTTAATAGCTAATCACTTCATCTGTCTGTCTTCCCCAGGCTGAGCTTACCGCACGAGCTAGTGGTGAGAAGCTTTATTCATATAATAATACTTATCATTTTATCTTCAGAGAGCTGAAAAAGCTGATACAACCACTGCAGTTTCAAAAGCTCTTTCTGCTGTTGAAGTGCAGGGGCTTAGGGCAAAGGCTTTACAGCTGAGAGGACAGGGCAAAGAACCAATATCACTTGTACTTTCTCCACCAGTTAAAGCAGTGCACATGAACACACTGGCTGATAACTCAGGGAAAGAAAAGTAGGATACAAGATAAGGTATCATTCTACATCTCACCAGCAATCCCATGTGAGCTGACACGTCTCATTCACGTCCCAGAAAAAAAACAAAAAACAAACAAACAAAAAAAAACACAAAACAAAACAAAAAAAAAACACAAAAAAACCCAAAAACAACAAAAACAAACAAAAAAAAACCAACCAAAAAACCAAACCAAAAAAAAAAAGAAAAACAAACCAAAAAAACCCACCAACACACCAGCATTTGGGTTTATTTTGATTCTCTCTTGATTTCACACCTTGCCAAACATCTTCTAAGCAGAAGTGAATGCATTTTATCTCAAGCAGTTAATAGAAACTATACAAAATTGTTCATAAGTATGACTAGAAAAATATTCTCAAGGACAGCTTTCAGATTACTAGCTATTTTTTATGACTTCATTTATATTACTAACCTGAATTTATACAAATACATGGCACTCAGAGATAGGAAAAGGGACACACCTAATGAACTTTCATATTAGCACCCTCAGGCTTTTGGTAACCAGTAGCCTTCCTTACTGCTTTCTCTCTGCATACAGTATCAGTGTTTTGACTGAGCTGACATTCAGGGAAGACATTACCTTTTTTGATGAGATCAGTTAACCAAGAACAGGACATGACATTTGACAGGAGAATAAAAAGCAGAATTTTTACAATAGAAAACAGAGTTACATAAGACAGTGCTGTTTTTATTAATGAGACACAGAACAGAAAAGCTTCATATCTAAGAACTATATATTGAATGGTTATATGGTATGACATCCTACTTGATTTAGACAAAATTCAAACTCGGGGACAAAGAACAATGGCATTATTAAATAGGACTGGACATAGTAAGATCTTAACTCCATAAGTCTCAAGATATTAGAGCTTAAATTATGTTTTCATTGAGAATTGAACTGACTTTGAAAGTAAACAATTGCACAAGGGACAGAATAATAACTGAATCCAACTCTTTATTATGGAACAAGAGCAAGCATCCAAGCTTCTGTCTCGCAACATAATACTCTCAAAAATTTATTTCCTCTCAGTTTTTCCTTAAAATTACATTAAAACAAAACCCCTACTTTTCTATGCTACTGACTTTCCTGGAATTTCTTTCTTATTTTCCTTCTCAGATACTGTGATGTTTCAGCAAAAATTCTAGCTGTATAGCCTTACTATGTCTAATATTATGAGGAATTTTTAATTCCCAGACAGGAATTTAATAACTACCAAATTTTTTAGCCATTTTTCCTACATTCAGCCAATCCAGATCAGAGCAGCACACAAAGTACAATACAAAATGGTGGCAAGGCAAAGAGTGAGTATTGTGGGGACATGTTTTTAAATTACTGTGAAGCTCAAGTAAAACCACAAGTACAGCTTGAACATTTTATTTCTTGTTCCTATGGAGAAAGGCGTCTGGATCACTGTTCAGTGAGGCCTCTGAAAAAACTCCCATCCTAATTAAGAAATTACACTGTTCAATATAAAGAAAAGAAATACCTGGCCGATGACAAGAAAAATGAAGGAAAAGGGATGAGTAACACAACCATGAATTCATGTAGAGCATATTCAGTCCACTGTTCAGGCATGGCAGCTGTTTGTTAATCATCATACTGCACCAGGACACAGCAAGTTTACTTGTATTTCTTGGCCAGGAAATTCAGAAAGTGTTGTCTGATAGCTGAGGTAACCAGCTCCAGGACATTCCTCCCTACCCTCCAAGTAAATATTTCCAGTTGCAGACTGGTTTTCAGTGAGCTTTTGTGAGAAAGGTACAATACCATTTAGTATTTTACATAAGAAATATTATACATATGTGCAAATGCCCCTGTTCCTAAGAGACAAGAATTTGATCCTACCCGTCTTGTGTTGCTAGTAACTCCTCCCTTGACGTGAACCCTAACTCCACCCCTGCGATACCCTATAAAAACCCCCTGACTGCCTTTGCCCAGTCTTTCCTCTCCATCCCGCCCCTCCTCCCCAGGGGTAATAAATGGATTCTCGAGCTTTCTGAAACAAAGACCTGTCTCGTGTATTCTCATGCCCGGTGCCAGCAGCTGCACCCTTCTATGGACACGATGAACCCAGTTGCAACATACATATTTTTCAAAAACAGCTTTGCTTTGTTATTTCTGAAACATCATTTAAACACAGCAACACAGCTTCATATATTTGGGAGCTGCAGCTGCAGCCAGCTCAGCAGTAAGCAACTCACTGCTAAAAGTAAAATGCAACTATGGAAGCCAGAGCAGCAATCCTCTAATTCAAGGTGGAATTTTCCTTTAGAGTTTAATTACACAGAATTTAAATTTTTTAAAGAGTTTTATCAGACTGTCTCACTAAGAAAATATCATTGTCAGATCGTTTTACAACAGCACCATTCCAGTTTTTCAAAGGATTTCACAGAGTTGGATTGTTTTCCATGTCAAATCACATCTAACCACAAAAGCAATTTCTGAATCCAGTGACAGCTCAGTGATAGGGAACTCTCTAAGTAAAAATGTATGTGTTTGTGGGAGAGGTTGTTTCAGTGATCCTGATGACAGAGAGAAAACACAGATGTATGTGTATCTTCTACCATTTTTGCTGGCAATATGAGAGAAGGTGGCAGCATTAAAAATAGACAGCTGGTGTTAACTGATGCCAGCACGATCTCAGTGTGTAAGAGTCATTGACCATGGTTGGAGACAGAAAAGTGTGAAATCAAGAATGACACACCAGGTGAAAAAAGAGAAACTAACTACAGTGTTAGTCCATATCCATAGGTCGTCATGCAGAGAAAGCCACAAAACTGTTTGCCATAACCAACAGCCAAGGACTAAATCACGACCTTCAAGAAAGGAGATTCCAGACTGCAGTTATGCAAAGAGCACAAACCAGACATTTTCTCTTTCGAAGAAAATAACAAATATAATAGAAATAATGAAGAAACTTCATATTTTTCCCCTACTGGATGATTGCCTTCCCTTATGAAAGGGAAAATTGGATGGTGACAGCAAAGCTCTAAATATACAATCCCAAACTTTGGAGAATTTCCCACTCTATGTCTCCTTGCAAAGGAGATCTCACTCTATGTTAAAATGACAACATCCACAATGATGTTCTGCTCCCCATGTCATTCTTATCTTCATGTCTTATGAAACAGCAATTAGAGACGGAATTGTCTGCATTGGCAACATTCTCATTTTACAAAACAAAAAGCAAGACAGAATAGGTAGACTGTGGCCAAAACAGTCTCTCAAATAGTTTCCAAATGAGAGCAGGAGAGCATTTGAAGAGATCCACTTGAAGAGAAAAATACTATTTTTAAAAAGTGCAGATGGGAAATGATAAGGCTAAATTACAGAGCAGCAAAGCCCCTGTAACACTTATACATGAGAGCATCTCATTTCCACTACAGATCCACAAGCCAAATCCGTTTGTCTGCTACTGCCAATGCAGAGAATATTCTTTAATAAATTCTTCTACTATGCCTTTATCTTTACCATAACTTGTGGAGGTAGATATCTACCTTTGCACAACTTAGGGAAAAAATAGCTAATGCATCTGACCATTTACTTCGTATACCTCAAAAGCAATCTCTAGGCACTTTTCATCTCAGCAGAAGGTTGTTGCAATTAACAATGCAACCCTCAATCTGAATCAAAATACCCCTACTGATCATAACCAAGAACAATTGTATGAAGCCCCAGTATACCTCACAAGTAATTAAGGCATGTCTGTGAGCTCAGAGACCAAAATAATTCAACATAGGCAAAGCACATCTCCTCACAAAAAAAGCCCAACTACAGAGAGAGAGAAAGCCTGCCAAACAAGTAGATACAATAAAGCTACCTCCAGCTTCAAAAAGAAGCCATTTTGACTCCTTGGGTGAGAGAGACTGATCCTCTCTCTCTCTCTGTGTCCAGAGCAGGGAACACATTTTCCAAATGGAACTCTCAGTTGTGCCATAGAATCTGCAGAACAGTCAATGCTAATAATGTCTTGGCACTTTGTGAAAGCTATAAACATAAAGTGACCAAATTCTCTATGGGGATCTATCACCTCCCCTGGATTAAAGATCAGTATATCAGTCTTTACAGTGCTGACTCATGTGCATCTGAAACCAATCCAAAAGAAAGGCAGGAAATTATGACAGTTGATACCAATACAGATATTCTGTCATTTACATTGCACTTCTCTATTCAAAACATGCAAAAGGGAAGTTTACCCACATAGTTGCAACCCCATAGTTGCACACCAAAATTATCAGGAACAATTGGGAAGACTCCAAGGTGCTGGAATGAATTGTGAAAGCAAAGAGTATAAAAGAGCAAGCATATACTCTTTTGGAAATCTGTGACTTATTTAGACCAACACCTACTGAAGGAAGGTATTGAGCCAATGCTGGGTAGGATTTGCTGCCCTTTTGATTTCTCCTTTGTACAAACAAAAATTAGTACATTCTTGCACTAGCAGTTTCCAGCAGCTCTCAGTTACTTACATTCAGAAAATGAAGCTTCACGTCCATTTTTCTCAGATTACTATCTCAATTCTGAAACTGTTTTCTTCAAAGCCTCTGATTTCACCAGCAGAAGCAACAAAGTATTGCTCCAAACTCTCATCCAACTGCACATGTTGGTGCAAGAATATTCAACGTGCACATGTTGGTGCAAAAATATTCAATATTCTATGCCCACAATGTTTTGTATAGAAGGGCAAGTTTTCTAAATAGTGGACTTGTGGAATTGGCGGAATTGGAAATCGTGCAATTAGTATTAGACTTCTGTGCTCTTATCCCAATGCATGTCAGAAAACTGTCTTACTTTCCAGGTGTATACTAACTTATTTGTGGTACAAAATCTTCTGAATGAAGATCCCTGATGAATTTCCATGGGATCTTACTCAACATATAGGGGTCTCGCCCTCCATCACCACTGCCAATAGGGTAGATGCTGTTCATAAGCAAGTCAAGTATATCCTCACAACCTATAAAGCACAAAGCAAACTGTCTCTTGCAAGAAAATAGGATGGTACAAAACCAATAGATTAACACAATGCCATGTATATATACACAGTTCAGCTCTGTTTTGTGTTGCATGTACCAGCTTTGCTGGTCTACTCTGAAACCTCCCAAACACACAACTGACAAACATCTTTGCAGGTTTACATGTTGGTCTTTTTTATTACAGAACCTCTACATTAGGAATGTGTATTAAAGTAGTCAATTTAAACTAGCTTAAGTTCTCGATAGATGTATTTATGGTTATTTAATGTTTCATTGTAAGGACAGCAAAACCAGCAGAAATTCAACAGCAAATGTTTCAGGCAAATGCTCTCCTTCAATTAAAGTTTGACAGGGTAGAACACAATAAAAGCAAGTTTTACATGCTCCTGAACATCTTATCCTAATCTACAGAGTACCCTGTACCTACACAAACAAAGATCTGAGATTACAGCTATAAAAACTACTAAGTCTTTATGTCTTTCTAACCTGCAGCACTTAGGTTGTCCACTTAGGTGTCCACCCCTTCAGAGGCATTAGAAGCCAAATCCTCTCACACTTCAAAGCTCAAAAAACCCTCCGGATTTTCAAATGGAGCTCAACAAAGATGACAAGCAAAAATTCTGGCTAGAAATCTTCTGAGTACATGCAAACCAGGTACACCATATGTTTCCTTTTCTAAAAACGACAGCATATGGCAATTAACAATTCTGTTGAGAGGTTAGTCAATACTGTAACCCCTTTAAAAATCACTATGTATGTTGCAGAAGCTGTGCTCTTCAGCAAATGACTTCTTCCAAGATTAGGAGATCACACCTGGGGCAAGCACATACACAAATCTAATCAATACTTGGCCTAAGTTATTTGGGTACTGTCTCCAGAAGATATGTGTCATCTTCTTTATCTCAAAGCTTTGACAAATGGAGTTGAAAAATTTCTAAAAAGAGCAAATGTCATGTCAAATAACATCAAGTTAATGCCCCTAACATTAAAGAAGTCCAGCTTTCTATGGGTAGTCCTTAGGTCTAATTGCTCTTACATACCTCTGCTGTTTACCTCAGGTTACCATCACTTCACTGTCCATCTGGACTATGGCTTTCACAGATTAGTACTCAAAGACAAGGAAGCCAATGACTGGGTGACACAGTGTAGAATCTAAAAGGGAAATAAAAGGGCTTTCACAGATTAGTACTCAAAGACAAGGAAGCCAATGACCAGGACACACAGTGTAGAATCTAAAAGGGAAATAAAAGGGCTTTCACAGATTAGTACTCAAAGACAAGGAAGCCAATGACTGGGAGACACAGTGTAGAATGTAAAAGGGAAATAAAATGAACAATTTTCAAGCACGCATGAGACAGTGTCTTGTTGGGCAAAGAACACAAAACTACATCAGGAGAGAAATTATCAAAATTGTTCAGAATGGCCAATGTTGACTGAAGCTGCAGTCACCTGGATTTGCAAGTCAGACTCAAAACTAGAATGTTAAATCAGAACACAGAGTTCATCCTATTCAGTACAGAAGCAGGAAAACCAAGCAGCTTATTTAACTGCCAAGTACCATCTCTATAGCTTTCTCCATCTGGTTAGAGGAGTCCCAATAGGCAACAACCTGTTGTTTTGGGGAAAAAAACAGGATCAAGCTAGTTCTGTGCATTTTAGGTCTACAGATTTCCCAGCTATGACATGCACTTCAGCATAATGCATAATCTCTCCCATTATTCTCAGCTGAGGTGAAGTGATGAAAGAAACCTGTCTGGAAGAGGACAGCACAGCTCCAGCTTTTCTGTAAAGGTAAAGAAATAATTTCTATTTGATTTTACTATGAAGTCTTGGGAAAAAAATCATGCTATTTATGTTTTTTAATAAAGGATGATTGCTGAAACACATGGCAAATGCACTGGCTCTCTAAAGGATCTACTGAATTGAATATTCTTCATTGTTCTTTTTAAATTAGTACCAGGACTTACTGGAACAAAAAAACATTTAATCAGATTATAGTCCTTCATTTTAGATTTGCATTCACACCACTCCATTATCTCTAATCATTAGCATTAAAAATGTTCTGAACTCAAATCTCAGACAGTTAGTTCACCACCATTTTCATCTGACATCTAGAATCAAAATTGTTTATTTCTGGATATACACAGGACACAGTATATCTGGATATACACAGGATAGCCACACAATAGAGTGGCTATCGTATGAGGTACATATTTTCTTTTAACTACCTTTCTGTACCTTCTCATATTGTTCTGTTAGACTCAAAACCTATCTCTCAACCTACAAAGCTCTTTAGACTAAAAAAAGACAGAATCTATAAATGCCAAATTACTCCCTTTTTCTTATTTTTCCTATTTATAGGCTCTTTCAGGAATACCAGCTCACCTGTTAAATTTTTTTGCTGAAAATTAAAAAGATGCCAAAAAATCAAATAAAACATCCTCCCTAGAAATCCTCTCTTAGAACTGAAAACACTAATCAATGCATACTGTTTAGAAACATACAAAACCTTCTCTGTTGGCATCATGCCAAATGCAAGCCGTTTGATGCATGCTGATCTGGTGATGGATGATGGATTACAAATGCCCCAGGCATCTATTCCCATACAGCATCCATGACAGGAGGAAAATGTAAACAGCCTAAATTTGCAAGAAAGGTTACTTACTACCTTTTGCAAATTGCAACACAGGAAGACAGCCCATAAAGGAGTATCAAAATAGGACTCCTTGTATTTCCCTAGTAACACAAACTATCTTAAGCATGCAGCAGCAGTAGCTGCTGTGCACAGAAAGTGATGGGAGAGCTGATGGTAAATACTGCAGTCTTCACTTTTTAAGCAGCCCATACCACAGAGGCTTGTTCTAGCAGAAGCAAACACCTAACACCTTTCTGTGAAATACAGACTGCATATGATGATGAGTAAGAACTGCCCAACCCTCTACTCTATGATCCTCTAGTCACTAGCTTCTTCTATTACTCTCACACTGGTCTGGGTCAGATAAACCCTCCATTCTCAGCACTGTCAGTTCCATTCAGAAGTTTAACAAACACCACCCCACAGAGAGTAACAAACACCTCAAATATGACAAAGTAGCTAAATCCAGGGTTAATTGCTACTGCGCTGGGAATTATAATGAGTATATCTGGAGATTCTGTATAACTGAGATAGATTCTAGACAATAAGCACAGACACAGTTTGTTTCCTCACATAAATTTTTCAGTTGTGCTGTAATGAACTACTGTTGTGTTACAGTATCACTGTAACCTGTTAACTGCAAGAAAAGCAACTTCTCTTGTACACAATTATAATGATATAAAATAAAAAAAAGTTTCATCTTCATACCATTAAAAACATCATATTGACAGTACAATAACTACTTGTTAGCTTATTTTCATTTTTAAACAATATTTGCAACTGAAGAGCATATAATAAAGATCCAAGACATCTGGGCAATGAAGCAAGTGCTGTCATGTGTCATGAGAGTCACAGCCTGGTGCCAAGATCACCAGTGTTCTGCAGCTGCTGATGCCCATGATCACAAATGGCACTAAGTGGTACAATGCTCTCCTGTATCACCAGAGACAAACACATGTGCTGGCTCCATTCACACAGCATGGCACCATTCCCAAAAGGCTCTCCACAACCAATTCCTGGGAAGGAAAAGCACACAGAAAACCTACTGGACTTCAGGAATATCACACATTCCAAACAGACACTGAGTGCCCTCGCTTTCACAATGAATTCTTGGCTCCACTGAAACAACTTTGCCTCAAGGTATTTTCCACCGCTTGCCATCGCTGACAAAGATTTGGGATTGATTTAAAGCTGCTCCACAGCTTAGGCAGAAACTTAATGATGCAAAACGCTGCAGTAGGATTGTCTGGTTGGTTTTCCTTCCTGAATTACAAATGTCCAGATATACAGAAACAGTCCCTGCCTGCCCAAGGGACTGACTGTGTCTCTCCAGCAATCAGTGCTGGGAGTGCCTGCACTGCCACAAACACTGGTGACAGGCAGTAGGTGATCTGCTCTTCTTACTCCTCACCAGAAGGGTGCAACACCTTAGCCACAGTACTCCTGGCTACACTGTCAGCTGCAGTCAGCTTTCCTTGCTGAAATGGAATGCTTTCCTACATTTGCTCCTTCAGCCATAAAACTTCACTATCTAACAGTACCTTCTCCTAGAAAAAGTTGCCATGGAGATTTCTTTATGCAATTAAAAAGCTCTGGGACCCTGCAGAATCAGCACCAACATTCATAGTCTCAGCAAGGTTTTGAAAATTATCAATCTGCTGGTAATATCCACAACCTTTGTAAAAATAAGAAAAAAAAAAAAAAAAAAGACTGTAACACGGAAAAAAAAAAATCAAAGAGAAAGTCTGCCCTCTTTTGGGGTGTGGGAGGCATTGTACCAGAACTCCATACCAAAATTGTATTTACTTTGTTTTTAAATTCATGGGAATACATGTACATGCATTAGAAGTCTGCAGAAAGTCAGAAACAGAGATCAAGCTTCAGATAAAATTTGGATTTCATTCGTATTCCTTTGTTTTAGGCACATGCAGGGGCACACTCACACAAAAGAAAACAATATGCAACTCCACTTCAATAATGCCAGAAAGTAACGCCATTTTAACTAATTCTGGTGAGGATTTAATGTCCAGTCTTTCATGAGACTTGCTTCAATACAGTTGCAAATAAGTCCTTCTAAACATCTCGATAATGGAAAGAATACACCAATTAGGCTCTTCCAAGTCAAGTCACTGTTGTTTTTTTAAGGAAAGACAAACAAAAAGGTTGAAGAATGATAAACACCACGTCAGATGGAGCACACTTCCATTTACAAACATCACATCCCAAGCAGACTACATCTAAATTGTTTAAGCAGTTTTACACACATAGGCAGATTAAATATATCTAATTGCAACATGTATAGTATATTAATCCTCTTTCTGAGATGAAGGATTTCTAGGTCACGTCTAGTTTGAGGAGTAAATAACATCCATACACACACATTTTTTCCCTATAAAATTTCCAGTCCAACTTCAGAACAAGAAGTTAATTTCTACTGCCTATACAGGAGCACAAAGAAACTTATATTTATTCCACATGTCACCATGTACCACAGCCAGCCCCCTGACCATCTGGGTGGCCCTGCACCAGGCCTCTTCCAGTGTATCAATCTATTTCCTGTACAGGGGAGCCCCAGACTGGGCACAGCACTCCAATACAGTCTTACAAGTCCAAACTGAATGTAAGGATCACCTCCCCAGACCTGCTGATCACACACTGACTCATGCAGCCCAGTAGCTACCCTTCCTTGCTGCCACAACTCACACTCACTGCAAGGACTACTGTCACCTCACCTTCAGAAGTTTCCCATCTGTGCTGGTTTTGGCTGTAGTACAGTTAATTTTCTTCAGAGTGGCTAGTATGATGTAGTATGTTGGATTTGTGCTGAAAACAATGTTGATAATATAGAGATGTTTTTGTTATTGCTGAGTAGCACTGAAACAGCTTCAGGGTCTTTTCTGCTTCTCCTGCTGCTCCTTCAGCGAGAAGGCTGGGGGTATGCAAGGATTTGGGAAGGGATACAGTCAGGACAGCTGACCCCAGCTGACCCATGGTATATTCCATAACATATGACATCATGCTCAGCATACAAGCGTTGGGAAGGAGGAAGTGGAGGATATTCAGAGTGATCATCTTTTAAAGTCACTATTCTGCATGATGGAGCCCTACTTTCTGGGGGATGGCTGAATACCTGCCTGCCCATAGGACGGGGTAAATGACTTCCTCAGTTTGCTTTGGTTGTGAGAGTGATTTTTGCTTTTCCTATTGAACTGTTTTTACTCAGCCCATGAGTTTTGTCACTCTTATCCTTCTGATCCTTTTCCTCATCCCACTGGTGGTAGAAACAGAGTGGCTACATGGGGCTTATTTTCCAGCTGGGGTTATTAAACTACGACACTGACACCATCACCACCTCCAGAGCTGCCCCCTAGACTGCTGGCTCACTGTCCGGCCCATACCTCACCAATTTGGTGATGATGTGACTGGAGTCAAGTCCTTGCCTAAATCAATGTACACTAACTACACCCCTTTACCCACAGTGTCAGTCATTTCACCAGAGAAAGCAATGAGGTTAATCAGGCATAACTGGTCCTTAGCAAATCCATGCTGGTTGCTCCAAATCACCTTCTTGTCCTTTGTGTTTTAAGAAAGGACTTCCAAAAGCATTTACTTCATAACCTCCCCAGGGACTGAGGTTATGCTGATTGGCCTGAACTTCACCTTTGCTCACTCTGTTTCTTCATGCATGGGCTTTATTCCTTGCACAAAGCCTCTCCCTGCTTTCGTCTCTTGTGTACCTCCTTCTCATAGTCCAGCCCAGGCAGAAGCTCCATGTTTACTCTTGCTAGCCCATTGGCATGCTTGCCTGACTTCCTGCACATGGGAATGAAATGTTCTTGTGCTCTAATGAAGCTGCCTTGAAGACCAACTAGCTCTCCTGGACACCTCTATTCTGCAGGGCAGTTTTCAGAGAGAAAATGCAGAGGCCAAGATCTGCCCTTCTGAAGGTCAGGTTTGTAATTCTGTTGTTAATCTTGATCATTCCCCTCAGGATCTTAAACTTTACAATCACCTGGTTGCTGCAGACAAGGCTGCCTTGTCCTCTGCATCTTAATCATCTTCTACTTCAATCCATGAAATCTAAACTGATACTTTAAAATCTGGAAAATACTTGCCTGTTACTTAGTTTATTTAGTCAGTAAAACTAAGGCAGATTTCACATAGCTGCTTTTATAAATGAAAAGCAGGTAGTTTTAAATTATGGTGCAACAGGCTGACCTGCAAAAAAAACCCCAAAACAATTGACTTCTACTCTAAGTCAGTAGAAGTTTGTGTAGCACACACATGGAATAGGCCACAAAGTGTGGCAAATACCAAGCAAGCTGCTATATACAGTACTGTGTATGACATCATGCAGCATTCCATATCAGTTGGGAAATTAATCACTCACCACCATATCTATAGGTTTTCATGTGATATCCTGCAAAATGGTGTTTTTAAAATCCTAATCAGCAAACATCATTACAGGCATAAAATTTATCCATTATACATGCATAAAACATGCCTGTGTTACAGCAAGTGAATTTAAAACCATCTTCCTTCTTATATGCTATCAGTGTTTTACTTTTAGAATTTATGCCTCTTGGCAGAAGAGGGAGAAGACCTCCTTTGTTTTTTTAAATTAAAAGCTTTCTGAAGGATAAAGTGCAAATGGCAACATTACATTTGGCTCTTTAGGCAAAAAAAAGGCAATTGGATCTTAATTTCAATTAAAATATAGATGTGGCAAAAAAAAGAGAACACTTTTTGTTGAAACTTACCTACATTTCTACCTAAAAATGTACAACTTCACAATTTGCCTGAGACTTACCAGAAAAGATTTTGCTCGGCATATTGTTCTACAGTCACTTAAAACATGCAGGCATACTAAAGTACAAAAGTTAACTGTTATGCCTACTTCATGCATAAAGTAGGATTACAAAAATCCTTTTCTATGTCACTATCAAAAGAATGTCTCCAGTAGGGATGTAAAACACAGCTTGCAACTACTAGCTACTTCATTTATATATAAAGACCACTTCATACCTATTTAAATACTTGAAAAATTTAAGAGAGGCTTCAGTAAAAATCTCCATTAAAGACTATTTACTTCAGAGAAACCTCATGGATAGGTGTTTGTTTTGAATGAGCTCAGGCATCAAAGTACTAGTCCTTTCAAATACAAAAAGAACGCAAGAAGCATCATACTTATTCAATACAAAAAAAAAAGACAACAATTATATTACAGTTGACAAATGGGGAAAGCACATACTCATTCTTACCAAGAGTTTTCTTGCCAGCTTCTCAGAGCAAACATTATCCATTTCAAGTCTTGTAGCCACAGTGAACTATTGCTGCATTAAGGCCCAACTGTTCTCAGGTGGAAGCACTCTTGCAGAGACCTGACCAATCCAGGCTGTGGGAATTAGGCTAAACAGCCAAGTGTGCAAGACAGTGAGAAAGAACAGTGCACAGGTGGGTCTGCTCAAAAGTCAGGGCACAATAAAGTCTTGTGAAGATTCTCTATCGGAAATAAACGTTCCTTTCTCAAAAAGATGGAGGAGAATTTTCTGGGCTTTAGAATACATGGCTTCCTCAGCAACAAGAAAACATGTCAAAGCAACATCAGGAACTACTAATGGCATTTCAGAAGACAATTATGCTTCCACTTGATCTTTTACCAAGAATAATTTAGAGGGCAGGGAGTAAGGTATATTTACAAAGCTTCTGTAGCTTAACTAATCTTCAATAACAATCCAGTATAGAATCACAAAAATTTGTTTAAAATTTAACACATAGTAACACCAAAACAAACAAATGTTTCCATGGAGATGGCTACCTAAATAAATGCTCACAATGGATTCAAGGGCTGACGTCACCCAGGCCTGCCTGCAACCATAGTAACGTGCCAGTGTAAACAGAAATATTTTTATTTTTCTATCTAAAAATGTCACAGAGTTAGCAGTTTTATGGCAGTGCTTAAACCATATTCTTGCAGTGCTGCATGGTAACACTTCTAAAATAAGAGCAGAGATATTTATATAGGGGCTATTACTATGACCATGTTAACTACATACAACATGTGGAGTATGTGTACAGCATAGCTAACATATCAAATTTCCCAGAGCAGTCGTTGATCCTCAATAAACAAAGAAATTTAAGTTCCTAAGGCAACATGCCGGAATGCTGGTAAGAGCTCAGTAGCATCTATTATTCTTGGGTGTTCTGCTTTCCTTAAAACAAAAATCCTGAAGTTCTTAGACTGTTGTGTCTCACCGTCTTGCTGGATAAGAAGAATGCATCCACATGTTGCTTTTCATACCAAATGCAGAACTCTTCAGTGCCCTTCTCCTCTGTCACCAATTACCTTGCTTTCTTCAAGGCAACAAGATTCACTAAATCCATACTTGCATTCTGCAAACAAAACAGCCTACAAACTTTTGGAACTCCAGAAGAGTACCAGAAAAGAAACAGTTAATGAAGAATTTTTTTAAGAAACCAGGCAAGTGTTTCAGTGACTGAAAAGACGCCCATGGAATTCCCACTGTCATGAAAAACATCCATCTTCAAATACTATTGCACGCCTGCATATTGTATGTCTCTAAATTCAGTGGGCCCAGATTGCATTATCGCTTTTCATTTAAAAAAATATAAAAAAAAGATGTCTATATAAGGTTCAGATAGTATGAGAAAATTTAATGCTTTGAATGATCTAATATTACTAAGATATTTATACTAAACTCCTACATTTTAGCAGAAATCTGAGCTACAGGGAAATCAAAGATATTATCGTAACAAAAAAAGTCAGAGCACTAGTGTTGGTCCTGTCACAAATACTTCAGCTACACTAATTTACGAAAACTTCCTTTCCCATAGAATGTGACTTATTCTTTGTCTTCAAGTATGGCACTGAATTTATGGACCAGTTTAAAAAATCACTTCCTAGGAAGTATTTTCAGGCTTTTTTTTTTTTAACAATCCCATAAGCCATTTTTTTTTCTGAGAAGAGGTTGCTTCCTTTGCCATTTACAGAGAAAAGGTTTTCCTGGTACCAATTAGCAGAAGGGACTTTTATATAACTTTAAGCAAGTAATTTTAGGCTAGCTTTGAAATTAAAATTTACCCTGCAAATGGTGTTACTGTTTTATGTAGTCCAAGGAACACATGAAGAAAGGAGTACAACATCTCGTGTTGACCATAAAACTACAAAAAAGAAAGCTTACTGCATAATTACATTTACAGTTATGTACATTTCTGTTGGCTTTGCTGCATTTTTAACAGATTTCATCCTGTAAGATATGGTAGAACTTCTGTCATTCACTCTTCACAATTTCTTTTGCTCTTCCAAGTACAGGATTAATGGAAACTTAATGACATTATAAGAGATGGCTTTATTGTATGCTTTATAACCTAAAAAATAAGAAAAGAACTGCAGACTATTTACAGAAACTGCAGACTATTCCAACTGCATTAATGCAATCCAAAGATTTGGCATAAATGTGAGTGTTTTAAGTCTGCTCAAATAATAAATATTCATACATGTGTTTACTCTCATTGGTGGGCTTCAGCTTTTCATTTCAAGTAATTCCATTGCAAAATTCTTTGCTGCTTCATTTCTTGTATTTTCTGAACAATTTTAACAAACATAAACTTGTATTACAATCCACCAAGTTGGAAGGACTTGTTGGACCCTACAAATGACTGTTACACAAAAATATTTGGGGGGGGGGGCAGTGGAGAAATCACCCAGTTTACATATTTCCTTACCAAATAATGCAATTCTAGCAATAATTCTTTCATGTCTACTACTGTGGATATTTTGCATTAGACTATACCTACTTCTTATCCTCAAATACATATAAATGTTGTGCTCACGTGAAGGCCTTCAGTAGACCTTTTATGCAAGATAAACAGACAAACTACATTTCAGTCTGACCTGACATTCTCATGCATTCTACACTTATTTTCTTATTTGTAACAAAGGCTCAATAGAATTTCTTCAACCTTTATAACAACATTAAACTTAACTTCAAATGAACTAATCTCTGAAAGACAGACACATAGGTACCAGCTTTCAAGAAGTATCACAGACTATTTAAAACTTTCAAAAGTTTTGTTCACTTGGTTTGGCAGAGGTGGAAAGGGGGTGTTGAGTCTATAAATATGTTCATTACTTCTGAGGTAAAACCTCTCCCGGAGCAGAGCAAGTTGCCAATAGGCAAATAAAACATTATCTTTCAGTAGCTCTTAGGTAAACATATCTCTTATTAATTTTCCTTGTTACTTTACCCTATCAGCAATGTTTAGTTCCTACCTATTTTGCCAGTATCTACTAGAATAATAAATGAAGCCAGGGAAAGTTAGCAAGACAACAAATGTGGGCTTTATACATAGTAACTCATAAATCCAAAGAACATTTCTATTAGATTAGTTATTTTCCAGTGTCTGAACAACATGTGCCATTGTCATAAACTCTAAGTATAGCTTGCTAGAAAACAACCCTGCTAGGTACAGTGGCTTCCCAGTAACAGAACCAACAGAGAATATGTTTGGAAGTTCTAACACAGTGCTAGATGGCAATTGTAGTTGGGTATGGCAAACTTTTTTTTAAATGTTTGTTGTGTTCCCTAGCTAGTCTACAACTGCTAAAATCCACCAGCCCCATCCCACCGAACCATCACTTTGGCTGATCATAAGAATCCCAGGCTGAGGCTAATCTTGTGAGACACACTTTAGCTTAAGAGCCCAAAACCAAGAGTGATGCACAAAGCCTTCTGGTAACCATAAGGAGAATTCTTATTGAGGCATAGAAGCTGCACTTTCCACTTTTGGAGGGGGTTGGAGATTATTCTATAGTGGTTAAGGTTTTACATTTAATATAGATGGGGAAAAACTTGGTTTGTCAAAAAACCACAGAGCTCTGCTGGAAAAAAGCTGTTTGTAAAATAAAAATTAGTGTGAGTTTATTATGTGAGTATGCCTGCTTTGATGCAATACCAAATCTATCATTTTCCGTGAGCTTCGGGTTAAATGTGAAGTAAAAGAGAAAGCAAGGAAAAACAGCTGTCTGAATATGCTCAAGAAATCCTGTATACCCAGCTTATGCTTAACCCTCGTAAGTTAAAGCATATTACTGATACTTGAGCTCCTACAGCCATTACATCTTCCCTTTTTAAAACTTAAAACCTAAAATATTATATGTGAAATTAATGTGATCTAGACTAAAAAGAATTGCTGACACTGAAGAATAAAAATGTAAAAAATCCACAAAACCCCAACAGTTAAGAAAATGTGCAAATATACCTACTGAAAGCACACATTCAAAAAATACAGACCTTCCTAATAAGGACAACGAATCTCAGCTCCCATATGCCACTTAAGCAATATAATTTAAAAATAATATAATTTTAAAAGAGACTTATATACTTATATAAAATATATAAGTATAGGTACAGGTTGAGGAATGAACAAATATTAAACAATTAAAACTAAGATACTTTTGCATTTGATGCAGTTATCTACTAAGCTATTAAATACTGGAGTGCTGGCTTTGGCTAGGGTAGAGTTCATTTTCTTCACAGTGGCTGGTATGGGGCTGTATTTTGGATTTGTGCTGAGCATAGGGTTGATAATTTAGTGATATTTTTATTATTGCTGAGCAGGACTTCTGCACACCCAGAAAAGCCAAGGCCTTTTCTGCTTTCCATACTGCCACACTGGCATTGAATGTGGGGGTGCTTGGGAGGTTGGAAGGAGACCCAGCCAGGACAGGTGACCCCAACTGACCAGAGGGATATTCCAGACCACATGACATCATGGTCAGTATATGAAGTGGAAGGAGGAAGAGATGGGATATTTGGAGTGATGGTCTTTGTATTCCCAACTTGTTACATGTGATGGGGCCCTGCTCTCCTGGGGACGGCAGAATACCTGCTTGCCCATGGGAAGCAGTGAATCAATTCCTTGTTTTGTTTTGCTTGTGCACATGGCTTTTGCTTTTCTTATTAAACTGTCTTTATCTCACCTATGAGTTTTCCAGCTTTTACTCTAAATTCTCTCCTTAGTGCTGCTGGTGTGGGAGTGAGCAAGCAGCTGCATGGGCCTTGGCTGCTGGCTGAGGTTAAACCAGGACAACTGGATAGAGGAAAAGATGGTATACCTCTTCCAAGAGAAATGACAACACTTAACAACGGTCACAGGAACAAGGTCTGAGAAACTGCTGAGCTAGCCCTCCCCTCAAGAGACAAAGACAAGAAACCTCAAGCTGAGCTGGGAGCGTTCAACAGCAGCAAGGGGATTTGCTAACATTTCCCAGGAAGCTCAGGTACCTGTCACCTTACAATTTACTCTTGTGCAACAGGACGGGATTCCTTCTTCCCCAACAGTCACCAAACCTGATACTTCTTTATATCTGCTAATGCTGCACATCTGTTTATGCCATATCATGGGGTCATCTTGTCACTAAAGAGCCCAGAAACTGATATGAGAAAGAAGCACTAAGATTATATTTATCTACAGGAAATAATAAAACAAAATGTTAAGCTGATGAAAGCCAAAGAAAATTTGAAAATATCATAGATCAAGAAAGAAACAAAACCCTACAGCCTAAACATCCATTTCAAATAAGCCAGCTCTCTGATAGTATACCTAATTCCATTCAAGTAGGGACTGCTGAAAGGACAAGAGGGTGGGAGTGTGCGTATGTAGTGTTTTCAGTTATCTTGATAATATCCCCAAGGAGAAAAGAAACAAAGAAAGAAATCATCAAATAAATAAGGTCATTCTAACTATGTAAGTTACACAGACAACTTTCAAGATTAAAGGTCTTTTCTTCTCTGCCTTTCTCCAGTTTGATGCAGCCTAAACGGTCAGCACTTGTAGCAAGATTTTCCAACTACCTTGTAAGCAATGCAGTTTGCATGTTCTTCCAGCATTACACCACAACAGTTGAGTGCACAAGCCAAGTAAGTGTTCCTACAGGCTACAAGTACAATTAAGGGATCCCTTTAAAAAGCATGTCCCTCAACACAATGATGTGTGAGGCAATTTAAACAGTTAGTGTGGTAATAAAAAGCAGAAAAGACAAGATTATCATATCAGATACCAGGAGAATATGAAAGGTGAAAAGAATCCAATTCTACACATAAGCCAAAACCAAAAAAATTATTTGGGACTTCATACAGAACATGCCATAACAGATTAATTACTTGTTAAAATATTTCCTTTAATATCTTCTCTTAGATTTGATAAGTTTCAGACTAAGTCTGCCTAGGTTTTCAACTGGGGAGAAAGGTTCACTAAAGCTCCAGTCACAAAAATAAGATTAGACGACCAAGACAATCCTAGTTCATCATAACCAAGGGTCACCATCAGTCTGGCATGGCCCTACACTTCAAACCTGAGCTGGTGTTGTGCTGGACATCATGACTGCTGTTAGAATAATGACTTTTAGTACATATCCCACCTTAGCCTCCATCCTCTGATGCCAAGCTTTGGCAAGATCATCCTGACATCCTGACTTTATTCAGATATGTTTCAGGAAATATTGACAGCACTTACTGCAGACTAGTTTATTGGAATAGCCTGCATTTATCCTGATCACATCACAGTCTTTGTATAGCATAAGACCTGTGAAACTGAAGTCAATTTAAGACAGCAGGTCAGAAGATGAAAGCTGTATCTTCAGACCAAGCAAGAAAATTTTGTAAAGGATCGAGAAAGATTGATTTTGTCAAACAGTGTCTCACAACATCAGAAGCAACAGAAGGTAAATTTAGATGGTATCTACAAAACACTGGGGGTGGGGAGCAGGAAGACAATGAAATTATGGCTAAAATGAACTTACTTGATTTTACTGAAGACAATGTCAACATCTGTGGTTGTCACATTCTTCCCATCTATGATATGGCAGTCCTTACATAGCTTTGACCAGTTCTTCCCATGCATTTCTTTTCCTGTGGCTCTTGTATCACCATGGACAGCAAATTTTCTAAAGGCCTCTTCCAGAGCACTTATGTCTCCTGCCGTAGCTCCCTCATGGCAGTTTAATTCTGAGGATAATCGTTTTGCCGGTTTCACCGATTTTTCAGCCATTGTGCTACAAAGAAAAGGAGGGTAAACTTATTGCATTAATTTGCACTAGATTACTTTCTGTCAATCTACACGCTACAGTCCATGTCACAACAAATGAAGTTCATATGAAGTATAAATGGTCTATAAAGTTAGCAAGAACTCACTACCCTCCACCATCAAACATCAGTCTAAACAGAGAACTATGTAACTCTCTGCCCATCTGGGAAAAAAATTCTAGTACGTTAAAAAAAAAAAAAGGTACAGCAAGAAACTAGGGACACAAAACTAGTTTCACCATCATTACATCAGCCATCAAAACAACACTTAATATTTGCTCCTTTTTTTTTCTTAAATGGCAATCGTCACAGTCACTCTGTTGATTTGAATAGAAGTATGCCCTTTACACTGTAGGCATCACTACGTACTTGTATTTCTGAAGGAAAAATAAATATCCCTTTATTTTTTTGTACTTAAAATTTTTTTTTTTTTACTGAAAAATTAAGTATTTTTGAAATGCAACAAAAATATTAATGCTAGAACCCTTATGTTACATTATGTAAGGGTTAACAAATACAAGACAAGTCTCTCTTGTTATCCAGACCATTTATTTCTCAAGTTTATGCCCAGAGAATTGTAGCTGTGAAATTTATTTGGAATGAACACATCCATTATGGAGGCATACTGAGAAGGGATGTCATTACTGCAGACAAGAACTTTCAGACTACTCCAAGTAGTATAATCCTATACTAAACATATAGTATAGGTTTGCCCTTTAAATGAAACCTTAAACTGCTCAATAGAATACTATTTTCAGGTGTCTTCACAAAAAAATCCCAAACCCTGAAGTGCCAGAAGCACATCATAGAAACCTTTGACTTCTGCCCATGCACTCTTGGCATGGCAGAAGTAAGAGGCGCTAAAGGCCTAGGCACTAAAAAGCCTAGGCACAGGGCACACTGCCTACCTGCCCCAACAAGCTGCACATAGACTGTCACCACCATAACATCGGTGGTGCTGCTACAAATTTTTAACCCATAAAGAGATGGTTACAGTATCAGAAATCTGGCAAATGCTAGATAAGGGCTGGAAAGCCCATCATACTAACCCAGCCTTTCTTCTAAAAAGCCCCAGCTGTATGTGGGATGTGATTAACATATTCAGAGACAGGTAGGTATTTCTAGTTACGGTTTTATTTCCTCATCAGATAGGAAGTTCTTTTGGTTTATATACTGTACATCAGTACAAATGCCTCAGCAAGGGAAAGGGTACTAAAATTCTGTCTCTTCCTATATTGTTTAAACTCTGTCACTCAAACAACTATGACATACCCTTTCCTGCACACTGTAACAGAACTAACCGTAGCTACTTGCTACGCAGCAGTTGTTGTCGAGGTTTTTGATCAGAAATAATATTTTAATTAAAAACATACTAAAAGGACCTCTGTCCTTCACACTTGAGCAAACATAACATGGCCAAAGCACTACTGCCTTTTTTAAAAACACGTAAATGCTTAAATCCCTTGTTATATCTTAAGCCTGGGGATCCTTCTGTTTTGCTTACACACTTTTACTCAGCACAAGTTTTGGCCAACAAATCAAAATGCTAAATTAAAATTATTATGACAGAAATTTACTAACTGTGGCCTGAGAATTGTATGTGCACTTACGAAATAAAAAATGAAGCACAGAGGGGGGAAAAGAGTTTGAAAATGTCAAGTTCATTACAAAGTCACCTGTCGCAGGGACAATGTCCCTACGACAGTAACCAATTCCCATTTCTATTTCCTTTGCATTCTGCCTACTGTCAAAAGAGGAATTTTACGTCAAAAACCTTATCTGAAAGCATCCCACCATTGAAACTCTAAAACAAAAAGCATGCATAGTAAATTGAAACCTACTACAAACATTAAGATGCATATATTTTTACCAAAATGTGTCTAGATCAAATCTTCTGTTTCATCAGGCTACATTCTTTTGCCACCAAAACAGTAGTAAAAGAACATAAGAAAAAAACAAAAAAATATTATTGACATAACATATACAACAGAGTATTTCATTAAAAATCAGATCATGAAGATCTATGATGTACCTCTACATTCAAGGAAGCTTGACTTCCAAAAGTAGAAGTCTCTTCCAAGCTTGTAGCATTTCAAATCAACTGGAGCTGGAATACAGAGCCAGAAATTTTCCAAGTTAATACGAACTGGCTAGAGAAAAAGAGTACAAATCAACAAAAAACAAAGTCTGTGTACTATATTAAAAACCAAAGTTACCTTTGTATGCAAGAAACAGGACAGGAAAAGATGGAAATTTGCAATGGTAAGGTATGTACGGTTTGCATCAATTTATAATTTTATCTTCTGGCAAATAAACTTTCCAAGAAATTTTCAAGGATAGCACCTGCTTGCTCTTAGCAATTCTCTTAAGAAGCTATACTCAGAGTGAGTATCTTTAAAAGATACAAAAATAGCACAGTTTACAAGCTATAAACAAGAAAACATCTGCGCCACTGTCTCATCTGAAATTGGAAAATATAATCGCATGCCTACATTTTTAAGTATCTCCTGAACAAAATCTTTCCTTAGCCAGTGCCAGTGCCTTGCTGGCCAGTTTTGCTTAATGCTTTGTTGCGTATAACCATAAATCAACTTTGCACAGCACAGCAGAATCGTATTTTACTATCTTATACAGTCTTTAATATGATAGTTGTATCAACTGAAAGAATATTTTACTTACTTTCAGTAGTTAAGAAATTTAAACTTTATAAACTTGTTATAGGAAAAATGTTGAAAGGAACATATTTGGCCTTCAGAAAGATAGTTCTGTTACAGTGCGCTCGGGCTATACATTCCTCCCTTTCGGGGACCCCTGTGACTGGAATCAGATAAACAGGGTCCCTTCCTTCCTGCTCCCCTGGGGTTGGCAGAGAGCCAGAAAGCCCTCCCTGTCCAGAGCCTAGATAATGCCATGACCCTTCTTGTTCGGTCTCTCTTTTCCCCTCCATCTCATGGATTAAACAAGCTTGGAGAACCACATCGGGAATTGGAGCCTCTTTTGTACCTGTGCCCATCTCCTGACGTGCCTTCCCTCAAGGCCCCATATATCTGGACTGGCCTGGTGATTCGGGGGGCTGAGAGGGTAGGCTCATAATAGTTCCATACTAACTTCTCTCACTCATTAATAAATTAACTTTGTATTGGGGTTTTTTGAGTAGTTCTGGACCAGGCAGAGCAGACACACTACAGAAAAGGCTTTAGTTTTGAATGGTGAAATCTGGTATGCAAAACAGACTCATTTCAAATAAATCCTCGCCATCTAAAGTGGAAAGTCAAGGAGAGATTAAAACCAGGGCTCTGCAGTGCTTGCCAAATATTATCATAGACACTCCTTGTTGAATCATAATTACAGTTTACTTGTTAAAACCCTATGTAATAGCATGAAATGTATTATAAAGAAGCTACCTGGATTTATGAAAAAATTATCTACTCTCAGTTTCAGCTTTTCTTTCTTAGCACTACAAATAACACAGTGTGACGAGAACCATATTTGTTAACATACTATAATTAGAAGGTAAAGAACTGCACAACACAGGATATGAAATTAGACTTTGAATGGGGCCAGCTCCTTTAACTTTTTTTAGTGATTAGAGGTAAGGAAGGAGATCATGTCATGTTGAAGAAATGATCTCTCAAACAGAAATAAAGAATAACCTATTTAACAAAAATTCAACATCAAATGCTGTTTTGAGTCTTCCTTACCCTTTTTCCCTGGACAAAGGAATCAAAAGGTGCTTGGTAGATTCTGTTAGAAGTAAAGATTAGGAGTAATTTGGGGCAGGCCCACAGTAAGATGATAATTGAAAGACAAAAGAAAGTGATTACTCTAGAATACCAAATCTAAAATGCAGTAAAACAAAATTAAGCCACTGTTCAAAAGCATGAGCTGTGTACATGCTGACTACAATTACAGTAACCAAAGAAATGCCTTTCATCACCATCCAGAAAGTCTAATATGTATACAATTAGACAATACCAATCTCAAGAGTCAGCAGAAAAAAAGGTGGGACTAGTCACCAATACAATCCTCTCCAAATACTGCACACTCCAACCAAGCACCCAAAAGCAGCCAGATAAGAAAGAGGTACAAGTAGATGCTAGAGTTTAGGAGGTTTCTGAAAGAACAACTATCCTCCAAAAAATGGAGTTTCAGAAACCCACAGAATACTTAGACAGGTGCCGTGTTATGAACTGCTATAGTCTGTGTGCTTTAGTAACATGAAAAAACAGTTCTTGTCCCTTTCCTCAATCTGCAATAGGTAAATAATACAGCACATTATACAGAGATTAAGCCAGGGATCAAACTCACGTTAACTGATGTCAGCCACTGACTTCATTACTATCTTATGCTAAATAGACTGAAAGTGCAGATCTGTGTTCTTAGCACATGCCTAACCCATTAGAAAAAGTTTTCTAATATCATCAAACTTCCTTTTAGACTGAGACTAGAATATATACTCATCTGCAGACAGACAGCTGGAAGGCCTCCACTACATAAAGTCACTTATTAACTTGGATTCTTCCATAAAAGATGGGACAAGAAGTAAATGTTTCTGTAAATTTCAGTTGTCAATTTCTAGAGCTATGTGAATACCCAAAGCCTCAGTACTACCCAACTGCCAACTTTACTGAAGGATTTGTATTAATTTACATTCTTTCACTTATCCACACCCTCTCCAGGTGTCAACAAACTGCAGGAATTCTGGTATAGTGCTGAGTTAAATTTGTGGGAATTGCTCTTATAGATAATCCAACTCTCAGCAGCAAGAAAGACTTACTAAATCCCAGAGTATTTTTTTCCAACAATTTCAGAAGCTCATGCAACTCTTTGAATAAGCATGTGTCCTAACAGGTCAGAATTCACCACAGCACCTTCACTAACCCATCCCTGTCAACTAATTCATGGCTTATTTGCTCAGCAGAAAGCTTAGTATTTGTAACACAAATTATCATCACTGCCATGCCATGGATAGGGAAACCAAAGGAGAGGGACGAAGAAACATGTCTGTTCTGCTGCCAGTATTCAGATCATCATGAGGACCCTGGGACCCATATTCTACACTACTTTAATTATTAAGGTCACATAAAGCAGATACATGAGTGTAATGACTACTCTAAGAGACAACATTCTCTGACTTGATAAAGGAAATAAAAATATATTCTCACTAGCTGCAAATCTATTAAACCTCTTTAGGATCTCCACATCAAAAAACTGTTTTCTTAAAAAAAAAAAAAATATATATATATATACACATCACAGAATCACAGAATAACGAGGTTGGAAGAGACCTTCAAGATCATCAAGTCCAACCTATGCGCAAGCATCTCAACTAAACCATGGAACCGAGTGCCACATCCAGTCTTTTTTAAAACACATCCAGGGATGGTGACTCCACCACCTCCCTGGGCAGGCCACTCCAGAATTTTATCACTCTTTCCATATAAAACTTTTTCCTAATATCCAACCTATATTTCCCTTGGCACAGCTTAAGACTGATACACATATCAGCAGGATACAAAAATCTGAATGCCTATTTTTTTGTGCTATACCATATACTTTTTCATCTGCTTTGTCTAGCTCACCTCTAATAGCTTTCATTTGCAGGAAGTTTTAAACAGTGTTAAAAAACAGTTTTCATGGAAGTCATCTCACAACATCAATTGCCATGGAAATGAATATGAGTGTAACTCATATCAACAGTCAACAACAGACTAGAACATTGCAGCATTATTACAGCCTCAGATACATTCATGTTAATGGAAAAGTCAATGTATTTTAAAACTGTTAATTCTTTAGAATACTTATCAACCAAGAATTTGCTAAAATGAGATCAAAAGTCTAGCGTGAATTAAGGGAAACTTCCAATTCACACTTTAAAACAGCAGACTCATTCAAGGATCAAGCAGACCTCTGACTGCTAAGACTGATGAATTTGCAGATCAACAGCAGAATGGCACAGCTGTAATGCAATAATGGTACTGCTAGCATCTCCTCTTTCCTGTAACACTCACCTTTGCCCAGGTCAGCCTTATTTCTCAGGTGTAATATCCACCTCCAGCGCAACCCACAGCACAACAACACAAAGTTATGTTTACACTGAGCATCAAGGCCATCATCTAGCCAGCAATCAAAGTCTGCAGTGTAAATTCCTCAGGCTCCTACAACCTAAAATGCACTGTCTGTTCAGGGTCTCAGTCTTAGTCCTGATACCTCCCTAATTTCTTAATCTTTTCTACCATATGACCCAAACAATTAGTTTTATATGTTCAGTGTTACCTGTTTTTACCTTCCATTCTCCTGCTCATTTTTCTTGCCCACCAAGTGTTGGTAAGCATGTAGGTGCTTACGACCGGATTTTTATCAGAATCTGTTACTGCACTGTTGGTAAAACTTATCCAATACACCACAAATAGATGCCATCTAAAATTTCTTAAGACTTTCTAACCAATCCAAGTAAAAAAGAAAGCAACTTTTCAATGAGCACAGAAGGTGTTGTTTTTATGAGTTAATTGAGTGCATAATTCATTATGAAACTGTGCAAGGCATTTGAATTTATCTGACTGCATCTGGTTTATTTTAGTACTTGATCCATCTTCCCTTCTTATAAAAACTTAACAAAAATTGCAAAAGGGAATTCTCATTTATTTTCTCTCTGTAATTATTTATGCCAAATAAAAACAGCAGAGACAAAGTATAGCAGATGGAATCTTTTTCCCACATTTTTGCATAAACATTTAAGCTTAGGAAAGGATAAACAGATGGAGAAATGCAACATCCTCCTAATAAAAAACAATGCTTTAGACTGCTTTTAAAGCTTCCCTTAAGCTTCCTTCACAGCTACCTGCAGGAACCTGAGTTAAAGCATTTTTCTTCAGAGATCTGCTCTGGTTATATTTCTCCACATGTGATGCTGAAGTGAACAACAGCCATCCATTTTCCCTAGCATACAACACAGAAGACAAATGAGCAGAGACCTCTGCATTTAGACCTTCTACATTTAGACCTTCATCAGGACACACACAGAGTAACAGAAAAGGTATCTACTTAACCTGTCCAATGTTTCTCCTCAGGAAAACAGTATTTCAGACTGTGAACATATGCCATCACATATGCCATTAAAGGATTTAACTTAGAAAACATATTATCCAGCAAAGAGATTACTTTACTGACAATTAATTGTTACTGTTGTATTTCTAAAAACTATTGCTATTCAGCTAGTTACTTCTACAACGTTGCTCAAGATACAAAACTAAGTTTAGTTCTTAGTAAATTACACTTACATAAGGTTTTAACTGTGAAGGTAAAAGCATAAATAAGGCATCCACAATATATACATGTACTGGTGAACTCTTATTATGCTTTTTTTTCATTATGCCACTACTCCATTTGAGAGTTCCACTAAGTACTCATCCTAACCTCTGCCAGGCTGCTGTCATTGGTAGATGAATAATCTGGACACAAACATTCTGCAATTTCATACACAGGCAAGGATACAAGCCAGTGTCTAGAACCACCTTCACAGGAGAAAGTGAATATGACACCAATTAAAGAACCACAAAAGAGGAGACTCAAGTATTTAGATGAGGTATTTTTTCATGGTGTATCAAAAAAAAGACTTGGAATCACAGATCTGAAAAGAGTGGAAGACAACAGCTGCTCTCCACAGTAGTTAGTCATACAATTAATTTACAGCTCCAAATAACACGCTGAGCCTGTCATCACTTTTGGATTAGTTGAGTATAGGCTCCACTACAATTGTAGAGCTTGCTTAGCCTCACTTCTTCATACACTGTACATTGTATCCTCTCACCACCCCCACCCAGACCAGACTTTACTTGAAACTTCTACAGAACCCTTTCAAAATATTTCTGGAAAAGCCACGAGTAACAAAGATCCACTCCATGAAAGCGGATCAAAGATTGTACAAAAAAATCACTTCAAACTCCATTAAGATGGGGGACTTTGAGTACCACCCGCAAGTAAAAGTATCTAGAGAATCAACTATTGACAGGGACAGAATTAAATCTAAGAAAAACTGAGCTAACAGAGACTCAAAAGCACTGTAAGATTTTAGCAGTCAAAAAGCACCACCTCTGACCAAAGGAAGGAAGATGATACAAGAGACACAAAATCATGAGACAAGATGTTTTACTATAAGACACTTTACAAATTACATTGGTGGAATTCTTGAGAGATCTAAACACCTGTGCAGAGAAACTGAATCACCTACTAAATGGCTCTTTACCAAATGATTCTCTACCAAAGGCTCTTCTGCTATCTACCAAAGATATCAAAAAACTCAACAGTTGAAAATTCAGGCTACGCCACTGCAAATTAGAAATATTACTTCCTTATGAAGAGACAATCAACCATGCCAGGTACTAAAGGTTACTCTCAAGAATAGCTGCAAATACTTCACATCCTCATGTCCGCACATTAGACTGCCTTTAATATAGAAGATATATTTAGTCAAGTATCTCTGAAAGACAGACTTTTACCAAATCTAGGTTATTGCTCTCAGATAACTAAATCAATATAACCAATACATGAATCATGTTAGACTGTCTAATGATCCCTTATGTTCTTAAAATCTGCTACTTCACGTTTGTCTGAACCCACGAAAATAAACTAACCATTAAGTGCAGATTTTTTGCAACCACCCACATCCTGGTCCAAAATAAGAAGGAAAATACTTCCTTTGCTAAATCAGCAAGTTCTTTCACATCTATAAGCGCTTCTAAGATGAAATATTTGGGCACTACTTCCAATACTCAAATCAGAAAAGACAGGCCGAAACAGGTTTTTTAATTAAACAGTGTCATCAACAATGGAAAAAGAAGCAAGACCTCATAGCATTTTCACTACTACTGCAAGAATTTTCTTAGCATTGATCCATTTAAGAATTTGAACTAGGACTGCAACCCTCAGAGATTCAAGCAAAAACTGTTATGTCATTGATTTTTTTTTTTATTTCCGAGTTTCTCTGTGCTTGTTTTGTCAAATGCTCCCAATATATGAACACTGACACAGAAGCATATTCCTGAGATTAGCCAAAATGAGCAAAAATTAACTTCATATGATTATTTAAAACAGTAACACTGCAGATTCATTTTTATAATTTTACCAGCCACATAATGCATTGACCCTTTGATACGTAAACTCTTGGCTGCCACCTCTTGGGTTTCCATCCAGGACAAGGTAAACTCATACCACAAACTCAGGACACTACAAGGCAGGAGAAGGGTGAGGAGGAAAAGAAAGAGGGAACCTTAAGACAACTAGCAAGAGTAAGAGCCTAAGCTTCTCCACAGCTGCCTCAAAGTCCTGACAGAGGACTTGGCAGCAGCAAAGTGAATTGCCCACCCACCACATATAACAACTAACAGTAAAGAAAAACTTCCCAACTGTTTTGATGGACATACCACTGTGAGCCAAGAAAACTGAGTAGCACAGAATCAGTCTGTTTTGCTCTGTCAGCACTTGAGATAAACACCCACTCAGGAAGAGCAGCCTGAAACCGGAGCAGGATATGCATACTTGTCCTGTGACACATGTACAGTCCCTGGGTACTTAAAGACCATATTTATATATGGGATATTTTACCAGTAACATCCTTTCACTGTACAGTTCTTTTCATCACTATTCCAAAGTATCCCAAAAAATAGTCTACAATGAAATAGGAAATTCTTGCAATACTTCTATGTATGGGCAATTTGGGATCGGCAGAGTGATGCATTCACTCAGAAATGCCTTTCAGCTGAAGGTGTAATTATTATTATATATTTCTAGGGGGGTTAGGAGGGGGATGATATGAAGAAAGAGCCAGAACAGCTTATGGAAAACACTGAGGAAAAGGAAAAACGACATTAAATACAGGAAAAACAATTTTTTTCCTGTACAACTGGAATTTGAAATGAAAATTCCATTTCAAAATTGTAAAATATTACCTTAGATTTAAAAAACTGTAAAAACTAGATAGTCTGCAGATTGATGGTTGATGTACTTTTTTTGCCTTAGTTTTCAGCACTTAGTCAAGTTAGATGCATTTCAAAATCCCCCAAACCCAAGCCATTTGCATGTCTCAAGGATAACCCTCAGAGAATAGTGACAGTCTTACATTAAGTTCTACAATTCCCTTTGCTCTTACATGAGAAAGTACACAGCTGGATAATGCACACACAAACCAACGTATCCTTCTTAACATCAGCTTGATTTCCCTTTTGCACCACTCACAGTTCCTTGTTCTTTATTTTGGATCATAATATTTAGGAGGCCATGTCCAAGTTTTTGTTCCATTATACTGGACATAACACATTAGTAAAGGTCCCTGACCACAGCTTCCAGACACTATGGCAATACAGACAGTAAGCAAAATATTTCCTTTCTACTAACTGGCAGAGACTTCTAGAAGTACTTATGCCCACAGTAGTCATGCCAGTACAGCAGAGAAACAGTAGGTGTGGAAATTATATACCTGCATTTAATTTCAGTTAGGCACAGCATAAGAATGGGTTTCAGGGGGGAGACAAAAACAAACTTTGCTGCTTGCTGAAGAGAATCTATTCCATTTATGCAAGCCTACAAGCAGTATGCATGTACAAATAAAAAAGGACATTACATCATTGAATGACTGACTATGCCACAGAATGACTGTTCTTGTTGTAATATATGAAATATATACAATAATATATAAACATAGAGAGATAGATGCTTGTGAGGATGGTCACATCCTCACACTGGAGACTTACATAATTAAAATGTGTAAAGCAAGAAAAACATCTGATATTATTTTATTTTGTATTTTAGCTTATCACCTGAGAGCAAGTTATCAAGGTCAAACATTGCATGGCTTATTCTCTGAAGTGCTATGAGATATACTGAGTACAATTAATTGTTTTTACCTATAATGAGAATACTTATCTTAACATAAATTGACATAATTGACTGCCTCACTCCTTGAACGACCTTTATTTTTTCAAATTAAGCTCAAGATACAAGAAGCAAAAATAGCTTCTACCAAAAATACCAATACCACTACCAAATACCAAATTAATATAAAAATACCAAATACCAAAACCACTACAATCACACAGCTGCCTCCAGAAAGTAATTGGAATGAATACATCTACTATAAAAATTAAATACATGTTTTTTCACCACAGTCAAGCCACAGATTAAACATGACACAGAAAGAACTACTTGCTGGATATATATTTCCATTTATAAATATCTTTTCTTAGATTTACAAGGGTCAAGTGCAAGCATTGCAGGAGATTCCTGCGTGAATTTTATCTGCAAATTGATCCTTGCATGGCATGCTGTCCAAGCATTACACTGTACTATAATTTAATACAGGATATACACTTCAGCAGTTACAAATGATGGACTATTTAAAAACATTTAACTGTGACCCAGAAATGTACAAAGGCATTCAAAATATTTTATTTTGGACTGAGGAGATGAAAGGTCGAGTTGGGATAGGGTCTCTAAAAACATAAAGAAGTGGCTCATGACTAAAGGATTAAAAAAATGGCCATGGCCATTTAAAAAATAAGTTGTATAGGTTCGATAAACAGTGATGCTATTTTAACCCTAAGACTATGAAAGTGTATAGGTATCTCTTTGGTTTTCCCCAATTTTTGCACAGCACTAGAGGGAAAAAACCCTGAACCTTAATGTTTTACTATCATGCTAACCCTTTCCAACCCACCTAAAGCATGCTATTTAATGATGCTAGCTGAGAAAACAGTGGGACTCAGTAAAAGACAGTCTCACATCATGTGTTTCATTTCAGGCTGGGGCTTGGGTTTGCTCCTCCCCTTCTTTTCAAATAAGCATGAGGAGTTATGCAACCCTCTGTAAAATACGAAAAAAAAACCTGTCCCCTCCCAAACCTGCCCGTGTAGAGCCTGCAAAACATGAACAGGAAAACTGGTTGTCAGCAGCATCTTCTACATAATTCAAGGCTGTCATTTTAAGATGCTATTCACATGTGCGTTTGGCACCTTGTAGCATACACCCAACTTCCCCCTGGAATAATTTCACCAATGTACAAGAACTTTTACCCAGGACTGGAGAAATATTTGCAACCCCTGGTGATCCGGTGGAGGAGGGGTTGTATTTATTTTTAAACGAGCTAGCCGGGGTTACAGATTAAAACACAGGATTTTGTCTCGTCCTTGTTTTCCACCCCGGAGTACACGGCTGTATACCTACGGGTATTACCCCGCAGGCACTAAATGGTCTCCCACACCTGATGTTGGTTTTGTGGAGGACGATATACAGCAGCGGCTTTCGAAGACGAAGCCCCTCCAGCTACCGCTTGGGGATTTCAAGAAAAAACAAAAACAAGACAAAAACCAAACAAACAAAAAACCCAAGAAAAAAGAAACGGCAAATAGCCTCTCCGCATCGGTCTCCATAAAAGGGGGCTGCTGCCTCTACACGAGCTCATGAAGCAGCAGCAGCTGGGGCGGCCGAGGCTTTGTTGTTGACTGAGGAGCATTTGATGTGTGCGCGCAAGGTGGCTCCTTCCCGGCTCCTCCGGGAGCAGCCTCCGGGCGCAGTGCGGGGCTCGTCAGCCGCCCGCAGCCAGACTCCGGCATCGCCCAGCCACAGACCTGCTGCCGCCGACAGCCGGGAAGCTGCCCGGGTCCCACGCTGGCTGCAGCCGCGCGTCCCTCCTCGATGGCGATCGGGTGATGCGGCGGCAGAGCCCATCCCCATGGCAGGGAGAGGAGCGCAGCTCCACGCCGAGCACCGCTCCCCGCCGGCCCCTTGTCCCCGGTTCCCGGAGGGGAGCGCAGAACATCGGGGAGACAGCACGGAGGTGAACCCCAAGAAAGGACACGGCGGCGCCGCCGCCCGCAGCCCCCCGCGGGCGTTACATAACGACAGCGGCGGCCGCGCCGGGCTGGGCTCGGGCGCCCCTCCGGTGGGGTCTGGCACCGGGAGGGGGCACCGGAGCCGCCAGACGCCCGACAGTGCCTCCACGGCCCTCTCCCCTGGCGCCATCGGCAACCGAGCTGCGATCAATTAGTGGCGCGATAGAAGGACGGACTGGGCACGGCACACGACTCACACCCTACCTATCCACCCACCCCCGGCGGAGAGGTACTCGTCCGGCCCGGGAGCGGCGCCCGCACACTCACCGGCGGCTGCGGAGGGCGGCAGGTCTGGCAGCGCTGGCCGGGCTCCGTCCGGTGCGCTCGGGAGCAGCCGGGGGTGTCCGCAGCCGGCGCGGCCGTTGCAGCGGCACCGCCCCCACCGCGCGGGCATTGGCGGGCGCGTGGCGCCGCCCGTCCGTCGCGAGCGCCCATAGGCGCGTGCCGGCTGAGGGGCTGCGCGGCCGCGCCAGCGGGCCATATAAGGCAGCGCCGGCCGCGCTCCCGACCGCTCCGTTTCCCCTGTTATCCCCGTTTGCCCCGCCGCCCGGAGCGCTACGGCAGGTGCGCTGCAGCAGGCTGAGCCTCGCCCTGTTCGCGCATCCTGCGCCTCCCCCTTCCGATGCACCGAGGGGTACCAATGCCTTCTGTGCCCTGCCGCGCTCTGGCAGGTTTGGGTCTGGATGGCCGCTCGGCTGTGCTTGAAGCTGGGATCGTCGACGTAAATGAAAACCGTGTGAAAGACTGGGCTGTGTGGTGCAGCGGGCATTCAGTAAAAGCCTCACCTTTCCTTAGCTTGCCTCTTGCCTGGGAGCAGCCTGCGGCCAGCACAACAGAGAGGCGCAGCCACAAACCTACTCTAGAGCAACCCCATCCAAAATCCCGGAGCACAGGTACAGTCCAGGAGTCAGCAGGAATCTAGTCAGCCGTTATGCACCCTCATCTGTGAATTTATAACCTGAGTCCAATGACCCTACAGAGCTTGGTATTAATCAATTTCAAATTGATTTCTGCTGTGCTGGAATGAAGTTAAAACAACCTACCCACAGTCGTGAGGGGGGGAGAGTGAAATGTTAATGTGCAATGGAGTCTCAATTTTTCAAATGCAGGAGATATATATGGCTAATTTTTTAATTGGTTATATACCTATACTTGCTTCAGGATACAGAATAGTCTACAAACTATTATAAAAATATAATATAAATAATAAATATATATTCTAAAATTAGCTTATAAACTCTGATTCAGTAACTTAAGGCAATTATTGAAATTACCCAGAATGTCATAAAGGGACTTGAAAGTACCTTTCATGTTAGGGTTGAGTTTGGCTGTAGTGAAGGTTTTGTGGTAGTGTAGGGCAAATGAAATTGTAATCTATCATAAGAGCAAAATCAATGTCTGCAAATCAATCTGCAAACACCTCCAAGTCCTTCTCCCCAGGGCTGCTCAAAATCCCTTCATCCCCCAGCCTGTATTGGCACTCAGTAGTGAAACTAAACATGTTCTTGGTAGGCACAGACATACAAACTCATTTCTGCAATACATACGTGCATACACATATGGACAGCTACACAGATCAATACAGCCAGAAACACTCAGCACTCACAAAAACATGAACAGCACCAATGGCCTCATCTTGTTGCCCTTTGGCTAATCAGGATGAAAGTGTATTATTAGGAAATAGATGCTATGTATAATGTGGATTCCTCCAGTAGCTGACCTTAGATACGCAGTCTCTTCCTGGACCCACAATGTGCCCACTGCTGTGCCCTGGACATATGAGCTCCTAAGACTTGCAGTCCCAATGTAGCTGCTTTTCACTCGTCACCCACAGACACACACCATGATCTGCTGGTACCTGGAACTCCAATCTTCTCAGCTGCTGTACTTTCACAAATTAACACCTCTCCAAGGGCTGGTGCAGGCCTCCTCACTGACATGCATCACGGTTCTCTCAGTAGCTGGGCTTAGACATGCAGTCCACCCAGTAACTGGCTGTGGATCCCAGGTCACCCAGTTACTGGCATCTGGACACGCGATTTCCCAGACCCCACAGTCCCACTCCAGCTGCTGGTACAGATTTCCTTGCACACAGCAGCACATAAACATGCACACTGTGGATCTCTCCTGAGCAATCACCACCCAATATCTTAGACAGGCCCTCCTTCCATCCTGGATCAGCTTGTTCCCACATATGTACACACACACACACACACACACACACACAGACATGTGTAGTCTCTCAGCAGACCATCAGTTGACATAGACTTCTTGGTCCCTTTGGAAGTCATCTTCTCCAATTGCCTCACTCCCAGAGATATACTTCCTTCCCAAGACTCTTAATCTCTTCTCCACCAAGTTTGGCTCGATATTTGCACTCTCACTTGGTCCAATTGCTTGCATCACAGGCACATGTAACCCCTGATCTGCAGTGCAGCTGTTTGTGCTTGTTTTTACTCCAGTCTCTTCAGCTGATGACTCTGCTGATCTGCAAGCCCTATAATCCCTTGTCTGATTTCAGTTGCTGACTCTTAGACGTCCATACAATCACATCCACAGACAACAGAGTCCACCCATTTAGGAAAATAGTTAGAAATGAAATTTAGGAAGAAGGCAGGACAGCAGGTGATCATGGGGTGTGGGTCATGGCCAGTCAAGCATACTGCCCAGCAACCTGTTTACACATGGGCAACTGCTTTTGTCCTCCTAGCCTTTTATGACCCATTTTCTCCAAGCCAAGATAAGCTCTCCCTTCCTCTGCCTTTAGTTTTGTCCCCTACACCAGCCAAAAGATGTCTTGTATAATCCTAAGATTCTCTGAATGTCAGGGGAGGTTCAGACTTGATACCTGGAAACATTTCTTTACCAAGAGGATGGTCATACCCTGGAACAGGTCTTCTGTAGAGGTTGCTGATGCCCTGTGCCTGTCAGTGTGTGAGGCATTTGGAAAATGTCCTTAAAAACAGCTTTAACTTTGAATCAGCCCTATCACATCAGGCAGCTGGACTTGATGAACATTCTATTCTATTCTATTCTATTCTATTCTATTCTATTCTATTCTATTCTATTCTATTCTATTCTATTCTATTCTACTCCCTTGCATCTCACAGTGTGTGTTATACCCGCTAGATGATGTTGTCTTTTGCCCAGCCTGGAAATGAAATTCGAGATAGTTTTAGTAAGGAGGTAATATAAAAGGGGATCTTTATTTGAAGGCCTTCAGAGGCAGTTATGGAAAGATGTCCATAACAGCCCACCCACCCTCTCCCAGGGGTAAGTACATTTTTATAGGTATAATTGATAAAAAACACCAATTAGGAGGACAAGAGGGGATGCAATTCCCCCCCCCCCCTCAGTCCAAACCCCTTCTCTGAAGCCCCCCCTTCAGCATTAGTTGTACTTTGTCCATGAGATGTGTCTCAAAGAGTTGTTCTGAGCTTTGGTTCCCAGGAAGAACCAAGATAGCATGGAGCCTTGTACCCCCCAGGGCTTGGAGCTCTGGAATTTGTTTTGTCTGCTTAGGGAAAGCCCATGGAAAATCACTGGGAAAACTAGTAACTACAAAACTAATACAGTAGGTGACAGAGTTACAAATATATGTGTGAGGAATACAGAGAACATATAAAATAATAAAAGGCAAAACCCAAATGGCATCAATTGCAGCCCTGACTTAAACCCCTAAGTTTGTCTGAAGGGCCTGTCCAGACTCATCTGGTGTGTTTCAGACCTGGGTGATGACCATCAGTTCTCTTTTGTAACTCTCCTGAGACTGGGACAGGGGATCTTTTTTCTGAGTTCCCCATAAAGATGAAGGTTCCCCTCCTTGATATTGTTGTTCTGTGCCAAATTTAGAGTGTGGAGATGAGCATTTTATCAAAGAACCTAACAACTCTTAATTTCTGGTCACACATTGAAGACCCTATATTCTTGGATGGAGAGGATTTTAGAGATTTAATTTAGCAATTTATTTTAATGGAATTAGTAATTTAGTTCCTGGTCCTGGAGTCATACTGTTGAAAATGTGGCATCATGAAGTTTTGGCAAAGACAAATGAGTCACAGAAATAAATCAGTGATACCTCAGGGCATATATGTGCTGCCAATCCACATCATCCTCCTTTCCACCCTTCAGTTCACAGTCTACCGGGTACCTCCCTCTCAAGTGGCCAGGATAGGGATAAGACAAAATGTTGGAGCCTTTATTTAATTTTTTCGACTAGTGTTTCTTGTTCAAGATGCTTGCCTTTTACACCTCCCAAACTAATTTTTAGAAAATTCTAGTATAAAATCACAAAAGCCTATTTTTGGATTATCTGTATTTGGGTTATTTGACAAGGTTTTGGTAGCAAACAGGCTACAGGGGTGGCTTCTGTGAGAAGATACCAGAAGCTGCCCCTGTGCCAGAAGGAGTCAGCTCCAGCTGGCTCTGATGGACCTGCTGCTGGCCAAAGCTGAGCCTGGTGGCAGCACACAGTGACAGTGTATTTAACAAGAGGGGAAAAAGTGCTGCACAGCAGCAGCTGATGGGTGTGAGGATGGTATAGACAGCTCTTCAGACCCCAAGGTCTGGAGGGGAAGAAGAGTAGGAGGAGGTGCTCCAGACACTGGAGGAGAGATTCCCCTGCAGCCTGTCATGCTGCCCGTGGCAAGGCAGCTGTGCCCCTGCAGCTTATGGAGCAGACATCCACCCTGCAGCCTGTGGAGGATCCTATGTCCAAGCAGGTGGGTGCTCCCTGAAGGAACCTGTGAACTAAAGAAGAAAAAGCCCATCCTTGAGCTGGGCTCTGACAGCACCTGTGACCCCATGGAGAGGAGCCCATGATGAAGCAGGTTTTCTGGCAGGACCAGTGACTCCATCTGAGAACCCACACTGGAGCAGTCTGTTGCTGAAGGACTGCACCCTGTGGAAAAGACCATACTGGAGCAGTTTGTGAAGAACTACAGCCCATGGGAAGGACCTGTCTTGTATAAGTGTGTGAAAGACTGTCTCCTAAGGGAGGCGCCCAATGCTGGGGGAAGAGCATGAGGAGGAAGAGACAAAACATTAAGAACCAACCTGAGCCCCTGTTATCCATCCCCCTGCACTGTTCAGGAGGAGGAAGTAAAGAAATCAAGAGTGAAGTTGAACCCTGGAAGGAAGGACCAGTGGGAGGAATGTGTTTTAAGATTTTGTTTTTATTTCATATTATCCTACTTTTGATTTGCAATAAATTTAATTAATTTACCCACACTGAGTCTGTTTGGCCCAAGACGGTTATTACTGAGTCATATCCTTACCCTTATCTTGACCCATGAGCCTTCTGTCACATCTCCTGTTGAGGCAGGGAAGTGATAGTGGGATTGGTGAGCACCTTGCAGGCTAGCCAAGGTCAACCCAACATATTTTCACACTATCTTAATAAAGTAATGTAACTTTGGGTTAATCTTAATCCTGTATGGAAATTAACTTCTTCCATATTTTAAAGCAAATTTGGGAGTTCTTCTTTGTCTGCATTTATTTTAATTTTTATCTTGAGAATGCTGTGATTAGGTCCTACATGTGCCTTGGACATTTTTCAGAAAACGAAATAATGTGAATGCCAACATGTATGTTGTGGATTTCGACAGCACTCAGTACACTTACGTTACATAATGCAGTTACACTGTTACAAATAATTCCTGAGAGTTCCCAGAAGCCCTCTCTCATCCTTGCACAAAGAGTGATTTTTCTCAGTCCAGAGAAGAATCTATTCAGTTGGGAGTTGCTGGCTACCTTCGGACCCTAGGATCAGCGTGAGACAAGCAACGCAGAGGAGCATCGGATTGGTAAGAAAAACCAGGAGATGAGCGAGTGAGTGAGATGTGGGCCGGCAGCACGGACCCCCGAAGTGAGAGGGACCCACTAGTACCACGTTTCCGGACTCCTGCGAAGGGGCCAGCCGGGAACGGGGGGAAGCGAGTGGAATACAGGAGCGACTGAGGTGTCTCCTTAGAAGTAAAGCAGGCCCTCCTCCAAGCGTGTGGAGGTGCCCTAGGGGCAAAGTAAGTCCCTGGCAATCAGGGCAAGGGGAATGTCCCCAGCAGGGCAGGTGGGATGTGGATGTCCTAGCAGGCAGGAACTGCAAGTCCCGCCAGGCAGAGGGCATGTCCCCAGCAGGCAGGAGAGGATAGCAGGGCAGGTGGGATGTCCCTGGCAGGTAGGGCGGGATGCCCTAGCAGGCAAGAGTGGCATGTCCCCACCAGGCAGAGGGCATGTCCCCAGCAGGCAGGACAGGATAACAGGGCAGGTGGGATGTCCCTGGCAGGTAGGGCGGGATGCCCTAGCAGGCAGGAGCGGCAAGTCCTGCCAGGCAGAGGGCATGTCCCCGGCAGGCAGGATGGGATACCAGGGCAGGTGGGATGTCCCTGGCAGGTGGGGCTGGAGGTCCCAGACAGAACAGGTAGGGGAATGTCCCTGGAAGGCAGGGCAGAATGTCCCCAGCAGAGCAGGCATGAACCTGAGTAAGCAGAAAGGCAGGAAGGCAAGCAAGCTAAGCCTACTAGGAGAGTCAGGCAAGGGGGGCTTGGCAGCGGAGTTTGAGTGTAAGGCTCGGCAGGACGTTCAACCTTACCTCAGCAGGGAGACCAAGTTTCCCAAGCCTAGTAGAAGAGTCAGGCAAAGGGGGCTTGGCCGGAGTTCAAGTGTAAGGCTCGGCAAGATGCTCGACCTTGCCTTGGCCGGGAGATCAAGCCTCCTAAGCCTAGTAAGAAGGTTGGGCAAGAGGCCAAGAAAGAGTTTGGGCAAGACTTAGCAGGGGTACAAGCCTAGAAAGTCCAGCAAGAAGTCCAAAACTTAATCCAAAGAGCAAGAGAACAGAAGAAAATAGATGTGAGTGTGACTAGTGATTGTCCTAGCCAAGAGACAATGTAAAGTGCCAAGAGGGTACGACCAAGAGTGGGAGTTTAGTTAAAAGAGATTAAGTTCAGTCAAGAGATTCAAAATACTAAGTTGTGGGAAGGGGCCAGATGAGCTTTAGTTGCCTGTCAGTATATTCCATTTCAGATAGAAGCACCATTTAAGGTATATTTTATTTTTTTTTCTTTCCTTTGTGAGGCCTGAAAATGGGAAGAGGTTATAGTAAAGGAGCAAATCCTTCCAAAGAGAAAGCAAGATAGTTCCCCCTAACAGCCCCTTGGGGCAACTGTTAGACCAATGGGATTCGCAGGAGACCTCGAAGGGTCTAGAAAAGAGTAAGATGATACGTTACAGTATAGAAGTATGGCCGAAGTTAGAATTACAGGAAGAGTGGCCATGGTATGGAACTCAAGATCAGTGGATGTGTAATCAGTTAAACCAACACAAAAAACAAAAGACCTTGATATAGAACAACTATCTTATGCAGCTTGCTGGCTGAAGAATTCTATAAATAATGAGACTGAGAATATGCAAGTTACAAAGAAATAGAGAGGAAGACAAAGAGAATAGAGAGGGGGAGACTAGAAAAATAAAGGAATGGGACCCCCTCGATTGCCTGCCCCCTTCTGCTCCTGTTACCTCTCCAACAGTTTCCCCAGTTAGTCCTTCAGCCCCTTCTATTGAGTCCCTGATTCCTTTCCCCCGTTTTCCCACCTCTGTTCCATCATCCCTTCCCCTAGTTTCCTCAACCATCTCCCCAACTCCCTCTTCCCCTTCTCCAGCTGGAGTTTCCTTGCCTCCTCCCACTTGGGAGCTGAGGCCACCCTTGCCCAGGGTTGGTTCACCACCTGGCATGCCCCCTGGCCTCCAGTGTCTGTCTCCACTACTATTTCCCTGCCTGGTGTCTTAGAAAAAGGGCCGTATTGTGGCACCCAATCCAAAGCACCAAGGGTGGAGGGGCTCTTTCCCCTTAGAGGGGTTCCTATGGGTAGAGCAGCTGGGGGAGTTAGGTTTGTGGATGCACCTTTGGCAGCTTCTGAAGTCCGGGGATATGGGAAAGAGCTAAGAAATTTAGTGGAAGACCCCACTGGAATATCTAGCCAGCTGGACCAGTCTCTAGGGCTGATTATTTGTACCTGGGGAGAGCTGAGCTATTCTAAGCATTCTGTTCTCTCCGGGAGAGGTCCAGATGATCCAAGCAGCAGGGGTAAAGATATGGGAAAGAGGGTGGACTGGGGCCCCCGGGGAACCAGGGGCTGCCCTTGGTGGACCCCAACTGGAGTCCCAGCCAGGAAGAAGGAAGGCAAAACATGAGAGACTATAGGTCCCTCACGATAAGAGGGATCAAAGAGTCTATCCCTAGGGGAAGCAACACAAAATTGACCTTTGACGGTACTCAGGAGAAGGATGAAACCCCAGCGATTTGGCTTAATCGACTAAAATGAAATTTCCAGTTATATTCAAATTTAGACCCAGATAGCCCAGAGGGTCAAGTCCTCTTGAAGGTCCAGTTTGTCACCAAATCCTGGCCCGATATTAGACAGAAACTAGAAAAGATAGAGGACTGGCAAGAAAAGAACATGAATGAGTTGCTCAAAGAAGCCCTAAGGGTGTATTTAAGTGGGGAAGACATAAAAAAGCCAATAGCCTACCTCCCAAAACTACTAGACCCAGTATCCAGAGGATAGCCAACTTGCCTGCAAGTAATCGCAGCAGCAGCTATCCTGATAAAAGAAGCCCAAAAGTTGACCCTGCAAGGGAAAATTAAAGTACAAACATTGACTAGTGATCATAGATCATCTCACTCACTGGGTGGAGGCTTTCCCAACCAAAAAGGAAACCGCACAGGAAGTTACAAAAATATTCTTAGAAAACATCAATACCACAATACAGGCTAGTCAATAACATTGACTCGGACCGAGGTCCACATTTTGTCACTCAAACTTTACATCAAGGAACAAAAGCCCTGGGGATAAGGTGGAGATTGCACACCCCATGGCATCCTCAAAGCTCTGGAAGAGTGGAAAGGATGAATAGAACTCTTAAAAATGTGTTAACTAAATTAATCGAAGAAACAAAGATGAATTGGCTCAGGTGTTTACCTCTCGCTCTCTTGCGCATCAGAACCAGACCTCGGTCCGACATAGGGGTCTCTCCCTATGAAATGATGTTTGGACTCCCGTTTTTTTTAATCACCCCTTTCAGTACGGCTGATTATCTGGAAGGGGAGGCAGCAACTCAGAAATATTTAGAGGTCATAGGAAAATCCCTAGAAGGCCTCAGAAAGAAGGGGTATCTCCCCCAAACTTCCCCTCTGGGCACCAATGCCCACAACATCAGTCCTGGGGATTGGGTGTTGATAAAGTCCTGGAACACCACCACTCCATTAACCCCCAAATTTGAAGGACCTCACCACACACACTGCAGTGCGAACCCAAGAAAAAGGCTGGACCCATGTCACCAGAGTCAAAGGACTAGTACCACCCCCAGACATCAGACCAGACCCAACAGTGTCACCCACCTCCTCTTGTACATGGACGGTAATTAAGAGACCAGAGAACTTAAAATTAACTTTAAAGAAGACTTGCTAGAGACTGATATACAGTAAAGTGTTAATAACTGTTTCTGAGTTAAAGTGCCATAGTAAAGGTTTAAGTACTTTGTAATTGTTTAATAAGTGTCCTTTAGCCAAAGGAGTTAACTGAAAAATTTCTAATTAGAATATTATTAAGTCTTACTTAGTTTCTAAAGAGTAGGAGAATTACCATCAGACATAAGTAAAAGCATACAATGCCAAAAGAAGTTAGCCCTCAAAAGCCAAAGATTGTAAGTTGATGCGGGCTTAAGCCCGATCAAAGAAATAGAGGAGGGATTTGTAGTGAATAAAGTTCCTGATACTCCCGAGCAGGGCATTCCTAGTTCCCATGGCAACACTGAAACAACTACTAATTCTAGCTGAGTACTGATATTGAAATGTTAATTAGCTAATTGCTCTGTTTGTTTCTCTAAACCACCTGGAGATAACCGGCCTGCCACCACCCCCCCCCCCCCCCCCCCCCCCCGCTATTCTGGGACTAAAATGCAAATAAAAAACCCTTGGGATCATGGGAGTATTTTTAGGGGATAAAGACACCCCTAAATAAAAAACTAACACAGTAGAGGGGCCTAGACAAATGCCCTAGCTAAGGAAGAGGGAAACACATCCCCTGATTGACTTTTACCTGTCACCATCACCTAAAAAAAAACTAGACTAGAGTAGGCTGGGGGAAGCGGGGAGACAGAAAAACAGAGCGAACCCTGGTGCTGCCACCAGGCAAGGAGCAGGGACAGCTGTTGTTCTGGACTTCAGCAACAGACTCTGCACACCACGCCTCACTCTCTGGGCACCAGTGTGCCACAAGGAAAGAAGGGACAGCTGCTGCTCTGGACTTCAGTGACAGACTCTGCACGCCTCCTTCCTTTTTGGCCACCTGGGAGAGCTACGACAACGGGGGCAAGCTCCATGTCAAGCCCCCTGCCCAGCTGATCTTTTTAATAAAGAGCTGAACATTAATAAAGGCATTATCCCTGTTCATTTCACTCAGGAAGTCTATTCTCTCACAAGAGAAAAGACCCTTGACCACAACCTGGAGATCTCACTATCTTATCCTAAGATTAGCTGCATTTCCCCAGGAGGCTAGTACACAGTACAGCTGTGTTTGTAGGCTGTTGCTGCAGATGAAGGATACCATCTTTTCTTCTTGGCACAGGCCAATTGTGTGCATTCCCATGAGACCTTATCTGATAATTTTTCAGTGTGACCTAGCATTTTAAACTCCCTTTTGCTCTTCTAAACAGACTAAATGACCGATCAAATGTCATTGTCTCTGACACACTCTTGTTACATACTGCCAAGCTACTGCAGTAGGAGTAGATATCCTTAGAACTTAGGAATGGAGCAGAGGGCAGGACTGACTGTAATCTGGGTCCCACTGGGACTTTCAGAGTACAAAATTCCTACAGGCTGCAGTTTAAGGATGAACTTTCTTGCCTCTGGTCTGATGGCAACAGACATCTTTCTACAGAGAGTAAAAATCTTTCTCTACATTTTCCCTTTCCAGAGCTACACATTAAGTAAAGCACAACCAGATTTCCTGTTGAATTCAAGAATATTACTGATTTTAATTAACACTGCAAGAAGAACACAAATCTATTCAAAATAAAACTGTACATATTTCCCTACTTCATTCTCTCCCACTTCTTGTTTCAAGACAAAGCCTTCTGGGAGGGATGCAGATCTCTTCCCTGCATTTGACACAGCTTCTTTTCAAGCTTCTATACTTACTGCCCATTTCTGTTATTTCTATGTCTATCCTCATATGAATTTTGCTCAAAGGTTTTGTTATTTAAATTTTTTTTTGCTATTTCTTCCTTCCTTGCCTGGTTCTTCACAAGACAAAGAATTCTTTCCTGCTGTTATAGGTAAAAAATGACCCAGCCAAATTAAAAAAAAGGAAAAAAAATAGTTTTACTATAAAGATCAAATTCTATCTGAGCCAGCCACAAAGAAAAGGACAGTGCTGAGCCCGGGATCAGCGCTGGGTGAGACACAGGTCTGACCGCTCTAGCAGAGGGTCTCCTATGCTTCACACCATCTGTTATGCGCAAACAGTTTTTATACAGTTTATTTTGCTTGAGGCCGGGATTTTGGCAATCAGCCTTTTCTTCCCATTCAAAATCCCACATATTCATAAAGTCTCTTTTCTCTGCACCAGGTTGAACAATCTGAGGTCCAGGAAGCGATGTACATCGATGATGTAGTTATGGGAACATAACATAACATGCTTTGAGATGCATCCTCCCAAGGGTCCAGTGATCCTAATCTCGGGTAGTTGTCGGGATGATCATCTCTTGAGAATTCCTAGATTATCTCAAGAAACGGCCCATCTCCAAGCAAGCCACATGAAAATGAAGCCTTGTCTACAACGGTTTCGACATACATGAGGCAGCCCCCCCCCTTTGCCTTGGTCCACTTGCTTTGTGTCTATATTTTAATCAAATAAAAAAACCCTATTCATATATTACTTTATAGGTGTGAATTATGCCTATTACATATAGTGTTGCTTAGGCAGCTTCTTTGCTAATACATTAAGCCAGTTCCACCAGAGTTGGAAAACTTTGTGAGCAACATTAGTTCCCAGGTTGAGAGACATGTGATGTAACGGTGGCAAAAATGCTAGATTACATAAATCTTATGTTACTCAGTGAATCAGAAGACACATCCAGTCTTGAGCCAGAACTAGTAAAGAGTAAATAAAAGGATTTCTTGAGCAATCAGGTCTGGGTAGGCCTGGGTATCCCCAAGATCACATAATTATTATTAAAGGTCACTTTAGTTCACTTATAAATTTCAAATATGGTAAGTTTTAATCAGAAATCTGTGTGAATCAAAGAGCATTAATTTGGTTGAAACTTCCATCAAAATTATGGAATAATTCTTAAATGCCTAGTAGTCACTTCATTTAGAAAAATAGAGGTTGTTCCATTTTTTCCTTGTTTTAACCAAGGAATAGTTGGAATAGATACAGAAACTGAAAATACATCAAGCCTACTCCATCTTGTGAGAATTATGTACATCTTTCCAAGTTAGAACAATAGTCATTTAAATAGAGATTTTTGTAGTTCACTTAAGTTAACAAAATGAATTAAGCATTTATATTTTAGCTTGTAGTGTTATGTGTTGAGTTTTAACCTTTTACTTAAAAACCTCTGCCATGGTTCAAAGGACATAAGAAGATGCAAATTTCTGAAGCTTCTTGCATAAAGAATACCAGAGGAGGCAAAGAACCCAGATAAAGAGGCTCCTCTGTCTCCAAGCCTATCAAGACTGACAGACGTACTTAGATAAGCACCAAAGGACCTAAAGCGTACGTGCAGAGGGGAAAAGTTCAAAAGTTCAGTCATGAGGAAGACCACAATCTTCAGCCTCAGGACCACCGAGAGACCCCCATATGACCACCACAGCAAACCACGCATGCCCAGAACTCGTGGACCTATTTAGCATGAGAGGCGAGGACAGGCAGGGCCAGGAGTTGAATATGCATGAAAAAGTTGTGCAATGTATTGCATATGGAACACCTTTGGGAATAAAGGTGTGGGTCAGACTGAGGCTCAGGGCACAAGTTTTGGAGAGCTATCTCACTTGTGTCGGGCGCTGACATACATACCCACTTCATAACTACCCCAGGTTGTGGAGTCTATTTATTTATTCCATGTATCGCTTCAGTCATAAATAATATCATTTGTATATCTAAGTGTAACATACATATTATCAATATGTCATACTATGCTACACACAGTCAATTTATGTACAGCTACATGTATGGTCATAGTCACTTTACAGGAGGGCAAAACTAGCTACCTGCCAGATACCCACTAGCAGTGCAAATGTATTTCTAAATATATGAAATTGCAAGGAATATTTAATTGCATGAAGAGTGTGGCAGAAGTTCTAATTGGTAACCAAGCATAAAGAGCCATTCTCATACACAGAAAGTTTGATTTAGGACATTCTCTATTTTGCTATATGCAGTCCTGTAACTTTGTATAGAAGCTAATCTGATTATATTTAAGGAATCAGGACTGCTCATCACTTTTAATGAAATATAAATGATTGATAAAATCATGCAGATATGGAAGACAGACTGCAGGAGATGTGCACATGTATTAATGAAATAACTTGATCACTCTAACAGTACAGAGCATAGTCCTGCAAATACTGACCATGATAAAATTTGCATTGCCAAGCCTTCCATCAAAAATTGTAATGAAAAGTTAAGTTTCAATCAGAGCTTCAGAAGCTGTAAAGTTTCTTTCTCACTCAGTCTTCTCTGTTGCACATAAACCCTTTTTGGGAGAACTCATCACATGATCTTTCTCTCAGACGGAATGCTGTTCCAACTTCTATTACATTCACTTCCCCAATGCCCTTCCAAACAATTAAAATTAACAAAAAGTAGGACAATTCAGAACAGCTGTAGGAAAGAATAAACTTTGCAGCACATCCAATGCTTTGGATCATGATTTAAGAAACATGGATTCCAGTAGTGTATTTTTTACAGGCTTTCCGTGGAGAAGCTATCAACATTCTCAGTTTCCCTCTGCACCTGTTTTGCTCACATAAATTGGGGATAGTCCATTTTGCAGTAAGGAAGTCGAGCAACATAGAATATTGTAGCACAAAGTCATTACTTAAAGGAAAAAAAGTCTTATTAGGGAAACATTCAGGGATGTAAGGCTTAGAGGTTGTAAGGACAAGACAGGTCCTTCATCTACTGAATATCTTAACTCTATGTGAAGTGGCACTGTAGTTAAAGCCACTGACTTTGTAGTTAAAGACAACACATTTAGAAGCCAATACCACTGAGCCATTTCTAAATATCTATATTCCATATAATTTCATACAATGGACAAAGACTGAAGTACTTGCTGAAGCCATAGTAATTCTCTGATTTCTTTCTTCCTCAGTTAATTGTTGAAAAACATTTTGTTGTCCCTTTTTGGTGGTTTATTCAAGTTATCATGTATAGTTCCCTTTTCACTCTATCTTTGTTAACATTGTATACTGTTTTCAAAGCCATAAAATACTACTGGAGGGCATATAAATCACACTTCTCTTTTTGACAGGAGGGGAAATGGCCAGGAAGTGGACCTCAGAAATGCAGAGAGGGTAAGCTTCAGTGAAGCCTAATACCTAAGATTCAGCACTGCAGTTATGACGACAAAAAAGCTTGATGGAATTTATATGGAAATGGCCATGCCATGCTGTTTCTGTAGTGCAAGGCTTTTTCAGCACTGCTTTGCCTTACGTGACCTACATTCTCAAATGCTTCAGGGGGAGCTGGGAAAGTCAAAATGAAAGAGGAAAACTTTAGCAAGATTGACCACAGAGCAGAAGCTTTCTGAAGAGGTACTTGCAGCAGTTAGCTGCTGGAATATGAGATGCTGAGTAGTTTTTTGTTCAGTTTAGCTTTAATCACTTTGTGTCAGCAAATAACAAAATATATGAAGCATTGCTCAAAGTCACCCATTTGTTCATCTCAAATGTTGCTGACTGCCCCTGGCACTAGATTCCACAAGTATTTTCTTTGTGGGAAAGTAAGAATTCTTTTACTGGGACATTTTTTAACAGATAACTGTTAAGAAGCGTTCATTGATTAGGAAATGAATTGATAAGAGATGTAGATTTGTGTTTAAACTAAGTGATTGTTATCCAAGCAGCTACCACATGTCATCTTATTTCTTGTCTAGAGAAAATAACATGAGCCTATCCAGCAGACTTATTTGTGATGCCTTTTTTTTCCTACTGGTGTTTCCAACAGATCTTTGTCAGAGCTCATCTGATCAGTGTGAATATGTACTGGCACCATAGATGGATTTATTGAAGTTCAACCTAAAATTAACACGTGAGGTTCTAGGCCCACTAAATTTAAGACCTTTATCATTAACATAAAAGGAGGTAGCATTTGATTTGCAATTCCCTTCTCAGTTACTGTTACCTAAAAAAAATTAGAAAACTCAGATTAAAGCCTGAATAAATGAAACCAAACCAAACCACATCAAAACATAATATTTTCAGTACTGCTTAGGACTGTGGTTCAACATGAAGCAAAGGGTCAAATACAAAAAAAGTTCTCAAATTCTGAGCCATTTTTCATTTAAGTCTAATGTCATATTTGGCCACTTGGTGCTTATTCCTCAGAAGCATCTGAATAGCTGCATCCCACTCATAATTTAAGTCTTCATCTATTGCACATAAAAACCAAGCAACTAGAAAATATGAAGTAAACAGTCAACTAGAGTAAAATCAGAGTATTTTCTGGTCAATAATTACGATTAATACAACAATGTTTTCTAATAATCAGTGGAATTGGAGACTGTTCTTTCCACACTAAAACACATAGGTGCATGTGTGGTATTCACATTCTCTGAACAGAGAGAGACATGATTCTCTCTCCCAGGATTTTTCCTGGGAAGTTGTGAGATGCAATGAGAAAGCTCAGAGAAAGAAGAAAACAATTCTTATCTCTATTTGCTGCTCCTGTTTTTTGGCACATGTGGAATGTTTTATGGAGATTGTTTACCAAAGAGCGATTTGTTAATTGGACACCAGTGATGGTTGTTTGGATTGATTGGCCAACTGGGTCAAAGCTGTGTCATGACTGTCTGGAGACAGTCACGGGTTTTTCTTTAGTATCTTTTAGTATGATATAGTTCTAGTATAGTATAGTATTAATGTAATATAATTTAGCTTAATGAAAGCAATTTATTCAGCCTTCTGCAACATGGAGTCAGAGCGTGTTATTCCCTGTAGCGCAGGGGGGTCACACTGCTTCGATATGCATGCTCTGTCAAATTTTGCTGAAGCTGATCAAGTTATCCTTATATTCAGGTGTTTAGATTAGACTTCTTCCACTTCTATCACCACTGTAACAGGATGTCTGAGTAGAGTATTTGTCCATATGTCAAACAGTGAATTTTATACTCTGACGTGTCAAAGTATTGCTACAGGTAGATTATTTTGTGTCAGGCTATGAATGGGAATACCTGAGATAGGAAAATGCACTCTGCTACTTCTACTCTAGGAGTGTAAAAATCTTGCAGTGAACAAAAGCAAGTTGGTATAAGGAGGAAAAGAACTCAGGCATTGAAATGGGGTTAAATCAGGCAAGCATTGCTAGAGGGCATTCAAAGCCTCAAATGCTGTGGTACAGTCCTTGGTTGTTTTTTTTTTTTTTTTTTGGTGGTGTGGGGAGACTGCTTTGGTTTTGTTTGTGTTTTGTGTGTGTGTGTGCACGTGGAGCAGCCATACAAGTCATGTCAGACAAAAAACAAAGCTACAATGGGGATCAGGCTTCTCCTAGAATACTCTCAGATCACATTTAAATGCTCATGGTTGAATGATCACTAAAATCATGTCAGTTGAGTTACTCAGGGCAAACATGATGTATTTTGTCAGGTTTGTACTTTTATATTGGATGTATATCCTATTTAGGAGAACAGTAACTAGTTCTCTGATTGCATCACAGACATGCAGAATGAAGATACTTGATGTGCCACAAGGGAAAAAAGCCCACAAACATCAACAGAAACCCACCCATTAGTAATAAAATATCAAACAAAAAAAAACTTTCAACATTGGAAATTCATTCAATGCTCCTACACTCTTTTGTTGCAGTAGAAGAACTTCTAATATGAGCCAGAATAATTAATTTGTCTCATATGGCAAAGAGATGTGAAAATAATTGGAATCAAAGGGGAAGCTTCTTCAGATTTCTAAGGACATCAAAGTCCCTAAGGCAGTTGACTACAATGTACTCAAAGCTGTGATTTAGCAGCTACCATCTCAACAGAGCTCTATAGCTCAGTTTCCAAAGCTCTGATTCTGTGAATTGTTACAGCTAATGATTCATAAATAATTAGGTCAAAATAATATTGATTTGTTTTATTAAGGACAGATGGAAAATATTTTTTCAAAGCAGTATTGGTCTACCAGTTAGGTAAAACAGAAAAGTGCTAAGCAAAAAACCAAAATGAAATACAAGGGTTAAAAAAACCATCATGCATGATAGACAGAAATCTCTGTGAAAATTACTTGGCAAAGTTTTATAATATGTAACATGGTCTACCTTTTTTCCCAACAAAATAAATCTGCAATAAATAATTAATAAAATAGTAATGCTAATAACACTCAGAGGTAAGACATGATAAAAAAAACAAATGGTAACAATCACTATGGACTTTAAAAGGTACAAAAATATGTTCACGAGAACCAGGATATAGTTACTGCTAATGAATAATCCAGGACCACACAGGATGTGTGCTGAGGACTTAGTGCCCCTTGTTCTGCTATGTTATGGTTTAATCCCAGCTGGCAACTGAGCACCAAGGAGCCAATCACTCACTCCCCTTCCCCTTACCCCCACACCATGATAGGGAGGAGAATCAAAGAAAGATAAAACCCATGGGGTAAGAACAGTTTAGTAATCAAAATAAATTTAAGTGTAATAGTAATTAATAATAATGAAAAATGAGATAACAAAAAGAGAGAGAAGAAAATCCAAGAGAAACAAGTGATGCACAGTAGCATTCCTCTCCACCCACTGACTGATGCCCAGCCCATCTCCCAGCAGTGATCAGCCCCTCCCAGCCAACTCCCCCAGTTTAAATACTGCACATGACGTTCTGTGGTCTGGAATATCCCTTTGGCCAGTTTGGGTCAGCTGTCCTGGCCATGCTCCCTCTCGTGTCCTTGTGCAGCTCCTCACTGGCAGAGCACAGGAACCTGAAAAGTCCTTGGTTTGGGGTAAGTACTGCTGAGCAACAGCTGAGCCATTGGTGTGTTGTCAACATCAGTCTCACACTGAATTCAAAACACAGCCCTGTACCAGCTACTAGGAAAAGAATTAACTATATCCCAGCAGAAACCAGGACACATTGCCAAGAGTAACCCTGGCCACACCACTTGAACACCTTGGTTCTTCTGACAGAATGAGTGAAATATAAGTGAGTGAGCTAAGTGAGATGAGCTTTAAAATAAAAATCACCATCCTATTCTGTGTGGTCACACACAGAGTTTTCTTACATTATATGCCAAATTAATTGGTCCTCCATTGATATTTGCCAATTTAGCCATAACAGGATATAATAAAAAGCTAGCACATATCTCCAGTCTTGGAGATAGGAAAGGAGAACAGATCTAACTGTGCTATACATGAGGGAGTGTCACAATTAGAAAAAAACAAACCAGTTTCAAGTCATGGACCAAAATGCAGCAATGATGGCTGCACCATTCTCCATTGGCCAGAAGTGTGCTTGGCCATTTTAGTGAACAGGAATAAATTGGAAAATCCTGGGCAGTTATTGCATGATACCAGCCACAGTGCCTTTACAGATCTGCTTGAACAAGAAATATAATTATCTCAAGACATTTCAAATTTACTTATCTTTTAAATACATAAAAAACCCTTGATAGCAACAAGGGAAAGCTGCATTTACAAGAGGATGGATTCTGCCTGCTATGTAATCCCAAATTCATTCTCTCATTTAGTTTACTGCTGTATTTCATTCCTAGTATACTGGTCAGCTTCCCCATCACCTCCAAACAGTTAACTCCTTTGGATCAAATGGAAATACATTAGGGTAAAAAGGAATATCAGAGCTCTAAATTGAATTTCGGAGGGAAAGCAAAGCTGCAATCAGCACGCCAAGGCAATAGAGTACCAGGAATCCTGGCCTGAAATGAGAATGAAAAATGGCATGGAAATTAACACTTTTAGAAGAGTTTTTTATCTTCATGTGAGAACACAGAATGGCTAAAAGCTCTGTTCTTGAAAACACTTCCTCCCAGTGCCATTAGAAAAATCTATGCTACTTCTCCTAGGAAACTATATCAGAGAATATGCTGAGTTGAGGGACACACAAGGATCATGGAGTTCAACTCCTGGTATATTTAGCTATTTAGTTAACTATGCTAATTATTTAGCATAATTATGCTAATAAAAAGTTATTATATAGTCAAATCTTAGCAATGAAGTTGAAAGCTGTTTTACAGAATGTTAAAAACAGGTGAATCGGAGCCAGAGTATGTTAAAAAGCTTGGGCCTGTTTATTAAAATCACAGACAACCGAGGACGAGGTCCCAAGATAAGCCCAGGACCTCAGCAGCAAGTCAGAGAGTAACAAAACACAACAAGTAACTGTGCTCAGGCACAGGGTGTTTCCTTGGATACAAAGTCCATGGAAAGACCCCGGGTGGCCAGCACCCGGGGTTGTTAAAGTCTCTGGAGGCTGCTGATTGGTGCGTTCTTTATCCATTTGTTGATTGGCCCTCTTTCTGGTCTTTGGTTGGTCTATAAACTGGTGCACTCCTGGCCAATCATTCTTGAATTACGAGGCACTATTGCTTGGTTGATCTCTCCAATCGCAGGCTGAACTGATGATATCACTCTCCGATGCACCTGGCCTCCTCCCCCTGATTGGCAACTATGCACACCCACTTAACTAATAGTACATATTTAACTTTGTGACAACTATGCACACTCACTTAACTAACAGTACATATTTAACTTTGTAACTCACAACTATTCACTACATTAACAATTTAACAATTCATTACATTAACAATTCGTTACATTAATCGGTAATTACTTATAACTCATTTGACACAATTTACCCATTATTACCCCTGCCTACTAAAACAAGTTTATTTATAACAACTCTCCCCTCTAAATCTTTGATTGGGCTTTAGCCCGCATCAAACCTTTAATTTAAACAGGAGTATCATAGACCTGGTAAATTTTTCTTAATTTCTGGTACTTTTCATAGGTCTTCTTGGCAGTTTTGGAGTTCTCCCCCAGTTTATTTTCTTGTATCATCATGATTTTCTCAATCTTCTCTCTGCTTAAGCTCTCTAGGGAATTCTGCACAATGTTAGTTATCAACCAAATTAAACAAGGTATTACATAAGGAAGTAGAATACGACTTATTAAGGCACCTCCTGCAATCACTAAAACCTTCTTCCACCATTCTCCCCCTAAGAGGTTATCCCGCCAATTCGGTTTTATCAGAGGGATCCATCTCTGGACCGGGACATGTGCCAATTTTCTAATTCTGGTTGTAATGTTTTTGATAAGATCTCCACAGTCATCAATTTCAATACAACACTCTGATGAATTAAATTTACCACAGACCCCTCCTTCTTCTGCCAATAAATAATCCAATGCTAATCGATTTTGGTAGATAGCCGTTCTCATTTGGCGGTTTTGGGTAGAGATTAGATCTAAGACCATAGTAATTTCATTGGTTATGATTTCCAACACTGCTTGTAATCTAATAATTCTATTTAACATATAAATAGGGGTTCGGTACCCCCATGACCCATCTTGGGCCCAAGTGGCAGGGCCATATGTCTCGATTATTCTTTCTGGAGGCCACTCTAATTTCCCCCACTTTTGAGAACCACCAATTAAGTCTCTTCTCTTACGCTTTAATTCATCATATAAGGGGATTCCTAGATGCTGACTTTCATCTCTGGGCAGTAAAAAGAACGAAGGTTTTATAATACCTAGTGTACAACTTCCTGTCCAATCTTTAGGCAACATTACATACGCCATTCTACCACAAAGCCAAAATAACTCATTTGGGGCTCTCCAGAATTTATGATGTTCTACAGAAGTGACCCCATATTTACTCCAAAACTTGTACATTTGGGGATCATCATGGAAAGGGTTGGGATCCCTAGTAATACATTCATATAACTTTTCCCTTTGAATATAAGAACACCCCTGTTTTTGTTTCCTGGACCAATAAAGGTGGGGAGCCCCAGGAATCCACCATTGGTGGGTGTCGTTGGTAACTAGATATCATTTACAGGATAACTCACCCACATATGAAATGAACTTAGAAGATCCCTTCCTCCACAGACATTCTTCACTGACTACCTCAGATTTTAAATTCCATACTTCTTCATCGTTCCTTTTATCTTGCACAGGTGATGACCTTTGGATTCTCATCTTATTCTTCATTAACTTTAAGATCTCTTTTGGACTCAGTGCAATTCCTTCCCACGGCCAGATTTCTGCTGTTCTAGTATCTCCACAAACCCAACAGTTAGTTATATTAAATTCATGGCTTATCTTTTCAACTAGGTCTAAAAACAGATTTTTCCCACCTAGAATCTTGAGTCCTGCTCCTTTTCTTATTACCCCTTTCACTTCCTTTTCCTTTATAAAGTCAGGTTCGTGAACCTCTTTTGCTTTCTCCTTTTTCTCTGGCTTCTTCTCCAAACGTATCCATTTTTCCCTTGTAGGGCATTCTCCCAACAGTTTTTGTTTATGATTTCCTATGTTTTCGGAGAGCCAATCGGTTGTACCGTCCTCTACACATGTTGTTAATTGTAAAAAGTCAATACAGTTGGGACTCGGATTTGTATGAATTCTTAGGATGGCACTTCGAGAGTCTCCTGCATAAAGTGGATAGTAACATCTATCACAGAGGTCTATCTGACTTCCCTGGATGTTTATCATCGTTAGCAGTACTAACAGCAACAAGGGTCCGGTACAGGGCACTCTCCCAGCCTCCATATTTTCACCCCCCTTTGGGAAGGCCTATGGTGTATCTGCCTCCTGGCAAGAGTGTATCCTGACCCGGTCTTGCCCCTTGTAATGTGATCTTACCGTTACCTCCTTCTGCAGTGACTTACTTCCCTCCTTGTATTACTTGAGTGTTTCTTTAGGGCCTGATTACTAAATGAGTGGGAGGATGCTCTATTCTTTGGGATCTGTAATAAAAAATACCAGAAATTTGACTTGAGTTATAATAAATACTTAAACACAAGCAATTTTAACTTTTAACACTAATAACAAGGTAGAATAATTATTTAAATAATAGGTGACAGTTAATAAATAACATCTTAACAGTTCATAATAGATTAAAACCCTGCTTTTCTTCTTATTTCACTTCTCTTGAGGTTTCCTCTTTAAAGTTAATTTTGTGTCGGATGTATTGACCACTGTCCGTTCGGTGGGAGCTTGTACCGGACCTTTGACTCTTGTGACATGTGTCCATCCTCTTTCTTGCGTCCTTACTGCAGTTTCAGTAGTTAAGAGAACCTGGAAGGGACCCTCCCACTTAGGAGATAATGGCTGTTCTTTCCACACCTTTATCAAAACCCAGTCCCCCAGCTGGGTTCATTTTAAAATGAATTTTAAAGTCAATTGGGGTGCTTTGGGGAAGATATCCATTTTTCCTTAATTCCTCTAAGGTATTCGCGATCACTTGTACATACTTCTTTGTGCTCTGTTCTCCCTCTTCGTAAGTCCCTGTGTGGTCTGAGACAGTTAGGAATGGCAACCCGAACGTCATTTCATAAGGAGAAATGCCAATGTCGGCTCTTGGTTTTGTCCTTATTCTCATTAGTGCTAATGGAAGACATTTTAACCAGTTCATTTTTGTTTCTTCTACCAACTTGGTGAGTGTTATTTTTAAGGTTTGGCTCATTCTCTCCACTCTTCCTGAGCTTTAAGGTCTCCATGGGGTGTGAAGTCTCTACACTATTCCTAAAGCCTCTGTTATCTGATGTAAGACTTTGGCTGCAAAATGTGGCCCTCTGTCTGAATCAATAATATTTACAATACCATATCTCGGTATGACTTGTTCCAGTAAGATCTTACTAACCACTCCCGCTGTAGCTCTTGTAGTTGGAAATGCTTCAACCCAATGAGTCAGATGATCCACTATTACTAATAAATACTTAAACCTTTGGGCTGGGGGAAGTTCAGTAAAATCTACTTGGACATTTTGGAAAGGTCTCTGGGCCAATTCTCTTCCACCCAGTGGGGCTTTTCTCATTACTTTTCTATTTACTCTCTGACAAATCATACAATCTCTTGTGATTATCTTAGCTACTTCAAATATTCCAATGCATACATAAGTTCGCAGAAAATGGTCGCACAAGGCCTGTGTTCTCCAGTGGGTTGAAGCATGCAAATTTTCCAAAATTTTCCTGGCTAGCACTTTTTTTAATACCTGTCTCCCATCTGGCATTACCCACTTCCCTTTTTCATCTTTAATTCCCCCATGTCTTAGCAACTCTTTCTGTTCTTGCTCGCTAAAAATTGGGTTTTCTTCATTATCTCTGTCTCCCAGATTGACTAACTGCAGGATTTTCTCTTCCTTTTCTAAGGCAGCCTCTTCAGCTGCTCTGTCTGCTAAATTGTTGCCCTGCACCTCTTTAGAAGTTCCTTCTTGGTGACCTTTTATATGTACCACTGCAATTTCTAAAGGGTCTTTGAGAGCCTCCAATGTTTCCTTGATTAGCTTTCATGGACTAGGGTCTTGCCTTTAGAGTTTATAAACTCTCTTTCTCCCCAGATTTTACCAAATGTATGTACTACCCCATAGGCATATTTGGAGTCAGTGTAAACAGTTTCTTTCTTGTATTTTAACCACTGCAGCCCTTTTAATAGAGCATAAACCTCACCACACTGTGCAGACCATTTCGCTGGAAGTCTCCCTTTTTCTATAATTTCCATACTCTTACCATCTATTACTGCATATCCTGACATTCTCTTCCCCTCATTTACCCTGGAAGAACCATCCACAAACAACACTTCTCCTTCTGGTAATGGCTGTTCTTGCAAATCTTCCCTTACTTTGGTCTGCAAATCTATGACTTCTATACAACAATGTTCTAAATTTTCCTGTGGCTTTCTATACAAAAATTGGGCTAGATATCATCAGTTCAGTTTTGAACATTCATTGTGGCTAATTCTAAATTCTCAATATTGGTTAGCATCAATTCATATTTTAACAGCCTGCTGTCTGTAATCCACTGACTTGCTCTCATACTCAATATAGTTTTCAAATGATGAGGTGTATGCACTTTGATTTTGCTCCCAAATGTTAGTTTGTATCCCTCCTCTACCAAAGCTACAGTAGCAGCCACTGATTGTAAACATGTAGGCCATCCTCTAACCACCGGGTCTAATAACTTGGACACATAAGCTACTGGTTTTCTATCTCCACACCACTTTTGGACCAATACTCCATATGCAATTCCTTCTTCTACATTTATGAACAACTCAAAGGGTTTGTCCAAATCAGGTAAACTTAAAACTGGGGCTGTCACTAACTTTTCTTTCAACTCTTGTAACTTCTGCTCATCTTCCTCATTCCAATCTAGAGGTTCTTCTTCAACTAATTTATCATATAGGAACTTGACTAGTTTAGTATGCCCATTAATCCACAATTTACAATATCCAATTAACCCCAACAATTTCCTTACATCTCTTTTTGTTTTCGGTGCAGGTAGGGAGAGGATCCCTTGAATTCGCTCAGCTTCTAATTTCTTATATCCCTCCCCAGTCAGATGACCTAAATATTTCACTTCCTGTTCTACAAATTGGAGTTTCTTTTTTGACACTTTTAAACCCTTTCCCCCAAAAAAGTTTAATAATTTCACTGTTGTTGCTTGAACCTATTCTGTCTGTTCCCCTGACACCAACAAATCATCAACATATTGCAGAATTTGGGTATTTCCCACTGGTTGAAACTGTCTTAATAATTCTTCCAAGGCTTGGCCAAACAAATTCGGGGATTCTGTGAAACCCTGGGGTAGCCGGGTCCATTGGAGTTGTTGTTTCCTTCCTGTCTCCTCAGCCTGCCACTCAAAGGCAAACCAACTTCTACTTTCTTCAGCTAGAGGGCAAGCCCAGAAGGCACCTTTCAAATCTATCACACTGAACCATACATGTTTCGGTGGTACCTTACTTAGAAGTGTATACGGATTGGTTACTACAGGGTACCGTGAAATTGTCTGTTTATTCACCTCTCTCAGATCTTGGACTAATCGGTAAGTACCATCTGATTTCTTCACCAGTAATATTGGCGTGTTATGGGGAGACATGCATGGTTCTAGTATTCCATCTTTAATCAATTCTTTTATAACTGGAGCTAGTCCCTGTTTCCCTTCAGCTGAAATAGGATATTGTTTTACCCATATTGGTGAAGTTCCTGGTTTCATTTTTACTTCTATAGGGGGTATATCGAGCAGGCTGTGGCCTCCCCACTCTGCCCAGACTCCGCTATTGATCTCACTTTCATCCTCCAATTTGAGAACCAGCATCTCTGCTACCATCTTTCCCTCCTTAGGGATTACCCCTATCCCTAATTGCACCTGTAAGTCTCTACCTAATAAATTACATTCCAATTTAGGCATATATAACAAATCTATATATCCTTCTCTTGAATTTCCTTTAACCACAACTTGCTCTATTACCGATACTTCAAAAGGCTCATTACTAGCACCTCTCACTTTACACATCCTTTGACTCAATTTACAGCATTTGGGAACCGTGAAACACATGACATATCAGCCCCAGTGTCAACTAAAAATTCAAATTCTTCCCCCTGGGGACCTATTTCCAAATTTATCAAGGGCTCCACTTTATGCTCACCCATCTTCCCCAGGGGATAGAGCCCCTGACACCCCTAATCATCATTTTCTCCAATCTCTGTTTCTCTGTACAGCCTCCTGTCCTTTCTCCATTTCTTACAATCCTTCCTAAAGTGACCTTTTTCACCACAATAAAAACATTTCCCTTCCCAGGAGTCTGCGTCCTGCCCTCGAATCTCCTCCTTCCTTAATTTTTCCCTTCGGCTCTTCCCTTTCTCTATCCTGACTCTCCCTAGCTATTGCAACCATAATTCTAGCCTTCAATTTAATCTTTTCTTCCTCCCTTCTCAAATAAACTTTCTGTGCCTCCCTTAACAATTCATTCATGCCTTTTTCCTGCCATTCTTCTATCTTCTCTAACTTCTTTCTAATATCTGGCCATGCTCTAGTTACAAATTGCACCTTTACCAACACTTTCCCTTCTGTGCTCTCTGGATCCACACTGGAATATAATTGGAAATTTCGCCTTAGCCTATCTAACCAGGCATTTGGGGTTTCATCTTTCTCCTGCTGGCTATCAAAGGCCAACTTTGCATTACTAGTCCGGGGGACCGCTCCCTGGATACCTTTAATGACTAAAGATCTATAACAATTCATATTTCTACGGCCTTCTTCCATATTTGGATTCCAGTCAGGTGGAGTGAGAGGCATCTTCTCTTCACCCCGCGGCCCGGCCCTATTCTCTTTTTCCCATGCTTTTATGCCTGCAACCCGAATAAAGTGCATTTCCTCTGAAGAAAAAAGAATACCTAAAATAGAATTCATTTCCTCCCATGTGTATGTACTTGAACCTAAAAACTGATCAACTTGATCAGCAACTCCTATAGGATCTTCCAATAGGGGTTTAAGTTCTTTCTTAAAACTTCTCACCTCTGAGCCCGTCAAAGGTGCTTTTACAAAACCGATTCCCCCCTGGACACCTCCCATCAGAACCTCTCTCAAAGGTAATAACCTTTCTTCTGCTTCCCCCTTTTGGAAGCTCCTCTCATCTTGAGATCTAGTGTTATAATGATGACTACCTGAGATTGCAATCCTCTCCTTTGGTCTTACAACTCTTTCACACTCACAGTTGTGAGTTGCTGCCCCCTCCAAGCTTTTCTGTTGGGTTTGAATAAGATTTTGTGTGGGAGGTGGAGGAAGGGTGACAGGGATGGAGAGAGGCATGGGAGAAACTACTGGGGTGGGGACTGTCGGTGAAGTCAGAAGAGTATGACAAGGTGTGGGTTGGGCAGGAAGGGATGCTGAAGGAGTAGGGTGGGGGATAGATTGAGCAGGGAGGGGTCCTGAAGGAGTAGGAGGGGAAATAGGCTGAACAGGGAGGGATGCTGGAGGGGCCGGAACGGGTTCGGGTTGGATAGGAGGGGGTACTGGAGGAGGAAGATAATCCAATGGGTCCCATTTTTGCATAAATTCTTCTTTTCCCTCTTTTATTCCTTTACCCACCCTATACATTCGAACCTTTTTATCCCAAATTTCATTTTCCAACCAACAGGCCGCATATTTGATTTCTTCCTCATCTAGTACTTCTCTTGAATTAACATATTTATTTAAAGCTAGACATAACCATTTTTCTTTTGACCCATACCAAGGCCAATTAATAGGTCCTTCTTGAATGTTCTTTTGTGGCCGTATTTCAATACAATAATGTATCATTTTTATCTTATCCAATTCCTTTAAATTTTTATCATGGTCCCAATTCTCTAACATTTCTCCCAATGGACTGTCTTGTGGTATGTCCTTCAATTTCATTTTCTTAGCTTTTCCCTTGCGGGAACGCTTACTTGCACACTGACCCATAACTATAAGCGACTTGTATCAATTTAACTAAATAAGCAACTTCGCAGTAAGTTATTGTGTAAACTTTAAAAGAGAATGACAACTTAGAAGGCTTTACAATAAAAAGGAGAACAACTAGAATTTAAATAGAAATTAATAGGAAACTTTGTGGGAAAACTGAATACTGTGGGAACCAAAATAGTGACCCGTGGGAAAATTGTATGCCATGGGAAACAAAATAATAACTCATGGGAAAATCGTATCCCATGGGAACTAAGACTCAAAACAAACCAAAATGGCTGATCAGCCGGAAGTCTCCTCAGACTCTTCCGGTCTGCCTCCTTGATGTCTATCACTCACTCCCCTTCTCAAGGGGAGTACCTCAAAAAGCAGCTAAAATGGCTCCTCTGAGCCACCAACATTCACACACACACACAATGCCAATGACCTCAACCACCCAAAACAACAACTAAAACCTGTATACTAAACAACAAAATGCCGACTCTTAAACTCAGCCTCACAAGATACCCTCTGACACAAACAGAAACTCTAACCCAGAGTTATAAGCTGAGCAGACACCAAAAACCATCTACCCAAAGCAATGTACACCTCAATCACTTAAAACAAAAAGATTACACAGAATACCACAAACAATACTGCAAAATACCAAATTGATATTTTTGTGTTAAAATAAATAAAACAACACAATATAATAATCCAATAAATAACACTATCAGTAACAACAGACAAAATAAACAAACTTGATAGTATTGACCACAAAACTCCAACTAAAAACAAGTCACACATAGACAACTTATATAAACTAAAACAAAATTGTGTCCCTAACAGACAGGTTCTAAAACCTCCCTCCTACCCCTAATGGATAGGGGGACTTCTCCTAGCCGGCAGCCTTTGCCCTCCCCGGCCCGTCGCCATGCTAGGACGAATTTCCCTTTGACCAGCCCTCCTGTCCTAGGGTCCTACTCCCCTCTGGTCAGGCTCCTACTCCCTCCCCCTGCCAAAAGAGGGATAATCGCCCAACCGGTGGCCTCACTGCCAGCGGGTCTCCGGTTGAGAGTCTTTAGCCCACCCCAAAGGTCCTAGTTCCTCAAGATGCCCGGGACACTCCCCGCACTCACCCTGAGGAACTGCCCTTCAAGTTGCTTGAGCCGGTGGAACTCCCCTGCGTCCCCCCTGTCTGAACCAGATCAAGGGTCCAGCAATGTCCACCGGTGCAACTCCCCTGCGTCCCCCTTGTCTGAACCAAATCAGGGGTCCAGCAACGTCCACCCTTCCCCCAGCCAGCCGCCCCAATGCCTGACACTGTACTGGGAGACCCGGTTCCGAAGGTCTTTCTGGCAGGCCAGAAAGTTGTCCCAACCAAACCCCCACCTCCAGTTCCTTCGTTTTATTGGCCTCAAGCAACCCCTAGGAGCCCCCACCACCCTGGGGGAACGGGAGCCTACGCGGGTGAGAACAGGAGAAAAGAAGGGTACTCCCCCTTCACCCACACCCAGGAGGGTCCCTTGGGGTTCCACACTCACTCCGATTTATTTCAGTCGCTTCCCTCCGTTCCTGGCCGGCCCCCTCGCAGGAGTCTAAAAACGCGGTACTAGGAGGTCCACTCTCACTTCGGGAGTCTGAGTTGCCAGCCCCCATCTCATTCACTCTCCATACATGAACATACCCCCTTATGCCTGCCCCACTTGCAACACCTACCTGTGTGTTGCAAGCCCCGCTCCCTCTCGAAGGGCCTTCCCGGTCTGAGTTGCCGTGTCCTCAGTCACCTCTTGGGTATAGCCAGCAACCGTCTTCGGTCTTGGAGAAATCCAAATCCGGGAAGTGAAAAAAAGCAGCTGGACCAGTCTTCCTGAACCTGTCCTTCTCCGGGACCGCCTCTGGGATGGGGCTAGCCCGGATGAGCCCCCAAGTTATTAAAAACAGGCGAATCGGAGCCAGAGTATGTTAAAAAGCTTGGGCCTGTTTATTAAAATCACAGACAACCGAGGACGAGGTCCCAAGATAAGCCCAGGACCTCAGCAGCAAGTCAGAGAGTAACAAAACACAACAAGTAACTGTGCACAGGGTGTTTCCTTGGACTTGTTAAAGTCTCTGGAGGCTGCTGATTGGTGCGTTCTTTATCCATTTGTTGATTGGCCCTCTTTCTGGTCTTTGGTTGGTTTATAAGATGGTGCATTCCTGGCCAATCATTCTTGAATTACGAGGCACTATTGCTTGGTTGATCTCTCCAATCGCAGGCTGAACTGATGATATCACTCTCCGATGCACCTGGCCTCCTCCCCCTGATTGGCAACTATGCACACCCACTTAACTAATAGTACATATTTAACTTTGTATCTCACAACTATTCACTACATTAACAATTTAACAATTCATTACATTAACAATTCATTACATTAATCGGTAATTACTTATAACTCATTTGACACAATTTACCCATTATTACCCCCGCCTACTAAAACAAGTTTATTTATAACACAGAAGAATCTGAGAAATGCAAAGCCCCACTGTTGTAGGTTGGCTTGGTTTAGTTAGGGTTTTTAATAAACGTTAGTTAGGTTGGTTCTCTGTAGCCCTATTTTTCCCTCACAATGGTTTGTGCCAAGTTGTTTACCACGGGAGCTCTTACATGTCAATCTTGTAGCCACTCCCTGCTTCTTCTTGAAAGTTCTTTATCAGTCACCCCGCCTTTGCCATGCTATTTGTCCCAGAATGCTGTACCCACCTCTGTTATGTTCTCATAGGTTGTTATGTTCTATGTCACTCCCCTGTTGTCTGTCCCTATTGGGCGAGGGGGTTTTCCACCCCTGTCCACCCACCCCCTACTTAACCTAATGCTTTCTTTGTCCTGTCGCCATTTTGCCTTGCACTGCGCTGGGAGCGGTCGCTCTGACCATCGCTGCGCGTGGAATAAACATTCTCAGGTAAGCAAGCAAAGTGTGCCTCTCTTGTCCCTTCGCTTCCTCTCAGTGTGAAGCTACCAAAGCTGCTTACCCAGACCGGAGTTCTCAGCACTAGCAGGGAGGCAAATGCCATAACCCTAGAACGCCTGTGCACGTGGCGCCTGCAGTCTCACAAAGGCAGCGCTAGCCGGGGTTGTTCGACTGCTTGAGGCCGTAGCGAGTAAAAGCTGCACACCACCTCAGCATTTTTCAGAGAAGCTTGATTTCCACAACTTTTTATCTTTAAAAGTCACAAGAAATTAATTTACAGACATATTGTTAATAGTTGCTGCATTATTTGCAGAGGAATTATGTAATTTCTAGTAGGGTTTCTCAGTTGCTCTCTCATACTAAATATATTCACAAGACTAAGCTTAAAAATAAAGTAAAATGAAATTTTAGGTAAGAATAGACAGGTTTATGGAGCCTGTTTGAGAACCAGTGCCAAAGTGCACTTTAAATTGGATGTGGAATCCCCTTTTTAGATGTTTTTGTACTATTGGAAAGAAAAAGCCACAGTCCCACTTATATTTAAGTCAGAGACCCTCAGCAACCTGATAGATTGACCCAATCTTTGTGGTCAATCCTTCATTTTTTTTTTCCTTTGACCCAACTCAGAAATTATACGAAAGCACATTATGTCACACTCTAAAGCTGCTGTTCCAACAAAGTGTTTGGCTGCCAGTCTATGACAGTCTGAGTCCTTCCCAAAGGCAACAAAGCAGAGAATATAATTTGCTGCATCATGCCCTTAGCATACTAATGTTCAATAACAAAATAAACATACAAACCCATGCTTATTACTTCCTCACAGAACTCATTAAAAAAATACCCATTAAACCCACAAAGACAACACTGGCTGCAGAGAAAGCAGCATTTTTTTCTCACACATTGACTTGAAGGGGGTTGACAGAGCTCAGCAAAGTTTTTCTGTCATTTCTAAGAACAAAGAACATGCAGTGTGGCACAAATCATAATAATTTTGTCAAAGGTAGTGTAAACAAGAATTTTAAGTAAAAAGTGGAGCTGGGAAGTAAAGAAGTATCTCACATGGAAAAAAAATATTGTTGTGCTTTACCGCAACAATATCTTTTCAGTTAAACCCACTTAAGGGCTTTAGACTCTTGTAGATGATTTATACCGTTCTTTATAAAGCAACCCTTTATCAGTGGACATTATTATAATAATGTTCTTATGGAAGTCTGCATAATCTTTCCAGCCAGTCCTAGAGGGATGCCCATGAATGTGTCTGGAAAATCTTGGGGAAAAAATGCGGCAGGTGTGGAGGGTAGGAGAAAAGAAAGTAAATGACCATTTTCAGGGTTGCTGGATTTTCCACAAGAAATTAGCAAAAATAATATGATATATTCACTGTTAAACCTGGTACAAGTTCTCACCTTGTTTAGTTGGATAAATATTGGTGTGAAATAAGACCCACTTCTTCCCCTTTAAAATACGGATAGCTAAAGTTTTAGACACCATTTGAAGAAAGATGTCTTGCTCTGTTAGAGCTGTGAACTTGTTCTAAGATGAATTACACAGGTCCTGCTTTATCATTTTTGTGCTGGATGTCAGGAAAAATATCAGAACAAGCTTGCTTGCTTAGTTGACAAACAATTCCTGATAAGACTAAGAACTGGTAATGTCAACTATTTTTAGCCACATCTGTACAGACAAGAACTCTTTTGGAATTTTATTTGGTAATTTAATCCCTCTGTTACCATATGATTTGACATAGGACTGGTTGTAAGCAACTGGACCATTTTAAAGCTAAGGATTTTAAGAAATTATAGGAACTTAAAACTTTGGTAGCCTTCTTGCAGAACTACTTAGTTTTTGATGGTGGCTCTTTCAACTATACTTTTTCAGAGGAGTATTTTTTAAAAGCCCATGAATACTGGAACTTTAAGAGTGGTTAGAGCATCCTTGTGGTGGAATACTCAGTTTGGTGTTCCTTGATACTCTTCAAGTAATTCCTGTCAAACCAGAGAATGATCCTCCTGGACTAATATTCTGTATCCTCAAAACTGGTCACTTAAGTTTACCTTTATATTGCACACATACAGCTAAGAGAATCTGTGAAGCACATTTACAGGCATTTTATGTTTATCTAAAACAGGAGATTGATAAGTCACTGATAGTGGTGGAAGATGGACCCTGTACTTATCCATTAAAGGGTTTTTCTTTCAAGTCCCCACTGCAATTATGACTGTGCTCTTTAGTCATTCATATGTAGGTCACATTATGATGTAGTCTGTTATTCATCCCTTCAAATAGGTTTTAGTTGCCCAAACAAATGGAAAATCAAAAGGATCAATGGTGCCCTCTGACCTAAATGTGCTCAGTATGGCAGATGCACAACTACAAACCTAATAACAGTCTGATATTATCTGTCAGATTTATAGTGATTACATGGAGGCAATAAACCACCTTAATTCAAGTGAAGAAAGTCACTTATTGGAAGGTGACCAGCAGATGACAAGCTGAATCTTAGTTTCTCATTCCTGCCCCCATGCTTGGACATAAGCAGAAAAAAGAGAAAGCACAGCCAAAGAGGTATAATAAGCAAATCATTCTTAAGAGCCATTTCTAGAACACTTACTGCTCATGTAAAAGCACAAGAATAACCCTGAGATTGTCTTATCACAAACAATGAATTTGAGGCCAGTATGCTCTCGAACAGAGCAGCCATAGCAAGGTAATTAGATGTTGTTCAAAATCTCCTTTTAAGGGAGTATCTTTCAAAGATGGCTAATTTATTGATGAAAATTATTTATGGCAAGGCATCAATGCAATAAAAACTAAGAAAACTGACTAAAGCATTTTTAATCAAAATATCCCATCTTAAAAAGGCTGATTGCATGTGTATTTCTCAGCCCCAGTCTTGTCACTTCAAAGTTTCAAGTACTGTGCGTGTCACTGCACTGAGGGATTATAACAAGCAGGGGATTTACAGCCCAGACTAACAGCAGTTGGATTTCTTTGGGAGTTTAAAGCCCTGTGAACTGTTCGGGTCCTGACTGGTGGTAGAAGAAGAAAGAAGAGCATGTCAGATGCAACTAGGCAGCCACATAGCTTAGAATACAGCCAACAGAACAGCTGGACTAAGGAGGTCAGGGAAGGATTGATTCAGGTTTACCATTGAAGACAATGGGACATAATTACCAAGTAGAGAAAACTAGAAGCCTAAAGGAGTATTTTGGTAACTTGTGAATAAACCTGTGATATTTTCTCTGACCTCTGCTTTCCTTTCCTCAAGACACAGGTGTTAATGTGTTACTTTCTTCCTTTTTGTTGTTTAATTTATTTAGAACACAAAATATCAGGATTTTTGCAGAAAAAGCTCTTGCTTGCTTTCTGCAGTTCCTATGACACATTTTGACACTGGTTAATCAATTCCAAGGAGATGTTTGCGTGAACTGAGAAGGAACAGTCTTCTACAACCTACTAGCATAGATAAGGGCAATGAAATGTATGATCCAGTGGCTACACAGTTAAATGGCTCATGCTTTTAATGCAAGACACAAACAGGCAGCCTTGTTCTAAAAGGCAAAAACTTCCCTTTTCTGCAAAGACATTGTTCTTATAGCAGCAAGTTATCACACTGAAGGACATGTTTCACCTAATTAAAGTCAATAAAATGAATGCAAGCAAGGCAGGTTTTCATGTCTACCTCTCCAATGAGTCATTCACGGGTTTAGCAGTTCATTAATGAAATCCAACATCCTGATGATTATATGAGCTTCATAAGATTTTTTTCTCTTAGCATTAATTTTCTAAGCTGGTTCTAATCAGATAAGTAATGAGGGTATAGTCTTTAACTTTGTTGTCAAGAAAAGCAAAGATAGGCAGACCGTAACCATGGGACAAGGTTATACTCTGTGATATCAAGCACCCTAGCAACAGGGATCTACAAACAGCAGCTGGAAAACACATTCTCCTTGTTATTTCACTGAATTATTGTGGAGTTTTATATCGAGACTACTGCATTCATTTAGAAGGATTTTTGTCCTCCCCTCCCCCATGTAAATAAGTCTCATTACAAAGCTCAAAAGACAAATATTTCAAATATAGATGAACAACTTGCACTTGGACAGCTGCCCTGTAATGATGCAACAGAACACAAGACCTTATCTCTCTTGGATAGGGAGTGATGTCAACAGTAGCTATGTTAACAAAGAGGTCAATAATGACTAGTAAACATAACCCAAACAATTGAGTAAGTGAAGGGTAAGCCATCAGGGGCTGGTGCAGAAGAGAGGCTAGTGCTTTTACAAGGCCTTTTAAAAAATTCCTCATTTATTTGTATCAGGAACACACAAAGCAGGAGCAGACATTAAGCTGGACTCTTTATTAATTATTATAGAGAAATTGTCATTATCTTTGCATACATTCCACAGCAATCCAGTTCTAGACACTGCTCAGTAGAAAACCCCAACCATTCAGTCGAAAAGACTGTCAGACTGGTCTCTTGGAAAAATTATATCCCCAGCAGCATTTCATGAGAGACAGTATGTGCGTACACAAGAGAAAATTAGCATTTATACTGAAGCAGTAAAGGGCAGTTATGTAGAAACATACTACGAGCTAAATAGGTCACAATACAATGCACCAATAAACAGGTAATTAAAAAATCCAACAAAACTGCAAGCAATTATTTGTTTGTTTTCAGGTCTCCCTTGAAAAATCTGTGAAAAGATTTGTTGGCTTGCAAATTTTACTTCATGCTCTTGATAAATAATTCTTCCTTCTATGCACATTGAAACTACATATGCTCCCAGAGGCTACAGGGCAAGGGCTACTTTTAAGAACAATTGTAAAAAAAATGTCAGGGCTCCTCATTACTGCCCTGATTACAGACTGCCTCTGAAGGCTATAAGAACTATTCATAACAAACAACTTGATGAGGCTCTATTAAAGAAGTATCAATAAATGTCACAACTGAAAATAACATCTTCATTTTCAGATTTATTTCTGTCTTCTTTAAGGGCTTTGTCAATTAAATTGTTCAGTACTTCTCTTGCCACGTGCCTTTCCTTATAAAGAAGAAACAACATCTAACAGTTGCCATGAAAAGATGTTTTGACATCCATATGATACATAGCTTTAAACTCCTGAACACACCTAAATGCAGCTGTTTGTTGGGTGGCTGTGGTTTAAACTCATTCTGGGATGATAAGATCTACACTTCAGTGCCTCCATGTTTTTTTACAAGGTGTTCCGCTTTTATCTAGTTTCCAGGCAATATTTCTGAAGCATAAGTAAGTATAGGATGACAAGAACTCTGTGAACCAGCTAGAAAAAAAAAAAAAGCCTTTAAAACCAGTATGTACTCCATCTCAAGATTTTCCTCCAAAATTCTTTAAAGGTGCTTATTTATTTTTTGGTTTGTAGAAAACATGAGTGCTATCAGTTGAACAACAAACATATGATTCCATTATGTATTTCTTGAGATACTGCCAGAAATCCACACCTTGCACTAACAGATCTGACTCACACAGTACATGGGGGAAAAAATCAGACAAAAAAAAAAATAAACGCATGAAAAAAAAAATCAAATAAACTTTCATCCTAGATGTTGGAAACAAACACATTATTATTTATATTAAAGTAATTAAATAAAAAAGACATTAGAAAATGAAGTTACGCGTTTGTTCTGTTGTTGTTGTTGTTGTTAATTTTTTAAAAAGTTCTTTCCAGTGTAAAATTTGTCTTTAATGTTAGCATATCCTGCATGAAGTGCTACAGTTAACCAATCATCACAGGTGTTTACAACAAGTATTTACATATTTAAACATTGACAGCGGTTTTCAGTTCAGAGGCTATTCCAGCCATTTAGAGCTTGGCAGAAAGCCCTGTCAAAGCAGATACAAGGACTACAAAAAGCAGGGCAACACAGAAAGTACAGTTTTTGCTTACATTCCTATGGCTGTTGCATGATCTTAGGCATGTAGAAATGGTGTAAATATATAAATAAACATCAAAATGGTGACAAAATTAATTAAACTCCAGACCCTTTTCCAATCAAAGTGGCTTGAACTGAGAATACTCAAAGCAGTCTGTAACCTGCTGACAAATTCTGTGCACTTCACTAGCACAAAATGTGCAAGTGACTTCTGCACTGTTTGTTCCTCAAAATAGCATTTCACTGGGGCTAATCAGGACTTGCAGATCTTATCCGTTTTGGAAAGTAGAACATCATGGAATTAAACATAAAGGAAAAACCCTGCAAAGTAACCTGTTACTACATTATTCTTAGTTTGATACCTCAAGATCCTTCTCACTGAAGTATCCACTTGCTCCACCCCATTCCAGTCAGTCAGCAGTTCTTGCCCATGTATGTGGCAAAAGTGACTGATGACAGGTAAAGTGTTGCAGAACCCACTAAAACTTTTAATGCTACAAGATAATTTCAGTCAACAGTTGGATGGTCAAAGGAGGACAATTGTTAAAAAGACTTCCCTATCTGACCATCCAGGAGGCACTCTGGTATCACCTAAGCTGGGACCAAGGTGCCTTTGCAATTACACCCCCCATACTCCCAGTCAGATCAGGATTCCTTATGGGCTCAACCCCAGGTTTCCCTTAGCAGAGTCTCTGATGTCCAGATCCTTAAAATAATTAAATCTTGGAGCAATAACAAAATAACAGTTCAAGCTGAGTGCCTCCAGGGAAGGACCCTGAACAAAGGAACCCCATGGCTTTTATACCCTCACAGTCTAAGAGCGGGAGGTCTGGAGTCATCGGCTCCTGAAGTGCTCCTGAGTGTCCAGTCACCTGGCTGGGACACAGGTCCCTGGGCAGGTCATGGTCTCTTGCCTGGGGTTGGGCTCCCATACCCAGATCCCAACCTGAAGCCCCAGCTGCAGCTGCACTCGGAGCTGTACTCCTTACATGAGCACTAAATGTACTCCTCAACACACTGACCACTAACAACTCCCCATATTTTAGGCATATTTAGCACAGCAAACTCTGGTATCCATTTGGTGGTGGTCTGGCTGCAGACAACAACCTTTAATGTGGGAGAAAGATGTACAAATTTATTCCTTCATTCCCACAGGAGTTACTTCCCAAGTTAAAGATACTGGAACAAATCACACATGAGTCTCTGTTAAGAACAAGCAAACAAAAATGTCTACTTCTGGTCCCACCAATTTTTCATCATGGAACGAGTGTCACTTATTAAGGCAACAAAGCTTGTATGGCTACATGATCACCCCCTCTGTTTTGCATGAGGTTTTAATGAGACTCAGGAGAGGCTGAAATGGCTCTTCTGGTACTTAAAGTCAACCAGAGAAACCCAGTATGTATCCTCATAACACAGAAAATTGCTCCCCTTGGTTCCATCACCATACATATGTGGAATATAACAAGTAGCAGGAAAAATGGCAGACTGAACTACAAGAAACTCTCAAAGGTGCCTGATGGCTCCATAAGAATTTTGTAATTGCAAGTTCTCAGTACTTTGACAAACACTCTTCTAAAGTAGTTTACACTTACTCTGATTAACTCTTAATTTATGAGTTAATCTTTAATTTATTAATTTCAAGACTATGAACTGAAAACCAGCAAAGCATGTGGTTCTTGATCGTCTGTTGTGGTGTGTTTTGTGTGAAGTTCATGTCTGCCCCCTGTTCTCCTCCTTAATCCCCTCCTCTCCCAGGCTGCCAATCTTCCCCAGGTCCTCCCTAACCCCCTCCATTCCAAGTTGTCAGTCCTCCCTTTCCCCACCCCTCTTCTCCAGAATGTTCCTTGTCAATCCTCCCTATCCTTACCCTTCCTTCCAGAGTGTTCCCTGTCTATTTTGTTATACTCGACACCCTATTTGTTACTTTGTGTTATTCCACTCCCCTAGTTCTCCTGATAGGTTTATAATAGTTTAGTCCCACCTTAGACCGCTCCTCAGCTTTACCCTCATTGGTTAATGTTCCTGCACCCCTCCTCCTGAGTTACTGTATAAAATTTCTGTTCACCCCCCCAAGTCTTGTCTTGGGGCTCCATCTTGTCCATCCCATAAATACACTCTGGTTTCCCCCAAGACCTGTGTCATCGTTATCTGTCCCTGCGCCAAACCTGCCGATAGCTGGGATTGCAGAACTCGCAGGGGGACGGTCACACCCTTGCTCTCGCCGCCCAGCGCGCCCCGTGACGGCACGCTGCAACAATCGTCAGCAAAACAGGCTGTAGCAGCCCAAATCAGGGCTCAGGGAAGTGGACCAGTTGCTCCCATGCCAGCCTTCCTACTGTTCAAGTTGTTAATTAATGAAGTGCACTAATTTAAAAGTGCATTTGTATCTGCTCAAAGCTCTTACTTATTAGGAATATCAATCATCAAAGTGCACTTTCATTTCAGTGAGGGCTAAAATACACTCAGTTTAGGTGAGTGTGCACAAACACACCCACAGTGTATGTCAACACCCTCCAGGCAAAATTTGAGACAGCCAAGACAGTTCTTATCTTTTACAGCAACCCAGTGTTACATTATGACACGAAATTACTCATACACGGATGCTAGATATAAAGGGGAATAAAAAGAACTCAAAAAAGTAAACTTTATTTTCTGACTCCACTATATATACAATAGCAAAAGTGACAGTGGATTGGAGGGTGAAACTGCCACCTCTCCAACTACACTGGTCAAACTAACAGTCTATCAATTCTCTCTACTCACAAAGAAAAATACAAAACAATCATTGTTTATATGAGCAATGTGTGAGAACTGCAATAAAAATATGTAAATATCAAAAAAGCATAAAAAACTTTTAGAAGAACTTTAAAACTCTCAAAAGAACACAGCAACAACCCAGGTGACAAGAAACAAGTTTGGCCACTTCTTTACGCAGACATTCGTATTCTCCTGGGGGAATAATGCCCCACTCCCCACAAGCCACGTGGAATTTATAGGTGAACAAAACAACACTGAACCAGATTGCAGGGTACAAAAGGAACCTTTTCCTCTCAAAATTCTGTTTGCACTACAGAAAAATACCTATGCAAGCACTTGCTGCAACTTCAATGTTAAAATAACATGGTCTAGATTGAAAGGGCATTTACAAAACTTTATGTGTGGGGTCTCCAGAATGAAGATTATTTCTTAATATTAAATTAAGATTTTAATATTGAATCAAAGATCCATAAAGAAGAAAGTTCACTTGTTGCTCTGTAGGAAGAATATGCAGAACCGGTTATAGTTCCACTGATTTAAAATATGTATTTTAAAATGTTAACATGAAAGCAGGGAGCTCAGTGTTTTGCCACTCTTCACATGGAAACCTTCTTTGTGGTTGTTTACTTCTCATTTTAAAGCAATTGTTCAATTCTGTATGTCTTGGACTAGGCAAGGTAGGAAAAAATTGATATAAAACATACAATTTTTCTTTCTGAAAAAAATTTGTGAAATACTCTTTCAGTTTAACAAAGGAGTTTTCAAACACTTGCCAATAACCAGGGGCAAAATAAAGAACTATCAAATAAAAATGGGTCTTCTGAGAATAGAAAGATTTTGTTTTGTTGGAATACCTTTGTCATGAAACAGTAACATCAGATCTAAGAACAGTGTTTTGGAAAATACTGCTGTAGTTAAGTTGATTGCCAGAGCTTATCAATGCCTTTCACTTCCTGTGGTATGAAGTGATTCCTTTAGGCTGAGAGACCCACTGAAATCTCTTGCATAGGCTAAAAAAGTGTTTCCAGGCTGTGCTGAACTCAAGGATTGTCTAAATCTTTTCTGTAACACCACAAAATTCATGTTATTTCCCCTGCAGTGCTGCTACTGTTTTATTCTAGTCAAAATAACATGAAACTTAACCTAAATTTTGATCACAATTTCTGAATTTTGTTCCCATTCTCTTTTGCTAGGGTGCAAGAATGCTTTCACATTTTGCCCTCTTCCTCCTGCACCGCAGTTATTGGGACATGCATCTTTCTGAGCATTACCACCCACAAGGCCAGTGTTCAGCATCAAGGCAGCCAAGAAGAATATTTATGCCTGTGTCAAACCAGCTTGGTACTGTAGGTACAGGGGCAAAAAAAGCCCCAGCAGACTTATATCACTTAATTTTGTGACTAATATATTTAGCTTCAAGTTCCCTGAAGATGGATTTAACACCTTTCTAACACTTCTGTTAATACCCAGGTGATTTTCTATGTTTCTCTTACCCTTTACCGACAGTATTTAATTGAAGATATGAGTACAGTTTGACAGTTTCAAACCTGTTTTTAACACAGAAATTGACTAGACATTATGTCTGCAGTTTTCCTTTGTAGCTGTAGACTTCTAGGAATTATTTTTCAGACAACACCTGACCTTTAGAAAAGCAAATCTGTTCTTTTCACCAAAATATGGGTATGTCTCTTATAAAAATAAAATAATTCTCAGTTTACCGGAGAATTACCAGAGAACCAGTAACATAAAAACTGCCTATCCATGTTAATAATGAGTTATTTACATATGTAAATCATGTTTGCAAGTCAAGCATCCATGTATATGCTTTTGATTTTTTATATAAGTTCAGTCTAGAATCTACCCTTACTCTACATGCCTATCCATGACATCAATTCTATTACTGCATCCTCATTAAATTGCCTCCAAACTGGCTCGAGATTTCTCAATGGCCCAGGTGAGATTGAAGGCAGCTGTTCTAAGGATGAGCGGAATAGACTTAAATTGCTCCCGCAAACAGCTAAAGGAGATGGTGTAACATGGGGCAAACATGTGGCTAAGACCTGGATTTCTTGGCTTAGTTTTCCTGCTGCTGTGTGGGGGACAAGGATGCTAGGACAGCGGGCAACAACTTGCTTTTTTCTTTACCCTTTCCTAGCCATGTTGTATTCCTGTGCCACTCATCTCAGCTGTTCTCTCAGCAGCAGCCAAAGGACATATCCCCAAAGACCAGAAGAGAGAGGGAATGGAAATAAGGTCAGTAACGTTCATTACAAGAAGATATTCAGAGAGGTACACTGCATTTTTCTTTAAGACTAAACTGTTGAAGAAGAGTGCAATGCCCTTTTGTCAAAACCAGTTGCCTACTAAGTCTGTTGTAAATATGAAAGTTTCAATGGAAGATCTGGACACTTTCCCTCCAGAATACACTTACCTGGTTTTTCCCCCCTAGACAAGAAGCTGCAGCATTCTAGGACTAGAACTAGGCAAGGTTGTTAGTTTACTAAGGCATGTATGCTGAATGATAACAATCCAGGACATCACGTCCAGTCTGTAGAAGGCTTTTGTTCTGATTTTTGGATTGCTTCCATGGCAGGAAGTTGATTCAGTTTTTGCATTAGAGTTTTCTCAAAATCACTGTAGCAACAGAAATAAAACATTAAAGCAATTAAGGTTTCTGGTCTTATTAAAAATATTCATTGTGTTATTGTTTTGTGCAATGATCACAAAGTTATAATGAGATCATGCACATGTTTCCTAATAGTTTCATTTCAGAATGCTGTATCAGTTTAAGAAAAGAAAATACAGGTTGGTTTTTTCTCTATGCTATGTAAGGTTTTCCTGTAGCACATAGTGGAGAGAAAAAAAAAACAAAAACAAAAAACCGAGCTTCATAATTTTGTCAGGTGTTGAAAATAGTTATTTTCTTCCTCAAGTCTACTGTAAACTGTATTTACAAAAACAGAGTGCCAGACTCTAGAAATTTAAAAAAAAAATCACAACTTGCAAAAAAGTTCTACCATCCCTATCAGGAAAAGCTACATTTTACCTATCTCTGGTTTCAGGTTTTAACAAAGTTAAACCTTTGGAAAACAGAAAATTGAAAGGAATGTAATGGAGTATATTTACTTTTAAGAGTGAAATTTCATTCATTCTGTTTAATGGAAAAGAGAGTACCAGATCAATTCATACAATTGGAACTTTGTTTTAAATATCAACTGAAAAGTAAATATTTTTGTTTACATCAAATAACATAGCAATGTCAATTTACAGTTAATCCAAGGTCTTGCTTTTTCCTCTTTCCATAAAAAATAAAATCTAACAAAAAAAAAAAAAAAAAGCCCTAAACCCCATTTCTTTTCCGTTTGAAATTTCAAAAATTCTCCTTCTTCTAATCAATGAAGATTAATGAAACACTAATAAGTTAAAAAATAATCCTTTGTTAATATATTTCCATACATATTTTTTATTTAAAAATTCTATTTCCACACATTTATATGCTGTTTTAGCCACATATTTATATGGAATTCTTGGCTCTTATCTTGACTTTTCCTACCAAGTTTGAGTGTTGAGATTTAGTGTTTTGCCATACTGCAGCTGAAGATTTTCCTGAAAATTTGTCTTTACCAGCCCCAGATTTAGGTAGCAGTTCAGCAAGGAAGCCTTAAAGAGCCTCCAATGCTCTTGTAGCTCAAAATCAACAAAATTTGGATGTATCAGCACTCAAGAGCTCTAAAACTCTGATTTCTAGAAAGAAATGCAAAATGACAGGGGATTTTTAAAATTATTATTTAATGACAAAATAATCTTGAACTGATGACATGAAATCCTCACAACACAGTGGAAGTAATAACAATTAGGTTAAAAAAGGTCATTTAATATTAATAAGTTAAACTTGGAAAACAACTTCTTATAGTAAAAAAATCATGCCTTTACTGTTTCATGATTTGTTTTCTTCATGTCCTCAACTGAAGAGTCTACTACAAAAAGTTCATTTTAGTTCTGATTTGGTTTAGAAATGTAAGAAAAAGACTTGCTTTCTGATGAGTTTTCATACAAGTGTGTGGGACATATATAAATCTCATGTTAAATAACTTAATTTATACCTTCTTCTTACTCTCTTGCCACAACCTACACCCTGCTACCACCCCACTCCCTTTAAAAAATAAGCATTGTCTAAACTGAAACTTCTTTCTTCATGTTCATAGATCAGGAATTGAGAAAATTAAATTAATTTGATTCTGTTTGCTATAAAATGGAAATTCGAATCAACTTATGTAATCTAATAGTCAGCCAGTGAATCTATCCATTTGGGGAAACTATTACCAGTTATTATTAGTTAGTTTCAAACATCCCCATATCCCGTGTCTAAAATACATTTGTTGCATATTTTCAAATAAAATATTTTTTCCAATTTGGACTACACAACACCATAAAAATACAGAGCTCATTAAGACATCTTAGAAGTTAATAAATTAGGATAAAAACTTAAAATAAACTACTGGGGAGAGTAAATTGCTCAGAGTATGGCAAAAGAAATCTGGTAGTAAAGTAGCAAAATGACACAGGAAATGTGACCAATATATGACAGTCTGCAGCTGCAGCTTTCAAGATACATATCTGCAGGTTGAAGCATTTTACTTCGCTTGAATATTAATGAAAATTATCTTATCTGTCTTCCAGCAGATTTTACTCAGTGACCAACTGTTCTTCCTTGCTGTTTAGTTTCTCTGATCTTCAACCACTGTAACTGACTCAAACCCTCTGGCAACAGAAGAAGGATCAGAGGAGATGACCTAAAGAATAATTATCTCAGGGAATATATAAATAATGATTGCCAATTATTGTAAAAAAAAAAAAATCTTAACTCAGCAAAAAGGGCACTGAAAAATATTCCTTTGTGTGGACACATGAGTGGATCATTGGGTTATATGCCTTGAGGTGACTAGTGGAGAGAAAAGCCTTCCATGGCAGCCAGACCAGCACTGGGGAAGTGGGTGCATAGTTCAGCCCAACAAGAGTATAAAACCTGAGCAAGTGATAAAACATATTTTAATTTGTGCCCATTTTCTCTTGTCCTGTCAGTAGGGTGAGAAGAACTGTGCTCCCTCTTGACTCCTTCCTGTCAGATATTTGCACACATTGATGAGACTTCTCCAGACCAAAGAGTCCCATCTTTTCCAACCTCTTCTTGTATGAGAAGTGCTCCTATCCCCTCACCATCCTTGTCAGCCTGTGCTAGAATTGCTCCTGGAAGTCCGTATCTCACTTGTACATGGGGAAACCAGAACTGGACACGGCATTCCAGATGTGTTTCACCAGTACTGACAAAGGTGTTTTATGCAGCCCAGAACACAGATGGCTGATTTAGGTGTAAGGGTGTATGTCGGGGTTGCTGGCTTGTGGGCAACTTGTAGGCCACCAAGGTTGCTAGTATCCCTCTCTGCAGAGCTGCTTTCCATCCAGTGGGCTTCCAGCATGTACTGGTGCATGGGGTCATTCCTCCCCAGGTTGCAGGATTTTGCATTTCCCCTTGCGGAACCTCATGAGGGTCCTCTCTGCCCAGTTCTCCTGCCTGCCAAGTTCCCTCTGATTTGCAGCACATCCATCTGGCACATAACCCACTCCTCAGAGTTATTCATCATCTGCAACACTGATGAGCTTCTCTCTGCCCCATCATCCAGACCTTTAATGGAGATATTAAGCAGGACTGGTATTGATCCCTGGGGTGCACCACTAGTAACATGCCTCCAGCTGGACTTTGTGCCACTGACCACAACCCTGTGCATGGTCCAGCCCTTCAGGACCTTGCTGTCCACTTCCTTTGTCCATACCATGTCAGTTTATCTACAAGGATATCACGTGATATTATTTGAATGAGAAGGTGAGCAAAGGTATCCTGAATTACTGCAGAAAATGAGCAATTTTAATTAAAAGCTAAAAATTTACTTGTAGTGCAGGCTTGTTCTTAGCTTAATAAAGCTCCGAGCTGAAGAACTTCAGTTTCATCTCACAAGAAATTTTTAATAAAATGTAGCAACCCTGCATATAAATAGTACCAAGTGAATTACCTGAGAACTTGGAGAGAAACTGGTAAAGCAAACAATGACATTTCTGACGTTTTGGTACAGCTGACACTGATCTTTATGTGGGACTGGCTTGATCTTTAAACATTAGAAATTTTCAAGAAACATCACATTTCAGCCTGATTTCATACAACACCCCTAATGGCACATTGGTTTCCCTCAGCTTTCTGTTTAAGGCTACAAGATAGCATTTCTAGGTGGAAAATATTTTTACATAGAAAGCACCATAATAGTAATATTTTTTGAGTAAGCAGTGGTCCCAGTATAGTAATAAATACACTATTTGCACAGACAATTAATTTATGACATGTCACAGCCCAAGATGGAGTAAATGCCTTTGAAGGACACAACAGCCTTTCTTGATTTTTTTAATGATGATTTTGGGGGCTCTAGTCTGCAGGTAGAAGACTGGACATTTGTCTGTTTGCTTTACTGCAACCACCATGACCCACATTGTAGAGGTCATACTCTTAAGAGACACTAACTGATAAAATTTGCAGTGCCAGAAAACATTAAATATGTCAACATGAGGAAAAAAGCCTGTCATAATTACCAGAACACTGATACAGTTCCTAAATTGGAGCTGCAAAGCATAAACTGAAATCTAGTTCAGAACCTGCACTAGCCTTGTTAATTTTCAGATATTCAGAGTACCAGCAGTACCAGCCAAGGGCAGTAACAAAAAGCTGCTTGGCAATTTGCAAAGACCAACGTAGTTGGGCCTCTAGAAATACCTGAATTAAACAGACAATAATTAAGTACTACGAGGTGTAAAAAGGTCCAACACTAGGAGGCTTGTGTTGCTACTATTCCCTTCCTTTCCTTCACTTTATTAATGGATAGAACAGTCAATTAATCAGTGCTACAGTCTGACTGCAAAGTGCCAGCCCACTTCAAGAGAGGAATAAAGAAAACAGGTTTCATTCTAGAGTAGTATTAATCAAACTCTACCTTAATCATAATTTCACTATTCTGCAAGCACATTGTTTTGCTGTCTTCCTCTGAGAATTATCCTAGGAAATCTTTAGCAGCAAAACACAACCCACCACATCATTCAGAAAAAAAGAAGTGTCACAAATTATACTTCAGAACTGGATATTGCAAATGAAACAAATCTCCAGCTAACCACAATAATGTATTTTTTCACAACTGCTACAGTTGTAGGTTTTTTTTAGTGCACTAGATATTGCTTGATTGTGTAACAGTGCAAAACTATTTTAAATTAGTGCAGGTGTGTGCAGGTGTTTAATTTTAGGGGGGATTCACAGGTAATATTCTACAAAACACAAGTTTACCAAGATACTGATACCTACCTCCTAGGCATAGGAGTAAAAAAAATCTTTGAGTTTTTAATTAGAAAACAGAATGTGTTTGTCTGATTTATCTGTAAGCCATAAAAAAGAAAGTATGCCTATATTTTTCCATCAACTAAAAAAGCATTAATGGAATACACCTCTACTCTTCTCTCATGAGACTCTATCTTGTGCATTATATCCAGCTCTGGTTTCCCCAGCATGGGAAGAACATGGAGCTGTTGGGGTGAAGCCAGAGGAGGCCACCAAGATGACTAGAAGGATGGAGCACCTCTCCTATGAGGAAAGGCTGAGAGAGTTGGGATTCTCCAGCCTGGTGGAGAAGGCTACAGGGACACCTAACGGGGGCCTTCTGGTACCTAAAGGGAGCCTGCAAGAAAGATGGAGAGAGACTTTTTACAAGGCCAGGTAGTGACGGGAAAGGGGGAATGGCTTCAAAGTGAAAGCGAGTACTATTAGATTCTTTACTGTGAGGATGGTGAGGCACTGGACCAGGTTGGTCAGAGAAGCTGTGGATACCTCGTCCCTGGCAAGTGTTCAAGGCCAGGTTAGATAGAGCTCTGAGCAACCTGGTCTACTGGGAGGTGTCTCTGCCTGCCCATGGCAGGGGGTTTGGAATGAGATTATTTTTAAAGTCTCTTCCAAGCCAAGCCTTTCTAGCATTCTATGTTTCTATGAAATCATAGAAATATCCAATTTCTTAAAAAAAAAACCAAAATGCCCCAAAACAAAAAACCAACCAAAACCAAACAAAACGCCCCAATACACTAACCACAAAGAAGAGCAGAAAAAGAAGCACTTTAAAATTGAGAATAATTTGCATTATTCTTTGCCTGAAGTACACACATCTTTACTGTCATAAGACACACACACACACATACATTGCAGGGTTTAATTTAAAGCATGAAGATCCACTGACTCAGACTGCGAGAAAATTATGTCTGCAGCTTTATGGTTTAGTGCAAACATCAACAATATCACACCCATGGTGTTACAGGTTCATCAGTTTGTTTTAATTCTGAAATCAAGTTACAAGGCTATCCTGAATCACAATAGGAATACTACTGAGTCACTGCAAGCCAGTTTGTTTAGTAGTAAACTTTAAAAATGTTGTAGTCCCTGTGCACCATTGGCCATTGGATTTTTTCTGAAGCCTTTCATAGCACTTCTGGCAGCAAAATAGCATGGTAAAAACAGAATGCTAGAGATAACCTCCTCTGTAATCACAGTTGCTAAGCTATTGCTTGAGTCAGTTAACAATTCAAAGGTCAGCATAAATATTTATATTTTATTAACATTGGCCAAGCCCTAAGACAAAAAAAGCACCTTAAAACAGTGGACTTAGAGATACAAATAATTTAAAACAGAAGCTCCACATTACTGCTAAAGAAAGATTGTACACACATAAACTGTTAATTCATTCATTGTCATCACCCAGAAGATTTTGACTTTGTTTTAAAAGTAGAAATGACATGTTAGTTCTCCAAAAGTTATTCAGTAATTTCATCCATCAGAAACAGTGTTACAAGTTTGCTATATGTCTTATGTCAGAAGCAGTTTGACCTGTATTGTGCGAGCTCAGTGGGACAGGTCTCATCACACTGTAGTTTAATGACCAGGAGATGAAAACAAAACCCTCAGAACTCTGGCTCTGAGGCAGCAGTAAAAGAACAAGAAAATGAAAAAGAACAACAACCCAAAAACCTTCAAAAATATTAAAAGCTTCAAACTGATTGTTCCCAAAGCACAAAAGAACCTTTGTTAAAGTTTCATTTAGTATATAATGGTATGGGAAGGTATTGTTTGGAAGATCTGCCACTACTTTCAAAAGGAAGAACTTCTTTCTGCCTGATAAACAGAGTGCAGTGTTTTTTGTCCAGAGATTTCAAAATGCAACTGCACATATTCCCAATTAAGGGTGTAGGTGTTTAACTTTGGGGTTATTTACCTGGATTAACTAAACTGACAAGCAAACAGGTTACCTGGAACCAGCTTTTTCTATCCTCAGTGGTGCCTACTCAGCTTGGCTAAATGTATATATGCAGCAAAAGGCACACACCCAAAGGGTAGAGGTCCAAACACGGCCAAGGAAATATACAAATCCACATGATCTGAAACAAATTTGAGGAGCTATCATTTCCCTTCCAGGTGTCAAAATGCAAATTCCAATAAAATAATTTCAGTTCTGCCTTTGCACAACATGGCAGAAAAGGGTGACTGTTCACTGTTATTTTACCAAATACTTACTATTTTCTCTTTTCTCTCCCTCCTTCCTACATTTATTGTAACAGCATGAACTGCTTTCCACAGTTTTTCTCTTTGTTTGATTTTTCAAATATCAATCCTTTAAATAATGGCCAACCTAGAGATTTTTATTACTTTAGGCAACTGCTGCTCTCCTTAGATGGTGGATGGGCAGCGAGAGAGAAACACCATCTGGTTGTTCACAAGAAAAATTACTCAGATTCTTCTGAAGAGAAGACCAAGGCATATCCTGCCCTGTTTTCCATATCAGAAGTTCCTAATACAGATTCTTTTCTTCCTCTCTCTCGTAGCTATTTTCAAATTCTTCTGGCCAGCTTCCTTATACTGTTCATAGTTTGGCAATAGATAGAACATTCTAGATACCTGCAGAAAATTTTGCCTCCACTTACGTCAAATCATCTTCACTGTGATCAAGATTTTGTCCACCATGTTGTTACAGAGAAAAGATCTAACAAGGTACAGAATACATAAGAGACCATTTTCAACTGTTTTGCTGTTCATACAAATCTTGCCTGTGGACATTTCACAGAATATTATATTTTTTCTGTATTAGATTAGCATCCTTCAATGGACTGGGAAAAAAAGAGAAATAATTCTTCAAAAATATTTGCATAAGATATATAACAGATATTGCAATCAGATTCATATTTTAAAGAATGAGTCCTGTAAGCAGAAATTTTTAGATCCAATATCATGCATACTATTAGTGTAGAATTCAGAAAAATTTCCAGGTTTCTCTATATAAACCAAATATATACATGAAGTTAGAGGCAGACAGTTTTACCTTTGTTACATTACATCCATTCAACACTCAGCTAACCTAACCTTAGAAGTTCAAATGTCATATTTCTTCTGCAATTGTGCTAAAGGCAAGATTGAAAGGCAAGTAAAAAAATTATACTTGAAGATTTGCATGGCTTCAGGAGTACTATTACTATTACTATTATTATTTCAAAAATACTTCCAAATATGTTCAAGAAAAATGAGACAGAACAAATACTGTATAGTGCAGGAAAAATGCTGAATGAGTGAAGGAGGTACATCCCAACATATGCCTAGTCGATATATTTCATACCATTGGGATTAAACCACACTGCTCAGAACTAGGGTAGGATGACTGTGACCTCCTGGAGCACAAACCCAGCAGAGTTTGGGTAGTCCATGTGTTTCCACAAGGTACTGAGCTCTGTATAGCAGGGTAACTGTGAACCCTTGCTAGATAGAAATACAAAGCCTCTTCTCACTTGCAGGACTAGGAGGACCTGGGAAAAGACAAGGTTTTGAATTAAACACTTACCTAAGAGAACCAATTACATCAGATCAATTTTCTTGTGTTTTCAAGTTCGTTCTGTAGTCCCTGCTTTTCAGAACAATTAACTCCAAATCCTAATGATGAGTTAACATTATTCTAAAACATATCAAAGCTATTTGTACCTAACTTAAAGATATTTACAGATAGACTAGAAACAAACTGTAAGCACAGTAAGAGCTGGAACTTCCTGAAGTTTATGTAGAAGGGAAGTGAAAATTTCAAAGCTGATTTCTCTATAAACTACTGAAACAAACCATTTGTGAATTTGGCCTTAGTTTAACAAGTATGATAAAAACATGACTAAATTTGAGTCAGTTTCAGGGCAGCTACTGATACTGCAATGGCCTAATTCTACATATAAGAGTGTGACAGACTTCTAAAAAAAATTTTGTAGAGATTCATAAAACAGATAGAAGCAGTACTTTAGTCCATTTTGTACCTTGAAGCAGCAACATTATTTTTAGAAAAACACTTCTAAACATTTAAGAGCAGAATATCCTCTCTCTGCTTGTGAGTATACAAATTGTAGCAAAAGGTTGCTTTAATAAAATAAATGTGATTTTATATATATAATGATACTACATGTATGAACAATTAGAATGATTACAAAGTTTCATTAATACGGCCAAAAAAAAGAATTAAAAAAAAAGAATATCCCTAAAACATGGAACTTGTTTCCTTAGTCTAATAATTTATACATTGTCCTTGCAGAGGTAAGTGTTGATTCTTGATGACATGTTCATGTTTATTTCTGTCAAAGACTGGAGCAGAATAATTCAAGTTTTTCTTAGCACTTTTTTCACTGCTGGGTAAATTGTAGCAGCAACAAGGTGAGAAAATAAGGTGATGACTGGAAGACCAGTGATGTTTTAAAAAAAGTTAAGAAAGCATCAAGTGTATTAGTGACAAAATTGCTCAAAGGAGAACTAACTGTGATCAAGTATGTGTTCCTTCTAACAATTTTGTATCAAATTACTTTAAATGTTTTTTTTTTTTTTAATTGGTAAGAGCTTCAGTATAATAAGAGAAAAATGAAAAAAAAAATTATCCAGCATAGCCTATCTTCCTCTTCTGCAAATTAGACCTATGTTCATTTTGCACCTTTCCCTCTCACTGGCAAGAGTAGATTTTCAATATTAATAAGAGAGAATATATTTTTCAAATTTTTTATGCATACTGACTGAAAGCTAAATATCATTCTCTACCCTTTCTCAAATTTTAGGTAGCCTGTGACATGCCACAGAATTGCATGGGTTGAAAATTGAATTATTAATATTTGGAATGAATTAATCCTCCATTACAGTCTTTTTCTTCCACATTTTTGAATCCTCCTCCCTGGAATCAAACCCAAATGTCGCAAGGTCAGCATGCCTTCTTCAAAACAGAAAGTAAATCTACACTCTAAAAAACCCCTCAAGCTCCATTTTCTTCCCCAACTCAGTAGAATTATATCCTAAGAGAATAATTTACTATTAAATGCTCCCTAATATTCAGAAGTAGATGAAGGGCCTTCCTCAGGGTTGGACATTTCTGAATGCTCTTTACAATTCTTACAAGTCATTAGCTGGTGCAAAGAAGGCAGAGAAAAAGAAGAAAAGATGCATGAAATGCATTAAATTTTTGCAATAAATTGTTACTGCAAAAGCCCAAGAAAAAAGTTACACATGAAAGCTGTGCACCCTTGGTTCATAATTCGCCCCCATTCCTCCAAAAGTGTGCCTTCCCTGCCAGCTTATCTCACCCTCCTTCTCACTGTTTTCTTGGCTGTTTTGCTGCAGCCATCTGAGGAACTTTTTTCCCTGGAAGTTGCAGCATGAACACAGCTTCCTGTGAAGCTCCTGTGGTCATTTTTGCTTGGTTTGTCTTGTGCTAAAGAACACAAGGGCTGGTATTGCCAGAGCGCCCAGAATTCCATTGCCAACCCCATCCTAGCTGCAGAGGTATTCACAAGTTGTGCAAATAGCTACTAGAAGTAAGCTGATCACTCTGCAATGGTTGTCCTGTAATTCCCCTCCTACCTCTAAGCCTTCTGCCCATCTGCCTGAAAAAACCCAACATAAAAAACCAAACCAAAACAAAGCACTACAAACCCCCCCCCCCCCCCCCCGGACCATTCTTCAGAAAAAAAATTATCCATGCCAGGCTTAAACTAGAGGATACCTCTTGTCCTGGTTAAAAACTGAAGTGTTTTACAGCCAGGATTGATAACACGTGCAAAGCTGAAAATAGTTGCCACACCATATTTTTGTTTTGTTACCATGACAGCAGTTACCAATATTTTGAAGACAATGACTGCTCACTGACACAACAGGAGGACAATGGGAAGGTGTGTTTTCTTCACCAGTCCAGGAAGTCTCACTGTGTGCCCAAATGCAATTATTTCCTATGATGTCTAGGCAAAGTTATTATTCATCAGAAACAGAACTGCAGCTAAGCTGGAGAAAAAAAAAATCTAATTCAGAAAGGACCAGTGCAGAGATACAGAAGTTTCAGGATTTTGCTCTTCAAATATATGCTAAAAGAGGCAAAAATTTAAGGAAAAAAGTCTCAGTATTTCTTGTATTTAAATCCTCTGTCAGCTAGAACATAGAAGCACTTTGGCAAATAGGTGAGAAATGCCTGTTTTGGCTGCCTTTTCTATCTTTGTTGATGTTAGAATTGAAACTTCTTACTACGTTCTACAGTTGGTATAGACCAATTATATTTTGAAAATAGCATCAAAATGAAGCTTCACAGCAGTTGGTAGGATTCCTCATGTCTTCCTAGCTTAGACCTATCCCCTCCTCCAGAGAAAGGGATATATGGGAAGACCTCTGAATGGCATAATCTCATTTGTCACCTCTTCCAAGTATTCCTGAGCAAGAAATGCAGCATGCTGCTGGATTTACAGGTCTCTGTCTTCCTTTCCTCGATCTCTGCAGCATTGTAAATGGTTATGGGACACAACACAGCTGACACACATGTCCTCAGCTAATAATACAGAGAATGCAAATGACAGAAAAAACACAATTGCAGGCACATCAAAGCTTCAGCAAGGCTGTTACTCATCTATAGAGGCATGATAATCATCAGCAACCTGTTTTTTTTCCAGGGTATGTTCAAAAGAAGCAAAAGCAGGCACACAATTAAGACTGTTTTCTTAAACATATTGCAAAAGACCTTAGGCATTAGATCTACAGCTGTGCTGACTGCTCAACCTCTGTTTCAACAAGAACTACAGTGCTGTCATAAGAGTGCTCCAATGACACCATACCATTTCCTAGCAACAATCTAGGTTTTGTACATAAAAAATCGAATGAAATACTGACTATCAGCGTTTTCTTTCTCATTATGCTGTTAAACCTTTCTCCCTCTCCCATGCAAAATGAAAAGAGTCTTATTTGGACATTATGCAGAACTTCAGACTGTGCTCTGCAATGTAATGAACTGCCAAAGAAGCAAAGCTAACGTAAAACAAGGTATTTCATGTTGTCCAAATTGACTCTTCTGAAAATAAAGTTAATGTAAATTCATAATTTCATGACAGATTCATCAGTTTTTAATCCTGCAACGATGGTAAGCAAATGGAGAGCTGGGCATTCTGCTTCTCAAAAGGCTGTTTCTGAGGGGTGTTTCCTTACAGACACAGCATCCGGTCTTACTTTCTGAGATTTATAGTAATTTCTGATCATTCTGGGAAGAATCATTCAGCTGCAAAGCATTGGCCCCTGGCTTCCAAATATTTGTGGCTCTTCTTGCTCTCCCACCCCCTGCCCCTTTACTTGCACTTAAAGGCTCTTTAAACACACAATTCACATTTACAGTTAATATACACGCATACCCTCCTGCAACACAAACCCAACTCAACTACATAAACTTAGTTCTGCAATAGTCAAGTGGAAGTTTAAATGCACTAGGAATAAATGCCATCCCTTGGAGACGCCCTAGCCTTCCTTGTGAGGTGGATGGGCTTCTTCTCCCTTCCCCTTATCAGCACACAGATCAGCATTTATAATACATATTCCAAGAATGATGGTAGAAGGGTAGGATAAACCAAACCAGAAAAAACAGCGCGTTTCCATCCATATGGAAGTAATGGTGTGCATACTCCAAATCCTACTGTGGCCAGGTAGATAAACAACAGCAAAGCAACAAACACAAAAATGAGTGTCATGGTAAAAACCAGCCCTTCAATCTAGAATGCAGGGGTGGAGAAATCAGGTTATTTCTGCTGGTCAGCTGTTTTGGTCTCATCTGCATAAACAAAAGAACTACATGGCTTTAAAAATGTCTTTGTGCTTTTTTTTTTTTCTTTTTTATTAAAGAACAAGGGAGGAACATTAGAAAGATTTTTTTTTTAATTATTTTTCACCTAATATTTTCAGGTAAATTCTATCCCTGTACTTGTGCATCTCAGAGAGTGGAATAAAGTTGCTCCATGCTGAATTCTTGTTTACAAAGATGCTTGCTATATGTGCAATACAGTCTCAACATTCCCTTTGCTGCCACTGAAGATGATTGTGCTAAAACACGAGTTTGATGATAGACATACAAAAGAGAAAAGAATAATCACAGTTATTTAGACCATTTCACATTTTCATTGACATATTTCTACATTGTAGAAGAACAGACTTACAATTTCTCTTAACATTGCTTACATCCTTAGTGCAAAACACTTTTTGACACAGCAGTTATTACAGGGAAAAATTGAAAAAATGCATTTAATTTTCTTAAGTTTTTTATAGAAACCCTGGGTTGACTTTACAGAACAACCAAGGAATTTCCCCTCTATTTCAATGCAGCATATTCCAACTGATGGGAATTCACATAAAGTTTATTGACATATGGTGCCACCTAGCTAGAAGATGTTACATGTTATGTATTACAGATTTGAACAGGGTGCCATCTCCCAAATGAGCCAAACAGGAAATATCTATCAAACACACTGGAAAGAAATGGTGTTTATCTCGGATTAAATAAATAATGATATATGTTAAATAAATTCACAGAACTAAATCAAGTTTTTCAAATCCTTAGTATTTAAATAGGACCATAAGATTAGAGGCCTTTACTAGTTCAAAGCTTTTCTGTGCATATGAACTTACCACCTGCAGAGACAAGAGCAAATAAGACATGGCTTAGGGAATTTTTTACCCTTTAATTAAGTAAGGAAAGAACAGGCAAATTTCTTCTTAAGGCTTTTCTTCAAATAAACCAGAATAATTTGGAAGATGAAACAGTGTACCACTGGTACAAGCATAGGCACATACACCAACAATGAAGAGGAGGAAGAGATTCTCTTTTAGCCCAAGAATCAGTAAAAATGCACCGTGACAAACAAGTGACTGAAAGACGTTACTTCAACCACTTAATTTAAAATTTTAGCATTTTTTTACCAGAGGCGGCAAACTCAAGAGTCCAATCTTTCTATAAAAGTTAGAAGAATGCAATTTCTCAAAGAAACATGAAAGCTTTTCTTGTGGCATTTCGTGAGTCTAATCATGTGTCTCAGTACATTCAGCAAACAGGTTACAAGTCAATATCTGCCAGTACAAGCCTATGTCTTTTGAGAAGGCACCACAGCAAAAACATTTATCTTTGCTTCTAGGAAGAAGTTTTAGTCCTAAAAGCATTTTTTCCCTGAATGGGAATGCAGGCAGCAGGCCTAGTGAAAGGATTGTCCAGCACCCATGGAACAGAAGCTGGAGATTGCTGTGCATAACTAACATTGCTTAAGGGTCAGATAGGCTGAATAAATAAGCAAACCTTCCTCAGGCACAAAGTGCTCTCTGGTACAGTAATGATGCAAACAACATCCAGCCTCTTATACAACCAGCTCATGGAGCCCATAAAGGCTGATCCACAGAGTTTGAATGCATTCTGCCTAAAATCCAAGGTGAAGATATCAAATAAGATACTGCACACTATTTCAGTTTTCAGTAGTAAACACTGCAGTTCAAACAAAAAAACAGAACAAACCAGCACATTCCTCTAGAGGGGTATTTTAAACATTCTGTGGAATTTTATTCAAGAGCTAAGGCAGCCAATTCAACAGCAAGTGCTTCAATTAAGATTTCCTCACCAACTGTAACTAAATTTAGAGTCTATTACAGGAATCAATTTATATTTACTGTATGAGAAATCAGACTTACTAGAGAGCAAAAGCACATTAGATTTAAAGACACTTTTCAATTGAAATAGTTTAGGGAAGCTGCAAACTGACACAAGGCTGTGTGTCCATGCAAATCCTCGCCAACAACACTGCCACAGTGCAGCTGATCATCCATGTCACTTCCAAGAACCCATGGTCATGATGCATCAGAATGCAGGAGCAGCAAAGCAGCCCAAGCACAGTGCCACACATATTCCTAACAACTCCCAGGCAGTGTTCTTTCTTCAGCACTCCCGCTTGGAATAAAACAATTTTCCTATTTAGATTCTATCAAGACTTTACTACCAGTTATCTGACTTCCTTAATGGTTACTAAAAACTGAGGAGGTTACTAAAATGAAAAGGTTTTTTTGTTTATAGCTGTATGTGGCATGATGAAATTCATCTTTTGAAGCAGCACATGAATTCAACCCAAAACTCTTTAGTATTTCAGACTTAGTATAAGGAAGCAAACTTCTCCCTGGCAAGAACAACAGATCTGCTATACATCAAAACTGCTTTTCTATTTTTATTAATAGTTACAAAATAATGTAAATTCATAACATTTGTCTGCTCGCAAATAGCAACAGTACAAAACCCCTCAGTTTCAAGTATTGATGTATTATAAAAGTTTTATTTTGGAATTATTGAAAAGCACACCTTATCCAGTATTTTTTTCACCCTATGACATATACACATCATATTAAAAAATACAAGTATTATCTTTTCTTTATGTTTCAAGCTACAAGGGATCACAAAAACATTAATCTTTTTCAAATCTAGGGTAGAAGTTTTGTAAATGAGCATTCTACTGGAACTCCCAAGTACTGTTACTCTCAAATGAAGTGCTCTCTGCCGTGATTAAAAAAATATTTTAAAATATGGGGAAATGTTTAAAATAATTTCTACAGAGTATTAGCATTTGGAGATGAAAAACACAATAATAATCCCAATTCATGCAGTTCTTTGTTCTTCCTTGGAGTTGTTCAGGTCTTAACCTGAACAGTAGAGAACAGAACAATTATCTACAGAACTAGTTGGTAATTGTACTGCAAACATTTAACGACTGTTGCCATGATTTTGGGAAAATTATCACTTTTCAGTGTCTATAAAATATAAATTTTTCTAACACATTATTTGCTGCTTTTCAGGCAAGATTCACACACCAGTAAATAACACTCTCCCTTAACAAACAAAATGAAAGCAGTTCTTGGTACATTGCTAACAACATTATGCACTAATTAGTTTGGGGTTGGGGTTTTTATGCGTTTGCTTGTTTAATCCTGTATACATGATATTATACAGCAATCCTCATAGAAAAGAGGACAAAAATGCAGTTTCTGTCATGGACAAAAACGTTATAAAAACATAATACAATTAAAATACAAAATAAATATAGTACATGTCGTATTAGTTACTAGTAGCATTTGATGTTTCTGGAGACTGAAGAAATTCATAGGGATCATGAACCATGTCTTGCTGCTCTCCAACACTCAGATGAGATGGGCTTCCTGTTGAATGTGGGAAAAGAAAATCAAAAATTTAAAAATACAGAAAAAAATTAAGAGAGATTTATACATATAAACAGGATGGTTATTTCAAATGTTCCTTTTAGACTTTTAAAGTAAGACAGACATCTAAATGATATTTAAACAGGAGCTTATGTAAAAGAAATCACAAGATTCGTAGTAATTTAGATAATTTTGGAATAGGAATCATTATGCTATTACTCTGAGTTGAGTAATTATACAAAATGCAACTGAGTATCATCTATCCAATATTTTCTACCTTCTCAGAAATGGGACCAAATTATTAAGCAGTATGTTAGGCTATCATCCCATCTTATCACTGAATTAGACAGTTGACAATGAAATGCTGTTGTAGAATCCCACTTGTTACTTGCTGCACACAACTATGCTGAAATAAAATAGTTATTATATACTCCTTAGTGTAACTAATGGCATCAAATGTAAGCACTTATAGGAATTTGCCATTGAATTATCAACTTACTTCATAATTACTTCAATCACATCTAATAAAAAAATAGGAAATTACAATTAGTGGTCTTAGCTCTGGAGGTCAAAAGTATATCTTGTTAGTTATCTCTGCCAGGCATATTTAAAAATTAAAACATGATCAGTCAGCACAGTTTTATCAGAGTAGTTTCCCACAAAGACTTATGTAAATTACAATGTAAGTTTAAACCAATTCCAAATAGAGCACAAGTACTGGAACTTCTGTGACACAGCTAACTTTACCAAGATGATGTTGGTCTCTTTCAGAGGTATTGGAGAGGGAACTCAAATTGGACGATGGCCGGGATCCCACTCTGTCAGCCTGAGCTTCATGAAGGTCCTGAAGCAGTTTAGTTGTTTCATCCAGATGTAGATGGTTATCATCATGATCAAGTTCCTTCTTCACTTTTCCTAAGAGCCACCAACCAAAACCCATAATTAGCACATGTACATTGACCCATGAATTACCAAGTCACTATAAAAAAGGTCTAAACTGAATTAACACAAGCATTGTCTATACACAAATTACCTCAATCTTGCATTTTCCCTCGCACTTCAAGAAAGCAACAGCTGCAGACCTGTGTAGTACTGGATGATGAAGGAAAGTGCCACAAGGAAATGGCTGGAACTGAACTGACTCCCAATATCTAAACAACTGTAAGAGCTTAATTTGTCTCCCTTAGCTGTGAAATGCCAGATATGGACAGACTGGCCTGGGTTGGAAGGGACCTTAAAGGCCATCTAATTCCAACCCCCCTGCCATGGGCAGAGATACCTTTCACCAGACCAAGTTGCTCAAAGCCCCATCCAACCTGACCTTGAGCATTCCCAGGAATCGGGATCCCACAACTTCCCTGGGCAACCTGTGCCAGTGCCTTACCACCCTCACAGTAAATAACACATTTAGTTTGTGGCAAAAGAGTCAGCAAGCAGATGATTTAAATATCTAACTCAAAATACAGTTAAAACAGAATGTGAAATCTATAGAGGCAAAGATATCCCCATCACAGAAGGTTCTAAGAACAGTATCTTCTCCAGCTACATTGATTTTGTAGTAAGTCAAATTAAATTGTAAAATTGGAAAGAACTGGACGTATGTGCCAATATATGCTATTCTTTCATATGAAGACCTAAAAAAAATTCCTTCAACTTTAAACAGGAAGATAAACTCCTTCCCTTCTCTTTCTTAAATGTTAATTTTGCAAGAATTATGATAGGAAGTAATTTCATAAACTCTCTCTGGAAGTCAACTAATCTAGCAGTATGATTATTTACAGAAAGGCCAAAGAATAGAATATAAGCAGCTTTCAATGGTGCATGAAATTTATAGTAAGACTGATATGTCTAAACATTATCTATAAAATGGATATTTATTCATTTTTTTACTGAACTGCAATAAGAGTGAGAGAAATTATCAGAGCTTACAATTGCTTTTCAAGCTGCACCTATGTGAGAAATTTGTAGAAATATTTTTTCCCTTTAAGCCTTCAATTAGTTTGGTTGTGTTTTATAATAGATAGCTTGGCCTCTTTCAGATTCAGAACTAAAAGTACCTTAAAACATAAGCAAGTTGTTTGCTTGGATGACATTTTTGAAGACATTTGACCAGCTCAGCTGCCTGCAGAAATGGTAACAATACTTGTTGTGGTATTTACAGGATAACTATTAAAGGCATGTATTTGAAACGGTATCCAAATTCTTCCACACAACTGAAGATAAAGTCTATCCGGCACCAGAAGTTTCTTCCAATTTTTGTTTTGGGATATTCCAAAGTAGCAATATGATCAGGTTTCACACACTTACCTAATTCCCAAGTTATTTTAAAAGACATCACATGAAGCAACATAATTTCTGAGTGAAAGCTTCACATTGATTCTTAAAATTTGTATTACTATGAACACAAGAAATACAAGCATAGCTATCAAAACAGTGAGGTACAAATACTTTGTTTTCTTCAGTTGTACAGGAAAAGTTAGCTTGCATAACACGTGGATGTCGCAAAGGAAAAACAGAGCAAGGTTTCATTTATCAGCCCTGGACTTTTACCTCTGTCAAATGTATACTTATTAGTACTTTTCAAACACTTTTTTTAGTCTTAGCAAATCCTGCTGTCGTTTTCTCTAAATGGTACAACTAAACCATAACTATTGTCTTGTATATTTAGTTACTTACCTAACGAACTTAACATAGAAATATCAAGAGATACATCTGAATATGGCTTCATGGAGAGAAAGTCTAAGTCAGAAGTGTTACTGTCTCCAGCAGATTCTCCAACCTATTAAAACACAAGTAACATAAAGATTAGCAAGAGTGACAAGCTGTCATGTTAACTTTACAATGTTTAAGGCACAAATCCATTCTCTCAGAAGTATTATCTCAACACCTGAGACGAGCATCCATAACCATCTTGGCTAACCTGAAATTTGAGACAGCTCAAAAAGATTCCTGGACAGACCAGTCACATGAAGGGTTAGGGATGTGCACACAGTAGTCCAAGTCTTTTATCTCATGATCCAGGACTGCTGAAACTCAATTACACACTCGACCCATCCATGTCTAATGGTAGAACTCTAGCAGCTGGAAGTATTACCAGTGTCCCTTATCTTCTCCGTATGTGAACATTGGATTTATTAAAATTTTTGGTACAGTGGGCTGGAATTGGCCTCTCTAGTATTTTTCCTATACATTTGGATAATGAAATATAGCCTACACTCTGCTACTCCCTTTCTTTCCACACCTATTGCAATATTGCTAATGTAATGGCACAAAAGAAGAAATCAGTGTCACTAAGCTTCAAAACCTGTTCTAAGGGAAATCTCTGAGGATGTCTGATCCAGCAGGAGAAACGAGACACTCAGGTAAACATACAACCAGATATTATCTTTCAGAAATATGAAAATGAAACCTAGCACTTACATGAAATAATCAGTCACCTTCTAAAGAAATCCACACCTTTCCACAAAACATAAGGAATATTTATAAAACTATGATTTTTTTAGTTGCTATAATGTAATATAATTATTTTTTATGTGAATTGCCATGGAATGCAGTGCATATTTTCTGTTGTCACAAATAATTTGCAAGATAAAACCAGTACCACTTGAAGACAGATTTGATTAATAACTGTAAATGAATAAGATATACATTATTTACTCGTACTTTCTAATAGACATTTTCAATGGATATGGTAAAACTGATTAATCTGAATGGTGTTTTCCAATTTTACAGCAGGCTGAACCTCAAATATAGATCAGCAGATCAAGTATCTTTTTCAGTTTCCTATGTGATCTTTCTGCCTCTGAGACTTAGTTATGCATGCTAAAATAAACTGAAGAACAATAAAGCCACAAACGAAAACAGACTAAATATCAAATAATTCATTTTCAGTACTGCAACTGATAATGTAATTTTAATATTTTACTTCAGACTGTGCACTGAAATGAAATAATATCTCAATACTACTTTTTTGTTTCTGTTTTTTTTCTCTGTTGTTTCCCTCCCCTACCCCTCAACCATTTTACCATAATTTGTTTGGAAGAATCCAGACAGGTATTACGCAACTTGTGTTCTTCTTTTATGAGAACTGGCAGAACCTAAAGAACAAAAAAATACTTTAGATCTTAGCATTTCATAGCTTATATTTACTAAGAATGTTCCCTGAGAACATTACTGTGTAATTTACTGTTTTTCCACAATGAGGTCCTGGTCCATCACAGAAAACTGCCACATTCTGTGATGTTTGAGTAGAACCTTCACAAAAAACTAAAGACCAGCTCTTCTCTAGGGCAATCATATACAGTCATACCAACAGTTTGTAACTAACCAGGACAGCCTCTCCAGGAATAACCTAAAGCCTCTCCTTTCTCACATACTCCACTTATCAATCTTTTCTGAATTACCATACAGAACAGAGGCACATTAAATAAAATAAAGAATTAGAATGTTGCAGAGAACATAACTTTCTCTACTTTAAATGCCAAAACACTTTTCCCAGTTTAAAACCCCAAACAAGCAGAGTATTAGCATAACTTACTTTAACTTCATCCAGTGGTTTTACTGGGATGTTTCGCCTCTGGAAAGAAAGAATACCAATAACTGCTTACATTCAACACATGAGAAAGACATCTTTCTTGTACGATTTCAAGTATATTCAAACCACACACAAAAGGAGGCTAGAAACAGCTAACTTTTTCACATATCTGTAATGCAATTCAAATGCAACAGTTGTTGTTCTTAAGTATTTTAATATTATGCATTTTAACTAATCTTTGAGTCCCCTTATACTATTTCTTCTGCTCATAAACTTTACATTCAAATGCAGTATCTTCATCATTACTTCAGTAACTTTTGATCAGAAATCATTCAAGGTTATACTTTCAGAGACACTAATTCTTACTCAAATGCAGCAGTACAAAATACTCAAGCATAGAACACCACGTATATGATCACTGAAACACATGTAATTGTGTAAAATCAGTGTATATCCATATATGTCACAACTAAACAGAATTTTCAAGTGTAAATAGCCATTGACCATTTGGAAGGTCCTCAGAAATTCTCACCTGGAACGATATTCATAGAAAAACATATTAAAAGGCAAAGGCAAATTTTATTTTAATGCTAAGTTGACTATGTTGCATACACACATTTCTATATGTAGAAGAGTATTCAAAATATTGGGTTTTAACTTTTTGAACTAATCTTTCACATTTCTTCCTGTTATATGTATGATCTTTTTCTGTTGGGCAAAAACACCCAGAAAATTCTAAAGGATTGTCAGTGTTTTTCATTCTATTGTCTCCTTATTTCCAAACACCAACCACGCTATTACACGTCTAAGTCTGCATAGACACAGGATAATCTCATTTCCACCACGTCAGAAAGCCTAAGTACTTTTCATGTTCCCACCCTGCCTCCCTTTCTTTATTCTTCAATCTTTCAGAGTGTCACCATTTTAAATAGCAGACAATTATTTCAAACTAAGACTGTCTTTAAAAGTGAAGACAACATGAAATTTATCTTCAGAAATTTTGCAATTTTTTTAGCTTATTTTGTCTTGGGAATGCAAACTTTCTCACTAGAACCATACACATTTCTGAGAAAACTCTCTTCTCCAATCTTAGTATACATCTCTTCAGGAAAGTGCTTTTGGAAATAAATTAAAAGCTTTCCCTGTAGATGCAGTACATGAATGTAAAAGTTAGCACTGGGGAGTAAGAGATACCTGGTGCAGTGGTAATTACTCTGTTTTTTAACTTTACTTCCATTTTCCAAATAACTAATCCTTCCATGAGAAATATATTTTGCCTTTCAATTAAGAAACCCCCCCCCAAAAAACCCCAAAACTTAAAATCCTTTAACAAAAGGATTGCAATGTAACTCAGAAGTCTGTATGTAAGTCATGACATTGAGTGACAAAGGTGTGCAAACTCCATCCAGTTGGTTGGTCTCTGCTATGCTGCATCTCTTGTCTCCTCCCTTCTGCAGTCACATAGTGAACCACATTGGAGAACTGACCTAGCCAGAGAAAAGGATTCCTCCTTCATTTATCCTTCATCAGTCTCTAATTTGGTTTATGGTTGCTTGAACAGCTAAGCTTGCACTACCTAAACTGGCAGTAGAAAACAAAGCATCTCACACAGTATTAAAAAGCCAATAGGTTCATTCTTATTCTGATGAATTTGTGACACTTCAGTGCACCCGGGACACACCTGCTTTAGCTGATAAATAGTTTTGGAATGGTCACCACTAGTGATCTGGTCCAGAAGATCATCAACTATTTTCTTGCTGTAACTTCCAGCATCCTTCACAAATTCTTGTAAGCTAGCAAGAGTGGAGATAAGCATTACAGAAAACATTTACTTTCGTAAAAATTACTTCAACTTAAAATGTTTTCCCAAATACACTGAGTTATACCTACATTTTCTTTTCCTTTAACTCTTATGCTTCTTCAGGAATGCAATTAAGGTCGTCAAGACACAGAGCTTTTTCTTTTACTTTAAGAGTAAAGTAGATTTGCAACTTGTTTTTCACATGTACCAGCACATTTTGACTTGAACTATCATTGACGGTAAGGTAGTAGGTTAAAAAAAAAACCACAGAAGATAACAAGCTTGAGATGATTTCTTTCCCTCCAAGATCGACAATTTAATGATAAATGGTATTTTTCTTTTCAAGTAGCATTAACTCTTTTGAAACCCATTGAAAAACAGCATTGTTTTAAAGCCACTGAAATATATTACTTGCCTTTTAAAATTATTTACTGCTGGGTTTAAAGCAAAACACGAAATCTGTTGCAACCTACTGTGGTTGAAGACCCTAATAACAAGATCCATAACAACCTTGCAATAAAATAGAATAGCTTAAAAGGTCAAATGGGAAAACTCCCCAAAACTTTCCCCATCTCCAAAAATCCAAAAGCAAACAGACTATCAAAAAAAAAAAAAAAAAAAAAAAAAAAAAACAAAAAAAAACCAAAAAACAAACCAAGAAGGATGAAAGCTAGCTTCAAATTTTGTAGTGATTTATTTTAAAACTAAGTTTTAGAAAAAAAAAATCAGGATTTGGAGGCTCTTATTCGAGATCTAATTTAAATTGCTTTGTAAAAAATTGCTATGAGAAGTTAGCCTTTCCTAGTAAGGAAGACCTTACCTTAAGGCACACTGGATCCCAGTTTCATCACCATATGCTGAGTATAAGAGCTCCATTTCATCTGGTTTCAAATCATGAAATATAGAGTTGTTTTGCAAGGAAGGTGCTGTATTGGCACTAGTAAGAAAGGTTACTACACAGGTAAAAGACACAACAAATGATTAGCACAAGTGTCAAAGATCACTTAGGGAAAAAAAAAGATTGTGCTTTCTGAAGCAGATACAGAAAGTGCCATGTATTTTTCCCCCCAACTGAAAGCAACAGCAGTGTCTCAAGGACACTTCCAGACTCTAAAAATCAGCATAACTATTTTAACCATATAAACAAACATACTTATACTACTGAAAAATCAAGTACTAAGTTATCCACCCCACTCCGAGAAGAAAAAGGTTCACGGCCACATTCCCTTTTATAGTTCTATATTTTGTGTGCATCTACTTTACTGTTGGCTGCCAGTCAGTTTCTAGACAGCAAATTAGAAACTATTAAAAACTGTCAATAATACCAGGGAAAAAAATCCATAGTCTGCAAAATCTTTGTCATATGCTGCAAAAACGCAAATGACTGGAAGTTGTTTTTCAACGGTAAGTGCAATTACTATGGAAAAACTATTTCTCCCAGAGTAAATGGACTACCATTATTGGAAAACTTCTAATGTGGCTATAACACTAAGGTAAGATATTAATACATGAACTGCTAATTTAATTACATTTAATAAGCAAAATATTCAATTTAATATAAGCTGCATTCTGCTGTTAATGGAATTGTTATATATTATAAAAAAAAAAAAAGTGAACTTTCATAGTATAAACAGGTATAAACTGAAATTATTTTATATCAAGTAATTGCTTGAACATTTAATAAAAACAAAGTTAAAACATGGTCTTTGGTAGTTACCTTTATTTCTTCGTTCATCTTTGAAACCCAGTGTAGTGAAGCCAGGTAATAATTTGGTTGACAGTGAACTCAGATCCACCGGGTGAGTTTCTTCCTCTAATAATTTGATTTAAAAGAAGGCTTAGAAAAGCATTTCATGTTTACAATTTATGACAAATAATTAGAATTTGCTATTTTAGAGCTGTAATTAACATAAAGACTAAATGTTTTTTAAACTATACATTAAGGGTAGGTACTGTAATTCAGGTTCTCCATTTAAATTTCAACCACAAGCTATAAATATGCTTCCATGTCATATTAACAAGATCTATAGCTTAAATTATTTCACTTTTAAAGTATACAGCAGCATATGTAATTATTTAAATAGCTGATTCACAAACCTTCAATATCCAGATATTACCAAAGTGATAAAAGCAGTCTCTTATGCTAAGTGGTTGTTTGTTTATAGAAATCCATTACCATCACTCTTTAAATTTTCAGTGGCATAATTTCAGAGGTATTAAATCACTTTTTTTTTTTTTAGAAATAGGTAATAGGCATGATAGCAGCCAAAATGCTCAGCTTCATTCCAGAAAAATTTACTACCAGATGAAAAAGAATTTAGCAGTCTTTCATCTCTCAATGTGATTAGTCAAAAGCATTCATATATTTATCAGTGAAACAAGAAAAAAACTGTGAAAAAATTCTAATCTCAAAAGGTGCAGAGAAGGAAGTGCTAAATCAACATGACACTCAGTACCAAAAAACCATTACATTTATTCATTACAAATTTTCAATACTTCTGCATCTTGGGCTTGAAATTAAAGCAAAGGGAAAGCATAAAACAATACAAATAACATAATAGCAACAATAAAAAAAGAGAAAATATCAAGGAACTAAAGAAAAAAAATTGAGCAAAATCTCATAAACTTAAAACTGAAATTTAGCTAATGATTTAAATTAGATAATAAAGAGGTAAAAAATTATTCTAAATTTGCATCTGTGCATTGCACATTTACAGATTTATAGAATTGCAGCATCTTCATTCACCTTTTGTCATTAGATATTAACACTACAGTGTACTTGCAGTAAAAGCTTATCTTCCAAGCTCTTTATAAAGTTGTAGCAATGTGTAAGTGCTTACAAGTAGATAGTATTTTATCTTCTCACTGTTGGCATAAGTAAAAAAAGCATCTGAAGAATAAAAATATGGAAGGCAAACAGAAACACCTTTGGGGTGTTTGGAGAAATGGTTTGGGAAATAATTAATGAAAATAATAAAAATTTATGAAAATTTACAAACAGTTTTAAAACTCATCTATGCTACATAGGATCTATACAGTCAAGACTTCAAAATCTGTTAGAACATTCAAGACTAGAAATGTTTGCTTGAAAGAATATGGCTTTTACCTTCTGCTTCTGGATCAGATGAATTTACAACACTAAATAATAAAGTTCCATCTCCATTTTTTTTCAGATAACCAATCTGTGAACAGAACCAGAAAGATACAGGAGGAATCATTCAAAACTGTTCACACTCAAAGAAGGAGCTGCCCGTTTATGGAGAAAACTATAAAAAGCATTTTTAGCTGTACTGAGATACTGCACTTTGGTATTCCCCTTTTCATACAGAGAACCTTGGGTCACAACTATTTAACACCACTTAGCAAGTGTTTCAGAACAGAAGACTTAGGAGGAGAAGTTCATTCATCATATATACAATGCCTTATTCATCTTTCTAAGTCAGATTTCAAGTTTTCACCCAAGACAAACCAAATTCCATTGTCATTAGCACACAGCCAGCCTTTGTGACTGCAAAGTCAGAACACACATTCTTTTTAGAAGCAGATCTGTAACTCCTAGCCACAAAGAAAGTCACTGCTTATTTTCAAATACAGATTGAACTGCTTGTTTTCATGTCTCACCCACAACTTCCTCTAATAAGTACTTTTATTAACACACTACCAAATTCTTCAAGAGGAAGTGCTGTGACAGACCTACTGAAGCAGACAAGCACAACGCTAAAGACAGATGTGAAAGACAACAGAGCACACCAAGTTCTGTAAAGTTAGAGCCAGATCTGATGCAACAAGCAAAGCTAATGTCAGAAACCAACTACACATGAATTGAGAAAAAAAACACTCTAATCTCTCAATATAAAGGGAAAATAAAAACTATTATCTCCCTACAAAAATATTAGTAAATACTTCCAAGGAAATGAACAACAAATCTCTCCTATTTTGTTTTATATCCTCCTCCGTCTGAAAAAGTTTAAAACTCTCTCTTCTTTAAACTTAAAAAAGTTTAAAACTCTTCTCTACAGAAGGCCAAAGCTAATACTGGCATACAATAAAAACAGAGGTGAGAGATGCTGGAAAGAGAATGAACAAGAACAATATCTTCAAGTGATGGCAGAAGTTAGCAACGGCTGAATTCCAAGAACATGCCAGGGTTACCTAGATTCAGTGGGACATGCAGTGGGGCTGTCAAGCTGACTTAACAGCTTTAGCAACTAAGAGCTGCTTGAGAAATTTCCTTGAACAGTGCAAAACTGCCTGCATCAGTCAACGGTATTGCTTTGAAGAGATTTAAAAAGCCACTCTTATTTGGAGGTTTCAAATAGCCTTCAATTTTAGCAAGTCTTCTCATTATCCAAAGAAACAGAAATACATTGAAAGTAAGCCTTCACCCACTACTCTTTGCAGTTTTATTTCATAATGCAGTTGAGCCTAAATTGACTGCATAATCAGGGCCACTGCCCAAGAAATGGACATTTAAGTTTGAAGACACAACACCACATTTGCTTCAAAGTAAAGTTTCTTCTGCAATATTTTTAAAGAGGTGGAAAATGCAGGATGTGGACACATCCTGATTCTTTCTTGACTGCAGTGACCACTAGAGTGACAGGTGAGAAATGGAAGCAAAGGTGGGAGTAAGTCTCCATAAAATTCAAGGGAAATAGACTAACTCAGTACAGATCTGCAGCAAATGCCTGGAGCATTCACTCCAATCCTAGCATAAGGGAATGAAGGAATTCATCACTATCATCAGAGCTAAAAAAATTGATCCTTCAGAGAGAACGGCACCAACAGCACCACCAAGCTTGTCCTTGGAAGAGCACAAAACTCAAATACATGGAATAACATCAGCATCACATTCAGGACTGTAAAACTTGCTATCTAAACTTAGTCAATAAAAGATCTTTGTGTTTGGTACTCATGCTACATCTGACAGCTACTACTTCTACATATGTATCTATAAGGGTTTACAGACTCTCCTCATTAAAAACAGTAATTTAACACTAAAAATATGTTAATTCCTTGGGGGGGGTGGGGACAGAGGGAGAGAGGGGGAATCCTAATAGCCCTTCAACCTATGACATAGTTCGCATTTTCTGAGGTTGCAACAATAAGAGAAGCGTGATGTTATTTTAATCACTTTCAATGCTAAGGGCTGCAATTCAAGATTGAACAACGTTTCGTTGTTTCCTGCAAGTGAATTTTCAAGGATGCTCAACACACAATAGAACCTGATATCACTTAGGAGCCCCTACAGTGGTTTTCAGGGGCAACTAAATGATAGACAACAGCAGTATCGATATGCCACACAAAACACACATCCCAGATATTCTAGTCCCAGGAAGTCTAACAGTAAAGACTGTTTCTTATCATGAAACAAAGCATTCAATAGTCAGGCACAAACTGGAAGTGCCATGTGCAGTAGACCTTGCTGTTGGGTAGATATCGATTGATCCTATCCCGAGCTTCATCTGCTGCATGTTCCACTAGTGCCAGGACATGTTCTTCTGCAGTGCTGTCGGTCAGGCTGCATGCATTCCCCTCAGGTTCAAAAATGCAGCTAAAAAAGAGAAGAAGAGGAGCTGTAGTAATTAAAAGCTAAAACAAAACAAAGGGCTGAATTCTGGCTTTGCTTAATAGAAGAATCAGTCCCACTCTTCTCCCAGTGTCAGTCTACTTCAGCATTTAAGTGGAATTATAATCATTATAATCATATCATCATTATAATTATATTATGAAGTTTTGCAGCAGAAGCTGTGAACTACCAAACTACTAACTTCAAAGATTTGTTTCTGTATCCTGATGAAAATGAAATATAAAATGCAGTACAAAACAGAGACTGGGAGCAAAACTGGCATTAATACAAGGTGAATGCTGTATGCATCCTTAGTCTCCCACATGCATGTATACGCTATTTTCAAAAATTACAAACAGGAAGATGCAGAAAAGAAATTATGTAATGAGGGATAGAAACTGTTGCTTATCAGAGAAAAAACCCAACAGGCTGCATTTATGATGATTATGTCATATAGCTGCTTGCAGAAGTAGGACAGAATTCCCAGTCTAAAAGGGAGTCCTTTAATTCCTATGGTTTTAGTATTGGCAATTAACATTCCTAATCTGTATCAATCCCACAACTGCTTGTAACTGAAATGATAGAATTTAACATTTATCTTTCAGTAGATCCCTTTTCATTAAAGCTCCAAACCAATAAAATCATAGCAAATAAGCATACCCAAGGATGGAACAGGACATAGCTATCATATAAAATCAGAAAAAGATAGTATCATAAAGAGAAGCGTGAAGATATCACAGAATATGGAAGTCTTCATTATATTTTATATGTAAAATAAACGTTGTACATCAAAGTATTTCAGGGCATTATATGGACATTAGACACTAGGGCCAAACACCTTAGGTACTGGGTAGAGCATCTCCTCACACCAAATCCATTTCTCTCTCGTGGGTTATCTTCTTCCATTTGCTTAGCTAAGAATTTCTCTCTGTATAGAGATTCAGATCCAATACACAAGTAAGTTTTGCTATTAAAGACAATAAAAAGATCACAGGATCATACTATTATGAGACAAACGTGTTATACTATTTTGTTTCATTGAAAATTTAAGAAAGGGTGTACACAGCAGGAAACTCCTCAACAACTGACACTTTCTATCACACACTACAGAATACTTAAAGGACAAGAATTTTGAAAGAATGTTCAGAAGATTGCAACATGCTAAACAAAATTTTCAAAAACTATTTAAATATTAGGATGTTCAAGTGATCAAGTCACTTCTTCCTTTATATAGAGGTCTAAGCTGCTTTAACACTTTGCAAACATTGAATTCAACTCCTCTGTAACCATGAAATATGAAGGCAAAAAGAACTGCTATTAGGTTTGATTAAGACCCTCTAAGGGTCTTATTGTTCATTAAAAAATACAGTATCAATCCTACAGATGCAAAATTACAAGTATGTAAAAGTTCATGTTACTTAGAAAAAACCAAATTAATTTCAACTACTAAAGTTACATAAATATTGAGAAGAATAGAAAAGTAGATTTATACTACAACTGACTGCTGATAAACTGGTACCAGGACAAAATTAAAGGTCACAGTTTTTAACTGTCTGATCTGTATGTTATGGTAGACAATAAAGACAGAGCCATGCTGTATGGTTTGGCAGTCTCAATTTCTTGCTCTGTGACAAAAGAACAAAGTTACTCCTGTGGCAGAGTTTATGCAAGAATTAATGCTGGACACCGCACAAAACAAATTACTGTGTCTTCTAAAAAAATAGAAACAATCAAAAACCAAAGCACCTTCCCCTCAAGACTTGTTTACAAAAAGGTGCTTTCAGTTGATTTCCATCCACAATCCATTAAACAAAGGACAAATGACACTTTCTCAATTTTCTATGATACAGCAACAGATTAGTTTTTGTATGTTATCATTAGAATAGCTTCCACCACAGATAATTACTGTTTAAAATTATTTTTGAAGACACATGTTGCAGTCTTCTATTTCCAAAAAAAAACCCTAAATTAAATTACTACCCTAAGTAGTAGAATACTACTTCTTCCATCAGCACTAAGGATTACAAAAATGCTGAAAGTGTAAAAAATCAAAAGTGGCTGATGAGCACACTAAACTTCACTTTAAAAAAAAAATGAAATAAGGTATATTTCACTTTTTTTTACTTTGAAGATTTAAAAAAAACCCTGCAGAACATATCTAAGTGATCAGATTATTTACAACATGACCAGTGATGCTCTGTTGCATTATTTTTTCCCATAAAATTCCAGCTGATATAATGTTTTACAGTTTAAATTCAGTCTATCTTTGGATGCCTATGTAAGAACACTAAACAATATAAGTTGCTTGTATATCATGGTTTCTGCTAAAATCTCATAAAATAAATTGCCTAAATTCAGTTTAAAAAAAAATAAATATTAACATTAGAGTTTAGCTATAAAAGTATGATTTTGTGACATGGGGCTACCTATTAGCTGGAAGATTACTATTGCACTAGCAATGTATTTTACCAAGGAGCTTAATAAGATTCCACTGGGGAGACATTATCATCTGCTCCACAAATAATCTCCTGTACTTTCATAACCTGTCAGACAAGGTTAAAGTTAAATAAAATCACTCACTGATATGGGGCCACTTTGCCCTCCTGGGAAGAACCTCTTACATTTTAATGAGACTACTTTAGGAAAGGAAATAAAGGGACAAAATGCAAAAGGTATCTGTAGCTATATCCAAAATAAAATAACATTTTAAACCATCATGAGAAGAAACCATTCATTATTTAAAACAAATATAAAGAAGAATGAAAATACCTCTATAGATATTAATTTTAAGTGTTTGAAAGAATATGCAGTCATCTTTTGAATTGTTTGCTTCAAGTTAGGAATCACTGGATTATTAAACAAGTTCTATAAACAAACAAATAAAATTAAATAAAATTGCCTATTTATCCTATGGACCTCAAGGAAAAATGCTGAGTTTTTTCCTCAGTTCTTTGCTGCTATGTAATACTACAAAAGCTGCAACAAGCCAGTAAGCATGCCCATTAAAACCTTTACCTAATAACTTCTTTATTTTGCTTTTTGGATTTCTTGGTAGTCTCTGCTTGTACAGGAACAACTTCAGGAACAGGTTCTTCAACTGCTGTGTCTTCATCGCCCAAAAGAGCTGCCTGCTGAGAAAAATCCATGTCCTGCATAAACGACATGCTGCGCTTCAAAGCTAACAGCCGTTCCTAGAATCAGAAAGGACAGAGCGGCAGGGACTTAACCTTTCCCTCATAGTCAAGATGCTATGATAATGGGATGGGATGGGAATGGCCATGGCCTTATTTTGTTCTTAATGTTTCGTTTCCAGTGGTGATGCAACAAGATTTGGTCATGGTAGATGGCATCAGAATTTCTGCAGCCCAGCTATCAAGACAGAAACAAACAAACAAACAAACTGCATATGCAAGAACAACTATTTTACATAAAACTTACCATCACTGTAACACATGCACACACACATCTGCACACACAGAGCAGCTCACAAAAAAACCTTCATTTGACAAGCCAACAACTGTACCTGAGTAAAAAGTATTTGTGATAGCTCTGAAAACTCCCCAACACCTTCAAAAAAGTACCACTTTCTTGTTTACACAGAAATAAAACTTAAATGAGATCTTGTTTCCAAAATTTCAGCCAGAAGCAGGATTTTACGGTAGAGTTTGATATATGTGGATTTTAACTGCTTCCACTGAAAGAAGCTCTTACAGACTTCAGTGGTGCAGGCAAGGTTGAGAAATAAGTAAAAATTATTGGGTTATAACAAAAATCCTGTCAAGCCCTTAAATACAGCAGCACTAACGGGCACTGCTGTAATTCATCACAGATGGATGAAACAACATTCAACATTGTTACGTTGTTCCTTTAAGTATGGTAACATAAAAACCCCCAAAGTTTCTGCTTTTTGTTTTTAATAGGTCTCTTACTTTGCTCATCATCTTAAAGCCTGTGTGCAGTATCTTCTTGGCTAGCTTGTAGTAAACAGTATCCGGTCTGTTGTAAGTCATTGCATTATCACACATCAGTTTAAAATCTGCCTGTAAAATGCAAAACAAAAGAACTGTCAGGTCCTTTGTTAAATGACTGGAAGATACCACTCCATCTTGGCAGCTCTTTAAAAAGCACAGTAATATTCTAGCAGTAGGCTCATGAACACAAGCCAAAAGCAGAATTACAAAGGTTTGAGCCTCTTCTACCTCTCCAAGATGCTCAGTTTCCTTTGGAACTGGCTTTTGGTTATAAAAAACACTCTCTTTCCTGAATGCCAAACGTAGCATCTTCTTAACCAAGTGGACCAAATGGACCAAACACTGTACTGAACTACCAAGGTAACTTTTTACAGCATTACAAGCCCTCTGCCTCCAATTACCAAGACCATCACAAAGACAGAAATTGAGAAGGCGACATGGACAAGCAAACTCAAGTGCTGCAGAAACAGCCAGTCTTTTGCTTGCCCAACTTTGAAGCAGACCCTTTTTTTCTGAAGCAAAATGAGTGTTCTGCAGCAATTGCCCCTCTTTTAAATGCAGGACAGACTGCATTCAGACTATACTCTTAGACAGATTATTTATTGTTTTATGACTAGTCTCAGCAAGTTAGACAGGAAACCTTTTGAGCAGACTTTGTTTCAGAAGTTAAAAACCTACAAACTTCATTTCTCGATTAAGGTTATGGCTTATAGCTCTGTGTAATGAGGTACCCTCGTGTATCTATAAAGGGAGTCCAATTCCTTTTTCGCTCTAACATGGGCAGACTCTAAGGAAACTTTTATCACTCCTCCAACTACTAGCAAAAGGTAAATCCTTGAGGGAAAAAATACTAAAAAATACTGCAATTTTTTTTTTTTTAGGTTTCTATCCTGCTAGTTTCAGTACTGCAACCTTGCCTATAACTGAACAGTCACAGAGAGCTCCCACCCAAACTTCCCTTTTAAGCTGTTGAATAACACAATCCAGCAAGACAGAATTTAGAAACCTGAAGGCATTGCTGATGGCAATGCTATCATGAATCCTTTCTCACTATTTCCTATAAATCTCTATAGCATATTTAACAAAACAGAATAATAATCTTTGTCAAACCATCTGTAAGAAATGTAAACCATTCTTTGCTCACCTTGCTGACCTTTCAAAAAAAGAGATTAACCCTGAGAAACAAGCCAATGCTCTCCTGCCGAGGCTACCATCATATCAACATCAGTCTACGAAAAACAATTCCAAAAGCTGCTAATAATTCATGACTTTCACAAATCAGTTAAGGAAAACTCCTCTCCTTCAGGAGCTAGCAATACTATGAAAACATTTTTTACTGCACTGTCTGTAAAACCATGATGTATCTAATGAATTATTACAGCAATAACAATACAATTAATAACTAAGTTAAGCTGCAAATAAACTTGCCAAGGAAGTTTCTGCCAGAAGACAATTTCAAATGAAGTTTGCAAAAATCAGGAAAATTAAAGATAAAAAATATGTAGTTGTTATTTACTCGTATACAAGACACTTCAGTATATCCACAGGTTTCTTGCAGACAGGTCCAAATGACATTTAAATCAATCTAACAAAGTCTAGATTAAAAAAACAACAAAAAAAAAAAAGAGCTCAGTGGCTTAAGTCTTTGTGATAGTCTTACTCCTGTTGAAGTTCAGCAGCATAAATTCCACAGAACTTCAGAAGATGCTCTTGGTTTCCATAGTAATTTATAGAATATTTTAGTAGAATCTGACAGATTATTTGTAACACACTGAATATATGAAAGTGCTCAGTTCTGGAAAAAAATAGCATTAATTAATGTAACAAAGACTTCTACAGATAAAAAGAATCTTTAGTTTCTTACTAGTTGTGAAATATCTAAATCTTTATTAATTCACCTTGAATTCAGTGACTGATTTGTATTCATTTGCTGCAATTTTTTCCTTCATCGTACCAAAATCCATAGGGTGTTTTATTATCATGGAATATCCAGGAGCAATGGCATCCGTGACTGGAAAAGCAAAAAACCCATGAGGATCTTTCCTAAAAATAAAAACAATAAATTTAGATTTACAGCAGCAAACAAAATGATTCTTAATTTTGCATCACATTAATAACACAATAGTACTACTAAAAAAATAAAAGCCACTGAAAACATTCTCATAAAACAAATGCATGTTTGAAAAATTTCCTGATAAATGGGAGCATTGTGATTTTACATATGTAGACTTATTTCAAAAAGAAATTCTTGCAATTTTTCATTAAAATGTCTTTCAATTAAATTCAATGATCAAATGATCAATTCAAGCTAGTTCTTATATTTCTTAATTAATTCTTGTATGTTTTCTGTGTCTCTAAACTCCAACTTGGTCTTTTGGCTTCATTGAGGAAAAAAGCTCAATTCTTCTCGTTCATAAGGTCCTCTAAAAAAAAATAAAATGTTCAATTTTTTAAAATTAGTTCCAAATTCAGCGTATTGCTACAAAATAAAAATGGATTTTTTTTTTAACATGAGATGCAGGTTTAAGAAAACAATAAAATAAAAAGCCTCTCCCAATTTAGAAGATTATCAAGTAACCAAGTCTAAATTTGCTTTGTATCTGACAGTGGACACTGAATAAAACAAAATTTAACTAAAACAGTCCAATCTTCTAAAGTATTCAAGAGTTATAACTGGCTTTTGATCCCTAAACTAAGTCATTAATATTTAATAAATTTATAATGGCAATGTATAATCTGCCCAAAACACTTATTTCCCTGCCCAATGCTAGAATTGCAAACTTGGTAATAATTATCCTCAACTTATCTTTAAAAACAACATGGCTGCAAAGGTTAACAAATATCTCACAGTCAGTTGCCAGGCACTATTTTCAAACAGAATACAAGGATAAGAAGTTGCTAGGTAACACATATAAATATGCATCAGACATGGCCAACACAGCTGAAGATACAAAAACGTTTACTACCTTTGAAGCTGGCGAAGGAAGTGTTCTAGTAATTGCTGGATTGGTGTGCTCTCATTTTCAGCTGCATTTTGAGATGAAAATCCAGATAAGTGCTAATGAAACCACATATGTGTATATTTTTTATTTAGAAATATAAGTAGCAGAGAGAAAATCTTACTACAAGTACAGCTTGTACTGATCTGAAGCTGAATGTATGAACATGGATTTCAAAGCAGAAGCACATAAGATATCTAAGCACACAGTATCTATTTCTTCTTCATTTTCTGAGCTTTTTTTCTTATCACCTAGTACCCATTAAGTCAGATGTAGTGCTAAGTTTAGCAGGTCTAAGAATATGTATTAATAAGATTAAAATAATTACATTATATATTTTTGCAGAAAAAGTGAAACTTGGTTGCTCAAATACTGCAGTTGGGAAATCCATATTCTTACAACATGTTCGCTGTGCAATTTTCATGGTTTCTTCACCATAAACCCCATGCAATTCTCTAAACCTTTCAATCACAGAGTGAGAAACAGATGCAGATTTACTGGAAAGAGAGGTAACGATTACAATTTCATTTCCTGTACACATCACACAAGAAACACTATGTGTTAATTACCTGTTACTTCAGAGAGACTGGCTGTTTGAAACATTAATGAAGCATCAAGAATTGAAAATCCAACTCTCCATGATAGAGGAAAGACGTTTCCTTTCTTAAACAGAATGGATCAGGTAATTTATATGCTTTCCAATACCATTTTACAACCAGATGAAAAGAGAATAATAATGGAAATATTTTTTATCTTGTCAGTTTTTAAGGCTCCGGACTACTCAGAGACATAAAATTCTGACCTGAAAATTTCAGTTACCTTGACAGCTGATGGCCACTGTTCCTCAATTTAATGTGTGGTCACAATTATAAAATTCCTTACCAGACTAGTCAAAGGGTAGTATTCCAAAGACAAGACAATATTCCTAAAGACACAATTTTTTTGCTACTAGGTCCCATTTTCAGGCTTATGTATAACTGACATCTTGATGTAATTGAACATTTTCTCAGATAAAGGTTTCCACTGAGTAATGCTAAGTTTTAATTATCAAGCAATGGCTACAGGTAGAAAAAGCAAGGCAAAATCTAAAAGGATTAAACATGCAGAAGTTGCCACACACAGCTGACAAATATTTTGGTTGGTGATAAGAATTAAAGAAGATTTATAAATTAAAAACAGGGGTGGTATGTGGTGTCTACAGTCTTTAGAGATACACTATCACAACTTCCTTTCCATGAGAATAGAGATACTAAAACTCCACATAGGTTAGAAAACAAAAAAAGATGATAACAATACCTAAGAAGTCTCCACAAGAGTGTTTTCCCTTGAACTAAATGAAACCTAGTTTCAGACATTCTGATCACTGTGGTATAAATGCTAAGGAGAAGTAATTAGGGGAGCACTATGTGCAATAATACTTTTATAATGAGGTTTATCCTGCCAAGGAACAGAGGCCAGAGACAGATGTCCTTGGCAATGTCAGTCACCTGAAAACAAACCTATTAAAACATGGAAGCACCAAGAAGAATATTGACTTTTCAGACAGCAGAAAGTTCTGGATGTTGGAAAAAGTGAAGTCCCTATATTTCAGTAAGTCTTCATTAAAATTTTACCTTTGACAAAAACTTTGTTTTGTGCGCTTTTAAAAAGAACCAAAATAATTTAATCTTTCACACTGTTCACCTGGCTGAGTTCTGCATGCTCTGACAGGACGATCTGGAGGAGGTTCAACTTCCACCTTTTTCCCAGGATCAAAGTCATCAGTTTCTCCTTCAGTATCACACTGTTCCTTCTCCCTTTTCCTCTTTTTCTCTTCCTAGGACAGGAGAGAGAAGACATATTTTAAAAGGATGTACTTGGACTGTGCAATCCCACACATCAAAAGGTAAGAAACAGTGATGTTTTTAATTTAGAATACTCATTCAATAGCCAATCACAATACGGTTTAAACAATACTGCATACATTTTCACTATCACTTTTTCAATTTTCTTCTTCAATTAAACCTGTTCATCTTTTGCTACTTTGTATTTGATACAGTTCTATCATTCATGATTGTTCTATCCTGCATGTTTATTGAAAAGATGAATTCTGAAGCTATTTATATGTAAAACTGCACAATAACCTACACCAGACAGCAAAGAAAGTTAATTTACTATTGAGTACAGATCAATCTCTGTGGCTCCACTCTCAGCAATGTATTTTTGTTGTTTGTCACATTAAACAGAAATGAGTAAAGTATGTGACAATTCAGCCAACAAAAGAACCATAAGAAACAATGGCAGCAATTCACGATCTCTTCCTGAGTTCAGAGCAAAGGCACACCTAAGTCATTCCTGAAATCCCACAATTATTATCCATATTTTCACAGAAAAGCACACTTTCATTAACCTTCCTTAGCCTACGGTTTTATTACTTAAGTATCCATTAGCTTATTTTGCATGTAATAATCATGAACTTCTAGGGAAAAAATCCAAACAACCCCCACCCCACAACTCAGTAAAGACAATTGATACTTCAAAATCTTGTATGAAAGACAGCTGGTTTTGCTACATTTCAAGTCCCAGCCTGAAACATCTGTACTAAGAAAATTGTGCACTGTCTGTGCGGTATTCAAGAGCTTCTGAATAATCCTATGAGATCTGTCACTTCCAGATGATTTTTTTGTTAGGGCTGTATTACTTGGCGCTGTTAGATGTTAGCAACAAGCACACACAAAGTAGCACCCAAAAAACTGTCACACAAGAATAGTAAAACTACATGACAGGAAAGAATTAAAAAAGCAGAAAGGTCAGAGAACCATTATTACACAAAAATACTCTTAAAATTGAATTGTACAAGTAACTGTGCTGTGAATGCCTCACTGCTGATTTTAATCAAACTCCCCAGCGTTCAACACAGACAACTAAGGTGACCACCCTACTTGCTACTAACAAATTGACAAAGCCCAGCACACAGGTTATTCCAAGAACTAAAGATGTAATGTACCACAGTACTCAACAGTTCAGAAGCTGTTCTGAATAAACATATCAGTTTCAATGTCCAGTACCTTGGCACATCTCCAAAATGTAAACACAGCCTGGATTTGGAAAGCTGAAATTACCCTCCCTAAAATGGTGGCAAAATTTTTTTGTGACCAGGCTAAAATACAAAAGATCCAACTGAAAAACAGAAGCATGCATTAAAGGCAAATAAATAAGGATAATAAAAAGTTATAAGAAGGAAGCTTTGTTCATTGAATCATCACACAAGGTATCTCCTTTAAATGGCAGAAGTACACCAACTCACACACAAAGGTTTTCTACATTTCTGACGTGCTATCTCCAGACAATAAGATTGCTGTAACAGTGATTTAAAAAAACGAAGTTCTGCACCAGATTTTAGACCTGATAAGCAAGCATGAAGGCTGGTGTGTCTGAATTCTAAAAATCACAGCTTACCTTTCTCTTTCTTCTTTCCTCATCATCTAGATGCTTTTCTTTTTCTTTCTCTGACTTTTTCTTCTTTTTTTTCTTCTTCTCTTTATGTCGTTCTCGCTCATGATCTGATCTATCATCATAGTAACTAGAGTCATGCCCTGACCCAGAGAGTTCAGTAACTTCACTGCCTCCAACTTTAAGAACCAGCTTTAAGGGTTTTTCCAAAGGCTTGTCCACATAATCTAAATTAAAAAAAAAAAAATTAATGAATGCACAGGGAACTAACAGCACACAGCAGTTACAGAAACAGTCTAAATTAGGTCAGAAAAGAGCACTGAGATCAAGCCCAATCTATGACCCAACATTACATGTCAACTAGACCATGGCACTAAGTATCACATTCAGTCATTTCCTAAGCACCTCTAGGGACAATAACTCCACCACCCTCCTGGGCAGCCCATTCTAATACATAATCATCCTTTTTGTAAAGAAATTCTTTCCCAATGTCCAACCTGAAGTTCCCCTAGTGCATTTTGAGGCCACGTCCTCTCATCCTGCCGCTGGTTGCCTGGAGAAGAGACTGACCCCCACCTGGCTACACCCTCTTTTCAGGCAGGTGCAGAGTGACAAGGTCCCCCCCGAGCCTCCTTTTCTCCAGGCTAAACAACCCCAGCTCCAAAGCTTCTTCTGGAACTATTGTTTATAAGAATTCGCTGCAAATCAAAAATATACACAACACATTTGAAAATAAAAACAATAGCTAAGACTAACAAATCCAAACTAACAAACAGTCGTTCTGCACGTCTTACGTTGTGATGTTCCACAAACCTGCAAGACATACGAAACCGGGTCTTCGGCCTCCCCTAAAAACGTCGCAAGGTCCTTGCAGAGCAAGCTGAAATTAAGCACCATTCAAGCACCGCAGCGACCGGATCCCCTCAGGAGCGGCCGTGGGAAGCACGGAGACACCCCGGCTCACACCCCACCTCCCGCCCCGAGTTCCTCGGGCCACCCCCGCCGCTGGCAGCTCTGGCACTCCTAGCGAGGTCTCTGTCCAGGCTCCCCAACCTACGCAGGGACGCCGGGCCCCGCCGACAGCCGCGCCGTGGGAAGGGGCGGGCGCGTCCCGTGTACAAAAAGGCCCCTGCGGCCCTTACCGCTGTAGGCGGTGGCGGAGGTCGAGCGCCATTCTGCCTTCTCGGCTTTGTGCTTCTTGTGCTTCTTCCCCATGGCGGAGCCGCAGCCGGCCCCGACGGAAGCGCTCGGGCGGGTGGACCCCCCCGCCCGCCGCGGAGGAAGATCCGGGTGAGTGGGCCGGCCTTGCCTCGCCCAGCGCGCCCTTTACAAGCCGCGGCTGCCGCAGTGGTTGCCTGGTGCCTCAGTCTCGCCCGCGCTCGCAATCCCCGTCGCTCCGGCGCGTCGCTCCCGAGGCCGTGCCTGCCTGAGGTGATTCCCTGTCCCCAGCGCTGAGGCGGGAATAGCCGCCCGCCCGTCCGTACGCGCGACCGCGCTCGCGGCGTGTCCCGAGCCTGTCGTCGCCATCTCCTCAGGGAGGGAAGTGCCGATCCCGATCCTGGTCCCGATCCCGTGCCCGGTCTTTGCGGGGGGCGGTGTGTACCTGACCGGGGCACCGGGAAGGGCCGTTCGTGCCGTGGGCGTGTAGCAGTCGCTGGAAGTCGCTTCTCTTTGGTATCGCTTTTCCTCTAGGAACGAGAAAGATGGACGACGCCGCTGGAGATTTGAAGCAAGCGCTCCCAAACGTGTGTGACGGCGTTCAGATCCATGTGGAAGTTCACCAGAAGTCGAGCAGGTCTCTGATCAGAGCGTTGCTTGCTGCCACTCGTGCCTGTTTCCTCTCGGCCTCGTTCTACGCACCTCCAAGAGCCCGCAGAACCCAGTTCCGCCTTCTCTGTACTCTCCCGGGAGTTTCCTCACCTGTGTCTCTTCCTAAGATTGAACAAATACACTTCGCTCAGTTTCACCTTGTGGGTCATGTCATCCAGTCTCATAATGTAGTTGTTTGCCACGTTCTGAGTTTGCCCCAGTTTATCCTTGTCTCTTTTGTGTTGGTGCTCACAACTGTTCACAGTACTCCAGATGTGGTGTTACAAAGCCAGTGGATAGAAACAGTTGCCTTCCCTAACATATGCAGTCTTGGTAGCACAGCCTCAAATAAGGTTGTCCTCATTTGCAGCAAGGGTGCACTTGACTTATTGCTAGCTTGTCCACCAGTACCCACGGGCCCTTTTCTGCAAAACTGCACATCATCCAGTTGGCCTCTGATCTGTTCTGTTGTCTAGGCAGTGGATGAGAGCTAAGATTTCATGTTTACCTTTGTTGAATGTCAAAAGCTTCCAGTCAAACCATATTGCCAACCTGCAGAGTTCCCTCTGAACAGCAGCCCTGCCCTCCAGAATACTAACAGTTCTCCCTGCTATGGTGTTATCCATAAACTTGATGCAGGTACTTTCCATCCCATTGTCAAGGATGCAAAAGCAGTGCTAGTCCCAATGCTAATAGCACCACATTGCCTTTCCCCACCCAAGTTACTGATAGTGCTCTTAATCTTTATAGTAATCATAGCCCTCTGAGCTGGACGGTCAGGATGGGGACAACCCTCCTTGTCCATTTATCCAGTTCTTATCTTACTGTTTTTGGATATCTGAAGAATATGGGAGAACATGTCTGAGGTGTTAGAAAAATCAAGGTGTAAAAGATCCACTGTGCTATTTTTGCCAGGCTTAACAGAAAACTGAGAATTTGCACTGGTTGTAGATGATTGAAATTGCAAAATTAACTTAAGTCTTCAAATGGTATTTCCTTTCCTGTAGTTTTTGTCTCTTCTGGAAGTTTCCTTATATTATGTCCCCATCCTGACATTTCAGCTGTCCTGAAAGTATAATGGAGCTTCCAAGCGAAGCATACCAAATTCAGTCTGTAGCTTGGCTCTGAGTCTTTCTGGGTCTTACTGAAACACAGATTGCATAACTGCTTTCCATTCTTGAAGTCTAGCTGTCTCATTCAGTATCCCCTGATATGTCCTCAAGTAGAGCAAATGGTATTATTTGGATTATGTCTTTTAATGCACAAATTAAAAACAGCTATCCAGCTTGTTGCTTTTGCAGACAGACTGAATCTGACAGGTTCTTTTCTCATGTAGAATGTTGGAGGAGGATTGAGTGGGTTTGGGTTTGTTTTGTGTTGTTTTGTTTTTTTTTAGATTGGGGGTTTTGTTTGTTGGTTGGTTGGGTTTTTTGGTGTGTGTGACATAGAAGCTGTTTTCCATGAAGGCCTCACATATGAAATGATGCATTCTAACACAAATTCAAATTTCCTTATAAATGTCAATGCCATAATGATGTTTCTTTCTTGTTAGTGTGGCCAAGAAAGAAGATATTAGGATGAGTGTCTTAAAGCTGTTGAACAGACACAACATCGTGTTCGGTGATTACAAGTGGACAGAGTTCGACGACCCTTTCCTTAACAACAATGTGCAGTCTGTGGCGATTGTAGATACGGAGCTGAAACTGAAGGACAGACAGGTATTCCTGGTCAAGAATGTGCACCTCTGTTTTTGTGCCCCTGAACTAGTTGGAGGTAGACTGGTGGTACCCTAAGGGCAGAAGCAAGAAAAGGTCTATAGACTGATGTAGTATCTCTTCTTAGGCTGACTAGTATAACTAGGAAAAAGTGGTTAAGTTTTTTTGTTACCACTTAGTAAAGCCTGAAACAGAAGTAGTAGGCTTCAGAGATAAATGCCAGCTGAGAACTGTAACTTTCTTTTGCTCAACTAGCTTTGAATGAGAAATATGACAGGTAACAAATCTTTTAATGTTCATTCTAGCCTATTGACCTGAGCACAAACAGTCTTTCTCTTCATATTTTTCATCTGAATGAAGAAGGACCAACCTCTGAAAACCTGGAAGAAGAGAATGACGATATCACTGCAGCTCATCACTGGGTGCTACCAGCAGGTACCTGTGTGGCATTTCTGGGAGCTCTAGAGCAATAAAGAAAATATTGCAAAGGCTAAAAATGTTTATAGTTACCTATTAAAGATATTATTTGTATTTATTGTTTGTCTATAGAACAAATATATGTGGACTTTTTTCTTTATGGAACAAATAATTTTGGACTTTTTTCCTTTGTGGTTTTGACTGAACTGCTGCAGGTGATTCCGAAACACATCCTTTATTTCTGTAATACTTGTGGATGTGTGGAAATAACTGATCTTGTGGTCTAAAACATATAGTCATAATCAGAAGCATGCAAGTTTTTAACACTGGTGGTTGCACTCCAAGTTTTATTTAACTTGAAGACCCACAAGAAGCTTATCACTTTAAATATTCATTTTCCAGAGCCCACTGCTGGCTTCCAGCCCCCATGACACTACTGCTCTTATACATGAAACAGACAAACAAAGTAAAGAGATTTAGTCTTTGTCTTCTGGAGAGGAAAAATCAGGCTTTCCTCTGTGATAGAGCCAGACCTGCCTGTTACTGTCTTGTGCTTGGGGAAGTTGGATTCTCTGCCTGAAAGGAGAAGCACAGGTGTGAGCTAAAGCTCAGAGAGGCAGTAATTTTGAACATTTCCTATTCTTTCCATGTTGTGAAATACTTAACTATCCATTACATTAGTTTTAGGAAGAATTAAATCTGATACCTTGACTTTATTGCCACAATTTTGTGGTTTATAGTTGTTCAGTCTTTTTTGCTTTTCTTTGCTGAAAGTTAGAAGCCAACACCTAGGAATGATTGATATTCAAATAACAACTTTAGTTTTTTATGCATTATTCAGCTACATGGATAAAATTTGCCTTAGAACCCTCCTCCTACCACAAGTTTTCATTGCTCCCTTGGTGAAATGTAAGTTCATCCTCTACTGAGAATGGAAGGAATAATATTTTTCATTTCATGTTAAGAAATTAACATTAATTTCTCATCACAGTTATTGGAGGAAATAGAAGCTGGGAAACTGCTGAATTTGTCTGTTAGAAAGTGGTGTTTGCATTTTGAGAAAAATAACCTTTTTTTTTCCTCACAGATGCTTTACTTGCTTTCATATATGTGTTCTTAATTCTTCATTTTAGTTGAGAGTTATTTGAAAACTGTTTTGTGCTGCAATGATGAATTACAGGTTTCCAGACTGATTTATCCTAAACAGGTATATAACATATTGTTTTTGCAGCTGAATTCCACGGCCTTTGGGAAAGTCTTATCTATGACACTGAAGTAAAATCAAATGTAAGTTGGAAATGAATAACAATTAAAATTGCTTGAGGAGAAGTAAGAGCTGAAATTAAACCTGTTTGAAGTCTGCTGCATCCTATGGAGATATGAGTGCAGGCTGGGCAGAAGGGAATGGGAGTTTAACTTTGTTTCTGGCAGCAGCTAAACAGTTAATGGGCTTGGCAGTACGGTGAGCAAGCACTGTTACTGTTCTTGCAAATACTTATTCAATTATTTGACCGAAGCTGAGTGCCCTGCCACTTGAATGCTGGCAAGACATTGGAAAGAAACAAAACACTTCCATGGGGTCATATTCTAGCTTGAAGATCCTGTCTGTTCATCAGAGGTTGTGATGATAACTGCCAGAGCTTGTAGAATAGTAATACTGTAATCTGAAATCTAGTGACTGTGATGCAAATAAAACCTACAAATAGTTCAATTCAGCTTCTAACTGAAGTTCTTAGACACAAATAATTAATTTGTTAGCTTATTTGTAATACCATAGATACAGGATTCTCACTTAAGTCTTTATAACCAAATACAGAAAAAAGCAAAACATTCCAGTGATTGTACTTCTTAATTTATAACATAAATATCAATTAATACATCCACATTTGTCTAATTTATGGAATAGCTTTCAAAGTCGTCTGTGAAATGACAAGACTATTTAATTACACTTGCTGGTGTAGTAAATAACAGCAAGCTGATCACTGTTGAGTGCAAGTATATATGGGTAGAAATAAATGGTTACTTTTAATGGCTAAAACTTGAACTGCTGTAAAATTGTGATAAATCTTCCTTCTTTAAACCATGGGAATGCCTGAGCATGTTTGGGTTCTAATGGGCTCTTTTTTGTTGTTGTTGTTATGAGTACACAATAGACATCATTATAAATTTATTCTATTTGTGGTTATATTTGCTGTTATATCTCTAATTTGTGTGTTTCTATCTGTCCTCTTCATTTAGTTACTCGATTATGTGACGACAACATTATTATTTTCCGACAAAAATGTTGACAGCAACCTGATATCATGGAACAGAGTTGTTTTGCTGCATGGTAAAAATGATCTGTTTTAAACCAAGTAGATTCATTGGCCATCTGTTTATACTTTCCTTCTGGAAGGACTTGTACTGCAGTCCTGTGTAGTGAAATGAGGTGATACAAAAGCAGCACCTCAATAGTACAAATTTGGATGAAATGTAATGTCAGAGTCAAATCAATGTTCATATATTCCGTGTTTTGCATGAATTTAAATTCTAAGGTTTACAGTGCAGTGACAACTGTGGATTTCTTAATTTTAAGTGATATTGTTGCATTTTTACATAATGAACAAAAATAAAGCAGATACTGAAGATATTAGGAGGCATATTTTAGTTAAACTTCTATTGCAGTACTAAATATTTTGTTAGTTATAGCTTTATAAAAACTTGGAGAAACTGGGAAGGCAATCTGTGTTGTGTTGTTGACACTGTGTTCTGTTGCCAGCTCATGCTAGTTTAGTTACTGTTATTTTAGTGAAGCTGAAATCTTCAGCCAGTCCTAGCTTACTGTGGAGGTTATACCACAAATGAGATTAGCATCAACTGAATCCATTTTCTTGCAAAATGCATCTTGCATTGATTTTGTCATCAAGACTGGTATTCAAAAATAAAAGATCATAGTGGAAATATTTTTGATTGTACTTAAGTTACAACTGTCAATTTAGAAGCTTCTATTTTAGATGTTTTTATTTTGTTAGAAACTTTTGTGTTAGATATTTTTGTTTGAAAGACTTTATTTCAGACTCATACTCTGGTAACTGTTCTTGTACTTACCTCTTTGGAGGAAGTCTTTGTGGCTCTTCCATGGGGTATTAAGTCAGATCCAAAGGTTTGTCCCAGATTATAATTCCAAAGATGATCTGGGTTTCCCCAAGGAAGAAATTTCTGGGAGAGTGGACAGCTAATCAAACTGATCGTGATATGTTTCTGTTTTCCATGTTAGAAGAGTGTGTTTCAGGAAGATACAAGTTTGAGCATAGCACTGATTATAGAGAATGCTGATGAGTATTAGCCCTACAGGATGATACTCTGCTTCTCTGGCTGTTGAGTGTTTTAACTTTATGGTGTTTGCATACATACAAAATCCAGCATTAGCTCTAGGATTGCAGTCAAGGAAGCAATTTTCTCAAAATACTCTGGTGTACGCAATCATTATCTGCTGTGACTTTACTCTATAATTAGTGCTGTAATGAAATAAAGTAGTTAAAAATCTGTTAGATGTCATTAACAATGTAACACAGACTCTGTGTAATGTATGGATCTGATTCTAAATCAGGCCCTCCTGGAACTGGGAAGACTTCTCTCTGTAAAGCATTGGCTCAGAAGCTGACAATTCGACTGTCATATAGGTGATTTTTTTTTTTGGAAATTTTTCATTTTAGCTTACTATACATAGTTGTTCTTTTTCACTAGCCCAAGTATATTTCATATTTAATTTCAAGTAACTTGTACTTAGTGCGAATGTGTCTTCTTTTTTGTAGTGCACCAGGCTAGCAATAAAATTGATCTGCTAGACTGACTAGGGTATTTAAAGGCCTTGTAAAATGTGTAATTATTTGTCCCAGGTGTGTAAAAGACATTCCAGTGGCAGTACAATAGTTTTTGCTCACTTTGTACATCAATGAGTATTAAAGGGCAAAGGATTGAGGAGTATTTTGGTTTTTGTATCTTCATGTTTGATAGACCCTGGTTTTAATAGGTAGTGATTTTTTAAACTAATTTCTTTTGTACTTGGATTGTCTGAATGCCACAATCTGCAGAGGCCAGTTTGTGTATCAGACACATAATAAGAAATAGCCTAAAAGTTCACAGCAACCTAATAAATCTATATATAAAAATATATCTATATATTATATAAAATACAAGTTGTAGCATAAATAATGTGTAATTATTGGCATGATCTGACTCTAGCCCAAACTGAACGTATGAAAATCACAGGCTGTATAATGTGTAGTTGAGATACTTTGTCACTTCTTGCTATACTGAAGAAAATCTTACACAGAGAGAAGAATGAGGCAATTATCATGGTAAGAGTTACTTACCCTGGTCTAATGAAAAAATTCTAATAGCAACTTAATAAAAGAATTCTAGTGACATTTTCAGCAACGTGACAAGTTCTAGCAACAAAAATAATACAAATAAAACGTGTTATATTTTGAGAGGTAAGTAATTTAAAGTATGAATTCACAGAATTCCAGGGTCAGAATGTCAGGAATGAGACTTACAGAAGTTAATGATATCTCTGATTTTTATTTAGAATGGAGTTGATACTTCTTTTTCTCTTCATACTTTAGGTATAGGTATGGACAGTTAATTGAGATAAACAGCCATAGCCTTTTCTCTAAATGGTTTTCTGAGGTATGTATTGATGTACCTAATAAAATAAACTATGTATTTTAGAAATTAAGCTGTAATTATTCTATTTAGCTTGTTTCCTAAATATGTGCACCAGAGATTGTTCAGAAAAATTCATATGCTTGAGAATGCTTAAAGAGAAGTTTTATTAGACAGTTGTTTTAAAACCCAAGCATTTACACCTTTAAATATGATAAGCCTTAGAAAGTTGTGTGGTAAGGAAATAGTTAACATATGCATATGGTATCTTTCTAGAGTGGCAAGCTTGTAACCAAGATGTTCCAGAAGATCCAAGAGTTAGTTGATGACAGAGATGCTCTTGTATTTGTACTGATTGATGAGGTATGATTCCAATAGCATTGTTGTACATTAAATATAGCAGAAAGAAAATGGATGGAAAGGAACTGCGATAGTGCTCATTCATAAAGAACAATGAAAGCACATTTATGCTATTTCATAAGCTACATGATTGTGCAGATGAGTGAACTTTAGTCTTGACTGCTGCAGATTTGAGAGGTTTGGAAGGAACATAGTGCGACTTAGCAGGAAAATTCCAGCTGAAAGTGAATTGAAACCTTTCTTGGTGGAATTTCCTTTGCTGCTGTATGTTTGCAAGTGGAATATTGTTTTAAACTTCAAAGTAGCGCAGATTTGTATAATTTACATTTTTTTTGTACAGCTCTAAAAAACGTGAATATGGTTCGGTTCATTGTTGTTAGATTTTCTTCAAACTTGCATACAAAAGCAGCTTAGTAAGTATGTACCTTACTAGCTTTGTCATATTGGCGTTCCTATGGGGAAGCTCACTCTAAATTCAACATATTCATTATTCTGGTGGTGTCCCATTCCTCCACCTCCAAAAATCTAAAATGCAAACCAGCCTCCATTCTGCAGTCTAAAAAGGAATTTCCCTCACTATACTTTGCTTCTTTGACATGCCTTTCTTCCTCCCTGGAAAATCCTGCCTAACAAAAGATTTTGAAGAAGTTTTAGATAGTAGGCACAGGAATCTGAAGGTGTATTGCATGGGTTACCTGTTTGCTGCCAGGACTCCAAAAGTGCAATCTTTTTGGCTTTTTTGGTGTTTGGTGATTTTGTTGTTGTTGTTTTGGTTGATTGGTCCGGGTTTTTGTAGGTGGAAAGCCTCACAGCAGCCCGCAGTGCCTTCAAGGCAGGCACAGAGCCTTCAGATGCTATTCGTGTGGTCAATGCTGTACTGACACAAATAGACCAGATTAAAAGGTATTGTTTGCATACTATTGCAACAGCAAAAGGTTATTGACATTTTCAGTATTCCTATTCCTGCTAAATTTCAATTCCTACTTGGAATACTAAACCAGATTAGTTAGTGAATAGTTATTCTTTGTTCATGATTCTAATCTTGAAAAGAAATAGGAGTAATCCAGCAGAATATTTTACATGTACCTGGGTGGACAATCAAATCTCTGGACAGTATGCTTCCCCTAAAGACAGGGAGAGAAAAAGGACAGATCATGATGTCTGCTCGGAGAACAGACATCAAAATTGAAATGTAAAACATGTTGATTAAAAGTTCAAATTTACAATTCTTTTCATAATCTTTTGTGTCTGTGCCAGAAGCTATGCCAGTAGCTTCTAGGTAGTTACCATATATCACTTCTGAAATAGAATTAGAGGAACTGTGGACAACTGAGAAACAGCTGAAGGAAAGAGACTATGCATTAAAATAGTTTGGTGATACCTGGCCAAGAGCTTCAGATCGTTTAATTTAATACCTGATTGACAAGAATGATGTGACAGCTTATTGCATAAGATTATTTAAATCATAGGAAGGAAGGTCTCAACTTGTCAGTCACAAAAGGAGATAAATCTTTTACATGTGACCTAAAAATCTGTTTTTGTCTTGAAGGTATCCCAACGTAGTTATCCTGACTACTTCAAATATTACAGAGAAAATTGACATGGCCTTTGTAGACAGGGCTGACATTAAACAATACATTGGACCTCCATCTACTGCAGCAATATTTAGAATATATCTTTCTTGCCTGGAAGAACTGATGAAGGTAATACTTGAAAGCAAAACTATAAAATGTCATATTTTAGTAAATTTTGCATTTTAATCATACTTCCTAAGTAACAAAAGTAATACATTTCATTCCTTTTCTTTATTTCCACTCTTACTGTAAAATTTAATTTTGAATGCACTTATTTTTCATACAACAGTGTGTAACTCTCATTTCTAGTGTCAAATAATATATCCTCGACAGCAGCTTCTGACACTCAGAGAGCTTGAGATGATCGGCTTCATAGAAAATAATGTGTCAAGGTTAAGCCTTGTACTAAAAGAAATCTCAAGGTAAGATTCTGAAATTTTACTTTTTTCATACATATGTGCTGAGTTATGGAATGATGTGTAAAAGTAACCAAATGTCCTAACAACTGGGGATCTGAAACAACTCCATTTTTTTTCTGTTTGGGATAGGTGCAAAAACCTTCAGGGGACAAAAAGTGGAAGCAATTGCAATTTGCTAACATTTCTTGGTCTCAGATCTGGCTTGGTCTAGTACTGCTTCTGGTTTGTGCTCTGCCATTTGAAATCCTCTTGACAAGTTGCTGGCTGGATTAGCCTTTGGTTTCAGTGGATGTTGAGAATTGTAATGCACTTTAGCAGAAATAGCATGTGCCTTAGGTCCTGTTAAGAAAGTGTTTTGAAATGCCTCGCCATCTGCTAGATCAGTATTTAGCAGAGAAATATAAGTGGACAGAAACAAGGGGGAAGGGAGTAAAGTGTAAATAGATAGTGCTGTGGTTTGCTGAATATGCTGGTAGAGCAAATGGTCTTTCACTGCAACTAACAGTTCTTGAAACAATAAAAATTATATTCACAATATCAAGCAATGTTTTTTTCCAAAGTGCTGGTCTCTATGGAAGAAAATAACATTCATAAAGTCTGCAAAGTGTGTTTTCCTTCTGTTCCTAAAGTATGCAGTCTTAACAAGTGAGGAGTGAAGTAAAAGCGAGTAAGTTTTTCCAGGCACAGAGGTTTGCATTTTATGCACACAGAGCAGTGCTTGGAGAAGATGCTAACATACACAAAGTGGGTGAGGTGAAGGAAACTGTGTAAATGGTGGGTAGAAGGAGACAGGCAGTACCCATAAGGTTCAGCATTCAACCAGTTTTTTTCCCAGTCCTTCCAAAAGTGGTTGTGTCCATACCACGCTGTGGTAGACATCCCCCCAAATTCATGAGATTGGCACAGCAATTTGAAGGGCCTGATGCATTGACAGGCAGCTGTGCCTGTGCTGGTGCTGTACTATGCTGTGTAGCCTCCCACAAGCAGAATTTGTCTGTTCACACCCTTCTCCTGCTAAAAGAGATGCAAGTGACCTGTTGAATTGTCATCTGAAATTCTTTTAGAGCAACTTAATGGAGAAACACAGAAAAAGGAAAGGCCTTCTTTTAAGAGTGAATATTTAGCATTTAAGCAGCACTTGTCTCTGTTTTACCATAGAAAAAGTGAAGGTCTTGGTGGCCGAGTCCTGAGAAAGCTTCCTTTCCTAGCACATGCACTTTATATTCAAGTAAGTTTATTATATTCAAGCGAGTTTATTCTGTTCATTATATTTTGGGTTGAGTTCAAGACAGGCAGGAAGACATCTGAACACTGCCTGAAGCAAAAGATTGGTCCAAACCTCCCTTTTAATCTAAATTACACTTGTTTCTGCAGCTTTGCAGACTGAAACAATTATGTGCTGTCCATAATTTAGAATGGGATTGAAGAAGACAGGTGGGATTGATCTGCCCAAGAGTATTCTACTTTTAATTAAATAAATGAACATTAATATTGGTGCTCTTATAATTTCTTCCTGAAAAAAAGCCCCAAACCTCTACCACTTTATAAATAATAATTTGTTAAAAACCATTTTCTAAGCAAATATAGAGTATTGTGACTGAAGATTCCATGCAGGTTGACTTTGACTTTGCTGTGCTAGCTGATCTTAAATAAACTTGCAGTTTGGTTTATAGCATTTTGCAATTTTTGTAACATGAAATTAAAATATTTCTCTTTTAAATACTGTGATTTTTATGTAAAATACTATGTCTGCCTCTTGCTGTGGTGTGTCTAACAAAATGTTCTCTTATTTTCAGTCCCCCAGTGTCACAATGACAACTTTTCTTCAGGCCCTTTCACTTGCAGTAGACAAACAATTTGAAGAAAAAAAGAATCTTGCAGACTGTATGTGATACTCTATTGTTTTGTAGTTGACTGTATTCTTATATTTTTCATACAAGTTGTGCTATTTTTATGCATTTGTAAAATAAATGCATTTGTAAAATAAAATGCACCTTAAAAAACCTGGAATGCCTCTTCTGTTTTTTTAAAATGTTCATTAATAAACAACTAAGGAAGTTCACAGCATATTTTTGAAACCTTCATTTCAAATATCAATAAAAGGATTGTAAAAGGTTTTTGTTTTAAGTCAGTTTCCATCTTTTGCCATTACTAAAACTGGGCAGGCTTCTGTTCCCTGTTTTTAATCACTAACTTTCTATCCATGCATCTGAAATAACAGGCATGAAACTGGGAAGTGCTCAGTGACACACCAGATCTTTCATATTGACATCTCTTTTTCTTGAAATGTAATATAAATTATTATGGAGTTAAATTACATCAGATTAAAAAATTTAAAATCAGGAGATCTCGTAAATTACGTGATCTCCTCAGTTTGTTAAATTTTGTACAATAGTGTAAAATTTCATAAAATTTTGGGGTTTTTATGTTTATGAAAAGATGTGAACCAGACTGGACCATGTTTTCTCAATGAAGTATAACTACAATATTTTATCTTTAAATGCAAATATATTTTGGTTTTGTTTTATAAAAAGGAGAGGCAGGGACTTTTTTACAGGAGTGTGTAGTGATAGGACAGAGGGGAGCAATTTTAAACTGAAAGAGGGTTGGTTTAGATTAGGTATTTGAAAGGAATTTTTTGCTGTGGGGGTGGTGAGGCACTGGCATTGTTGCCCAGAGAAGCTGTGCATGCTTGATTCCCTGCAAGTGTTTAAGGCCAGGGTGGATGGGGCTCTAAAGAAGCTGTACTAATGGGAAGGGCCCTGCCCATGGGAGTGGTGAAAGTTGGAACCAGATGATCTTTGAGGTCCCAACCCAAACCATTCTATATTTCTAAATGTTAAGGGAGTTTCCAGAATAGTTTTTTTAAGAGAAAATGGAGGGATTTAAGTTGGTGGTATCCAGTTCAGAGATACCTTCTAGCTGTTGGTGTTGAAATACTTTAGAATTTTATTGCTTCTTTATTTGTATCTTTTAAATCAATGTTATACATTCAGAAAATGAAATATTTTTATCCTGAGTTACAGTTATTAATGAACACTATACACTGTGGGTTAAAAAATTGAATGGAACTTGTGAAGTTCTATTAATTTTTTATTATGGCATCTATTTGTATGTAAAAAGAACCTCTCTGTTAAGCCTAAGTGTGTTCATTATACTACTTTTGGAAAAAACTTGTTAAATATTATTTGTATCCACCCCCTAAAAATAGAAGGGACGTGGGTAGCAGAAGAGATCTGCTTGGATTGTCTTACAAATTTCCAGGACTGCCATAAGAAAAGACACATTGGATATGAGGAGTCCTCTGAGTAACCTCCTCCCCTCAGTCAGTGCAACTCAATCCCACACTCCAATGCAGTAACCTCAGCTGTTCTTTTCACAGTCTCAGTGGCCACACATTAATCCTGTTTTCTTTCAGTGTTCATTTAGGTTACGTGGAGGGAATAGTCTTCTTTTCCAGGTATAAATATATTTTCAAATATAACCATAAATTAAAACTGGCATTGTTTATCACAAACAGTAATTTTCAACTTTGTCATTAGCAAATTTCTTTTAATTCTGTTCAAAGCCACTAGATGGCAAAAATGAATCCTTGAGATTTAGCAAGTCATGTGAGAATGGGAATGCTGACTGAAAGTTTCAAAAGCCCTAATGAGCAAGACTTTGCTCAGTGAAAATCCCTCTTCAAGAAGTAATGTCAGCTATAATGTAATGTAACACCATAGAATTTCTCTGCTTGGCCTTACAGAAAAATTCTGGAATTTAAAATATGTTGCCTAATAAAAGGAAACTTGCAGAATTTGATCCAAAGATGAAAAGCAGTGAGTTCTCTGTGCTGCAGCAGAACTTATTTTGTAGTGTACTTTTACCATCTCATCCACTGGCTGGTGGGTTTAGAAAAATGTCTGGGATCTAGATCACTATAAGCATAGATGATGAAATATTGAGCTTGTTGAATGCAAAGACTTTCAGCATAAGCACATTAAAGTGTGGGATTTTAGAAGAGTTAAATAATCCTGAAATAGAAAAGTAAAATATTTTTTCTTTTTCTTGGAAAAAGCAAATATAGACTGAGCAAATAAGCTGAGCACAGCTTATTTTTATGAGCTGTTTCCATGACTAATGATTTTCCAAGCAGCAAAAATTGTTCATTTCTGATCCAGATCCTATGACATGATTTTAAAAATTGGGGTAGAGGAGGTTGAAGACAGAAGGATTTTATTAGCCAATTTATTCTCTGGAAATTATGCAAAGACAGTGATTTTTCTACAATTTATTTTAAAGGTTAAATAACTCTCTGAAACCTGCAGAAATACTCATTTCCAATGATCCTACTTTCATGGGTCTCTATTGGTGCAGTATTGCACCTTTTAATGAGAGCCCAGGGTAGGAGAGGCAAGGCCTCTCTGAGGCACTGAGAACAATAGGATGATTTTAAAACAAACTTTTGGAAATCAACAGAGGCTTGATATTGCATTCAGCAATATGCAGCAAACTAGACTGGGGAGATGCTGTTTTCCAAGAAAATTTTCTTTCTCTCAGATTTCTTTTGTTATGACACAGAAATAAGTTGTAATCATTAGAACTGTAGAAATATTTGTACAGTAGTTTGCTCTGGAGTTCCAGCCCTGGGGAAGAACTGAAGAGCTGTCATGGAAATATATTGAAGGATTTTTGCTGCTAAAGAGAATGATCATCAAATTAATCCATCTGCGGTAATCATTGATCATTAAATAGGGCATTTGCCTCATTTGCATTGCTCCAATTCATAATCTTTAAGGAATAATGCTAGGCTGGTGCTCAGCCTCCTAAGCAATCCAGATATGAAGCAAAAATCACTCTGGTCCCAGGGAAGGCCCTCATCCTTAAACTATGCAGCTGTGCTTCCATTCAAAAGGGGCTGGAGAATGACACTTCTGATGTCACCCTGGCTTAAGATCATCACAGCAAATGCTGCTTGAGGGACTGTGGGCTGGCACTTTCTCATTCTAACAGAGCTCAGCATCATCTTAAATATGCAAATTATTGGCCCCCTGCAAATGTGTGGTCCTGGTGTCAAACCAGGATTTGGGCTTCACAGCCTGGGGAGGACCAAGACCAATGCAAAGCAAACCACCAGTCAGGAACACTCTGTTACAAGGACTGTCTGGTTTTGACCATCTGCCAACAAAACTGCAGAACCCCATTTTTTCAAACATCTTGACATCACATAGAGACAGGAGTTTGCTATATTTCCATGTAAAATTGAGCTTATAATTACAGATAGATGCAATTAAACTAACTACAGTACCTCTGACCTTTGTGAGTCTTTCAGACTATTAAGGGCTGGCTCACTGACTCCAATACCTATTAATCCATTTCCCTGCATACTTCAAAGATTAGGATATTCTTATAAAATAGGGCATCCGTGGTGAGAAGTATCAATCAATGTTGTCTCTGCTCATGTTGGGGGAGTTGGACTGGATGGTCTTTGCAGGCCCCTTCCAACCCAAACTGTTCTGTGATTCTCCAGTCTGACTGAAAGACTCTGAATATCACTGTGAGGCTTAGGTCCTTCTTTTGTTTTCATAGAGCTCCGCGGTAGGGCTTGGTCCAGGGAAAGGATTTTTTGAGCCAGAGGTTGTTTGAAGCTTCCCAGCACATGTCTACTGCAGCTCCTCAATCACAGTAACTAGGAAAGGAGAATCCCAGGAAGGAAAGAATATCCATTCAGAGCTCACTTATGCTTCACAGCACTTGGCCTCTCTCATCAGGGCTTCCAAATGTGGAGGTCTCTTGAAAGTGCTTAGGCATCACTCAGTTTTGCTGGAAGAGCACCTGAGTAGGTTTTTAATTGCAGCCTCTTGTGCTGGCAGTTTCTAGAGTCGTCCAGTAAGAGATTTTACTTCAAAAACATTGAGTTTTTTGCTGGTTTTTGTTTTGTTATTTGCTTGTTTGTTGTTGCTGTTGTTTTTCTTTCCAGAGTAAAGACTAACCCTGGAAGAACAGCCTTTCTTTAGAGGACTGGGAAGTCATCAAATTACTTTGTTAAACATTTTGATTAGACTCATTTTAAGACAGACTTACTGCACAAACACAATTTCTGGGACCTGTCATAAACAGAAATGTACCCAAAAGGGAACAATTCCCAGCTGATATTTCCCAATAGAAAAAAAAGTGTCTAGGGGACCAAGTTTGTCTAAGAAAATAGGCCCCAGATTTCATGGCCATAAGATTGTCCTGACAGATCTTCTAGCTGAGTGAAATGTAGAACAGACTTTGAAACTAACTCAAATATTTAGCTGTTTAGCAAGATGTGTTATTGCTTAACTTTTTTTTCAACTGTTTCCAGTTCTAGCAACTATTTTCATCAATATATTTTACTGGTATAAAGCTGGGGGCTTAGTTGGGTTTTTGGAGGGTAGTTTAAATAATCTTGCCTTTAAACTCTGTCTAATCTGTAACTAACCTGCACTAGTACAGATACTATTGTGTACTGGTTTATCCTTCAGCTGAAGGATTCAGATAGAATGTGAATTCTATTCAGATAGAGCCTGTGGACTCATCTTCCTCAGATTGCAAACAGCTGTCTATGGGGTGCTGTTAGAGGCAACCAAATCTGGTGAAATATTATCTATGAGTTAGAGACTTCTGGCAAATAGTTTTAAAGTAATAAAGGTTGGTGATGGGAACACCCCAAAAACCTTGACAGGTTCTAGTCCTGAAAAGCACCTGTTTGGAGTACTTCAGTACTTTGCCTAAGTCCCTCAGGTACGCAGGAGACTATTCCTCTGCTTAACATTTGGTGCCAAAGGTAGGGTTTTTGAAGGACATTGGTGACACAAAGACTGTGACTGTCTGAAAGAGTTTTATTGCAGCAAATTTTCTTTAAGCAGCTGTTTCATCTGTTTGACACATCCTCTGTAAAGCATTTCATCTGAGTGCTCTGCATACTTCCCTTGCACTTCATTCAGGGAAGACTTGAGTTTCTAATGGAATCTAACTAAATGACAACAGAAGAATTGTCATGCATGCAGAGAGAAGCTATTTGTGTCTTTCCAGCTAGTAACCTACTTGTGTTGCTTTTGTTGCTTTTGTTGCTTTCTGTTTCTTCAGTCATTCGGTGTATCTCCTGACAATGCCATACAACAGATAACTTGTATGGTCTTATTTCAGTGTTTAAAGATCTGTGGCACCACTTGGGTGCCAAATTAAAAATTAATTTCTGTGAATACCAAGGACTGCAGATTTGTAAATGCATTTACAATTAAAATATGATAAAGTGAATTTTGATAACATTTCCTCTCCCTAAAGGCATAAACCTGGCTGAACAGAAATCTAAAAAAAAAAAAAAAAAAAAACACAAAGTTCTTGAGCATTCTAGGAAGGTTCTTGTTGAGTCCAAGGAATTATGGAAAGCACAATCAGCTAAATGGATAAGAAAAATGGTATGGCAGTACATCAGGAGTTGTACAACATCACTGGAAAGTGCAGAAGAGAATATCTGCACAAGTGAATAATTCTTTGAAGCAATAAATGCTGAGATAATTTTTATGAATAATTACTGTGATTGCTGATATAAACCAGTAATTTTCCCATGAAGATGACAATTAGGCAAAAAATGCATTTACTCAAGCCTATATGCATATATATATATGCATTTACTCAAGCATATATGCATATATACATATCTATATCTATATCTATATAGTTATATCTATCTATCTTTTCCTAAGACACTAACTATTAGCAGGTTTCTCATTAAAAAGAAAAAAGAAAAAAGTTAATAATTAAAAACAGAATTGGTGAATTTTTCTTGAACCATTAACATTTTGCTAAGGCTTTGATCAAAGAAATGAGAAAACAAGAGCAACAATCTTTGGCTTGGGAGAAAAAAAAAACCCAACACATAGAAAACAAAACAAAACCAGAAAAAAAACACAACCAAACAGAAAACCAGCACAAACACAGACATCAATTTTCCCTTCTTTTTTTTTTTTTTTTTTTTCTGGGGAGTATGCTAGAAGGTAGACAACTTTTGGCTCTCCTTTTGGGTGAAATTCTGCTGTCCCGAGCTGCCAGATGCAAACCTCCTGCAGCTGCACGTCCGCACATCCAGCCAGTAGCAAGATTGAACCCACATCCTGGACTGTGGGTGAGGCCCCACATCTGGGGACTGTGCCATTAAGGTGACTCTAGAGCACTCAGAGCTCTGACTCCTGCGTGGTGCCATTAGCACCTTACAACTAAATGGAGTAATGCCACCTCAGATGTCCTTCATAGTGTGGTGTCTGCATTTTGAAAAACTTCGATCTCCAATGGACATAGGTTTGCCTGCAAACCTGCTCTACAACTGTTGCAATAGTTTAAATACTTGGATCCTTGTCTAATGTAGAATCTTCTCCACATCCTTGGCTAGATTTGGAACCTTCTGAAGGCAATTAGTCAGATATATAAATGGGAGGTGATCCAGGTTTCATCTCTAAAGGTTCATCCTATCAAATAAATACATTTTTTTCTTCCCTTTGTTGGCTTTATTCTTATTCTTATTCTTATTCTAACAGTGACCACTTCAGTCACTGTTCTTTAGTTTGCATTCAGTACTTGTAACAGCGTAGTATGGGGTGTATAGACTCTCTGTTACTGTTCCTCTTTTTAATCATCCACATCTGCTACCTGGGAAGCTGGAGTGCTCAGCAAGCATTCACTGAAGTGATTAACTAAGTTGCATTTTCAAGTATTTGAAATACTTTTTATTGACTTACTGAAATAAAACTGTATGTTTACTGTGAATATTTGCACATGGCTTGTTACATTATTGTTTTTCAAGCTTTATTCAACAGAATACTAAGTATTTTTATAAAAAGAAAATCAGATAATGTGATTGCTATGTTTCAGCTGGATCATTCCTAGTTTTGTAATTGCCTATGCCTGGCCTTGCTACTGTCTGTTAAATAGTTTTGAACAATTTATTTAATCTTTATCTAAAGAGTACTGCAGCAGTATTCATGAGAGTACCCCTTCTTACATCTGCTGATGCCTGTTACAGTCCTGTTACAGTCCAACCTATCACAATCGCAGCCTGGTTTCTGTGTTTATCTCATTCCAAACGTGCAACATACACTTCCCAGAAAGGATCAGTTTCTTTATGGTTGTGGATAGGCTTTATAAGGACAGTTTCTTGATACAAATGTCATCTTCTGAAGGACATGTAAAAGGCAGACTTGGTATTAGTCTCCTGCTGAGAGGATGTCTCTGCTTATGGACCTCAGGACTGCATGTTGGCAGTGTGGTGAATGGGCCCTTACCTTCTTTTGCCCCTCCAAAAGCCCCTGTGGAATCACAGACCCTTCCAAGAATTCATACTGTAAAAGACTTCTGGATGTCAACTGGTCCAATCCCTTGCCTGAGGTAGGACCAATTTAGGTCAGATTGTTTATGGAGTATCTCCAAAGAAAGAAGTTTTGAAGCAATTAGCCCCACTACCTACTGCATTTGCTCACTCCCACACCTACAGAAGAGCAATCCTGGACATGGTTCTTGCAATTAATTCTGAAATACACAGGTCCTTACAAAGGTGAGACTGATGAGATTTCACACAGTAGACACACAGGAATGGAATCTGAGGCCTCACCTGCAGATTTTCTGCCCATGAAGGAGATAAGGAAATGTATTCTGTACTCACCTCCCTGAAGGAAAACCAGGGAGCTTGATTTCATTCTTCCTTACCATGTTGTGTCTGTACTACCTGAGCTGCAAACTGCTAGGCACACTCTGACTTCTGTGTCATTTTCTGACTGCATTTCTTCATGAGAAGTCTTTGTCTCAAAGCAATCATATTTATTTGAAATTTTTATATATTTTCAAATTTGAACATTTTGAATGGGCACTCTTGTGCTTTTATAGAACTTCTTTTTCTTAGTCAAGGAAAGAGAACAGTTTTTCTCCAGGGTAAGCCTGGACAGAAGAAGAAGGAAGATATAATGTCTTCAAATGCTCTTTAAAATGCCCTCTCTGTCCCTGTGCAAAGAAAACCCTTAGCTGACCACTACTTATTTCAAGATGAAATCCAACTCGTAAAATTTAGTTTGGTTTTTGTTCTTTTCTTGTATTAAATCTTTGTTTGACTGGAGTATGACAGCAGAAAGGTACAGGGATATTGTTAACAATTTAATAAACATATTTATTGATAATAATCAGTTAATTCAATAACAGCAATCTCTTTGAAAAATTTTTTTCAATTCTTACAAAAAAAATGCAAGAAGATTTGTGTTAATATACAAAGAATACAAAGATTGCTACTAAATTAAGAAACAATATTTGTTTTTTCCTATTGAGGTTTGTTCTGGAAATTCAGAAAATCTAGATCCTGAAAGTATATCAAGCCACCGTGAAGTAACCGAATAAATGGATGTTATAATAACTACAGCTATAGGATATTGCTTCTATAGATCCCCAGGAAAAGCTAGTCTATAAGAATCACCTTTGTTTTATGTCAAGCACCAGTGATATTATCACTGTCTTGACTAAATGACTCTGATTCATGGATTTTTCTGATCACAAACATATAACTAATACACAGTATATATGGGGGTGAAAGATATTTATGATTTTTAAATATGATCAACCTTTTTTAATTCTTAGTTACAGAATAGAATATATGACTATTGTAATAAATAATGCATTGAGTTATACATAGGTATAGTGACTGCATGTATTTTATACATGGCTAACACATTGTATTGAGCAAACAAATAAAACTGCTCTACTCTGTGCACTGCTGACATATTTAGTACAGCTGCACATGTGGTGTTTATTCAGACAAGCCAGTAAATTCCTGTATCCTTAATATTCATATCAAGAAAATGGGAGGCATTAGGTGGAGTAAAAGAAACCTTCTGTTTATTTGCAGGCAAGCAACTCTCATGCACTGCTTTGCTCCTGTGCCTCACAGCGATCTTGGGGAAAACAGATTGTAATAGGAGTGCGTCCATCTGCTGTAATCTGTTTGATTTTTTCAGAGATCTTTCCTTTTTCTATCATAGACTGCACACTGCCACAGAGACCTGGGAAGGTGGGACCAGTCACACTTTTCAAAAATATTTTTTCTGACTATTTACAGATTTACCGGACATGAAGAAATGATCCATAGTTCTTTACTCATTGTACTGTGCTTATTCAATTTGTAAATATGCAGTGCAAGATGAAGTACTAGCTTGGAAGAATCTGCTTAAATTGGAATAATTTTTGTGTTGTTTTCTTCATTTTGTCTCATATGTGGCCAGAGTTTTGGGCATGATGGGCTTCTTGTGGCGCTCAAAACTGGTCAAAATAAAGAAAGCAAATGGTCTTTCCATCCTTCTCCTGGTGCTTCTGGCTGTACATCCATGCAAATTCTTCCTGACCTCAGTTCTCAGCTTTCGTGCTGTAAGCCAAATGTTCTTACTTGCACAGCAGAAGTGAACAGAATAACTCTTTGCCAGTTTAGTAAGCTCACAGAAGAGTCATGTGCGTGAGAATTGATTAAAGACTGTGGACAGATTTGTATTAATGGAAACTTCATTTCTAGGCTTTGGCTTTCACCTAGGCTTTTGCTTCAGAGCAATTGAAACCCAGCTTAGTGCTGACTGTCATAGTCTTGTCTATATGCTGCCTCTGGCTGTGAATTACTGTCCTTACCTTCTGCCTGACTATGGTCTTGCTCTTAGTCTTCAGTTGCTTAAGTCTTTGAGAAACACACACTGAAATTTTCCTGCTGGCCTATTCCTAAATCTCAGTGGGGCAACTAATATATGTAGTGGTAGTGGAAAGAAATTTTGGGAGGCAATAGGCAGAAATTGTGTGCCAGCTTGGTTTTTCCCAGGATACGGCCCTGTACATGCTCATTAAACTCTATGAAATTTTTTGCTATTACTTTCCTTAATCAAAAATAAAAAGTTCACTAAAAGCACACAACCACTTTTTTTTTCAGTGGAAAGCAAATGAATTTCCTGCAAGTGATTCCTCTGCCAGCTCAGAATTTATTTAGAAGGCTTTGTAAAGTTAATTTATTTTCTCCTCTTATTTTAATGAAATAAGAAGGTTCTGAATACTTCCTTCTGAGTCATGAACCAGACGTTTCATACATGTCTGTGTACTATTTCTGTGTAAGAGATGAAAAAATGGGGTGTCACAGGAGCCATGGTATCTTGCCCAGTGCATGGGAGAGAAGTCACTAGGGCTACCCGTACCTCTCACTGATGAGAGTCAGCAGTGGCCCTAGTCCTGACGCTAGTATTATCCTTTTGCTTTCACGGTGCTCTCACACTGAGAGATCACCTTTCACATTGCCCAGTGAAATAACAAGGCAACTGTATGTGAAGATCTTACTTTATCTAGAAAACTTTTGCTCACTAGTTTTAGTCAATGTAAAATGGTGTTGGTTATTCGAATCAAAACTTTCAATGATGAGATGGGAGTCACAGCCAAAGGATATCAGATTGTGGAATAAGCAATGCAAAGTTTATTTTTGGTACAGTTAGAACTGCCACAAAATCCTGTATTGTAAATATATTTTGGGGAATTCTCTTCTGCTGACAGGAAATTAGACTGAAGAGTACTCCTACTTTGGTTAATACTTTAGGCATCAGATAAAAGTGTAAAAAAAGACCAAAACTGATCCAGATTTATTACTTTGGAACTCTGCCAGGTAAGAGAGAATATAGATTTTCATTCCAGCAATTAATTATTGGTACATTTTCTATGTTACAATTAACATGACTAATTTGTTTGCAGGTTCAGTTTTTGGAATATGCTATGGGATTTTGGGTAGAGCAGATTTTCTAAAATTTTGTGTCACCCTTTTCAGATCAGTATCATGGTTTGACACTGGTGCAATGCCAGCGCCCCCATGAAAATACACCTTCCCAACAGAAATGCTATGTGATGTTATCAGGAACAGAGCAGAGCAGGCCCAAGCTTAATAACAAAGGAAAACAAAAACTTTATTAAACTACTTACTACTATAAAAGACACACACACTAAATCCAGGATGAAGACCCTCCAAAACACTCCTCCTCCCACCCAATTTCCAAAACAACCACCATGAGACATCACCTGGAATTCCTGATCAAGTTGCCACCCTTCAGACAATCAATACTCAGTCCATCCACGGAGAGAGGAGTCTCTCTTGCACCATAGACCCCCACCCCCCCCAGGAAACACAATTGTCACCTCCTGTGTTTCCATGTCACACATGACAACCACCCATAAAAAATCTGCTAGTGTGACACTCTCCTTTCCATGTCAAAGTGCTCTCACCACCATGCATGGACAGACTGCCCATAGGGCTCCTTTAAGGATGCTTTGCCACGGACCAAAAGAGACAACAGTTCAGCTTCTCATCTTGGGACTACAGTCCCTCCCCATTTTCCCCCTGGGGGCGAGGGTCCAAGAACAGAGATCATCTTCTTCCTGAAGACAGAGGGCATTACCACAACCTCCTTGGCTTTTCTCTGTTCTCTCCATTCCTGTGCTTGTAGTTGCTGAAGCAGGTCTCTTTGGTTCACTATTGCATCCCCCTAAAAATGCAGTCTCTGTTGCAGGAGAATTTTGGTTCAGTCTATGGCTAACAAGAAAAGTCCAGCCAAAAGCTACTCCATCATCTCCTCCCACCTAAAAATTTCTTCTTCTAACATCTCAGGTCCCGGACTGTCTCTCTTCCACTACAAATGGAGGAGCAGTAATAATTTACAAAGCCTTCATTTCCCAGAAAAGGGTTAAAAGTCTCGGGCTCCCCGGACAGCTGAAATCTCTGCCCAGAACTCCCAACTTCCACACTGGGCATCTTCCCCCGCCTTCTCCTTCTCCTCTGCCGGCAAATTTCCAGGTGCCGTCAGGCTCTCTGTCTCTTTTCCTTTGGGGTGGGGGGAACAAAGGCATCCCTGTTTCTCTCCACCCTTCTGTCCACAGGAGCTGGACCGGTTCCAGTCACTTCTCCCCTCTCCTACCTCGACCAGGCCGCATGGCTTCCCCTCCCCCACCCAGCCTGTGGCTGGGCGGGGGAGAGTCTGCACTGCACTCTCTGACGACCGGAACCAAAGAGACACTTCCTCTGGGAGTTCTTGCTTTTAACCCCCTGTGTTCTCAGAGGCGTGTGCATACCTTCAGTGGTCACTCCAGGTGCCAATATCTAAACTTGACCAATGATTGGTTTGACCCAACTTCCTGAAAAAATTCACTTCCATGTGAAACCACGACAATCAGAAATGGTAAATTTTTAAGATTAAACAAGAATGGGTTTCTAGTTGTTGCAGCACAACAGTTTCATGGGAGGTAAGTAATTGTTCAGAAATCTGAATTCTTGTTAGAAGCAACAACAACTACAAAACAAAACTAAAAAACAATCAACCCTGCCCCCCAAAATAACCCAAACCAAACCAAAAACAAAAGAAAAAACCTGCAAACCAACCAACCAAAGCAACAAAGCCACACACACACACAAAGAAACAAACAAAGAAAAAATAAAATAAAAGGAAGTACTAAAGTACAGACAGTGATTTCTATCTAATAGAGATGTCAGGATGTCCTGTAAGTGTTGAGGGCCAAAGAATGTAGGAACATATAAATATTGGAATGACAAATGAGTCTTACTCTAGACAAGCATTCTCATTAGTTCCACACAAGAATTTTTTTTGTAAAATTCTAAAATTGTTTTTCCTAAAATGCTAAACATCTTTATGTAGGCACTCCTAGCCCTGTTTAAGTCTGGTTTATATTCAACAATGTAACTTGCAACTGATTGTAATGAACTTGCAACTGAGACAGCTGCAACCACACTTTTAAAACATTTTAGTTTGAGTGACTGCAGGTGCTGCTTATGCTACCTTCTAACTATGTGTCGGTGCAGGAATCCTGGAGCAGACTTTGTCTACAAAGGAAGCTGCATTTCTGGCACAGCCATGTAATGCCACCACCAGCCTCCATCTCATACTTTTTGCCTTTGACTCCTGTCAACCATTCCTTATGAAACGTGCTTTAAACTGGAGTGGAGGAAGTCACTGCCCAACAGCTGTGTGGGACTAATTATTGGGATTGATAAAGGGAAGAACTAAAGGTGGAGGTAGGTGGAGCAATCACAACAGTTTGGGGAGGAAGATGTCTGGTCCATCTGTTTTCCTGGCCATGCTTTTCTCCTGGTTAGTGGAGTCAATTTGTGTGGATGAGAGTGTCTGGAGGTTTAGGTGGCAGGAAACGGACTGCAGACTGTTATGTCTGAGCTGGATGCTGGAGAGGCCAGAGGGTGTGTGAGTTGGCTCCTGGAGTGAGCAGAAGGTGGGGCTGGGGATTGGTTGTTGGCAGGGCCACAGAACTGGACCTGCTGTCAGAGAATCGTTTGCATGTGTATGTCCCTATGTGAGAGGCAGCTGAAAGACCAGAGGATGAAGGGGACAGCAGCTGGACAGGCTGCATGTTAGGGTGGGCTTCCTTCCATCCTAATCAGTCTCTGGAAGGAACAGGATGATGCTCTTTGGGAGTGCTTTGTGTTCTGTCCGTGTTGGTCTGTGTGGCCGGCCAGGTGTACTCCAATATCATGTATTTGTGTGTTCTGGGGAATACGTGCCACAGGCAGGACCTGGGGAAATGGCTCTTCTGCTTCTCCTGGGCTTGATTTGGCAACCCCTGGCAGACATTCATTATATTAAACCCCCAGAATGGTCACACTGTGAAGTGATTTTTTTTTTTCTCAGTCACTTTTAAAGGAGGAGATAGGAGTGTGGGATTCAGGACTCCAGTTTGTATTTTAAGAAAAAAAAAAAAAGGTAATATAAAGATTGCTTAATATAAAATGTTTTCCTTTTAGAGTTTCATAAAACCAGGGCTTGATTAAACTATTTTTAGCATAAGGAGGAATTAGTGATTGCTAACTGTGTTTTTCTCCAACTGAATTTCCCCAAAATATCCTAACATATACATTTTTAAAATTCTTTGACACATTTTCAGCTAGTGCCAATGGAGACAGAATTATGATAAAATAGCACAGGTTTTTTGGAGTCAAGGTAGTAACAGGGATAGGAGCACAAATAACTACATCTGCAACACAGCCCAGAGACTGGAACTCCCTGATCTCTGAGAGAGCTCCTGGTACAGTGAGGGTGAAGGTCCCTAATGAGGCTCTTAGAACAATTAATACCTATTGGTTCACTCAAAGCTTTGACCATCTGTAACATTTTTGCATCAAAGTTAAGGGAAAGTTTTCAACTAAAAGAACAACTTGAATGCTAAAGAACTTGGCAATACTGCCTTCTCCTCCACACTCATATTATCAGAAGCTGCATACTCATGTTGTAAGTAAAAATCATTTATCTGAGAACCTAATGCTTTAGACTATTGAAAAAATTCTGAGAAAGCACATTTATATATGTTTGTTACTTAGTGTAAACCTTGTCTATGTCACTTGGTTTATTTCTACTGCTTCATCTCTCTAATTTTCTTGTGTAATTATTGGTTTATTTTGACTTAATAAATGACTCATTACCACTATAATCTCCACTATCAGAAATTATAAAACAAAATCAGAGGTCATTGTACTCAGTACTTAAATCACTTAAATATTGCATTTACTTTTACATAAAGTTACTATTTTCTTGTAGTTCTTTCATGTGTTTAGCTTGATTTGTCACCATTTTGGGTGTTCACTGTCACATGAAAGGAAAGAGCAATTTAAGGGCAGACTAACAAAGGGACAATAAATCCCTGAGAAAATGTTACTGAGGAGAGGAAGTTCATCTAACACAGTTGCCAAGAATGAGGCAAATGAACATCTGCATTGGATTATACTGCTTCAGGAAAGCTAAAATGAGTCTGTGCTAAAAGAACCCTCTGTTAATCTTACTTGTTTTTTCCATTTCTCCTTTGTTTATGTTTTCTTGGAGCCAGGGAAACACAAGTTTCTTCATCAGTGCAAACAAGTGCTTGTAAAATCCTTTTTTAATATATGGTAACATCATGGCTGGTTACAAAAATGAAACAATGCAAAACTGCAGGTGTTTTTTGACAAGTCGCCTCTCTAAACACAAACTTTGCTTGAAAGATCCCTGTGCTCTGCAGCAGCAGCTGCCCTAGCCAGGAATCAACTGACTCAGTACCCTCTCTCCTGCTGTTTGTAGCACTTCTAAAGGAAAGAAAGAAAATTCCTCAGCAACAGAGCAGAAGCTCTGTGACCAAAACAAAGCCTTGATCAGTGTAAGGACTTCATAAACCTGCATAGACTCTCTATCACTTTCATATTGGTAGCACCTTACTAAATGAACTCAGTTTTAAATTAAAAAATTAGCTTTTCCTACTATTTGCATGTTCACCTGTGTGCCAAAAATCCAACCAAGATTTTTTCATTACTGGTTTATTACTAGCTATCAAAATTGTCTCAAAGTAAATTCTTAACTACTCCTGTAAGTTCCCACTTCTAGTCTGGGCATTTCCCACACTGCTATCATTGCCTTTGCAGGTGTAGCTGGTTGATTCATACTGGTCCATTTTTTTGGGCAACACTCAAGAAAACATAGAAGCTCAGCATGGAGGACAGAAGTTTGAAAGTCTGAAAAACTAGCGGTTTGTGGTTGTTAAGTAAGTCTTCTGCTTTTGTTGTTTGTCTTGTTTTTTTCTCTTCCAAGAAGCAGAATTATAAATAACTGCCATGCTTAATTTTTGGAAAATCGAAAATCTAAGAGCCGCTTCTCCCTGTTTCTCTTACAACTATTATTCAGAAAATTATCTTCAGGTTTTTTTTGTTGTTTTTTTTTTTTTAAATATACCTTCCTTGTTTTTTTTTTGATTGATTGTTAAATATATCACTTTAAACTGCTGTTTATTTTTAGAAAGTCTAAGATTAGCTTCAGTCTTGGAAGAAAAAAATAACTATCTCTTCTCTCTTTCTTTATTGCTGCACAGAGAAGCATCTCAGGCATGATCCTGACTGTAAAAATATATTTTTCCCTCTTGGACTTCCTCTTTGCAAAGCATACAATCAGAAGGCTTTTCCTTTCCTTTTGTTGGTGTTTTTGGGTAACCAGCACACCAAAGAAGTGGGTTTTACATAGTCATTGAGGAAGATTGGGGTTTTGCTATGTGTGTGCTGTGGAGAAGTGCACATTGGTGCACTCAGCATTCAGAGTACTGGCGTGTCCTTAATTTGTATTTGTTCAGCTTTATTTAATTAACTACTACTATTTCCTACCCAGATTGTCCTCCCTACGTTCTGTTATACAGAAAACTAAAATAATTCTACAAGGTCTGATTAAAAAAGTGGTTGAAAGGAATGAAGTGGCATAGAAACTGGGCTTACAGCTTATGCAAACATGGGGAGACAGGTAGGGACTGGGACCTGAAAGAAAAATATGCTTATAATTAGGTGTTACAGTGATGGAGTGGGAAAGGTGGGTGAGACTCAAGGCTGTGGGAAATTAATACATTCTTGTCTTCACTGCTCAGCTGGTTTCTGAAGTAATGAGGTGCGAACACAGGGGATTCAGAATAAAGTTACTGTTCACATAATTGGTGTTCAGGTATTACAAGACTCTCTGTTAGCTAGGGGTAAAATATAAGGTGAGTTAGCATATCCTAATTTGTGTGTTAAGCAAGGAAGAAAATAATGATAAAGAATTTTGTAGATAAAAGCCATCATAAGTAGAACCAAAAAGCCAGAGAATATTGGCACAGCATTAATTAATTTACTATTGCTAAGCAAATTTTTAGAGTTTATTATTTAGGAAGCAAACAATGCATATGGTAAAAAGAATTTGTATCATCAAAATACAAACTAAGCTTTCACAGTTGTTTGTTTTTAGCCCATGAACAACATGAATCTCACTGCATCTCAGCAGTAAAGGGAGAAAAAAGAAAATGAACTTCTAAGCAGATTCACTTACAACAACCACAATATTGCACAATACTTCTACAATTAGCAGAAGTAGGAGTCTTGATGCACAGGCAAAACAATTTAGATCTCCTTGGCTAATGTCAGACAAAATTAATAGAGTAAAGCTGTTAAAGATAGAAATTTCCTATACCCATAACTGTTCTCATGGCTTTTGTGGGAATGAGAATCTCCATCCCACTAGGCTAGTGCTCCTACTGTTATGAATGCAGCAGAACTGCACTCAGTATCTCTTCTCAACAAAGGTAGGCCCATCAGGGCACCAATACTGCTCAGAGAGCTGCTGCAGCAGACCAGGCAGAATCTGTGCTGGGAAGAAGCATGTGCAGGATGTGAGTTGGTCAGTTAGAGGACACATGATGCAAATCTCCCGGAAATCAGGAAACATGCTCTGCATCTCTCTGAAGACAGTAAGGTAAATAGATGAATTCTTATTTATCTGAATGTGTATTAGGGACTACATCATTTACCTAGCTAAAGCACAGAACTGCTTTGTCACTGGTAATTTCTTCTTAATCTGTGATTAAACCTTTGGACAATGAAATTTCATTTCAAAAGGTAGTAGGTGAAAAGAACCTTTTAATTTTAAGTTTGGTGGTGTTAGCTTAGAGTCTGTTTTGACAAAGACCCTTAGGAGTGATGAACACATCATTATATGAAGCACTGCACATTGATACAGACAGGTTTCTCTGCTCCCTAGTCTCTTCTTGCTACGCTTCCCAACCCTGTTGTTATCAGTGCATTGCTGATAGTTCTTTAATAAGGACTACCTCTAGTCATAAACGTTGTCTGTGTGAATATTTCTGGCAGTGTTGAACAATGCTTGCTGCTGTGTCAGAAGTCATCTGTTTGTTTAACTTGTGGAAGAGGCTCTCTTTTTACCTTTGAGTAGTTTTGTGTAAAGCATCATTGAGTGTGCTTGTTTGCCAAACACCTCTTCCTAAAACAGAAACAATGAAAAAATTCAGACTTACAACATTATGTGAATCATGTTGTTGCTCAAATCTTATTTTGCCCACATGATATTTTTTAAGATCTAGAAATAACTGCATTTTAAATTTTGGTTAAAGTCAAATACATGTGTGGGTAATGTGTTTATTTCTGTCTCAAAAGTGTGAGTGGTAGCTATCCTGTAACAGTTGGTAGACGGCATAAACATACTATCAGTCCTGCTGGCATTGTGTGTTTCCTTTTTGTGGTACTTAAATGCCCAGCTTTTCTCTCCCCTGCTCCCTTAATGAGCAATCTCACTACCTGTGGGCAAATTTCAGTTTTAACATCTACTGCCTTCTCTTGAACATGCATTCCAGAGGTCTTACACATAAAGTGATCAGAAGAAAAAAAAAATCTTGATTGGTAATGACAGGATTGGCAATATGGAAGGCAGAATTTACTGCATTTTGAGAAGATAGGGAGAACAGTTCACAAAATTGGTGAAAATAATCTGCCACTTGGAATGCATTTTCCAAAAATACATGGATGAAGCAGAAACAGACATACTTGTATAAAAGAATAGATATATCTAAAATTTGATGCCAGACTAAAGTGATCATATACTGTCCTTAAAATTCTTTGACAGATGAATATCTCAAATAACACTATTCTTATAGAAAAACAATCCCATCCTCTAAACTGAAAGGTGAAACTTAAGACATAAAAATTGGCATTTTTGTTTAAATTGTGTTTTGCTTTGAACATTTTTTAATGGCTCTTTAGTCTTAAGAAAAGATAGCATGGGCTTTCTAAACATTTTAAAAAATCATTTGTCAACAGAATGATTTAAAGATTATTTGAAAATGCTTTGAGTATGACTAGTTCTCCTAATCCCTACAAATTTCTTCCGATTTTAAGATAGTTAGATACCTTAATTTTCTCTAAGTAATGTAATGGCAGCTGAACTACTGGATAAAGGAGATTTGAAGAGGAAGAGAAATGTCTTTCAAATATCTTTGTGACACTTCTATGCTGTCTTGGCAAATAAAGCTACCTCCCTGTAACATGGAGCCTTGTCACTTCAAAAGTGAAATTTTGGGTTCGTCGAAATAAGTTTTCTAGATACAAATATTAATAGATCATCCTGCCAGCAAATTTAGCCATCATATTGAGAGCACCATACACAGTGGCCTTGGCTGGCTTTTTTCCATTGACAGCTGGTGACAACTGCACCTGTTAAACTTCATGAGATCAGGAACTTCTATTCTGAACCTCTATTATTTGGACATTCCATCTAAATATGTGATGGGATTTTTTCTGAATAAATCTTAGTTTTAATTTATAACTTAGTTACACTTAATATCTTATTTTCATCTTTATGTCCTAGATTTTGCTTACAATTTCTAAAGTCCTAAATTCAAAGTGAATGTATATTAGGTTAGAGGAAGAAGAAGCAATCAACACAAATATAGTATTCCCTCCAGTAAAGGACTCCAGATGTTGAGAACTTGCTCTAAGACTTTGTCCCCATGGCTAACACCAGACTGAAACCACCAAGACTAGGACCCAGGAGGGACAGTGAAAGAATGAGCATAACATCAGAAAAGGGTTAGAAGCTAAGAAAATTGTTTCTGTTCAATTTTTAATGGTATTGTTGCAATTACTGCATCTTTTCCTGTGTATTAGTACTCTAGCTACTTTATTTTTCATTCTGATTCTGCAATAATTAGATGCAGACTAATGGTGATCCTTCAATTAGACTGTTGAAGATTCCATTTTACTAACAATCCCAAAAGCACAGATGGCTGAGAGGCGAAGGGATCTGGGAAGGAATCAGTTCCTTCAGTCCCTTTACCCTCTTTGTGGCTCTTCATTAGACTTTCTCCATTATAGTCACATCACTTTTGCACTGGGGAGCCCAGAACTGGACATGACAGTCCTTGTGTGACCTCACCAGAGCTGGGCAGAGGGGAAGGACCACTTCCGTCAACTTGCTAGCAGCAGGAATGGCCTGTAGGCCATCCCACAATGTCTCCATGATTGCAACAAGTTTGTAGCATTGCAGATGCACACAGACCTGTAATTCGTCATGTTTATTCCCTGTGCTATGTATATGCACTTCAGAGAGCATCCTGGAATCCAAGGGCCTGGATTTTTCCAGTGATGTTGCTTTGGTTACAGGCAAAATCTGTAGGTGCCCCTGTTTAAGTCTTGTTTTGTGCTTTTGCAACAACACCACCCCATGCCTTTTGCTAATCAGCCCTATCCACCCCACTCTAACAGGACTGCCCTCCATTGTCATTTCTAGTTTGAATCCTTGAGAGTGTACTCTATCCCACTGTCCATGACACTGGCCCAGATGTTGAACAGCTCCAGTCCCAGCATCAGCCCCTGAGGAATGCTACTTGTCACTGGTCTCAACCTGGACATTGAACCACTGACCACATCTCTTCGAGTGTGACCATCAGCCAATTCCTCATCCACTGATACATCAAATCCATGTCTCTCCAGTTTAGAGACATGGACATCATGCATGACAGGGTCAGATGCTTTACTCAAGTACAGGTGGAAGATATCAGTTGCTCTTGATTTATCCTGTTCATGTTATTGTGATGATTTGCAAAGCAGAAATTTGAGAAAATAGTCTAATGTGATTAAAGATTTGACATTTGCATTACCTTGTGATTGGCTTAAAAATTAGGATTTTACTTTTCTGAAAACCCTACTTCATATAAACCAGTGGGAAAAGAGGTTTGTCCCAGTATAGAAGAGCAGGCTTTTTACAGGTTTATCTCAAGGCAGTGTCAAAAGTAATCACGAAGGTCACTCAGTGGGTCAAGCTCTATAAGTATTTTTACAACGCAAATATTTGAGTCAAGTTAGCTTGCACAGAAGGGGAGAGGGATTCTGGTGAAGGTTTTGCTTTCTGCCCCCTTTGACAGGCCATGTGGGCATGTGTGTGGAGGAGAAAATGTTGCTTCAGCTCAGCTGTACATGGAGACAGACAGCAAAAGTGCTGCATATAATTCTTTCTGGGTTTATTCATATAAAAGGAATGTGTGACATTTAGTCTGAATGGAGCCTTTCAGTGTGATGCATGTACTTAATATGGTTAAGACTTTTTTTTTTTTTTAATATGCTTTAAAACTATGTACCCTTCTGTTCATGATAAATTAATTTAGTATACTAATAGGATCAGCGTTGCCATGTACAAGAGTTTAAATTACAAGCAGAACATCTATTTATGCTTGGTTTTAGAGTTGTCCCACATGGTCTGTTGAATAATTTCAATAGCTTGAACAGTTTGTAAACACTGATTTAGTGTCTCATGTCAATACCAAAAACTTCACCAGAAACAGTTCTGCATTTCTGGAAATTACATTTTTTTGTGACACTGTCAAATAATTGGTTAATAGTTTCAATGGTTTTTCATTTTAGAACACAAACTCAAAAACAGATAGGGGCATACTGACACTTGCAAGTGCCATCAGAAGTACTGAAATATCCTTTTTCATAGCATAAACTTGAAATATTAGAGTGCACAAGTCATGTTTTGCCTGTAGATTTCATGGACGCTTGCTTATAACAGAAGTATCACAGAGTTTTCCTTCTTCTTGTCATGCTGCCTGGTAAGAAACTGAATCAGAGTTTGTAGTGGAGAAATACATATGCCTAAACATTTATTTTTGGTGTATTTGCTACCTAGTGTCGGGTAGCATACCAACTCTTCCCTTTCCTTCTGCTTCCTAACTGGCTTTGAGTCAGCTTTGTCCTCACCTCTCCTCAGCTTGTTATCCCAGGCTTTCCACTCAGTCTTACTCTCCTTTTTTTTCTTTATTATTCATCCACTTTCTTACTCACCTGTGTGCCCAGCAGACCTTGCCTCTTCCTTTTCAAAAATCATCCCCCAATATAAGTATTGATGGGAGATTCCTTCATTTCTGGGATTTCCATTGCAAGCTTCAGGTCCCTGATTCCTCTTTGCCTTCTTTGCAAATCTGCCCCAGCCATATGAAAGATTGAATATTTTTTTCTAATGCTTTTTATAGTACTGTGAGGGAGGGATAGAGTAGGCAAAAAATCAAATTAATTGAAATTAAGTACTAAAGAGCCAGAAAATGCCAGAATTCTTTTGCTGTGTGACCTTAGTTTGTACCCATCTGTAGGGTTTACTACAGCCCTGTCTTCAGGTACATAAATGTACACTCTTATTCCTTCATAAGTATATACTAAAATATGCATTTATAGAATTTTTTTCCCCTAAAGTTCTTTGTTTAAAGGTGAAAAATGCAGAAAAACAGATCATCTGTTATGCTTCTGAAAGTGTATTACCAAACCATTGTGAAATTACCTGTTTAGCAGCTGATCATATTCAAAGCCAAAATGTCATTCAGAGTTTCTGGATAAATTGATACACCCTGCAGTAATCCATCATCTAAATGAGAACTCAGAATGATTGACTTTTCAGGAAGCCAATGCGCAAGAAATGAGTCTGTGAGTGAACGACTTGTTGAAAGAGAGGCAAAATGTCAGGAATATAGAGACAGCACTTGTAGAAGAGATTTGTCACCACTGAAATACTCCACATATTGTATTGCCTGCCATATCATAAAACCACAGAGTGGTTTGGGTTGGAAGGGACCTTAAAGACCATCTCATTCCAAACCCCGGCCATGGGCAGGGACAACTCTCAGAGCTTCATCCAACCTGGCTTTAAACACTTCCAGGGATGAGGCATCCACCGCTTCTCTGGGCAACCTGTTCCAGTACCTCACTACCCTCACAATGAAGACTTTCTTTCTAATATCTAAATGTACTGTCTGTCATTGTCCTGTCATTAAATGCACTTGTAGCCTCTCTCCTTCTTTTTTTGTGAGATTAAGTGAGGGCAGGCCATTACATGAGTGGTGTGCAGTGAACTTTGCTGATGAGAGTTTTTTTAAATAAGGATGGGACAGATTGTAAAAAAATTCAATGGATTTCTAAGAGGGAATAACTGCAGAATTAAATTATACATTACATTAATTTCTACCATTTGTTATAAATTTATTCAGAGGGAGGAGAAATCCCAATTGCACATAAGAATACCTCTGAGGTACAAATTATTGAGCTTATGAGAGTTCCATGAAGATGTCATCTTGGCTGCAGTCAAAAAAAGCACATCTGTTGTCTTCCTCACCAGAAAAATGAGACTACATTGCTATGTTACTTGAGAAATCTTGGGGTTACCTGCATCATGTGCAGTTATGATTCTCTTGACTCCACCAGAGATCAAAAGTTGTGTCCTAGAACACAGAAAATGTGGGCAAGACGAAAAAGATAACTAGAGGTGTGGAATGGCTGCAGTACAAGAAACAACCAAGTAAGTTCATGCTTAGTACAGAAAGAAAACAAGTGGAAAGGGTATACAAAAGAGGCTTCTTAAGTTGCAAAGGGCATGGAGAAAAAAGAGTGATCACTGATTTGGTGAACCCTATTCAGTACAAGAACTCAGAGGCATCAAAGAACATCAGCAGGACCTAAGCTGCAAACAAAGAAGCAGAGACTTCTTCATGAAATACACAACTGACCCACGGACCTCCTTGCCAGAGGATATGGTAAATGCCAACTATTTGTACATGCTCAGGAGAAGTCTAAGCAAAAGATAAATTTTTTATTCTTTTCTAGTGCGGTTCTTAACTCACTCAGGCCTTGGTCCAGACTGCTTCTCTGACACTAACTTTGCACAAGAATATTCCTATGCATCTTATATCCTACAATTATAGAGAACAGAAATGTGCAGCTAAGAAGTTTGTGTTATAGTCAGCAGGAAAGAAAAAAACACCCTCTGATGAGAAATATAACAACAGCCAGACAGACTAACTCAGTGAATGGCTAAGAACTGCAACAGCAGAATTGTGACCTGCCATTTAGAGTCTTAAGAAGAGTAATCAGTTGATAGAGCTAGGGGAAGTAAACAAAACTTCTGCCTGGAAAATTAAGATTTTTAGCAAGAAGGAAAACACCATTTTAATTGAAGACAGCTGGACACAGTACTGAAGGAAAGCACAGATGTCCTAATTCAAAGGAGTCCTTCTGTGTTTGAAAAAGATGAGAAAAACAGTAAGGTTAAAACTGAGTGGATGTGTACAAATGTCACTGCCCTGGTGTGGAGAAAGATATATGTGGGTAGATGATTATAGCAGACATAGAAAGCCTGTACTTCAGTAATTCTTGGGCCTAAAAATGAGCACTAGATATGCAAGAAATCCCAGTGACCTACAGCAGTGGGGGTAATAAACTGTTTGTATTTAGGGATTCCTCCACAGCCATCCATTCAAAACTAATCAACTGCAGAGGTTAAGAACATACTCTGTCCTGTTTTTCTTTATCCAGTATTGGATAAAGATGTTGAGCATTGGCCAGATATCCATGTTAAAATGTCCAGCAGAAACTAAAGGCACTGTCAGCAGCATTTCATGTAGATCATTTTCATGAATATCATATTACTTCCTTCATTTCTCTGGGCTTTCTATAATTGGTGGAAAAATGCTGTGTATACTGTAAAAATTCATTACAAGTTTTATAAATCTGGAGACTGCTTCTACATTTGTCTCTTAAATATGTCAGTCTACTGTAAGATACCAAGGCAGACATATGTTTTGGTCATTTATACTGGATTAAAAATTCTAGTGCAACAGGAAGGATTATGCAGGTAAGCCACTGATATTTTGTGGATAGAGACATGAAGTTCCTTTCCTATCAAAGGAAGGAACTGAGTTAAAAAATACTTCAACAGGACTAACAATGGCTCTTGGTAGCTATCGCTAAATATTAAACCTGAAAAAAAATTGAAAAAAATGGAAAAGTAAGCCAGGCTTACATACATACATACTTACTTACATATATAAAGACATTTTCCATCAATGCTTAAAACTTCAGTATTTTCTCTTATGATAACATATATACAGTGTGCCAGATAAAGGCATAAAGTATGATTTGACCAAATGTTACAAACACTGTTTCTGTAAGCAGTGTGGCTGGTGGTAACAATGGAAAAATGTCAGGGAGATAGAAAGCAAGAAGATGACAGCCTCAAATAGAAAAGGTGAATGATGAAACATTTTTTCAGCCCTGATACAGTACTATGTGCCTGAAAACAGGGGGTTCTTGGTCCTCTGAAGAAGATAAAACTGTGTGTGTTTATATTAAGACACTTGATTAAAGAGAACCTAATGTCTTCATTCCCTGTCATTATGGAGAAGGTGGATAGCAAATAATACTGGTCTGCCGCTTAGTTAAAATTATACCTGGAGAGACCTGACCTGTTCTGGTTTTTAACCAAAACCAGGAGTCTGGGGTAGAATCAAGATTCTAGATTTTAAAGCCCGAACCTCTGTATTTCCTATTCAACAAAATGTAAATAAATAAACTAGCAATCAAAAAACACCAACAACAGCAACTACAAAAAGCCACTAAAATAACCCAGTAACAAACCTCCCCCAAAATAGCCAATTAATTACCACCACCCCCAAACTCAAACATTTTATTCAGAGTAAAATGAAATTTTTCCTAATTTTGTTTATTGATTAGGATTGTTCTTTCATTACTGCAAAAAAACTTTGTTCCTGTCTGTCTTCCACTTTCCATCCTAGGTAAATCCATTTTTAGTTTTGATTCTCCTAAGGTTATCTTCAGCATTTTTCAGCCTAGATCTACCAAAAGCCCACTAGTTGATTTCCATATGCAGAGCTTTCCAAGCTCTCTCCTGCCCCAATCAAAAAGTGACAATTGCAGCATTTGTTAAACATCTGATGACTTCAAAGTTGTCTGATTAATTTCAAGCAAATCCTTGCAGAATTTCTTCCTTGGGCAAGTGCTAACTTTGAAGAGCTACAAGTGGAAAAAATGTTATTCATTGAGTTAGGAGTGAAGTAACACTTTTAATGGAAACTATTAGAAATGCTCAGCTACAGGATCTCTATAGCAGACATGTATATGTGCAGCTGCTGAGGTAGAGACACACTCTCAAACTACATGCAGGGTGTAAAAATCTCTGTAAATATGAGTATTAAACTTGTCAGAGAAAAGGGTGTACTTCAAAATGTCTCAAATGTAGGCGACAAAATCTGTAAGACAGTGCAGGTGTGAATCCCAGGCATTTGTTGCCATTTAACTGCTGCTCTGTCCTGCTCATACCTTCAAATTTGCTTCTGATAAAGTTTGGCTAAAATGGCAGGAAAAATATCCATTCCATATATGAATTTGTATCACTGCCTGTGTCACGCTGGATGGAAGGATGTTGGAGGTCATATTTTATTGGATAGGTGGAGGTTGTGAGCAGGCAGGAGGGGAAGCTGGAGAAGCTGTGCTGCTGCCTGTCAGGGTACACAGCAGTTAAAGACAGGTCTGGATAATAACAGCGCTGGGATGGTGTACAGCAGTAAGGGGTGTCCATCCATAAATACAGTAGGAAGTTTTCAGCAGTGGTCTGACAGGAAAGTCTACACGGAGTCAGATTTCAGAGCTGGAGCAGTGAATTGCAGTGAGTCACACAGAGAGCCTGAGTGCTGCCTTTGTTCCACTTGTGTCTGAACGTTAGAGGCGAAACAGCAGGCTCCAGTTTTTATTAACTTCTTATTTTCAAAAGCATAAAACTCATGTGCACTGCACTTTTTTCTCACTTAAGCTTCTTCCACTGACTTTCAGAAAATGCTCTCGTGGTAAGAACTCTTGCTTCTAAATTTTACTTTTTCTTTTTTTCCCCCATGTGTTTCTGTGTTACACTCTTTGGTCTCATTTTTCCCCTACCCCCCCTTTTTTTTGGCACACCTGCTCCAGGCATGCCTGGCGGACCTGGGACTTGTCGCTACTGCTCTTTGGCTTGTCAATCCATACTGGTGCAGCAGCTCAGATCATAGAAGGTAAGGGTTCTCCAAATCATGTTTATAAATTGAGAGTAAGTGTGGATTTTAAGATTTGCTTTCCTAATATGGAAAGAGACTCTACCATTTCAGATCTTAATTTTCTCTGGTGCTTACTGTTCATCATTTCATATAGGAAAGCTGCTTAGAGTTAGGAGCTTAAATTCCCATTCATTCTGGATGAGGGTAAATAAATACATTGGTTCTCCAGTTCTAAGGCAGCCTATCATGACTGCTTTCTCAATATATCTATCTTCAGAGTGTAATAGTTAACAGAAAATACTTTAAAGAAATTCAGAATACTGAATCTTTTTACAATTAGGATAGATAAATGTGTCACTGCGGGCTTATCAGGAATGTGCCAGGCATGATGTGAGTGCAAAGACATAGATGTGATGCTTGTTCCAGTGCATTGAGATTTCTCATGGCAAGAGGCTGAACAAATTGAGATTTTCTAATCTCTTGAGTTAAATGTTTTGTTTTACCAGTCCAGTCTTCATGGACTTGCAGTGAAAAGTCTTTTTGTAATTTCAGATAATATGTTCTTGCAACACAGCCAAATTCCTTGGCATTTCTGGAAGGCTTACATTTAACTAGTGAGAGAGAACACTGATTTGAAAGTGTACATGTAATTTTGAGAAAAGAGAAAAAGTTTCACATATTACTTTGCCATTAGGAATGGCGATATTTACACCAAAAAGTTTTTTTAACTCCCTTGCAAAAATAGCTGTAATTTGTTACGTAAATGACCTCTAGATAACTGTGTGACAGGAGCGTTAGAAAGTATTGATGGGAAGTAGATACCACACATGAAGACTTTAATGTTACTCAGATTTGTTTTACAACTAGTAACAATATTTGCCTTTTAATTTAAAGAAAGTATATAAAAACTTATATTTGAAGTAATGAACTACTAGTTGTAAAACAAATATTTAAGATTTTGAAATATTTAGTTTAGAACTTTAAAATTCAGCTGCATGGTCTGCAAATTCATGGGATTTTTTGGATCATTACTTCAACAAAACTTTTAAGAAATAATGTGACCTTGCTTCAGAGTGAAACTAACAGGAGTTCTGAAATCTCAGCAGTTTCTCTGAGTTAGAATGATGAATTTTACTATCTCTGTTAAAAGGTTTTAGTCCATTTCACTGCAGCTAGCATTGCACATGTGCAAATAGGATGGAATAAAATGCTTTCTTCCTCTTCACCCAAATGTAGTGTTATTTGAACCATGGGGAGCTTTTGCAGTTTTTCTCTAGTGTTCACAAAAATTTTGCAAATACAGTACCCTCTTCTTCTTGGGTTTGTGCAGGAGGACTGAAGCTATGTTGGTGTCTTAATGAATTACTTCATCACTTCTCTTTTGTTCAATTGACAATTAAGCATGTATCTTTCTGTTCATAAAAGCGTGGTCTGTCTTATCTGGTACTGCCTTGCAGTGCATGTACTTGGCCCTTAATTATGACTGATAATGTATCTTGATTTACAGTAATTACCCTGGCTGCTTTTAACATGTTTTGCTTCTTCAACAACAAATTAAGTTAGTGAACAGAAAGTACTCAGAGCACAGCCTTGAACATGCTGGCACCCAAACTGTGGACAGGCCTAAAGTCAGAAAATTTCATTGCTAACCCTGTTGAAGTTGGAATGATAGACTCCTCCCTATGACTTGCTCTAGCTTCTTGCAGAAGTGACATTTATTCTTCTAGGACATCTAGGCAGTTGTCCAGTTGTAAGAGTTTCTCAGTTCTTTACAGTCAAATCAATGCCTGAATTAAAAAAATATTTTAAAAATGTTTAAATGTGTGTGGTTCTGCAGTTTATGTTATGTTTATGAACTCTAAAACAAGCTTTACAAAATTCTCATTGACATCTGGGTTTTATTATTAGCCAAGTTGAACAGATTTTTCTTGGCCTAAGTAACATGCTTAGCAATAGTTTACATAAAGTAAATATTTGTCTCTTTCATTGGTCCTCTGTACACAAAAAGGCTGTCATTAGGCTGTTGACATAAACTTTGCACTCCTGACCTGCTGAGTTTAATGGAGGAATTGTGAATTATTGACTTTCATTGGCTGATGATCAGCTGGTGTGATTCTTACAAGCAGAGAACTGGAACCTCTCTTCACAGCGAACTGACATAATGAGTGTAAACAAACATGTCTATACATGTAAAATCTTGTTTCTACCAAGTAATTACTGTACGTGCTCTAAGTGTCAAATGTGTGCAATCACACATATGATGGGGATGGCTCAGCCCATTCTTTCCAAAGACAGGACACAATTATAGTGATAATATAGCACAGTTCTCCTTAAAGAGAACTCAAATGGCAGTGCAATCCTCTTGTACCAGACTGAGCATTTGGACATCATCAAACTGCAATTGAGTCTAAATTGAATGAGCCACTGTGATCCTTCAGGCACGTCTTCAAGCTGTTACCAGCTGTTGTGCATGTTTTAATGTGGAGCCGAGCCTGATTTCATAGTTGACAAAAGGCCTTTCCATGCAGAACATAGTAATTTACAATAGAAAATCAGTTTGTTTCAGTTGGGGTCATCTCTTTCAGTAGCTGAAGAGACTGATAACACCAGTAGAACAAACCTGACTTAGAAAATTTGTTCCATTCTGTCACTTTTCTAAATGGATTCTTTTTCTGTGAAACACTCTCTACGTGTTAATTATCTTGGACAATAAACTACATGCTTCCTAAGAGACTCTACCAGGCAATATTTTTTAGCTTTATTTTTTTGAGACCTCAGAAGAGGAAACCAGCTGGGGTGGATATAGTGTCTATATCCATAATATAATATAATATGAATATAATATGAATATAATATAATATAATATAATATAATATAATATAATATAATATAATATAATATATAATGACTATCTTCATTTCCTCTCTGGAGGTGTCCTTGGGCACACTGGAAGTCTGGAGTAAGCAGTTGTTTCCATGATCTTGAGTAGAACTCAAAAACACATTTGTGCTTGCATTTGCCACTTGCATTTAGATTTGAAGGATCATTTCAATAAATAAGCATCAGGAGAAAAGATTTGACTGTATTACTTACGTTTGGTATATTCAAAGTGTTCCAAAGAACATATTTCTTATTCTAACATGTTAATTATGAGATCAAATGCTTGTTTTAGAGGACGTCTGTCCCTTTGGCTGTGATTTCTTCTCCTTTCCTTTGCTGTGTTAGCCATGGATCAGTTTGTTTTTTCTTGTAGCGGTGTCTCACATTTGACCAAATTCATGCAGTACCTTTGCCAATTTATGGAAGTGTGTCTTGGCTAGAAAGACAGTAAATTTTACAGTTCAGTGAATTCTGATTGCTTTATTTCAGCTGTTAAAGGTAACTATTTAAGAGAGGATGTCTATTTATCATCATTAATTTTAAGACCTCAAACAATCTTTTCCCGTTTGGCCAACCCACATGATTACAGCAGGTTCATAAAACAACAAAATCAAACAGCAATTTAGACTGTGGTTAATTCTCTTCATTAAATCTTCCCATCTCTAGCAGCTCCTGCTCCCAATCTTAAAAATTCATAAATGTTGCAGAGAGTAAAGTACAAGTAGAATTCTCCCAAAGAATGAATAAAATGAGCAAACCTCAGTTTTAATATATTTGCATATGAGCAGTGTGAAATGACAGATGTATTATTCAGGATACTTTCTGGTCAGAAAACCTTGGAAAAAGCAACTGGCAGAGTTGAATGTGTCCTGAAAAAGAATTGCAGTATTTTAAATAATTTGTGGCTGTCTTACAGCCCAGTCTGAGAAGAACTGGGGTCTGTACGAAGTTTTCCTGAAGGGTTCTGAGAAGAACTAGGGTTTTCTGGAGGCACTCAAATGTGTTTTATTCCAAACATTCAATTGCTAGAAGCCTAAATCTGGTAACAGTGATTCAGCAATGAATATGAACTGCCCCATCATTCATGGTCTTTTGCGTCATCTTTAGTATAGAGGACAAAATATTAACAAGTAAGGGCTTCAGCTAGTTCATTCTATATTTAGGAACCTCTTGAGTCTTATGATTCTGGGTCTACCTCCTCTGCTGCCACTGAATCCAAGTAACTCTTGCTGTGAAGAGTTACTGCAGTAACTTATAACTGCTCAGGTAGCATTAACTTCCAGTCCTATTTGTGACGTATCTTTCTCTGAACTGTGAAATCAGAGTTCCATACATAGACATGATGTCTAGCTCTGCTTCTTTGGAAAACTGAATATAGCTTTTGATTTTCTCAGTACTTTTTTGGTGGTTGGTGACCAAGAGGGTCTGTCATTGTGACAGAGTGTGACAGAGGGTGATAGAGTATCTGTCATTACTTATTGCATTTTATAATCACTGCCATTCTTACAAGTGACACACATAACCTAACTCAAGGAGAAAAGAACCTACCTAGAAATAATTTTAATTTTGTGCTGCCTGCTAAAGAGTAAGTTGATGACTCTTGAGAGAAAAGAATAGTGCTCCAAAACATGCTTCAAAATTTCCTATAAGCTGGGGATATTTTGAATAGCTTGTAACTGGAGTTTGCTGAAAAACAGTTTCAGGACATAAACCTGTGTGACATTCAAGCTCTGATTCATCTCTGGTGATATTTCATATAAGTACACTCAAACAGTAAAATGAAACATATGAGAGTTGGAAACAGGGTAAGGTAGCATAGCAAAAATATAGAGACACTGTCTGAGAGCATGGGAATGAGCTCAGGAAAAGTCAAAACCCATTTGGAATTAAATTTATTAAGGAAAGAGAAGACCGACAAGAAAAGATTTAACAGGTATACCAGCAAAAAAAAAAAAAAAAAAAAAAAAAAATTAAGAGAAAATATGGATCTGCTGCAAAATTAAGTGGGGCAACAAATCTGGTGATTGGGCATGGTGGAAACAAGCCAGGTACTCAATGCCTTCTTTGCATCACTTTTTACTGGTAAGGTTTCCCTCCAGGAAACTGAGCCCCTGAGCCCACTGGGAAAATCTGAAGGCATGAATTCAAGTCCTCTGTTGAGGCAGACTGAGAGAAGGGATATTGAAATCAGTTGGATATCTGCAAGTTCACAGGACCTCTTGAGACACATCCATGAGGGCTTATCAAACTGGCTGAAATCATTGAGAGAGAACTTTGGAATACAATCTTTGAAAGATTGTGCTGATCAGAAGATCCTATGAATGGAAAGAAATCCAGCATCACTCCTATTTTCAGGAAGAGCAAGGAGCAGGACCTGGGGATCTGCAGGCTGAGCAGCTGACCTCAGTTCCTGGGAAGGTGTGGGAGCACATAATTGTGGAAGCCATTCTAGTAAGAACGAGGTGATTAGGAGTAGTCAGCACAAAAGTAGGAAGGGGAAAATCTTGCCTGGGAGTCTCATAGCCTTCAGCAATGAAATAACCAGTTCAGTGTGTGACGAAGAGAGTTGATATTTGTGGTCTTGTGCAAGACTTTCAGCACTGTCTCCTTTAATATCCACGTAGATAAATTCTTGAAGTAAGGACGAGATGACTGGGCAGTGATGTGTATTACAACAGTCTGACCTACACGTGCTTGAAGGGGTGTATCAGTGGTATGAAGTGCAGTTACTGGGTGCCAGTTACCACTCCATTAGTGTACTACCCTGTGCTGCATACTGAGCCCAACACTCCTTAATATCTTCATTCACAATATGGATTATGTGATAGACTGAACCCTGAACACCTCAGGTAGAATCCGGTCCCATAATCAAGAGTAATCCCTTCAAAAATTTTACAACTTGAGTGCCATGGCTACTGGAGCCCGGGCTAGCTCTTAGAACTCCATCGCCATGCCAGGAGTGGGGAACTGCTGTGGTATGGGGATTTACCAGAGACAGAATCTTTAGAGCCTCTTGCTCTAAGGTGCCAGACACAAAGCAGGACAGGGACCAGACAGAGGAGAAAGGAGAAGGCTCTCCATCTTGAGGTTCCACAAGGAAGAGCTTATTCCAAGTAAAGGGATCAGAAACAAAGAGCCCGGGGCAGTCTTGTTTAAGGGCTTTTGTACAGATACAAGTCATGGGGTGGATACAAACAGATAACCAATAGGGAATCCTCAGGGGAGAAGTGAGGGGATTACATCAGGCGTCTGGGGGCAACTGGGATAGGAGAGTGGAAGGGATGGGTCACATGGGCCAATGGGGTTTGAGGAGTAGGGGAATTCCAAAAGGGTGTCGCAGTCAGGGATTGGCCTGAGGTTTAAGTGGCAGGGAAGGTTCAGGAATCAAGGGCTGGGTTGCCTTGACAGGCAGGGAAAGAGCTGGAACAAGGGGCAGGGAATGGCATGAGGGACAGCTTTGAGGGAGGGTAAAACCCAGGGGTAAACCAACTTGGGGAGAACATGGGGGTACAACATAACAAACCACTTATCAAGGAATCAATAAAATAAATTCAAACTACAACACTTGAGCTGTGAGCCATGCCCATGGGAAAAACAGGCAACTAGAAAGAGGAGATCTGTTTGGGGTTGGAAAAGAACTGTGTAACTTTTCTAAATTTATCATTTTCTCCTCTTTGACAGTACCAAAGAAACAGAACCAGGTGACAGTATGTATCAAGCCCTTTTCCCCCCCACCATTATGCATATATGCTGCACCATGGTATGTTTGATGTCTTGTCATGGTTTGACACTGGCGCAATGCCAGCGCCCCCATGAAAATACACCTTCCCAAATAAATGCTGTGAGATGTTATCAGGAACAGAGCAGAGCAGGCCCAAGCTTAATAGCAAAGGAAAAAAACTTTATTACACTACTACTATAGAAGACACACACACTAAATCCAGAATGAGGACCCTCTAAAACACCCCTCCTCCTCCCAATTTCCAAAACAACCACCATGAAACATCACCCGGGATTCCTGATCAAATTACCACCCTTCAGACAATCAATACTCAGTCTATCAAGGGAGAGAGGAGTCTCTCTTGTGCCATAGACCACCCCTTCCCCCCCCCCCCCCCGCCAGGAAACACAGTTGCCACCTCCTGTGTTTCCACGTCACACATGGCAACCACCCAGAGAAAATCTGCCAGTGTGTGACCTTTCCATGTCACGGTGCTCTCACCACCATGCACGGACAGACTGCCCATAGGGCTCCTTTAAGGATGCTTTGCCATGGACCAAAAGAGACAACAGTTCAGCTTCTCATCTTGGGACTACAGTCCCTCCCCATTTTCCCCTGGGACCAAGGGTCCAGGAACAGAGATCATCTTCTTCCTGAAGACAGAGGGCATCACCATTCCCTCCTCAGCTTTCCTCTGTTCTTGCCATTCCTATGCTGGTGGTTGCCAAAGCAGGTCTCCTTGGGTCACCACTGCATCCCCCTAAAATTGCAGTCTCTATTGCAGGAGAATTTGGTTCAGTCTATGGCTAACAAGAAAAGTCCAGCCAAAAGCTACTCCATCATCTCCTCCCACCTAAAAATTTCTTCTTCTAGCATCTCAGGTCCCAGACTGTCTCTCTTCCACTACAAATCGAGGAGGAGTAATATTTTACAAAGCCCTAATTTCCCAGGAAAGGGTTAAAAGTTCAGACTCCCTGGATGGCTGAAATCTCTTCCCAGCACTCTTGACTCCCACACTGGGCATCATCCCCCCCGCTTTCTCCTTCTCCTCTGCCGGCAAATTTCCAGATGCTGTCGGGCTCTCTGTCTCTTTCCCTCTGGAGGGGGGGACAAAGGCATCTCCGCTTCTTTCCACCCTTCCGTCCACAGGAGCTGGCTCGCTTCCAGACCTTCAGCCCCCTCGCCTACCTCGACCAGGCCGCATGGCTTCCCCTCTCCCACCCAGCCTGTGGCTGGGCAGGGGAGAGTCTGCACTCTCTGACGACCGGAACCAAAGAGAGACTTCCCCTAGGAGTTCTTGCTTTTAACCCCCTGTGTTCTCAGAGGTGTGTCCATACTTTCAGTGGTCACTCCAGGTGCCAATATCCAAACATGACCACTGATTGGTTTGACCCAACTTCCTGAAAAAAAAATGCACTTCCATGTTAAACCACAGCATGTCTTAATTTGATAACTAACAGCTGTCAAGCACACACTGCAGGTACAACATTTCTTGAAATATATTAATTTAGAGTTGTTGCTGCTTGTCCCTGTGTTTGTTTCTGTCCCACTGACAGAAGATGTCTATCTCAACACTGTCATGTTGCATGAGAAGGTAAATCTTCAGATGTAAAAGAGTTGTTGTGGATAATTGAAACAAAAACAAATGTGATGGTAGCTTGAGTAATTATTAGGCATTAATGTGTACATAGTGGTCTACAAAGCAAACTGAGGGGAAAATTATGCAAAACTGAAAGCTTTTCCAGGAATCCTCTCATTTTTGGAATTCCTAACACAAAAAGAATCCATTGATGAGGAATCCTTCTTCCCAGTCCTTTGGCTGCCTCACAGAGGGAGGTGTGAGGGAGCAGTGTCTCCCCACAATAAGGATTTTTGCTTCTGCCATCCTACTTTGGTTAGCTAAGGACCAACTTAATACACTGCGTCACTTCTGTGAATATGATGCTTTTTTATTCTCAGAGAGCCAAAATCTTAGCTTTTCTTAGTTTTCAACTTTCCAAAGGCTGTTCCAGTTCCATTTGTTTCAACACTCTGCCAAACTAGCACAGCTCTTGACTTGGTAAGGCAGAAACACTCATCCGTAATGAATGCTCCACAGTAGTGCTGCCACTTTGTGGTGCTTGTGGGTGTGGGTATACATGACTCAAACCCATTCATGCTTTTCACAGTTAAAAACAAGCAAACATTTCATCCTGTTCAGGCTAGCCATGAATGTGGTTTAACCCTCATGGTTTAATTTTTTTTAGTTTCTGTCTTTAGTTTCTTTCACATGCGATTACAGGAAAGGTATAAAACACATACTAGTTATGAAAGTTTTCTCAGCTGAAAAAATCTGGCTCTTGATCAAAATAACTTATTAGTTATTGTACTGAAATGGTATTAATGTAAAAACATTTACCTGAGTTTTAGTTTTCAATGTTCTATAACGTATGTAATATTAGTGTATAGCTCCATTTGTTTTTACCAAATAATACTTGAATGAACTCAAAGTACTGCTTAAGATGCCCTTATATTATAATCAAAGTTTTGATTCTACATGTATTTTTGTTGGGTTTTTTGTATTTTGGGTTTTCAGGGGGTTTTGGGGGTGTATGCTTTTTTTCTGATACACTTAAAGTGAAACTTAAATCTATCACAAGATGCAAATCTGACAAATAATACCATATTGCAACATCCTGGTCCAGAGATATGATGAGCTGGGGAGTGGGGGTGGTGTTCAGTGCAAGTGTAAGCATTCATAAAATTTCAAGGATGCTTTCTCAGTGGAAAAATAAAAAAAAACACTAATGACCTGAAGTATTGTAGCTTCTTTTTTACACTTCTCTTACAGAATTTCAAAAGACAAGATGGAATTGTGGCAACTCTGTTACTGCTTTGCCCACATGAGCTTTGACTTGTTCAACAAAGAAGTTTTCATTAAAAAAAGGAAGTGGGGATAAAAGTGCTGCTCCAGCTAGGAGTTAACGCAGACACTCCCAAGTATTTACAGTATGAGTGTTAAATGAATACTTGCTTACAAGCCCTCTGATACACTGAAGCTACTCATATCTTAAGTGTCCTATGCCAAGACAAATTGTTTCCAGACACATTGCAGAATTTCCATAAAGAGCATTCAAAAGAAGCTACTGTCTCATTTAGCTCCTATACAGTCAGCAAAACAATAGTAAATACATTATTTGGTACAAATGCCTGAAACAACTATGGGGAAAGCAAGACTATCTACATGAATACCTTGTCTTTTCCTCTGTTCTGTGTATAATTACAATACCATAGCCATACAGTGAAGTATTTTGGAAATATCAACTATCCCTGTGTGTGTGATATGTTTATCTGATATGAACAAAAGGTTTTCCTGTGTCTGAATACTTAGCACTGCTGTGTTTTCTTCATGGATGAATCTCTAAACCTAGATCAGTGTAACACAAACAACGCAGACTGAAATCACGAAGGGAAATTCATGTGGAACAATCTGTTAGAATGACACCATCATCAAAGTGGTTGACAGGTGGTGTTTATTTCCTTACTGAGGAGGCTGTGACAACTGTGTGTCTCCAACTTCTTTTGGCCTTTCCCGTTTTGATTCACAGTATGTAGAAGGAGCAAACTTTGCATTTTGGAACTAGAAGAGGCAGGGAGACACTCAGCACTTGTCTCCACATCCTCTTGCATCTGCACAAGGATCAGAGAGGAACTTGGTCATAATGCCTTTATCTGTCCTGAAGTACAAGTGGGTCAGTTTGACAGGCTTCAGATGGTTCTCTACCTCTGTAATGGACATGAAACAAAGAGTTCTTAACCTCCAGTTTACTTAAAATACATCTCATAAGTAGTAGGGAATGCCTAAAAATTGCGGGTCAAATTTGCATTATCTGTGGGTTTCCCAAACTGACCCTGTCTTGCTGCAGTTTAGAAACATAAGGCATTCTTCATCTGAAGACCAAACTTTTTGTTAAGCCGCTAGAATAGCCTGCAGTGTACAGCATTTATTTTTGACGTTCTCTCTCTCTCTCTCTCTCTTTACTGGTATATCGCCATTCTTACAAGTATTCTAAACATGACTAGATAGGGCTCTTGGCAACATTATTATTCAGGATAGCCATGCATTAAGCAGCAGATTGGATTAGATGACTTTTGCAGGGCTCTTGTGAACGATTTCTTCCTGTGTTTGTTAAAAAGGGAACTTAAAATTTGGTTTTGCATAATTAATTTGTTTCTGAGCTTCATTCTCAGTGATGTGATCACAGAAAAGACAGTCAAAGATGAGGAAAGTGAATATAGAAAGTGAATATAGTTAATACTAAAAGACTTGGATTGTGCTTGGCTGTCTTAATCCCTTGCTGTTTGTGAGCCTTTTTAGAGTAATAAGAGAACAGATAGGCTGTTAAAACTTATACCCAATAACTGTATGGAATCAAATTACTCTTTTCCACTTTATATGCTTGTCTAAAGATAGGTCAAAGGACATACCCTTTTCATTTTCCATTTTTCGCTTTTTCCTTTTTCTCTTTTTCCCTTTTCTCTTTTCCCTTCCCTTTTTCTCTTTCTCAATTTTTATTTCTCCATTTCCCTATTTCTCCTCCCTTTCAATTTCCACTTCTGTTTCTCATTTTGTTTTGCTTTGAAGTTCTGTAAAATGCTTTTGGGAAAATAATCTTGGAGCAGAACACAGGAATATCTTACTGTAACATTATGATTTCTCATCTTTCCTCATGGTCCTGGAGATCATGAGTCTCTTTAACAATGCTCTTGTCCTCCCTTTCCAAGAGAGTAGAGGTGAAAGATTTTTGAAATTTATGTGCCTTCTTTCTCTCTGACCTTTCAGGGTCTCATGGTCAGGCAGATTACACTGACCACAAACTCAATGGTCCATCCTCCTCTGCAGCTGTTTGCACTCTGTCTCAGAAGGACCCTGTCTCAGTGACTTAAGTGACAAACTTCAGCTGTTTGAGACAGAGGCAGACTGTACCTCTGCATTAACACAAGCAAACCTGTTATTGTTATCACTGTGATGGCATTTGCTCCTGAATTATTGTCCTTCTACTATTACATTAAATAAACTCTCAAAATAAAAAGGAAAATCTCTGATTTCAAGAAGTACTTCTCAAACCAAAACAGACCTGAGCATGGGCATGTGTCTAAAGACAGAAAATGAAAAGCTGTCATATTAACTATATGACTAGCAAGATCAATAGAGTACATAGGACCAATTGCATTTTTTTTTTTGATGTCCTGTTTACATACATTTTCATTTTTGCAATACCAAAGAATATGGAGGAGAATTTCCCCTCTGTCTAACTCCAAGACCTAATTTGTTACCTGGAGTTAGTTATTTTAGACAACTATCCTATTCTATCTGATAGGCTTGCCTCAAATTAAAAAAAAAAAAATTTAGACCCAGAAGACTGTCCTAAATGGGCCAGAGTCCATTAATTTTCACTATGAAAGTCCTCCTCAGAATTATTAGGAAAAAGAAATCAGAGCTATGGACCTGGAGTAATCTATGTGGTATTTATTGTGGGAGATGAAAATTGAGGCCAGCTGGATGCTGAAATGAATACAAAAGCAGTGGAAAACTGGAGCCAGAGGGGCTCCAGTCTTTGCTGCTTTCTGCAAGCTTGGATCCTAAACCAGCACATGGTGTGATAAAGCCAAAGTAGCATCATGAAGACCCAGCACTCCCTTGAAAACAGAAACTGCCAGAGAAAAGAGTAAGTGCATATGGGATTTACTGAATGCTGCCAATTTTCTTTCCAGCTTTGCCAGTTAGTGACTGCAATATGATCGAACTGTTGCAAGCTATGACTAATGAGTGGTTCAGTCATTCTGTGTTTGAGCTAGAAATGTTCAGTGAACACTGAAATGGTGTTGACAAAATTTGTGTCAAGACACTTTGGAAGATGGCTTCATTGCACAACAATTAGTGGTTGTCCAACATAATTATGAGTGCTTTATAAAAATTGCTATTAATTCCATGGATGAATATGGATTCCCTGCTGTATCAAACACACAAATTTTTAAACTCCAGCAATATTTTCTTAAATGACTGAGAACCTTACAAAAACTGTTAAGATCAAAAGATTTTCATAAAATATATAAATCAGAGAAAGCATTTTCAACCATATATATGGAGGGATTGTGAATTTGTTGCTAAATTTTGTTTTCAGAAGTTCTGATAAAAGTTTGAGCTTTGAGGAAGAAAGGAGAAAAAATTGTCTTAAATGAAAAATTTTATAAATATCAGAGAGGAATTTTATTTGACCAGTCTTGAATTTTTGTATTTCTATAATCTGCAATGAAAAACGATCTCATGAAATTTGCCAAGTAACTGATTCCTTGTGTTCAATTAATAATAAGCATAAAGATAACCAAAAGTCTGTAAGGTGTCATTATCTGTCTCCCGTAGCTGACTTATATGGGAAGTGTGAAATAACTGAAAGAATTAAGAGCTGATTTGTCTTTCTACATTATGTAAAAAGTTGTACAAACAATTTTAACTGCATTCAAATGAAATAAATGTGCCATGTACTGCAAATTACATATCTCTTTTTCTTTAATACTATAATGGCCATCAGAAAGCCTGGGCAGGATGTTTGGATGTTGTTATTGCTGTCTTTATTAAAAGAAGTTATATATAAAGCAGGTAATCAAAGGGAAAACATTCCTATGATGACTAAATAGTAGACAAAAAAATACACAGACCAAAAACATAGCACTGTCAGTGTTTCAATCACTTCATCACAGTCTACAATCAATCAGAAAACTCAAAAGTAGAAAACTGAGTATGAGAAAAACATAGACCTTCTTGAGTGCATCCTAAAGAGGGCCATAAAGGTGATCAGAGGGATAGAGCACTTCTCCTATGAGGACTGACAGATAATTGGGGCTGTTCAGCCTGAACAGCAGGCTGAACAGCCCCAGTGGCACCTTTCACTGCCTTGAGGGGGCTTAAAAGAGAGCTGGAGAGTGACTTTTTACAAATGCATTTAGTTTTAGGACATGGGGAATGGCTTTAAGCTATAAGAGAGTAGGTTTAGATTATATATCAGGAAGAAATTCTTCTCTCTGGGGGTGGTGAAGCACTGGCACAGGTTGCCCAGAGAGCTTGTGGATGCCCTATCCCTGGAAGTGTTCAAGGCCAGGCTGGATGGGGCTTTGAGCAGCCCAGTCTAGTGGAAGGTGTCCTGTCCATGGCAGGAGGTTTGGAACTAGGTGATCTTTAAGGTTCCTTCCAGACCAAACCATTCTATGATTCTATGATATTCTGCCTCTGAGCTGTATAAAAATAAATTTTTAAAAAATCATACTACAGTCAGACACTGAGACATCTCACAGAGACCCTGTCTCTCCTTTGCCATATGCTAAATTTCATAGTAAATCCTCATAGCTCAAGGATGGGTGCTGGCATGCAGTTTGGTTTATCTCAAGAAGGTAAATTCTTGCCAAGTAGTTTTGCTATACATTTGCGAGGCTCACTGTTGGCTTTTTAAAAACGACAATATATGCTTAAAATGCAAAAGTAGTCAGACTATCATAATATCAAGACTTGCTTGGAATAATACTTGGCAATGTTTTCAGTAAGATTCTGCAGGATTTCTGGGAGTTGCTAGTTTAAGGGCATGTATTTATTCCTGTGATGTTTGCCTCATTTGTATCATTTTCTTCCTCCACATTCATCATGTGCTTTCTTTAATCCTTGCGGCGTTCGCTTTTGTTCTCCATGGCTGCACACAGTTCTTGGGAGCCCAGCTGTGGCGTAGCTTCCACGTGCTGCCGGGGTTTTCTGCTGCGGGTTCCCGGACACGGCTCCGTGTCTCGGGCGCGTGGGCTGGCCAGCCGCTGTTACCGTGCGCTAGGGATCCGGTAAAGAAGTAAGGAATCTGTCCATTTACTCCCTGCTTGGCAGGAACGGTTTATTGGTCACGTGGCACGGTTAGATGGAAAGACGCAACCGCCCCGGCACTCACATGGGAGAAAATGGTGCCTGGGTGCCGGCGGGGTAGGATTTTATGGAGGGGTGGGGCGAGAGGATCCACGGCCTGCCGTCCAATAGGGGCGGCTGCCGTGGCGGTGACGCCAGCAACAGTGACCAATTAAGATGGCGCTGGGGCGGTTCCTGGGTCCCAGGGCTAGTAGGGATGCAGTATCAGGGAGATTGGTGGGGAACTCTCTGGCAAGGATGGGGAGTGTCTGACTGAGTGATTGGGGTAAGCTCCAATAGCACGCAGCTAGGAGCAAACAACCGCAGGGAGGGGAAACACGGGGGGTGCACAGGATTACAGAACTTGACATATCTAACATAAATAATAAACTCTAATCTAAACCCGAACCCCAGGATGCAACATCTCCTGTTTCAAGGATTAAAACATTTATAATTTTTAAAAAGTATTTGCTTGGTCATCTGCTTGTTTTTATTTTATCTGTTATAGGTGACAGAGGGGTATCTATTTCAAGGCTTTTGAGATCATTGTTCTCCAATAATATTTCTTGTATACAAGCAAAAATCCCATATGTTTTATTAAATCTAACTTTGATGAGTTGCTTGATAGACTGTTAACAAGATAACAGAAAAATATTACTCCACAGTCCTTCTGGAATAATAATATTTGTGAAAGGAAAGCTAACATAAATGCTATTAAAGTCTGTCATGATTTGCTTCTGCAAAATGTTCTGGACTATATTACTTAGAGTGCTGTTAGTATATACAGCCATATCAAGCATGTTAATTATAAAAAAACCCTCTCTGCTGCATGGAAAATATTTTCAATTATATGATCCATTCCACATTGTGTATGATGAGTGATGAAATAAAAGTCTGATTTCCTACTGGTTGCAGTCAGATTAAAGAATTACACAAAGATAAATCAGTTCTGTAAGAAGCACAGTAACAACTAGATCCACTATGACCCAGTATCACAGAGCTGGACAACCTGTCTGTGTCTAAGAAACATCTATTTTAGTAAAATAGATACTCTTTTAGTTACTCTTAGTAACACAAAGGTGCTTTTTCTTTACATTTTAAATAAAAAAATCCTTTAGCCATTAGCTTTACTTTTGAAGGAGTTACTTCTGCCTATCAGTAGGATGTCTGTAGACTTTTCGCAGTAATGATATTGGATAGGATTCTTTTGCTGTAACTATGAGAAGCTTTGTGAGATGTGAATTTAACATAAATTTAGCGAGAAAATACAAAACTCTGTTGTGGGGAACAGTGAGGACATTATCACATAGCAGAGGGAAAACTTTATCATCTTTTTAAAAGCATGAAGATGCTCAGCCTTTTAAATACACCATGAGTTTTGATTGTCAGAGACTTGTTTTGGAAATTTCACATTATTTTTCTAATAATGAGATGATCATTAATAAGAAGACAGGCACAGCCACAACTCAGGAGAGTATTTGAGTATGTCCCTGCTTTTAGAAACGAGTACTCGCATCTGTGGGGTGGTGTCCCAAAAGGTACATGCCTAAGTACCATTCTGAACCAGTTTAAAAAACACCATCTTGAAGCCTACTGATACCTTGAGATGAGGCTTGAAAATATCCAGTATCTTCTGAAACTGATAGAAGCAGAACTTGGCAATCTGCTCTTCTATATATTCCAGGATTGTGTTCATATTAATTATTAGGAGGGAAAATACCTGGCAAGCAGAGCCGTATGAATGTTTAGATGTTAGTAGCCTTGGCATTTACCATGCATGGATTTTCACAGCACTCCAGGAGACTGAAACATCTTCCAGGTTTCCTTTTTATTGCAATCCCTGTTCACCCAATTTCCTAGAATTTGTTGCTTACAGCTCCCTCTCACCACCACGTGCTTCTCTATAAGCCTTTTTATAAAGGTTTCTTCAAAAGAAATGCTGTCTACCACTCTTCTGCTTCACCAAGGTTTTTCTAAAGTCTCAATCCCATCATATTGGTTTTATAGCAAATCGGTAGAGCAGGCTCAAGTGCAGTATGGTCTCAGCATTCTCATAGTGGAGAAAATCCCAGTAATATTCACAGTGACCATTATTAGTGAGTAATGGCAGCTACAAAAGATTATTTTCTACCTGTAAAACAAAATAATGGAAATGTAGGTTGTACGGAAAGGAATTCTGAAGATCATCCATTCCAACTTTCCATTCAAATTATGATTATTATTAGATCAAATCAGCTTTGGCTTAACCTGGTTAGCCTTGAACTTCCTAGATGTGATGGACCTACTTGGAGATAAGTATTTTAACAATTCTAATGGGTTAATATACATAGCATTCCCTATAGAAATTGAAAGCAAAACGTCATGTTTCTCGGGAAGGTGATCTGTCCAAGACTGAGCACCAAGATGTTTCCTATTACCATCTGAGTAACAGTTGCATCTGGACAGTTTTCCTTATCTCCTGTTAATAGGCCCATCAATGTCTCGCCTCATGACTCAGAGATAACACTCTCCAAGAGCCAGTTCTGTTTAACAGGTGATTAAGAACACACCTTGTGACTCAAAATAACATCAGCCCATTGTGAGATGCTCCACCCAGGGGGAGAAGCTAGGCATTCCCACCTGGATAAATCCAGGAATTTCTAGACAGAAAGGCAGCCTTTCCACAGGTTTCCAAGAAGACACAGCAACCACATCTGCCACTCCAAGAGGACTGCAGCCACTCCAATTTGGACTGCTACCAGCACGCTGGCCAAAGCGGGTGTCAGGTTGTATTCTGACTTTGCCAGTGGTCTTCCTTTTGTATCATTGTGTGTATTTTTGTCTTTTGTTTTCCCTTTTCCCAATAAATTGTATTTCTGACTTGGAGTCTCTCACTGGTTTTGCTTTCAAACCAGAACATGATCCTACAAAGCAGCACTGGCAATGTTATCCTCTCCTGTGTACACTGTTACTCCATTCCACCCTGATATAACACTGGATTGCAGTCTGTGTTAGAAGGGTTTGTACTCTATGGCCAAGGAAGAAGTATCTGGTTTTATTATCTTCAGCAGTTCTGGTGTCAGCATCGAATGGATGGGAATGAAAAACAAACATTTTAGATACATAAATGATGTAATTATTTCAGGAGGTTACTTTTATTCTTTAGTAATATATTTCTACATTATTTACTTATTTCACTGTCATTAGAAAACAATATGTTGTGAAATGTGTGCATGGAGAGTATATTAAATAAGCACAAAATTCTGACTGCTTCTAAATATGATTTGCAAAATCTGTGCTTAAAAATCTGAGAGTAATTAAATGTGATTCTAAAACAAATAGTTTTACTCCTCACAGCCTCTTATAAGAGCCTTATAGCATGCTGGGGACAAATGAAGTGGCACTTCACAAAAAAATATTTAGAACATGGCAGTGGCTCCTTTTTTTAACAGATCTACACCTAGAAAAACATCTTTCACAAACTGTGAAGCAAGATTGCTGTAAATCAAACAGTAACTCCATTTATCAGTGTAAGGAATGGAAGAAATTCCTATGGAATGTAGGAAACTCTAGAAAGAGAAAGGTAGCTACTGGAGCACTTCGTACAAAACAAACAGTCAAGCAATGTGTGCTTTGAAAATAATTCAATTTTCTTGCAATCATGATTTGGATCTGATGTTGATTGAGGCATTTAACATTTAGATGATGTGTATACGAGACGATACTTTGCTGGGCTTCTTTTTTTAAGCTAAAACACATTTTGTCATAAGTGAATCTGATTCAAAAGCTAAACAATAAATTTCCATCCATTTTTACCATCAAAATGAAAACCAAGAAATTAATTTTATAACTGGTTGTCAGGAGCATGGCTACCATAAATATGTATGATGAAATTAGAAAGACATGAATAAAAAAGTGAAGTAAGATTATGTTTCGGTGTCCAGTTAACTTTCTTCCTCTTTCAGATTGGTATCCTCTTGGAAACTAAATAGAAAAATGTGACAAATTTTCAATAGTAATTTCAATTTACCTTTTCCTGGCTCTAAATTGTCAAAAGTTGAAACTAAATGTGTTCTGTAAAGCACTGGTTTTTTTCTGTAGTGGAGAATGTTTAGTTCACTGAAGAGAATTTACTCTGGGAAGTATAATAATGGAGTAATGCATTCACTGTAAAAATCTCCTGTGGATTTGGTTATATTTCAGTTTCCAACAGAAAAGAAATTGAAAGAAAAGACTGAAAATCTGTCAGCCAAGTAGAATACTTTCAGCAGTCAGGACCCAATCCTCTGAAAGAGCTGAAGGAGTTATAATTTCACCTAGAAGTAGGCTGCGGAATTGGACAACACAGGAATATACAAATTTAAATAATAATTTGAAACACATTTGAACATTAAGCTCATTAACTGAGCTCAAGACTCAATCCCATCATATTGGCTTTATAGTACCAGCAAGGAGACAAACAATTCCTGGCAAACTGCAAAGGCAGACTCTACAAAGCTAAACTGGAAATTTCTGCCTTAAAATTAGGTGACGAGGATATTTTTATACAATTACAGAAACCCTGGAATCTAAATTTATTGTATTGTTAAACCATGCCAGAATTATAAACCAAAGATGTTTGGCATGGATTTATATTTTATTTTACAATGAGATAATTTATATCAATGCATCTATTAAAATAATTATTTCTGTATAATAAGAATTGTGTTGCACTGATTTCATCAATTAAAAAAGGCTAATTAAAAAAAAGTTGTGAAGCAAACGCAAAATGTGAAGCAAACACATGAAAATAATGACAGTCCACAAAGTATTTCCAATCCCTTTTGAGGGATTTTCTTTGGCCTGAACAAAATCTCCTTTTCACTCAAAAATGGCACAGTCAGATAATTTTATTGGTGATTATAGTAAGCAAATGCTGCAGTCCTGTTAGCTGTTAGCGACCCAACAGTAAAATAAATTTTCAAAGGGAAGTGTGTTTTTTTCCCAGTTGTCTGTGGAGGTTATGTGCTTTGTTTTTCACTTTTCAGCATATTATTTCTCTGCCTTGTGTCCACTATTTGTGGTTGGGTTGAGGTTTTTTTCAGGAGAGAAAACCACAACCATTCCTACTTGAAGAGCTCCACATCTTCATGTTTGTTGCATTTGGGTGTAGGAAACATGCCAGAGAATTAGGCTTTTGTTTTTATTCTCTTCCAGTGCTGGACTGCAAATACAAGGACCCATTTCAGACTTGTCTGAATGGAAATGAATGAGCAATAAATATCTGATCTTTAGTCTGGAATATCTATAGCTGCCACATAGGCAAAACTGGATCAAGCAGCATAAGGCCCTGCTGTTAGCAAACACTTCACCAACTGCTTCTAAACTAGACTGAGCAGGTCTTGTTAAAAAAGAAATAAAATCTGCTACCACTTACAGTTTTTATGTTTATGTGAATTCCAGTGTGGTTGCATAATTTGAATTAATTTGTCACACTTCCATGTTTTGTTTCATGTAGTCTCATAAAGAAATTTTTTATCATTATATAGTGACAACTAGATAAGTTAATTTTTTATAAAAGTATATTTTTATGTAGAAACCTATCTATACACACATGCACCTCAGCAGCTTTGATCAACAAGAGAGTTTAGGCTTGTAGGCTTTTGGTGCATCACCTGCTATCATGGCTAACTACCTGAGCAGTCTGGCTTTCTGCACAGTAAGATTTATTCAGTCTTTGGTTTTTAGACAATTTCTCCTTAGTGGCACATTATGTTAAATAATATAATAATTATGTTAATAAAGTGATACTTCCAAGTGGGAAGTCAATCAGTGGGTCTTTTCACTATGAAAAGCATTGAAAGTAAAGGACAAAAAAAAATGGGGAAAATAAATACTTTATAGTCCATTTATAGGTTGTATAGGTTGAAGGGGACCTCTGGAAGTCATCTGGTCTAGTCTCACCTGCTACCCAGGATCATGTCCAGACCATTTTTTAATATCTTCAAGGAAGGAGATTCCATAAACTCCCTGCATAACCTGTGTCAGTGCTTATTCATCCTCAGGGTGAGAAAGGGTTCCCTCATGCTAAGAAGGTTTCTTGTGTTTCAGTTTATGCTCATCACCTCTTTTCCAGTCCATGAGCACCACTGAAAAGAGTTTGGCTCCATCCTCTTTCCATCCTCGCTTCATGTTTTTATATAAATTAGTAAGATTAGTAAGATAAGTCAGATCTGTGTGTCAGATCACTGGCACTTCTTTGACAAAGTTGCCTCTAATAGCTACAAATATAAGAGACTTCAAAGGATCTAAGCTCTCTTTTCTCCAGCCACATTTCCTCTGGAAAACATATGTGTGAGTGTGTGTAAAAATATGTATGCATATTAAGAAGCTCTGTCAGGTTCTTTATGGCTCATTCTTCCTTTGCTTACAAGGAGTTCTTTTCTACAACCTGAAGTCTTTGACACTGTGATCAAACCAGTGGATGACGGTACCACTTTCTCCAAAAGTGTTTATGAAGAAAAGTCATAAAAGGAAGGGCAATGGTGAAAACGTCCATTCTTTTATACCTACATGTATTATGTTGCCATTCAAATACAGCACTACTTCATAAGAAGATTGTTTGTTAGTAGCAGATCTGCCATTAACTGTGTTTCTAAGTAGATATTACTTTTTGTAATTAACAGCAGTTACTATTAACCACCAAAAATTGCCAAGTAAGATAGATGTAATAAAGATATTGGCAGTATTTCTGGCATTTCTTTTGAACAGTGTTTTTCCTGCTGATCAGAATGTGTATCTTTCTGTTTGTCGTCTTTCAGTCTGGCACAGAACCTCTGCTGGGACACAGTTCTAGATATCTACTAAGTGGTTTTTAAAACTTGTCTTTATTTTCTGGCCTACCAGAATTCACTAGGTTACTTCAGGTCACTGCAGATGTCCAGATTCCAGGTATGAGAGTGTAGCCAGATACATTAATATCTGTGTGACTTTGTGTGGTCATGTAATAGAACCACAAAATTTCAGTTGCAGAAAGAGACATCCTGTCAGATCCAAGATAAACCTCTTGCCCAGTTGAGTCTGAAGTCCTGTATTTGCATTTTATAAGCCAAAATAATTTTGTGATTATTTTCCTTACTTCAAAATAACAGAAAAGCCCCTACATATGACCTCACAGGCTGTATCAGCTAGTTCCTTGGTGTTGCTCCAAAGCAAGCAATGCAGGATAGACCACTGGGAGCTGATGTGGCTCAAAAGGAAGTTAATCCATATGGAAAAGTTCTTGGGGATGGATCTTTCAATTTCTGCATTGCAAATTTCAATGTTCTGTTTATACTCCCTGCATTCGGCTGCCGTGATCATGCCAAATTGTAATTTATGTTTCCATGGAACATACTTAGCATATTAACAAGAGGGTGATGATTAAATAAGAAAGTGATGAAATAACTGATGCATACAAGTTTGGCTTTGCCCAACCATATGTTTCCACACTTGCAGTCTCAGTTTGGGTATTAAGAGTAGCTGTTGTATTATGTAAAATTGTCATTGCTCTACTAAAAGCAACAGAACTACCATGATTCATCCCATGTGAAAATTACTTACACTTCTTTGGGTTTTTTGACTGTATGTACAGAGCTTCTGAGAGTCAAAAAACTAGTTAACAGCCATATCTTTTCTTCAATTTTCATAATTGTTTCAGGTTTAACCTACTACAGCATGATTCTGCTCTTCCTTGGATGCTTTTTATTACTGCTGCATTTTGTGCATAGAGTAACACGTACAGAGAAGGTCAAAGCTCACTGAATGTAAGCTGAAGTCCTAATGTTCAGCTTCCAGGGAATTAACCTGAACATATTGAGGTTTTTGTCGACAGGATTTGTGACCTATGGGTGCCAGAAGAACAGGTTATCTCTATGATTTCAGAGCAGTCAGGTTAATTGCCACATGCCCAGAAATGTGTACGTTGGTATTACTATTCAATGACTAGACTAGTTTGCAAAAAAAACCAAAAAAAAAACCAAAAAAAACCCAAAAAAAAAACCACAAAAAAAAAACCCACCAAAAAACCCAAAAAAAACCCCCAAACAAACAAACAAAAAAAACATATAAGATTAATATTCTTTTCAAAGACTGATGAGGGGGAGGATAGTTAGATCCTGTTCACCTTAAATTTTCTTGATAGGTCTGCAAATGTAAGTAGAGAATGGGAGACAGAGAGGGGAGGTTTGGAGGGTTACTGTGACAATTTTGTTGACAAGAATGTTGACAGACTCAGAAGAGACTGAAGACTTTGGTGCCTGTTGGCTTTTACTGCTCACAGGTCTGGCAGTATGTGCCACATGTGCCAGAGAACAAGATTAAGCTGCGGTATGTTCACAGGGAAAAGGGCAACAGCACTGCCTATAAGATTTATCATAAAGCTTGCAGTTGGAAAAATGCCTCCTGAAGCTGCAGCTCAGCACATCAGATGGCATGTCTTTGTCCAGTGGTTTTGCCAAGAAGCTGCTAAACAAAGAATAAAGATGAGGTGGTATTTGACTAAATAGGGAATGTTGGAGAAGGAAGGTGATTCCAGCTGATGGTGGAAGAAAAAGGAGGTGAGAGCAGACAGCTGAACGGTCTAGGGAACTCACTGCTCGGAACATCGAAAACACAGCCTTTAGGCTGCATGATGCTATAATTTCCACTACCTGGAGACTTCTGTTGGAGTCTGACCCATCAAAAAGGCATGCTTTAATTCGGACCTAATGAAAATTTTATGCAACATAGTTGTCCTATTACTAACATACAGCTGTGCTTATCATGAGTGAAATTGGTGAAACCAGAGTCTTAAAATACAAATGAGGGCTCAGACAGTGAAAGTATAGAGCAAAGCATACAATCAAACAAAAAAAAAAGCCAATAGCATTGTGGTTTGTTGCTTATTAAGTGAGTTTCTTCTTTTGACTCTCTGAATCTTTGGTTCAAACGAGCATTAAGAAAAACACAATAAATTCTAAGAACATCACTCTTTTTATTCTTGTCACAGCACTAGTGGCCTTGAGAAAGTAACCTTTGAAATTTAAGCCAAAAGAACAACATTTTGTGTCAATCAGCGTTTTAAAAGCAGAAGGCAAATATGCCAACACATTTTAAATGGATTTATAAATATTGGAAGCAGATGTAAATCAGCTATATTCTCCAAGTTAGGGACAACATGCAGTTGAGACTTCTCTGGGAAAGGCTTTCAACTGTATATCAAGTATCAAGACCTAAGAATTACTGCTGTATGCTACTTTTATCTCTTTCTCTATTTTCAGCTCTTGTCTCAAATAACATTTGAGTGAACTAAAAATATAGTACTTACCCAGAATAAGACTTCATCTATTCTCTAAATACTCTGGAGGAAATAAAATTATTTTTGGCCATGCATATTTAAAACATAATATATTCTCTGTGTGATTGAAAAGTAAGTTCATTTTTCCCCTTTGTTCATACAGCTTTAAATCCTGAATAAAATATAACAGATGTTTCAGTTATTCTAGACAGAAGCTATTGATTAATTCACATTGTATACAAGCAGTGGAGAACTGTTCATGCGGGCAATAAGCTGCACAGACATCAGAATTAGTTCAATAATTCGGCATGATAGTAGAGCTCTTAAAATTAACGTTACCAAGCTGGAAAATATATTATCTTCTACTTCACTTTGAATCAGTGTTCTTATGTTTAATTGTGATCTGGCAAACTGCTCTCTTTGATTTAGTCGTCAGGCAGTGATCAATGATCTTACAGCTAGATAACTCAAGATTTGGTACACATATGTGTACATAAAAGATCTTATTTACATGCTAGAGCCTGATTAAAACAGTGAACTGCATTGCTGAAAGATCTGATCAATGGGGCTGTTCCAATGTTGCCACACTGCTCCTGCCATATTTCCTTGGGAATAGCATAAGAGAAATGCAGTTTTGAATCAGGGTGAAAGGTTGTTTCATCTCTCTCAAGTTTCTCAAGCCCCTGGTTGAGACTGCATTTTGGGTCATGTGATGATAGGTAGACAAGGATGGAGTGAAAAGGGGGAATACATGCCTGAAAATGCAGCTACCCTATAAGGAAAGACTTCTGGTCATCATCTAGGTAGAATAACACATTTCACTTTCTGCATGATGCCTTTTTGGAAAAAAGTCATCAGTTTATTGGTGTTCCATGGTAGTATGTCAGTGAAAATAAAAAAATACTATAAATCTTGTTTGTAGAACTCATTGACACTTTTTGAACTATTTGACAGAGACAGCAATGAGTAGGTCTATATCTGAGGATTTTATCTGAACTTCTAGAATTTCTAGTTGTGAAGAAAATCCCAAAAACATGGATAGTGTAATGTATGAGGCTGTGCACATTTAAAGCTGGATGAAAGTAAAGCCGCTGCACTGCATTCTCCATCTGTATGAAGGGGATAAAATATCCAGCATGTAACTTTTACTTCATTTGTCTACTAAAGAAAACTTCTATATTCTTCTTCATGAAGATAGCAATTCTTCTAAAAGAAACTTGGCAAAATATTTGTTTACGAAGTCAGGCAGCTGAAACCAGATTTGCTTAGTTTACTGTTGCATGGGACCGTGTATGAGGTCCCTAGTGGGAAATCTGTGGTTAGCAAGTAGTAAAATTAGTTACTCCACTGAGCTGAAAAAAAGAACCCATTATATTTGCGTTTAAGAGGATGTCTGTAGGCAGGTATTACAGTGATGCTTTGAGTTTAATTTGGTTTCACTAGGAACTAATGTATATATTATTGCAGCACATTATTGCAGTGCAATGATTTCTGAGTCTGCTTTGAGCCTGTACTTCTGTGCACCAAATTTGACAAAGATAGAGGCCTGATGGCCATTAAATCCTTACAAACCTCATGGATCAGGAACAGACTAAGGGTGGGAAACATACTTTTGTTTCCACTTAGAGAGGGACTGTTTGGAAAAACAACATATTTGCATAAGATGCCTTAAATGCTGGAAAAGCTTTAGTGAGTGCTTACCCTTTCCTGGCAACAGAATCCAATCATAACACACAATTCTAGGAACTTATATCAAGTAATCACTGTAAAACCAGAAGGTATTTCAATTAGGACTTTAGCCAGGATTTCAACCTAGAGCTTTTTGATTAGAGATGACATCTTTATGATATCTTCTTTAAAATCAATCAGCTTTTTTAAAAATTCAGTGCATTCACTGGGCAAAGGCAAAAAAACAGGAGCATAATAGAAGCATATGTGATTTCTACTGAGATATAAAAGTACTGTAACACAGCTCTTAGGAAATTATATTCTTGGGGAAAAGGAAGATGGAAAAAGAAGGACTATGTTGGCTAGATTTTATTTCTACATTTTTACTGGTGCATTCATACTCTAAAAGCATTTAGCTGTCAGAAATATTAATGTTCAACACAAGACATACTTCTAGTATTTACTGTTCCCATATCATCTACCTCACAATCTTTTCTTAACTTCTCTGAATCTTGTTTTTTTATAAATCAAATCTAATAGCTACTAAATCAAATAGTGTAAAGGATACATGAGAATATACTTATAAAAAGAAATTGTAACTATCAGGTGCATGAATTTAAGAACATGAAATGGATGCTCCTGGAAGACAATAGAAGTCCTCCTAAGGACTTGAAAATGAATATTAGTAACAAAATATCATCTTCTGTTGCTTAACATAAGAGGATGGATAGCTTAGTCATCTGAGAGAGACACACAATCCACCAGATCTCAAAGTGCTATGGAAGAGTGAAGGATGCATAAAAAATCCTCTATTTTTTGTTACCTTACTGGATTTACAGCCCTTAATTTTTAAAAATAAAAAACAACAATAACAAAACCCCAAAACAACAAAGACCAAAAAAAGAAGTCCAAGACATAACCTCAATTAATGCAATATTTATATTTTTCTGTTCTCATCTAGTCAGAACTGGAACGAAGTGATTTTCTACTCTCAGCTTAGCTGTGTGATGAAGGTCTTATAATGCTGTCCCTATAGGTCTGATGGTGTGTTATAAATGTATCAGCCTCCATCACACAGAGACCATGACAGACAGTAGAAGAAGCTACAAAAATATCTATCTGTTTCTTTCACAAAATATCTATTTGTTTCTTTCATGTTCCACTCAAAAACTCCCGCAGGCACCCTTTCCAGCCATACTAGGATAATGCTTGTCCTTGGGTGTTCTTGGGTAGGGTCTGCTTGCAAGATCAAACTGTACACAGCATACAAAGTTGGCCTGAAGGCTCACTGAACATACAGACTTTTACTGCTGTGATGAAACAGATGTCCTGACAGTGGCATGGGCAGGGAGCATGACATCTGTCTTCTTACACAGGCGCTGACTATGTACATGATTGTCAGGAGCAGGGTTTCCTGACAGGATAGAGTTTCTGGGTCATTCACAGTGTCAGAGGAAAAGCATGAAGGCATGATACTCATGGGAAACACTGGGAGAAAGCAGTGTTCAGGTCATTCAGGTGTGAGGAGCAAAGAAGCATTTCTGTCTGAAGGTTTCTAATTTTCATTGAGAAAACTGTAATTCACAAATCCCACCTGCCCATATCCTTCTTATGCCCCTGTTCTATGAACCTTGTAGTGGAGACAGGGTCTGGCAAAGACAGCAGGGGCAACTGCAGGAGCTCCTGATTAAGTGTTCTCTATCCTTGCTTCCCATTCAACCTCTTTATATGGGATGAGAATTTATATTCAAGTCAGTGTGCCAGACTATGCCAGTGTCTGTTTTTCCATATTTGGGCAGAGAGTCTCTGCTGGCATGTACAACTGTTAAATCTAAGAGCATCAGCTGCCTCTGCCAGAATTTTAAAAGTGAACTTCATAATCTTAGATATATAGATATATATTTTTTTTTTTTTTTTTTTTTTTTTTTTTGCAATGAGGATGTTGATAATTTTCTCCCCTAAAATTCAAGATAACAAAAAGAGAGAGGGAAAGAGAAAAGAAAAACAGCAATATATTCCCCCCCACCCCCAAGAAAATATACAGAAGAAGTACTTGTCTGATTTTCAAGGTCATTATGAAAGAAGAAGGGTAGCGTGACAATTCACATCTGCTTTGTTAGACACGTAATGGAAATTAAAGCATCCTAGCTTAGATGTTGTAAAAGAGCTTGCACAGCAGACACTGACATTGGTGATTCATAAGCAATGTTCTCCTCAGCCAAAGCTCCCGTCTGATTTATGAAGTGCTGTGTTGCTTCCTAGTGGTGAATTGCAAAAACTCCTGCTCTCCTGCAGTCATTAAGGGCTACTTGTCTCTTTAACTGGCAATCAGACTGCCCACATCACAGTTAAACAAGTGCATCACACACAGACTTTATTTCATAAAGTCAGTGTCCAACCTGGTCACAGGTGCCTGCTATTGAACAGCTGCAATATTCGATGCAGACTCTATAATTCTTACACAGGTTAGTTTTGTCGAGTTACCTTTAGGAGTCTGGATGCCCTAGCAAGTCTGGAAATCTTCTTCCATGAAGGGCTACTGTTCTATTTGCCTTTGCTTTTTCTGCTAATGCACATGGAATATATGGAATATATGCAACTGTAAAGAAAAATGTCTTGAAATCGATGGGCCTCGCACATCCCCAAAGGATTAGCATGAGAAAAGGGATCCCTTTCACAGGTAATTAAATGGCTCTGAAGGCTTCATAAGCAGAGTGTGAACATGACATGGTAAGAGTACAGCAAGTCCAGAGATGTGTCAGGGGGCTGCAAACTCCAAAAAAGGACTCTGAGTTTCCAGACAGTGGTTTCAATCTCTTGACCTGGTTAACAGCTCAGTTAGCTTTGCCTCACTACTGGAGTTGAATGGCTAAATATTTCCCACTTTTTCTTCTCATCTGTTTGTGAGGAAAGAAGGACAATGACTATTTAGTGTATATGCTGTATTTTTTATTATCTACTCCTGTGGCTCAAGGAAACCAGCGTGTTTAAAACATAGATTTTTGTCATTATAGGAGAACAGTTCATTGAGTACACATTAAAAAGCTTTGGGTTTATGTACAGAAAAAAACCGTGCCCAAAAATATATGGAAGGTCTTCTAGTAGAACAACTGACAAAACAAAGTAAGAAAAGTAGGAAAATAGTGAAGTATTATTTCAGGAAAAAACAGAGAAAAACAAAAACTGATTGTATGGAACACAGCATTGTGGTGTTGTTGGTGGTTATTTGGAAAGAACTGAAATGAAATATAGTTTCTCAAACAAGATAAAATGGGGGTTGGGGGGAACCCCCAAACAGTATTTTGTGCAAAATAGATGTCTATTTAATTAACTATATTTAAGCTCTTTCGCCCATTAGAGGGCAGAATTACAATGACGTAAAAGCAGGAGCTGGTGGAAAGAGTTGGAAAGCGGCTTTCTCAAAGGAGTGCCGGCCCTGCTCTGGCATGTGAGTACCCCAACTCCTGCTGGCTGCAGCCTGACTTCCAGGTGTGAAACACCACCAGAAAGTGCTTCTGAGGTTTCCTGAGGCATCTGGAAGGAAATGCTGCAGCCTTTAATACCAATATATTCTATCCATGGTTTCCAACAGTGTATTAATAGCAGCTAAAAATGTGTTTGTGCAGAGCCAATGCTGTTTTTCCTGATAGCAGCAATAATGCTGGCCTCTTCCATTTCATGCAGCACATCTGGTACTGTGTTACAATATTCCCCCTTTATTAAATTTTATTTTGTAGATGTATTTTCTCTGCTTAATGGTACTGCTATAAGTATTTCTTGTTAATTCAAAATAAAAGCACTTTGGCAGCAGGGAAGAAGTAATTCTCTTACTGCACGTCATAACTGCACTTGGTATAAAATAATGTTCTGTTACATTTACAGCATCTCTTTGAATGCAGAGTAGAGACAGTAGAGGCACTGCACCACTGAGACAGAGAGGGTTTATTTATGCTGCTGGAAAGGGAGCTTACAACCTGGACTTATGATTATTTGGACTGCAAGAGGACAGGGAAGCAAGGTCAGCTTGGCTCAAGTTTGCAGACAAAGAAGTGCCTGATCTTGGCTGTTCTGAGCCTGGACTGGTTATGAAAGCCTTCGTAGAATACTGCTTTTATCTCATTTCCTTAAAAGAACATGGAAAGGAGATGTCTGCAAGGCTCATGCAGCAGTGGACAGCAGTGAAATGAGGTGTTCTTGCACGGGATGAGAGTCAACAACCATGGAGTGAATGGACTTTCACAGACATGGGCCAGGAGCAGCTCCAATAAAAGTGTCTGAAGAGGAACAGGGGGAAACACTAGGTGAAGTTAAGCTAGAAACAAAGGCAAAATAATAATTTCATTTAAAAGCCAGCACCCATCCCACTCCCATCTGTGTGGAGCCACCCAAGCCCTCCCTTGAGTGAACTAAAGCCAGCTGTCATAGCCTTAGCAACAGGATGGTTGACTTCTTATAATTAGCAAATAGCAACCACTTGAGCATGTTATTCTGACCCTTATGTACCCAACATGGTTCATTAGCCTGGAGCAGAATTGGGCTAAATGTGGCAGCTGATTTACCTGAATAATTGTTAGCAGGCATTTCTAGCTAAAAACATAATAGAAAAAATAAATGGGACAATACTTAAAGTATCAGTTGAATGAATATTACTGCTAAAGTGTAAGTGGTTGGGGCCAAATACGACAAACATCTGTAACTTCAGTCTTTGCATTCATGTAGTTGAGATAGTCCAGCTCATGCATCTTCTCATAGCAAGGAAGACAACAGCAGTGTGTTTGTCTTGAAGTAGTGCAACTTGGGTTGGTCTGACCATACAACTGCCAATCATGTTCTTTTGCTCAAAGGACTTGTAAATTTTTTTTTTTTTTTTTTTTTTTTTTTTTTTTTTTTTTTTTTTTTTTTTTTTTGAGACTTGGAACATTGGAACTGCATATTTTAAAATTAGTCTGAGATGGGTAATTTTGTCTATGTCAGAGGTGAGGGCCTTGCCTTTGTACTCTGCTTCTATTTTCTAGTGGTGAAACCATGGATAAAAGTAGACTAATAAACAGCATCCTTATCTGTAACCCTGTAGCCTTTGACTCTGTTGTAGTAGTTTCCCAAAGTCTGTGTGAGAGTATGCTTTATGCCACCTTTGAAGCTAGTTTGTGTTGAAGTGTGGTGAACCAGCTAGAAACAGGGACTGTGGGTATTCCAAGTTGTATATGAGCTCTTGTAGACAACAGGAAACACAAATACCCTATTCCCAGTGAATAATCTCATGTTTTAAATGACTATTTGTAAGAAAATTCTGGATTCTAGTCATATTCCCAAAGTAGCTTTTAAAATAGCATCCTGATAGCATCTTCTCTAGAGAAGAGAAAGCTTCCAGGAGACTTTATAGCAAGTTTCAGTACCTAAAGGGGCCTACAAGAGAGCTGGAGAGGGACTTCCCAAGGACATGTAGTGGTCAGACACATAAACTGAAGTGTCGGTTTAGATTAGATGTTAGGAAGATGTTCCTTACTTACAAGGGTGGTGAGGCACTTGAACAGGTTGCCCAGAGTAGCTGTGGATGCCCCATCCCTGGAAGTGTTTAAGGTCAGGTTGGATGGGGCTCTGAGCAATCTAGTCCCTGCCCATGGCAGAGGGGCTGGAAATACTTGACTTTGAAGGTCCCTTCCAACCCAAAGAATTCTATGATTCTATTATGCATCTTGATCATCCAAGGGTTTTGCATCAGGCCTAGCACTGGGGCTACCCTGCTCCATGAGGGAAAACATGAGGAGGAGGCAACCAGGATGACCTAGCACCTGTGCACAGACCAGAGGCAGTGCTGTGGGTGCCAGAAATTGCATCTGAAAGAGGCTCCTAACCAAAACGTCACAGTGTAATAAGTTAAATTATATAAATATGGACCTTTCTCTGCCTCCATTCCCTTCTGTAACATATAAATATTGTGTTTGTGCCTCAACACCTACACAAATATAATAGGCCTCCAAGCAGGTGGGTTTTTTTCTTTCCTCTATTTAATCCCTTGTAAGCAGTGAAAAAGCATTTTGGATCCCAAAGATATGAAATTCCACCCTGCCTAAGTAATTACATAATAAAATTGAAATAAAAGGAAAAAACCCAACAACCTAACCCTTACTATTGTAGTCTGCAGTCTTGAAATACTCTATATACTGACTTACTGGATGATTTTTACAACATATTGGTGCTTCTCAAACGGTCCCTGAAGCTACTCAGTGGAAATGGCCACCTATCAGCATATTCTATAACAATTCCAACTATAAAATACACTAACAAATAGTAACAAATGTGAAGTATGAAGTGAAGTACAGCACAGCTCATAGCTCTAAATTATAAAAGTACCATCCCAATTTATGGGGTTATGCTGGTTGAGATAAAATATAGCTAATATTAAAGCTGCTTCTGTACTACAACTTCAGTGCCCCAGGTCTAGAAAGCATGGATAAAAATGGGACGAATTCTGGATGCTCACCAATATCCAGTGCCTTACTAGTGTTTGAAACAAAACTATTCTGATGCAACATAGTTCTCTGCTGGCTTACAGGTACTTAAAATAGCATAGCATTTACCTATTTATGTCAGGGAATAAGAGAGTATTTTTATTCTAACATTAATAAATAGAGTATTAGGGGGACATTAATTTTGTCAGACATAATTGAAAACCTGTGGCTGTAGGTCTGAATTCTGCTTTTAACTGTGTCTCTAGGTCCTCATAAATCCATTAAGAGCTGGATATGAGCTGTAAGTACAGAATTTGACTGGACACTTCTTGTTTCCTTTTGATTTTCTGCAGTGGTGTCCTAGGGTGACGGTATGGTGTTTGTATCCCAAATCGTGTGTTCTGTTTATGCCTGATATTATGTTCTGTGCCTTCAGGACTGACTCTGAAAGTGAAGGATTGTTTTGTCTTGTTATCAGCCGGCTCACCTCCCCCCATGCTCTGTGTCTAGGGGAGGCTTGGCTGGCTTGGCTTGCTTGCTTGCTTGCTTGCTTGCTGTCTTGCTTGCTTTTGCTTTTGCTTTTACTTATTAGTTAGTTTAGCTAGGCAGTCCAATTTTTACCCTGGACTGTTTCTTTTTCCCTTCTCTTTCCCTTTCCTGAATATCATCTGAACCTGCTCTGGACCCGGACCTGGGAAACATCAAGAAACACCAAGAGTCTGCATTTTGTGACCTGCAGCAGCCATCCCCAGCACCAGAGACTGATAGCTGGGCAACCACTCCCAGGAGAGACTTTCTGAATTTGTCACCTCTTCAGAACGGTGAAAGGGTTTTGTCATCTGGTTTGTTTTTTTTTTTTTTTTTTTTTTTTTATCGGGGAGTGTTTTTGCTTGTTAAATAAACAGGTTTTTTCCATTTCTCTCTGAGGAAACCTTCCCGAACCAGGTGGGGGAGGGGCCGTGGGGGGTTTGCTTTCTGGGGGCTCCTTCCAGAGGTCCTCTCACAAATTTTGCCCTAAACTAGGACAAGTGGGTAGGTGCAAGTTTCTACCCCAACCTCACTGAATTTCAGACTCTTCCTGGGCCTTCTGACTTATTTTATTGAAATGAAAATCCTGACTCTTTGCTGTCTTTTGCTGCCACCTTTTGCAAACATGTTTTGCTTGTCTCAGAGGCTAAAAGAGCTCATGTTTGGGGCTCTGTCTGTTACTGTTGGGTAAGTGACTGGGAAACTGCAACTAGACTGCAGCTCCACACATTGTGTGGGGAGAATGAATGGGGTCCTTTCCAGTCACCAAATCTTCCCTTGAGAATGGGAAATGTGAAACTACAGTTGTATTTATTGATTTCGCTCCTAGGATGCATCCTGCTGTCCAAGCCTGATTGTTGAACATCTTAGATTATGGATATTCTCAGTTCAGTCAGAGAGAAAAAGAGAGAGATTCTACCAGACTAAGCCTGGGAAAGAGTTGGAAAGGAATGTAAATAATTCACTATCTCTCTTGTTATTCACATTGTCTATACATACGTTCTGCCACCGTGCGTCATTCACTGCGTACCAATGGTGTGAGATGTTTTTACTTTAAGACCAATGAAATTAGTCTGCACGATGTTCTCTATAAAAAGAGCAATGTATTTGAAATAAATCAGTAGAGTTTTTCTTCTCGCCTTCTGAACTGGAGTTCATTGTTCCCGTCCTGCCTCAACAGCAACATTAGATATTGTCCATCTCCTTTCTTGGTCACTTTACCATGACTCTTTGGATGTAGCTTTGGTATCAGTGTACAATTCATATATTATCCTTCAAGATCATTAATTTCCTTACCTTCTTACCATTGTGTAATGGCTTATGTATTTTGTTTGTAGTGCAAGTTCCTTTATGTGTATGTATGTGTGAATAGAAAACATTACCCAATATTAGACTGACAATCAAAATATTGTTAGCTGTGTTTGGCCCTAAAATAAGTATATCCACTTTTTAAGCTATTGGGAAGGGGGGGGGGGGGGGGGAAATTCTATCTGGCAAAGCATTTAAAAGTGCCAAAGGGATTTCGTTTCAGGATGGGGAGCTAGTTTTTCTAAACAAAACATCTCTGCTTTCAAAAATATTTCAGGGCAATTGTTTCTGTATGAAGCACATCAGCCTTTTTTCAGTTAATGAGTTCCCCCTGGAAATGTTCAAAAGTTGTGTGGATGTGGCAGTTGTGGACGTGGTTTAGTGGTGAACATGATGGGGCTGGGTTAACATTTGGGCTCAATGATCTTGGAGGTCTTTTCCAACTTTTATGATTCGATGATTATAAAGTACAGAGAATAAGATAGATTAGGATTTATTTCAACTGTGCTATAACATCTTTGGCACAGGAAGAACACTTTACAATTTCTTTGCAAAGCCACTAGTACAATGGAAGACACTTTGCCATGCATATTCCAGGCTGGTACTGTATATAAGCAATGAATAACAGAAGTACATTGCAGCTGAATAAACTCTCTAGCTCTTCATTAGAATCAGCTTGCCAGTTTACAGAACAAAGGGTAAGATTCTTTTATTTTGTCTTATTTTAATCAGGTATTTTAAGCAAATTTTTCAGTTCATTTTGCTTGTGCTATTCAGATGGACTGTCGTACCTTTTGTATTACTATTCCATTTGGATTTATTCAGCCTATACAGCTGTTGCAGTCACAGGTAACTGAATAAGTTTAAAAATCAAAAGAGGATTTCTGTACAGATTCAGATCTGAATTGGTCATTATGATTAAAAATGTTATCTTTTCTTGCTTGCTTTTACTTCTTAGAAGAAGAAAATTGGAAATTGTGTTCCTGTTATGCTGCTAGAGTGCGCCTCCCCAAGGTTCTAGTTAAAATTGGGTGCAGATACTTAGCTGTTGTCATTGCTCCTTCATTACCTGGTAGGAGTTATCTCTCTGGGCATTTCTGGCAGAGATACATAATTCTGCCTTTTTGCCAAAGTGTAAATACTCTCCTTTCAAAACTGAGTTTCGATTGCTGAACAGTATTTATTATGTACACAGTGCAATTTAGGAGATAAATTTGAAAATAGGGCATAAATAACCATAAAATCTAACCATTGTTGTAAACATAGGTAACTGCAAGGGCTAAAGCAACTGTAAATTTTATCCTGTTTTGTGAAACTGTACCATGCTGTTTGTAGAGAAATATTGCTGTCTTTGTGAGAAAATATGGATCTCAATATATTTAAGAAATCAAATGTTGCTCATTTTCCACTGAATCCATTATGCAAGCACATTCAGCATTTTTTGCAGTTTATGGACAGTTGAAGTAAATATATGTTGCAGGAAATATTTGTTGCCATTCAATTTCACCAAATGTTTACATGTGCCTTCCTTTAGCATACAAGTAATCTCTGTTAGTCAAAGGACAAATAATGACATGTGTACATAGCTGGATGTGTTTAGCACTACCTGGACTGTGGCTTGAAGTATCAGAAGTATGTTCCTGGTATTATAACACTGCATTTCAGTTTTTCAGGCCTTTCTTAAATCATGTAAATCAAATGGGCTGTGTATCTCAAGGACAAATAACACATTTTCTCTCATGCACAGAACGAGGGTCGAAAGGACACCTTGACCTCACGGAGTTAATAGGAGTCCCTCTTCCTCCTTCTGTCTACTTTGTCACGGGCTATGGAGGGTTCCCAGCTTACAGCTTTGGTCCAGATTCCAACATCGGCCGGCTGACCAGTACTATCATACCATCACCTTTCTACAGAGATTTTGCTATCATGGTTACTGTGAAACCAAACAGTGATCATGGAGGAGTGCTCTTTGCAATAACAGATGCCTTCCAGAAAACAATCTACCTAGGACTGAGGATTTCACCAGTTGATGACAGCACCCAGAGAATAATCATGTACTACACAGAGCCTGGATCCCATATCTCCCAAGAGGCTGCTTCTTTTAAAGTGCCAGTGATGACTAACAGGTGGAATAAATTTATAGTGACTGTTGAAGGGAATGATATTGCTTTGTTCATGGACTGTGAAGAATATCAGAGGCTTCAGTTTCCAAGGCCTGCTCGAACCTTGGTATTTGAATCTAGCTCTGGCATATTTGTTGGTAATGCAGGAGCCACAGGACTGGAAAAGTTCACAGTAAGTGCTGTCTGATAAATTCACATGCCTCAGTGTTTAATGCATGTACTCCCTACCCAAGAAGTCCTGCTTAATGTGGATATATCCCAAGTGAGAGTCAAATCATATAGCCTGTATTTTCCATACCTAGCTAGGGTTTGGGCAGTGAAGTTATATAACCTCTAGTTTAATATACAAATGTTCTGAGAGCCTCAGAATTTTATTAATAGTCTAGGTATTAAGCCAAATCTTCAGTTTGAATATTAGAAATTTCAAAGTAAATATGTCACATAATTTTTATGGCCTTTCTAAGAAGGGCAGATTTCAGAGAATTCATTTTCCTAATTTCTGAGAATACTATTAAGCCAATGCTTTTAATTCTAATTAGTTAGGAATTCATATTCAACATCAGAAGGAGAATGATGTCATCAAAGGTAAAGATAGTTGGAAGATGAGTGTGTATTTTTAGAATTTATTTGTTATTTAAAGCTTATCAGGTGCTTTAGGGAATAGAATGCACTAAAACCACTACTACAAGGCTCTCAAGCCTTCTTAGCTTGAGTGCAAGCATCTTTCCTGCTGCATCCTGACTGAAATTCTCAGCCACCGAGAGCAGACATTATATGTGAGATCAACTCTGTCAAATGGAAAGGAAAATGTGACACTTTATCTGTCCTATTTTTGTATTTCCTGTACTTCAGAACTTGTACTGTGTTTTGAGAAATTAACGTCTCTTCTAAATTAGTCAAGCAGCAGCACAAAACAGAGTGAATCCTTTTCTTTAGGGAATAAAGATGTTCTTTCCAAAATGCAGGCATACTGGCAGGTTGTGAGCTCCACCTGGTAAGCAGCAAGTTTAATGTACTTTTCTCATTCGTCTGACTAGTCTAAGCACCTAGAATCACAGAACTATATGGATTAGCAGGAAATAAAGGGTGGAAAGTGATATGTAGGAAAACTGTATGTTGATGCTACCTTTCTTAGGCAAATAGGAGGACTGGAGTATTGTGAAAAGTAGGATTGAGAAACATTCAAGAAATGGAAACCACTTTGGTATCTGTCTTGGTTTGAAAAAGACAGGTGTCTGCTAAGGAAGACAGGAGCCTCCCCTGAAATGAAAAATGTTAACTCTCTCCCTCCGAATTGTTATAATTTTGAAATTAAGGGGCTCTCAGGCAAAGATATGGGAGCAGGAGTTACTGTTCTTTATTAGGGAAGAAAATAAAAATAAAATAAAAAATGCCGTGATACAAAACAACACTGACAGAGTCAGAATACGACCTGACACCCTATTGGTCAGGGTGTTGGTAGCAGTTCAACTGAAATGGTGGCTGCAGTCCTGGAGCCACAGGCAGCGGCAGGTGTGGTTCTGTTGAAGCAGTGATCCTGTAGAAGGGTGTAGTTTTCCTCTGAAGATCCAGTGGTGGTGTAGATGAGCCTGATCTTCCTGTAGGAATCCAGTGGAGAAGACAGCTGCCCCTCTGGGAGTCCAGTGGAAAAGGCTGACTGGTGTTTCAAATCTCAGATTATATCCAGGTAGGAATGCTTGGCTCCTCCCTCTGGGCAGAACTTCTTCACAATGGAATGATGTCATTTTATCAATCATGCAGTGACACTCAGTGGCCCATTAACAGCAGATATTTCCCGGAGGGAAGATTGGTTTGTGGAAGAGATAAAGAAAACTGCCCAATTAACAGAAGATAACTGCCCCACCTCTAACAGATGGCAATAGAATACACATACCCACCCACATCTTGCAACCCAGGACATTATCCCACCTGGAAAACACATGTGATGATCACTTACTGAGATGATCACCAATAAATCTGGAAATATGATGACAGAAATGCATGGTGGATGACACTGTAATGCATTTCCATGGAAAGAGGCTCTTCTGTGTGCTATATTGAGTACATAAATTTCAGCCAGTACTCTGAGTGCTTTATTAGCACTAATTGTGACTTGTAGTCTAGGTTCCCATGCATTTATTTCTTCTTGCATCATATGTCACAATTGCTTTTGAGTAGAAAAACTAAATGCTTGAACCTCACTCAAACTCTGTTTCTATGCCAAGAACTGTTTACATTAATTGCCCAAAACAGAAGCAAATCATAGCAGATTGTGCAAATGAATAGATGTCAGATGTTGGTTTGCTCTGGCTAATGGGAATTCTTGTGTCTAAGGCTGTGGTTATCAGACACAAAAGGACATAACTATTATCAGTTTTATTGAAACCAAAGGAAAATCTAGCCCTGATGCTTGTAAAGAGAAGTAGAAACCAGACAACAACCAAGTATAGCTGAACCAGTATGATGCCAGATGCTGCAAACTAGTTTTTACAGGGAAGGCAGCAGCAGCTATAAGACCCAGAGAGAGAGTAAATATCACATATCTACCACCTCTATCATGCAGACTATCATGCAGGTCCATGATTTTCCTAGTTAGAGGAATCAGCTAGCTGTAAAACTTGGGAAACATTACAGCGCTCCATTTTGCTTTCTTTATCATCCGGGGCCACAGATGAGAGCAAGAAGAGAATGTGTTCTCCAAATGTGATTCACTTGTACTGTGAAAAAAAGATCACTTCCAGGAGACTACTTAATTGGTTGTGCCTCCTTTCATGTATGATTTTTCAGTGAACTGCTCAGTCAGTCTGATGTTCTTCAATATCTGAGTTGCCCATTAAGTTTTGAGAGAAATAGGATGTTGAGATTACTGAGCTATTGCCTCAGAAGTCCAGCAAACTCAGGAGGCACCAAGTGTATGAGTTTCATAGTCTTCAAAGGCAGATAAATTAGAGGATTTTAGAAGATAGAATCAAAAATTTTATTAATTTCTAAAATATTCTAGGTTGTGTGTTATATGTAAACAGGTTCTTGACTTGAATATCTATCTTTGTGCCCTATTGTGCATCATGTCTAACTCTGTGAGATCTTGTAATAAGGAAACATCTCCCATATTTCTTAAAGCACTTTGAGTCTTTGCAGAAGCAATAGTTAAATGTTTTAAATGAAATTGTTACTGCTCTTTCAGCATGTCAGACTGAGAAGTACAGTTTGTGACTGAAAAAAGAAACATTTATTATCAGAATATCCATCTCCTTTATTTCCTCTCTGGAAAGTTTTAAACTGGTTTCTTCCTGACTCACTTCATAACTTATTCCCTTCCCATCCTTTGTCTCCATTTTTAGGGTTTTCATATGCCACTTCTGGAGCTGCAATGTACTTCTTATCTAAAAACCCAGAGTTTTTTACAGCGTGTATGACATAATCCATGACTAGATTCTTCAGATGGGCATTAACAATGCAGTGTGCTGATCATAGTGTCATTGGGATATGACAGTCATTATATTCTGGCAGCTTCCATTTGCTCTACATTTTGCAAAAGAAAAAGTTGTGAACATATTTATATCTTAAATTTGGATTACTATCATGAAATTTTATATTTTAGACCATTTTCCAAGTAAATCAGAACATGGTTTGGGGTATTGTGTTGTTTTGTTTAATTCCCACCCTCCACCCTCACTCTCCTTCACACATCCTACTTAATACTTCCTTGAAATATTTTTGATGTTCCATGTAGGGCTCAATTCAACATCTGACAATCAAGTCTGACTCAAGGGCTACTGAGGATCATTGTGATGACCCTTATGTAAGTATTCTTATAAACACTACCTCAATGCCTCAGAGGTTTCAAAGTAAATTCCCATTTGACATCTTTCATAACATTAAATGTAGAATTTTTTTCTTGGAAACATTGTATCATACTTAAAACAGTCTGTGGGGCAGATTTTTTTTCCTGTACAACCCCCAAAAACCTATATTTTCAAAAAGTATCATTTTGTTTTGTCTAAAAAAGCTTTCAGGAAATGAACTATGGCTTTTATTTTTCTGAAGGGTAATTTTCATGGAATGCTGTAAGTACTGAAAAATGTTATTGTCATAATGACACTGAGGCTTCACCAGCCAAAAAAAAAGTGGCATTTTTCTGCATTTAAATAGCCAGTTCCTTGGAGATCATGCTTTTTTCTCTGACTTTTATGAACTTCCTCCCAATAATTGGGTTTTGCACAGGCTTCAGGGGACAGCAGTGGCAATGGCAGCATTCAGGAACATGACAGTTCTGAAGCACAAGAAGCCCTTGCACCTTCCCGTCTTCCCATAAGGGTAAATTTATTTGCTTTATTTACTTTAAAATTCTGCTTTAATATTACTCTTTTAAAGGATGGGGTCTGAATTTGATGAATAGCTTTCATATTGGGCAATTTCCAAAGGCTCCCATGAGAACAATGTGCACTTATCCATGAGAATGATGGCACAGTGCCAGATAAAAAATCTGGTATATTTGATAACAATCAGCAACCAGATCTTGGGAAGAGTATAATACAAGATTGGGAAATAGATATGACACTTCCTGGGAACACTCTTAATCTGCACCAATTTTTATCTCAGGAAATGCTTGCACCAAGATTATATGTGGTTAGAACTCAGCTGAGTTATTGATCCTTGAATTTCTTGTTTTGTTATTTGGGATTTTTTTAGCACATGAGAATTTCACCACCCTCTGATTCCTGCTGCAGAATTCCTTAGCTAATTTAATGACATGTTTTGTGAAGGACGTGCACCATTTTCTTGCCCTTCTGAACATGCTGACTGTGGCTCTCATTTGATGGTTAGTTGGCTGGATAACAGTGTCAACAGCTGTTTCTTACCATGTTTAGAGAATTCTAACACATTGTGTCCTCCTCACTTTTTGTACCAAGCTTAAATATTCCAGTCCATTCCTCACAATGAAGCTTTCCATGCTGTTTGTGTCAAACATTCTTTTTTAAAATACAAGTTCTCATTGGTTCCTTTAGAGGAAATTAGTTGTTTTCTGAGAAATGACTTCACAGAAGCCATGCTCATATTTGTCTAATATTGTACATACTTCAACTATTTCACTGTTGGATCTTACAGAACCCGTGGGCAAATACTTTTTGGTTGTGATGTTTTGTCATTCACTTACAGTGTTTCCTACCCTTTTCATACAAAGACTTCCATTTTAGTCATATCTACTGCTGAGTTTCCCAAGAATATTTTTCTTGGAATTTTAACTCTTCCAGGGTCAACATGAATGGAAGAAAACCTTTTTTTTTCTATTATAGACTTCAAATTCTCTGATCACTCTTTTTATAACTTTATTAAGTATTGACCCAGCCTCCTGCTCCTGATATGTTTGAATAAATTTTTTGTCATTTTTTTTGCCTTTTCCATATAGCTCACTAAACTAATTTTGGCCTGCCTTGTGCTTTGTGCAGAATCACTGACTAGCTGAGTTTGAAAGGGACCTTTGAAAATTGCCCTGTTGTCATGGTTTGACACTGGCGCAATGCCACTGCCCCCATGAAAATACACCTTCCCAACATAAATGCTAAGATATGTTATCAGGAACAGAGCAGAGCAGGCCCAAGCTTAATAACGAAAGGAAAAAAAAGTTTATTAAACTACTACTACTATAAAAGACACACACACTAAATCCAGGATGAAGACCCTCCAAAACACTCCTCCTTCCACCCAATTTCCAAAAAACTACAGTGAGACACCACCCGGGATTCCTGATCAAGTTGCCACCCTTCAGATAATCAATACTCAGTCCATCCAGGGAGAGAGGAGTGTCTCTTGCACCATCGACCCCCCAGGAAACACAGTTGCCATCTCCTGTGTTTCCATGTCACACATGGCAACTGCCTGGAGAAAATCTGCCAGTGTGACATTCTCCTTTCCATGTCACAGTGCTCTTACCACCATGCATGGACAGACTGCCCATAGGGCTCCTTTAAGGATGCTTTGCCACGGACCAAAAGAGACAACAGTTCAGCTTCTCAACTTGGGACTACAGTCCCTCCCCATTTTCCCCCTGGGGGCGAGGGTCCAAGAACAGAGATCATCTTCTTCCTGAAGACAGAGGGCATTACCACAACCTCCTTGGCTTTTCTCTGTTCTCTCCATTCCTGCGCTGGTAGTTGTTGAAGCAGGTCTCTTTGGTTCACGATTGCATCCCCCTAAAAATGCAGTCTCTGTTGCAGGAGAATTTTGGTTCAGTCTATGGCTAGCAAGAAAAGTCCAGCCAAAAGCTACTCCATCATCTCCTCCCACCTAAAAATTTCTTCTTCTAACATCTCAGGTCCCAGATTGTCTCTCTTCCACTACAAATGGAGGAGCAGTAATAATTTACAAAGCCTTCATTTCCCAGAAAAGGGTTAAAAGTCTCGGACTCCCCGGACAGCTGAAATCTTTGCCCAGAACTCCCAACTTCCACACTGGGCATCTTCCCCCGCCTTCTCCTCTGCCGGCAAATTTCCAGATGCCGTCAGGCTCTCTGTCTCTTTCCCTTTGGGATGGGGGGAACAAATCTCCGTTTCTCTCCACCCTTCCATCTGCAGGAGCTGGCTCGGTTCCAGTCGCTTCTCCCCTCTCCTACCTCAACCAGGCCTCATGGCTTCCCCTCCTCCACCCAGCCTGTGGCTGGGCGGGGGAGAGTCTGCACTGCACTCTCGACAACCGGAACCAAAGAGACAGTTCCCCTGGGAGTTCTTGCTTTTAACCCCCTGTGTTCTCAGAGGCGTGTCCATACCTTCAGTGGTCAGTCCAAATGCCAATATCCAAACATGACCACTGATTGGTTTGACTACCAACTTCCTGAAAAAATTCACTTCCATGTCAAACCACGACACATGTCCAATTCCCTTTTCAAAGCAGAGTCAAATACAGCAAGTTGCTCAGTAAGCAGGTTGTTCAGTGCCATTTGATTTTGGATTTCCTCAAGAATGGAGACTCTACCACCTCTCTTTTTCAATGCAGGTTTTTTTCTGACATAGAGCCTGAATTTCTTGTATTTCAATGTGTGTCCATTGTCTCTTTTCCCTTCACTGGCTACAGAGAAGGATCTGGTTCTGTCTTCTTTACTCCCCCTTACCAAGATCTTCTACACATTGATAAGATAGTTCTAAGCCTGCTTGAGGCAGTCCTTGCACTCTCAACTTTCCCAAAGTGATCAAAAGACAGGCAGATGGCCCCAGCTGGTATTGCTGCATGGGGTAATTCCTCACTGGATGCAGGATTTGCACTTTACTTTTCCTGAATTTTTGCAGCCAGGTAGGGTTTTTCCAAATGGCAGCAAAATCACCCTAGTGCTTGATGACTCCTCTGCATTTTACATCACACCACAAAATTTAATCCAGGAAATCTTACTGTGCCTTGACTTTTTCTCATTTGGATAAAACTGTAGCTATTTCAGGAAATATGTCTAGCTTCTCTATCCAGAAAAATATCAATTTTTTTAGGTATTGTTTTTAACTTCTGTTTAATAATCTTCATAATTACTGCACTATTCAAAATTACACACAGCAATAGTAGAATTTTTGGCTTTTATTCCTCCTTATGAAAGATATGATTTAATCCCAGCTGGCCACTAAGCACCACACAGCCATTCCCTCATTGCCCCACCAGTGGGATGGGCATAGAATTGGAAGAGAAGTCAGAAAACTCGTGGGTTGGAATAAAGACATTTTAGTAGGTAAAGCAATGCTGAGCTGGAATGAACCAAGCTGGAATGAACCAAGCCAAAGATCCTACCTGAAAATACAGTCTCTGACAAGTGTATGTTGCTTGTGGTTTCCTCCCTCTCTGTGGGTTTCTCAAGTGTACATCCCTTGCTTTGGAGGAATGGATTCCAAAGGTACTATACTATTTTTTCTCAGAATTCTGGTTTGCTTCACAGATGTGGTAGTTCTGATTACTGTGCTTTGAGGAAAGTAATCCAGTGATTCTTCCTTTAAAACATGTGATAAGCCTTTACTCTAAACCGTTCTTTGGGATTTTTTTTTTTTTTTTTTTAGCCTGAAGATATGTTGGCTGAGCCAGTGGAAGCCCCCCCAACCATGTTGGCTTATTTGGAAGAGAATGATTTCTCTGGAAATCACAGATCAGAAGAAACCTCAGAAGCAGCTAAATTTGAAGAACAAGGCACTGCCTCAAGTTTTGGGGCTTTTTTTTGGGGGGGGTGTGGGGTCATTTACATTCTCTGGTTTTGAGTCTGTCATTTCCCTGTGTATGGAAAACCGCTGTCATATTTTGAGTGCTGCCAGGAAAGAAAAATCCTATGGTTTTGGACATCCTGTGTGCTAGAAAAGAATTGGCACATCAAACATTTAGTCTTTGAAAGTGCAGTCTGTTAAACTGCAATTTATTAATAGCAGCAAAGGTAAGTGGTAGCAACTACTGCCACTGTTCAAAAGATATCTCACTTCTCCCTCCATATAGAGGCTTATCTCAGACTCATTGTTGTTAAACATGCAGAGAATGGATTTACCCTTCTATAGTATGGAAGTTTCAGTTACAGAATTGTAGTTAATATTTTAAAATCTTTAAAAAAATACTTGGATAAAACTAAGAAACTGACCTGAGGAGCTGCTGCTGTGGCAATCTACCAAAAAAAAAAAAAAAAAAAAAAGGAATGAAAGGAGAGAAATCCTCTTCATTCTGCTCAGGTTGGTGAGAAGCATGGCACCCCTTGAGTCATACCTCTGCAAACAGTCCTGCTGGCTCTAAAAGCACTTGGCACCTTTAAAAGGGATTTAAGATGGATATTTATTTGATGACTTGGTACAGTAAAGCACAGCCTTTCAGTAAAACTCAATCCTGCCAAGGAATAAACTATTTACTACTTCTATTGCCTCCAAAGGATGTGAATGTGCCTAATGCACCAGTGGGGTGTTTTGGGTGCAAGTGTAGGCAGCAAAGCAATGACAGCAAGGCATAATGCAGTGGGGAATCCTGTTCTCCACTGCTAGGACAACTTCAGGGCACTCCTTGAAAACAAGAAAAAAAGCTAAACATATTAATAAGGCCAAAGACAATGTTGTTATTTTAACTCCACACATACTTCAGATAGTACCTGTTGTAATTAACTCTAATTTTTTTGTGTTACATGGGTGACAAATATACAGCCATTAGACTAGAACTTGAGGAAGATGTGATGATGCAATACAGTCCTTGACATTAAAATAGACATGTTTTGTAATTTTACTCTCTCCTTTCTCTTTTTTTCCTTTTCTTTTAAAATTTTCAGAGTTGTAAAATGACTAATATTAATCTTTGGAATGTATTTTAGTCATAATCTGAATAATTTCTTTCTTCATAAAACTTGCAGCATCTGTCTCTGATAAATACCTCTGGGCAGGTTTTGTTTTGCTCTCTCATTAATAAGTGATTATTTTATTTATATTTAGCTGTCATGGAAACTGGACAAGGCAACAGTGCGTCTACCACTGTCACACATAAAATGTTAAGAGAAGATGGCTCTGGTGCTGATGTTTTGCCAGGAGTGAGCAGAGAGGAGGTCTGTATAATGGGTGGATCACATGCCTAATCTTTTAGTCCCAAGAACAGGAAAATCTGGGTTTTGAAACATGTAGCATTTGTAAGGCAGTGTGTAACATGAATTCTATGTGATTCTACAAATTAGAATTACGTAGGTCACCCATTTGGAATCCTGTGAGCTACTGGAATACATGCCTTATTTGTTGGTATGTTTCAAAATAACCATCTGGTGGTACATTTTTTATTGATTAACATTCCTACTTCAACAGCCACCACAGATTTTTCTAAGCAAAAAATAAATAATGACCTTTCCTTCCTCTTGCCTTGAGACCCCTACACCAAAAGTTCATTCTTTTTATTGCTTGAAACTGCAGTCATGACAGCTTCTTTTTGCTAGTAAACATACAGTGTAATAAATGACAGAAATTTAGAATAAAATTTCCACATTATGTGTGTTTAGTTCAAGTGTTTAAGGCTGCTCCTTGCAGGGTCTTCTTGCGTTCCTGTGTTTACTATGGTAAAATATGTCAAGTGGTGAAACATTAAGTTAGCATCCATTGGAGCAGACATACAAGAACTTTTCGTATTTGTTGGAGAGCTTCCACATATAATTCCTCTAACATTTTCATGCCTGCATGCATGTATTTTTAAAGCAGCAATTCTAATATTAGTTTATATAAATAAATAGATAAACAAAATATCTGATTAACTATTACCATCTTTTTTTTTTCATTTTGGAACATTTTTCTTAAATAAAAATTTGGTCTTGATTAAGGAATTGTGACACATTAAGCTAAAATCTGTTGTGACAAGTAGTTTTGCTGCTTACTGATCTTTATAAGTTTTCCTTAACTTTATATCAAGTTCTACATATTTTTCATTACACAGATACCCAAGATGATTATATATTAAAATGACCAATCATTTAGAAAATAATAATTTTAAGGAGTTGTTACTGCCACTTCTCTCTCAGTTTTTGCTTGTACCCAGTGTTACTCTTGCCTAGGTGCAGAATCCAGCATTTGTTCTTATTTAGTTTCATGATGTTCATCACTGCTCAATGCTCCAATCTATCCATATCCCTCTGCAAGGCCTCTTGTCCTTCAGGAGAGTCAGCAGCACCTCCCACTTTGGAATCATCAGCAAACTTACTAATGGTGCATTCAATTTCTGCATCCAGATCACTGAGAGATATATTGAACAGAACTGGCCATAGAATGGAGCACTGAGTAACACCACTGGTAACCAGTCACCAGCCAGATGTGGCCCTGTTCACCGCAACCCTTGAGCTCTGTCCTTCAGCAAGATCTTTATCCAGTGCGCCATGAACCCACTCATCCCATAGCCGGAAAATTTTCCCCAAAGGATGCTGTGATGGACAGCATCAAAAACCTTACAAAAACCCAGGGAAATTGCATTCACCTCTGTCTCTTCATCCTTCATGTGGGTGACTTTACCACAGAAAGCTAACAAATTAGTTAAACAGGACTTTTGCTTTGTGAACCCAAGCTGAGTGTTCTTGATAAGTGCAGTGTTCTTTAAATGCTTTTCAGTGGTACTCAGTATAATCTTCTCCTTTATGTAGCCTGAGTTTAGGCTGACAGGTCTGTAGTTCTGAATCTTTCCTTACGCCCTTTTTGTAGACTGGAGTAACACTGATTATCTTCCAGTCAACAGGAACCTGCCCAGACTCTCAAGATCTTTGGCAGATTATTGAAAGGAGTCCTGCCATACCACCTGCTACCTCCTTCAGTACTCTAACACTGAATCAAGAATCCTGTTATCTCATTCAGGCTATGATCTCTATCCACAGTTTAACTAAATAGATTGTCTTCTAATGCTTTTCCAGATGAGAAAAAATTCTGTAATTAGTCCAGATTAAAAAAAAAAAAAAAAATTGCTGATCTTTGGGATCTTTCCTTTCGGCAAAACCCAGAAAGGTCTTTTAAAAAATCATCTTACAGTTCCTTCGCTGAAAGCTGTCATCCTGTTAACTTGAAAATGCTTTGAGAGTTATTATATTTCATCCCTCCTAGTTTCATTACCTGCTAATGGAACTCAAAATATTTCATTGGTGTTTTAAAATGTGAGTAAATTCTAGTGCTTGTTTCAAAATACAATACTGACTTACATGTTTTGTTCTGTATACTGGTTTTTCATTTAAATATGTATTAATGTCCAAGCTTCCTTCTTGGAAGGTTTTATTTTGTTCCTGGAATATTTGAATTATTCCTTTTGTTATTATTTCTTTCTCTTGACCAAATGCTAATGTTTAGCAATATTTTAGTCTTTCTGTTGTCCCTTCTCACTCTTTGTTTCATCTTCTGCCACTTTTTAACCAATATGTAACGCTCTTTTGTTAGAGTTGTGGATCTTGGGGAAGTTGGCTAAAACACTCCAAAACATGTCTATCTTAACTCTTGCAATTTTTTCTCTGATAGACTAAGTATGTGAAAACTATATTTTTTCAAACCTATACTACTGACTTAAACTGTGCAGATTTATGTGGCTATTAAATTAGATCATGGTCATTTGCATCTAGGTAACCAGCTCAGAAAGCAACTTATTTGTAGATGCATGAATGATCTTTAACATGGATTGCCTTTGCTGAATGGAATATACTGTTTGTGTGGTGCCTGTCAGGTTCTGATTGCATTGAACAAAGCAAGGGTTATAGGAGAAAGGGAAGGGGACAGGGGCTAGAGAGACAAATGGGGAAAGTAATGCAACACATTTTTCATATTTCACATTTTAATTACTCAGGGCCAGAAAGGTCAGGAAGTAGAGGATGGGTCCACAGACTCTCTAGGAGGGTCAGGAAGAGAAGATGTGAAAAATAAAGATCAAGGACCTCCTGAATCTCCAGGGAAATTTGGGCAACTTGGTCAGCCTGTGAGTATTTTCTCCCTGTTGAAAGAAAACAAGTGCTTTAGAAAGGGTAATAGTGATCCATCACACATGCATGGAGACCTGGAACTGCACAGCCTTGCACACTGTCAGCAGTTGCTCTTCTACAAGATGGGTTTTAGCCCAGCAGCTCAGGAGGATCCTGCCTGCACTGCGCACGTGCCAGGGACAGGGGCCTGGTGACAACCATCAGAAAGCAAAGGCAAACAGCTGCTGTGCCAACATACAAATGTTCTCAGAGCAGCAATTCCACCAACTCCTTAGGCAGTACTGAAGCACACTCCCAGCTGTCACATTTGAGTGTGTACGAAGGTGCAGAACTCACTGGCCTCCTTCAGTGACTTCTCTATATCCAGGATATTTCACACTACAGATCCTTGTGAACCATCAGCACAAGGTGCATGAGATTAAAGAGAGGTAAAGAGATGCATGAGATTAAAGAGAGGCAAAACATCCCACTGTGTTTGATATAGTTCTAGTTTGTCATTTTGTCACTACATGGAACATCGTAATTTAATTAATTGCTTTTATCTTTTGTTACTTCTACGTTACACTGTTTTATTTATCTTTCTAACAATGATGTTCTATTTTAGGGCATTCCTGGTAAAAATGGGTTACCTGTAAGAACTTTTTTTATACATATTTTGGTTAACTGAATTAATAAAAACACATTTTTTAATGAGGCTCTGTTACATTGAGGCTTAAGCAGCAAAGTGTTTTCTTCATCTCCTCTCTTTAGAAGACAGTTCTGGTGTCGTGGTTGACATCCTCAGGTTGTCAAGAGAGCAAAATCCAGGTTTCTAAGAGAAATTTATGACTTCCCAGTTGCAAAGAAAGTAAGGCATGGCATGGCATAAGCAGCTGTACCAGGAATTCAGCTCTGGTGAGGCTGGCTTTTTTTTGCAGAGGGGAATTTCAAAAAGGGGACATACTCACACCCTTTCTAGACAGGTGCTTCATTGACCCTCCATAGATACATGCTTCCATGTTGCCTGCTCCTAATCTCAGCTGCAATTAACTTTGTGGTTAATTGAGAGTACTTTTGAGTTAGTTGAGATGTGCCTCTCCCCCCATTACCCTTGTGCAGTAATTCGACTGCATCTTTTGCTTCATCATTCCTGCTTTCCTTTCTCTGAGTTCCTCTGCTTTACCCTTCTCTGTCATATCTGCTGTCCTCTTCCCAAGGTGTTCCTTCCCAACTTCTCCAGAAAACTTCCACCCCTGGGTCAGTCCACCACAAGCTGCTGATAGCCTGTACATGCATCCTCGCTGTGAGGTATTGCCCAGCAAAGCACACAAAAACAAACCTGTAGATGTCATATTCCCTGCACGTCTTAGCTGCTGTTCTGTATCTGTCCTCTACTGATGTTCTGCTGCCTGGTTTCTTTGTTTCCTTTCTCATTTGTTTGTCACTGCCACTTTGTGCGTCTTTCCCCTCTCCAGGACCTTACCACCCAGAGGCTGTCACCATTCCCATGCCTGCTCCTCTTTTTCTATTCTAACATGTGCCACTGCTGAGAGCTTCCTGATCCTTCCTGCCCCCTGCAACTGAACCTCAAATGAAACTGGTATGTTTTAAGATATTAAAAAAATAATTCAGTGGTCATTCATGGGGTGCATTATTGAGCTCCTTCCTGAATGCTGCCTTCAGACACTGGTATGTTTAAAGAAATGTAGCTAGATTTGCAAATATTTAGCCAAAACTCAGGTTATGTGCAATTAGGGTGTTTTTGGACAAGAAGTTTATGGTTTATGTATTAACAGAAGTCTGACTACTTTCATACAACATATCTTTAAAGAAAATTTTATGAAACCAATACATTTTAAAGAAAATTCTTCAAATGTAATTCAAATGCTTCAAAACCAATTGTCTTCTTCTTGTGAACACAATTTGAATTTCTATAATAGACATTTTGTGACAGTGTCTTACATTTTTTGTAGTTGCTCTTTTGTCCATGTGCATCTGTTTTCCAATCTTACATATACCCATGCAATTTTACTTTTGGTTTGACGGGGCTTCACTCAGCAATTAAATTAGTGCATTCTACATTTATGTTGGTAATGTGTTTGTTACTTTTCTATGAACCTGCTAGCAGTTACTCTACAGGAAAAATCATTATAGGGAAAAAAAACATTCTTCAGTCTTAGAGATACATTTTTCTCCCTAATAACTTTATATAACCCATCTTTAGGGCAGTCCTAAAAGTTGTCCAGTAGAGTCTATAAACACAGCTGTTCAGATTCCAAAAATGCAAGTGGGAAAACACTATTTATTTGCCTTCTGAATATTTTCTTGAGTGTCCTAACTGAATTCATAAGCAGCCCTATTTTATAATACCACTGACTTTAAAGCTGGTGGGAGTTCTTTCTAGCCAATGAATGAGCCTCTATAGGAAGAGCATATGCATATTATATGTAGGTGATATGACAATGTAAAGAAGGGTAATTCAGAATTCATTTGACTGGTGAAGTTCAGAATGGAAAATGGGGTGAAATGCTATCTAGTATACCACATTGCCAGTCAGAGGCTTATCTTCAGGAAGGATACTAATTTGTAGAAGTTGAATAGATTCAAGTTGGTTAAGAAAAAAAAAGTTTTAATAGATGGTGGGAGCAGGCTTAAGGTAATGGTATGATTTTGTGCATTCAGAGCAGCAGCTGGCAGTAGTGTGTTACAAATATTACAGTTTTAAAAATCCTTGCCATCAGTGCTGTGGCAATCCTATTGGCACTCTGTCAAGTCCAAATGCAGCCTGCAGGTGTTTCCATTTGTATTCTCCAAACAGGTTTCTCTTCTGTGTGGGAAGAGTAGATGTGGTGAGAGGCACATTTTTTGGGCACTGCCAGGGGCATTCTATGCCAAGTCTCATACTTCCTCCTGTCACACTATGACACGAAATAACTTACACACGGATGCTAGATGTAAAAGGGGAAAGAAAAGAACCCAAAGAGAGGATTTTATTTTCTGACTCCACTATATATAGAATAGCAAAAGTGACAGTGGATTGGAGGGTGAAATTGCCACCTCTCCAACCACACTGGTCAAACCAACAGTCCATCAACTCTCTTCACCCACAAAGAAGAATGCAAAACAATCATTATTTACATGAACAGTGTGAGAAAATTCAGTATAAATATGTAAACATCAGAAGGTATAGAAAACTTTTAGAAGAACTTTAAGACTCAAAAGAACAGGGCAACATCTTCCCACTGTACAAACCAAGAGTTAGAAAGAATCTAGCACCATTAAATCCAGCCTCTGATGCTAAGTGTTCCATCTACATGAAAGAAAATGTCTAATTAAAAAAAATATTTCCTTTTAGGGTAAAAATGGACTTCAGAGGTTGCCAGGACTGAAAGGAAAAGCAGGCCCAAAAGCTGAAAAGGTATGTGTCCTGTTAATACCCAATAATCAATCAGATACAATTTATTCTTAGACATGTATTAATTTGGTACACTCTGAGAGAGACATAAAGTATGGAATCACAGGAAGAATTTAAACATCCTATTGTTCATTCATGAGTGGTTGGATGGCACCATACCAGAATCATAAGTATTCTTCAAGGACGTGAATAAACTTCACCAGTAGAAAAAGTTGGGCTTTCACAGAAGAGCTAAGGAAGATTTATTGAACACTTAATAAAGAAAAGTCAGTTGTTGTATATAACTGCTCTGGGCGACTTACTCTACTGGCTAAGTGATTTAACAGAGGCAGTATAATCATATTACCCTTAGGAAATGAGCATAATTGAAATAAGAGTTAAACCATCTGAAGCAACAGCTTGTATCTCTTCTGAGATGAAGTGAGATGTAATGGATTTATCTATTATTAAAGTACATGTTGTACACAAAATTGACATACAGATAGTAAGTCCAAGTGTCAAATTAATAATCTGTTAATTTCATCTGTTTAACAAAACAATACAGACTTCATAAATTCACAAACATGACCCAGATAAATCTCATCTATTCAGATTAGTTTGAAATGGTCCAGAATAATTTCAAAGGTAAAATTAGTCTCGAGTACAGGAATCAGGTAATGAGATTGCATGGCAGCCCCCATCTCTATGTCCAGCTGTAATAGAAGGATTTGTTGAGCACAGGGTTCTCATAAACTGTAGAGAAGTGAAGGCATTTGGGGCAGTCAGGGAACATCTCAGGTACATCATGATGGGGACACTCTTGCTCTCCTCTGGGACCTGTCTCAGGTATGTGTTCACAAAACCAGGCAGCGTGGGAGACAAACAGGAGGACGTACAAGTCCATGCACAGTCACAGGGCTACCATCTCTCAGAGGTTACAGAGACATGGTGAGATGGCTCACAACAGGAGTCCTACAGTATATGGATACAGGCCCTTCAGGAAAGGTAGGCTGGGAAGGCAGATTATCATTAAAACACTCTATCAGTTGTCAACAGGCATTACAGGCACATAAATGTTGTTTGACAATTAGCTTTTTAGGTTTCTTGCAAATCTGCTTTGGTCCTTCTTGCTACCAGAGTTATTTCTAGGGTACTTGGTACTGACATAAATAATTCATGTGTAGGAAACCATAAAATCAGTCAGGATTCTTTTAATGAAAACAAATCAAATAGAAAAGATGCCAAGATTATGGCCATTCATATTTCTTCTATTTATAAGCAAAGTGCAAATCAGGAAATGCATTTTATTTTGCAGCTGCTACAGCCACAGCTCCTGTTAGGTGACCATTCCAATCTTCAGCAACAAGTGCTACACCTACACTGCCAAAGGGAACAGGCCCGGGAACTGATTTGCTGATGGTTCAGACTTGCAGGCATGGTCCCTGACAATGCTTTGGCCTGTATCACTCAGACAATGCCTTGGGGGTAGCATCAGTTGTTAACTGCTCCTAGTATGCTGCAAGATGAGACTGAGCATAGGCTCTGTACTCCTCCAGTGCCATCCCAGTAAGCTTTTAACTTTCAAATACTCATGCTGATGGATTTCAGTATATGTCTAAAGTTATTTCATGCAACATGCACAAAAAACCATACTCAAAATACTAGATTTTAACATGTAGGGCTAAAAGGAGTCCCAGAGTCAAGTACCTAAGGATTCTGGGCCCAGCTAGTCTGTTCCAGCTGATCTCACAACCAAAGGCCATCCAGCCTTATTTTGTTCATCAGAATAGCCATCAGAAAGAGAAAATTCTAGCAGCAGGAGAAGCAGCTTAGCTGTAGAGACCAAAAGTTATATTGGAAAGGAAAATACTCCAGTAGCCTATTAATGATTATTTTCATGTATACTTTAGTAAAGACATCTTAAGCTTTGTTTTTCATTTAAAAGGGACATTTCAAGGGACATTTCATTTTCAAGGGACACTTCAAAGAGACACTGTGAAGTTAGCAAAAGAGTGCTAAAAATCCTAATGATACATTCAAGAACACTGAAGAAAGCTGAGAGCTTCATATGCAGAGCTTTGTCTTGGCAATACTTTAAACAGACAGTTGCTGCAGTAAACAGTTCAAACAGGAAAACACCTCTCTCATCCTCTTTTATACATGTGAATTATTTTTAACTAATCAGCTGTTCAGCAAATTGTTTGAATATCCTAATCAGTATGATTTCCTAGGCCTGGCTGTGTTGGTAGGGTGACAAAAGCTTATAGAACACATAAAAATTCATAACTGTTATGCTGTCTAAAGATAGTCAGCACCTTTTCCAGTATAACAATATCTGAATTTCAGGAACAGTAGTAGGATCCACCTTACTCTTTCTGGTTCTTCTAACTGAAAACAGAAAGCCAGGAATGAATGGGGCACTACCTATCAGTGGAGAGTGGGGAGCTGCTGTCACTTTTCCACCATGGGCCATGTTCTGTGCAGAGGCACAGCCATGAGATGCTCCTTGGGAATGGATACAGTCAGGCTTCCTAAAAATGGTCATGACCCAAATGTGGTATCTGGGAGTTTTGTCTTCCTTACAGTGCACACAAAGTGGAAGAAATTGCATTTAAAGCAAGCACCAAACAAGCACTGCCAGGAACTAATGTAATAGTCACTGGAAAAAAGCGAGGATGTGTTAAAATGAATGAAGAGCATCTGTAACTGAACATGCTGGCAGACAGTGAAAATAGCCCCAAATTAATTAAACACATTCTCTGTGGATATGACTGGAGTGTCACTATAGGAACCATTTCACAAAGCCTCAGGGAACAAAGAACTGAATGAATACATTTATCTAATGAACTCAAGCATAAAGAGCAAGTGACCAAGAGACAGTTAAAAGTCAGTGTTTCCTGCTGTGTAACCAAATATGTGAATTTATAGAACACAATTTAAATGTTCATAAGCCCAGAGAGCAAATTGGCAGGTTAGAGGGTAAAGCACAGATCAGTGCAGGCAAAACCTCAACTCTTGGCTTGAGTGAAAAGTACTGGACTTGAGCAGAAAAATTATTAAAAGTCACAAACATCTTAAGCTGAAATTGTTCAAACTAACCTCAGCGAAATGTCAGAGGTGATGTAAGAAAGACAAATTATAAGAAATGGTAGTAATTATGAGAGAAAATGACACATATTTGAACAGCGTCTTTCATTGTGTTGGCAGTAGATAAAGGTCAACACACAGAAGAAAACTCCTGTTGTGGTAGTATTGAAAAAAGCATTAGAGAGGTTTGATTTTTTTTTGTGGGTTTTTTGTTTTTGTTTTTGTTTTTGTTTTGGGTTTTGTTTTGTTGGGGTTTTTTTGTTGGTTTTTTTGGGTCTTTTTTTTTTTTTTTTTTGGGGGTGGGGTGAGGGTTCATATATAATATACCCTAAAAATGCAAGATCCACAATTAAACCTTATTCTGGCAGACATATGCAGTGCCTAATGCTGTTAATGCTACAAATTCATTACAGAAGTTAGAAACGGAAGAGTTCTTTCTTCCATTGACAATGCAAAGATCATGTTCCTTGGGAGTTTATCTTAGAAATGAACAAAGTCCAACCCTGCTTATAGCATCTAAGCAGTCACTCTTGTGACTGGAAATCCACACAGATTGTAGCTAGTGCTTATAGTCTTTATATGGTTAAATACTTGCTGATTTATCTTAATTCCCATTTCAGGGTGATCCTGGTGAGGGATTGCTAGGACCCCCTGGACTACCAGGACCCACAGGACAATCTGCTCCTTCCAGAGGATTAGTGAGTATCTGGGGCTCTCTGTCAATGAGCTCAGCTTGCCACAGAGGAATCCAGAACTAAATAGGAGTTTTTCTCTGGGAAAGTAGCCTGATTGCCACAGAGATAATAATGTTTTCTAAAACATTCATGCAGAAATGCAAATAAATGTCTGACTGAAGTGTGTGAATACTGTAAGCTACATAAACACACAGTAGTCACATTTTAAAATGTTGTTGGATATGTGTGCTCTCCTGTGCAAAAGCAACAATATATGTGAGAACACAAAAATTTCCACAAAAAGGCATTCTAAACTTAAATTATTAATTTCTTCCTGCTACTGAACAGAGAAGTGGTTTGACAGTCAGTTATGTTTGCTGTCATTAAATACTAGAACACATACCAACATGATGACAGTGTTTGTATTTTGAATTATCAGTACTCAGACAATGTTAAAGAATGAGTTTCAGATCCATCTCACTGCTGTACTTGGACTTTTCTCACTATAACCGTGAGGATACATGTGCACACAGATAAAGAAGGAATCTGGCCTGAATTTTGGGTTCATGGTGCGAGAGCTGATTTTATGCTTAGACATAGTCCATCACTGACACCAGTGGAAATCCTGGGATGGACTTTTACACAAAACCATCTGTCACACTGGGTATCGCGAGTGTTTAACAAGAGAGTTTGAAACATATTCCACTGGCCAAAATAGATTATATGCTCTCCTGATTCTGGGTCTGCTAAATTAAGCCAATATATTTCTGCAGCATAAAAACAGATTAACAGTGTTCTTCTGCACTACTGAGCCTGCACTGATGCTGACTTCAAGAGGCAGCTCCAAATCTCTAGGAAAAGGTGCTCCAGGCCAACAGTTTTACCCAGTCAAAGGCCTCTTCTATAAGTGTAGCACGGAACGCCAAGTCCTACATTGCCTTTACTTTCTTGTTCTCTGTGACAGCAAGTTTCAAGGCCTTTTATTCTGTAGTGAGGTGGAAGAAGTCTCAGTGCAGCCAAGGAATGCATCCTTAACACCGAGGCATTTGAAACATTACCTTTGGTACTATGATAATTTATTCAGGTAGTACTTCTCTCTGTGCTTTTCTTTGTAGTCTGCAAAATGTACACAGCTATGAAACTCACCAAGGACTAAACACTAAGGTATTTTTTCAACAGAAGGTTTTAGAAAAGGATTCAGTATATTGATTTCTCTTTATAAAAGTCACCTTTTTGATTCCAGTTGTTGGAATGTCAGAATTAGGCTTTTTAAAGGAGGGGCACATTGTAGGAAACTGGGGTTATTTGTAAGATCTGCATTTTAGGATATTCTTAATGTTGACAGGTACCTCTCTGAAGTTAAAATGTGTCTGAGATATTACTTCAGTTCACTTAAACAGTCACATGGCATGTGTGTCCTGCAGGACAGTTATCACTGTGCTCATAGAGCACCTGCAGGTAAATACAGTGCTCAGTGACTACAAAAGAAGATGGTATGAAACACCAGAAACATAAGTGAAATGTTCTTGTATTATAATTTATTTTACCAGTGACAGACTGCTGTAAGGATATTGATGATAGCTGTATTTCCAGTAAATGTCAAGTGATATTTGCATTTGTCATCTTTAGAAGCAATAATTTAAAATGGAATTATCCTCATTTCAGAATAGGCTGGAACCTGAAGAATTGGGTTCTGGAGATACTGATAGAGAGACAGAGATTTTAGGGGTAAGCAAATATTGATATTTCTCATGATAAAGAGCTTTATTTTACTCATGCAGGTTGTAGAATTTTTCATAATGCAAGTTTTATACATGCTTAATTTACAGCATCCAGAAAGTGTTTGTAGGGTTTCATATCAAGGTCAGAAAAGGCCTAAATGCCTGTAAATGGGGAAGAAGTACAAGACAGGAGGTAGCCACCAAAGAAATAATGGCAAGAGGAATTTTCAAAATGAGGAAATGCTTTCAGTCTGACTATGAGAAAACAGTAAAGAGGAGAGAGATGGGAATAATAGATTCATGGAATCATAGAAAGACCTAAATGTAATTTTGTTCCAGCCCCCTGCCATGGGCAGGGAAACCTTCCACTAGATCAGGTTGCTCAGAGCCCCATCCAACCTGGCCTTGAACATTTCCAGGGATGAGGCATCCACAGCTTCTCTGGGCAACCTGTTCCAGTGCCTCACTACCCTCACAGTAAAGAATTTCTTTCTAATATAGAATTTAAACCCATCCTCTGTCAGATTGAAGCCATTGCCCCTTATCCTGTTACTACAGACCCTTGTAAACAGTCCCTCTCCTGCTCTCTTGTAAGCCCCTTGTAGTCAGTGGAAGGTGTTATATGACCCTAGTCTCGCTTTTTTCAATTTGGAGTATCTGTTCTAAAAAAATAAATGTGTCTGTATGAAATGCCTTATGGTGCAGCTTTCTGGTGAACCGAACATCAGTAACACAGCAGCTTTCTGAGTTCATTTTGGCTCCTATGAACTCCAGAGTGCTATAGCACACTGGAGGCCTCTGCTTTGCAACACAACTAGTGATATTTTTCATTCTCTCAGACTGGTTTCTGCCTCAGGACTCCTCTTCTGTTCTTTCTTTTTACTCAAAAGTGCTTAATACCTTATTCCCAAGGCCTTTCAGGAGTCAATTGCCACATGCTGAAAGTTAGCTATCTTGCCTAATTTAAGAGCCTCTTCAGATGCCCTTTGTAGGTAACATGACAGGTGAGTTCCCTGCAGAAGGCTCTATTTACTGCACTGAAAATCCAAGATGACCCTCTTCCCGAAAGAATCCTGTACATGGCCCTAAGTCAGAATTAAAGATTTCCTGACTTATAGTGCCACGGCCCAAAACTTTAAGCTCTCTGTCCCTGTCTGCTAATGCAACCAGTAACACGGGTGGACTTGGACATGAGAGGGAATATTTGCAAATGTACTGTTCCTCCTAAAATAACATTTCACTAATTTCATTCCATTCATTCAATTTAAATACCTCTGTTCATGTCCATGCAGGATAGATCTTTAGAGCAGAGGCCAGTTTTACAGCATTAAGCAGGTCTTGACCATGAGTAGAGATTCTCAGTGCTCCAGCAATAACATGGAAAAACCCTATGAAATGGTAGAGGAGAAAAAACCAACCACTTCCCTCTGTACAATGATGGTTTCTTTATGGTTAGGTCTTTTATCATTAGGTCGATCCTTGGGATATGTCTGAGATCTCTACTGGGTTACAGAGAGCTGACACAAATTTTTTTGGTTTTCAATTTTTCTTTTTCAATGCTATGAGGCAGCACAGTTCAGAGAGCACAGGTGAGGGAGGTCAGTGTGACCCTATGTAAGGGCATATTGTGAAACTAAAATTGGTTCTCAGAGAAGCAGAAGTGGGGTGGAAACCCCAGCTGAGTATTATGAGCCTGAACAGTCTGTGTGAGCTTTTTCCTGTTCCATGTATATAGAAACGAACCAGGCTAGGAAAATTTCTAACATTCCTGCTGATTTATCCAGGGTCTTCCGGGGCCACCGGGCTCTCCAGGACTGCCTGGTCTTCCAGGAAACCCAGCACCTGATTCAGGTGTAGGACCTCCTGGGTCACCAGGAGAAGATGGAGTTTCAGGGGAGCCAGGCCCTGCACTGAGTGCCATTTTGTGCACAAAGCTTGAATCTTATACAAATTTATATTAAAAAAAAAAAAAAAGTCTTGTTAACCAAAACATAGCACTAATGTACATTTGAAGGACAGATACTGGTGGATCTGGACCAGAATAAATAAAAATTAATAATGCTTTTGCCAACACTGAATAAGACTAAGTATCAGTTTTCCTGTGGTGCTTTCAGGAAAATGAAGTTTGCTAAATTACTTATATAAGCTTCAGGGAATTTGTAAAATAAACTGAATTTTCCTCTTTCCTCTTCCATCGTTTTCTTCAGCTACGTAGAAACACTTATTCCTCTGGACATGTGAAATATAATTCTACTGTAAAAATGTTGCTAAAGTTTGACTTGCAAGTAAATTCTCAGTAAAGTGGTTTTTTTCAGTGAATAAAATAAATTTTTTTAGCATTGACCAGCTCTGAGAATCCTCTCTGGAACTATGAGATTGGCTCAGTTGTTTGGAGCATGGTGCTAATGAAGCCAAGGTTGTGAGTCTGATCTCTGTGCGGTCCATTCATCTAAGAGCTGCACTCAATAATCCTTTCCAATTCAGAACAATCTCTGTTTCCATATATTTACTAATATGGTTCCCTTATGCCCTACCAACCATCTGCCAGCAGCATTGTTCTCAGGGCAAGATTTGTCCTGTACATCAGATGACCCTCAAAGTGAGTCATCATTTCTGTACCTGACAAGGTGTCGTTAGCATATATCAAGGAAGTGTATGGGTGACAGGTGTTAAAAAGGAGCTATCACTATATCTCAGCTGTCTTGGAGGGAGGATCTTTGAGAATAACCAAGCTGGGAGTTGATATAAAATCCAGAAGGTGTTAGACCATCCAGATGGAAAGCAGCATCTTTTGTGCAGAAAGAAATTAGGTACCTGAAAGTCTTAATATGAGATTCAAGAGTCAAGTGCACGGGAAGCCAAGGAAATCCATTATTCTCTGCATCTACTGATTGTTATATGGATGGCAGTATTAAATAAAAAAAGTCTGAAATGCTGACCAGATTTCATCTAATTGCTAAACTCCCAACACTCTTTATTTTCCGAATCCAAGACAGATTAAATTTTATTGAGGATTACAAATGTAATTTTAAGAAAATACATTGGCAAGTCTTAAAAAAAGACAGTTACCCTAATGTTTTATTTACAGGATTTGATAAAGTGCAGTGTTAGATTAAAAGGTTCTCTATAACACCTTCTTTCAATTAAAAATGTACCTTCAACTTTCCTGACTGTGGCTGTTATTATATCCTTGGAATATAATGTAATTCAAATGGTCTGGGATACAGTACTAAAATTTGCCATAAAAGAATAATGTAAAAAGGAATTAAAATAAAATGGAGAAATAAGCATTGATTTATCTTTTATTTTTAAAGATGAGTGTATTCCCTCTTGTCTAATTTGGGATTTCACAGGCAATAACATGAAGCAGACAGTCAATTTTCTGATGCTGTCGCTGTTGAGCAGGACGGGAACAGAGAACTCTAGATTAGAAGGCAAAGAAAATGAGTTCTGATTTATTTCAAATATACTGCTTTATATATAGAGAACATTGAGAAGATTAATTTTATTGGTCTTAGAGTAAAAACATGTCACACTATTGGTGTGCAGTGAATGACGCACAGTGGCAGAGCATGCTTATAAACAATGTGAATAACAAGATAGATTAGAGAATTATTTACATTCTTTCCCAACTGTTTCCCAGGCTCTTGCCTGGTTAGAAAACCTTTCTCTTTCTCTCTGACTGAGCTGAGAATATCCACATGATGCAACACAAATCATTGTTTCAGGATAGTTCCTGGGAAACATATCAGTTAAAAAAGTAGAAGTTAGATGTTGATAAGACTACTAAAGAACATTTTCAGAAGAATCAATCCAGGACAAATCTGCAGGTTGCGAAAGGAAATCTCCAGCTATTAAAAATACAGACCCATGCATTCCCACAATTTCAGATGACCCAAGAAACTGTCATCCTGCTTTTCAAAGATTTGCACGCATTTGTACGCTCTGGATAAATGAAGTGAGCTCAGTTCCCAGCAGAGATTTTTGGTTGGGAATCCTCATTAAGTACCACATTAACACATTTGTGTTAATAAGGGTTTTCAGTTGTGAATTCTAATTCCAGAAGACCAGCCAATCACTTGAAGTTGGGGACAGGCTTAAGTCCTTGCTAAATCAAGAACTTTGTGATGTAGCACCTCTTCTCTCTGCAAACATGTCTTGGAAATGTTTCAGTAAAGGCTGCATTTTGTAATGGGAAATACCCCTGCACAAACTGCTTCACAGTGCGTCTCATACTGATATGGTATTGATCTGATTAAACATACATTTTCTAAATGCTACATGAAGTTAAATTGACTCATAGTATTGTGTAGGGATATTTTCTATCATAATTTTTTATTTGAGGTAGCTCACAAATGCATTCATATACCCTGACAAGAATAACAAATATCCCAGCGTTGCCTGCTAGCTACATAAGAGAGACTATTCCAAAGCTCTTTAGGAAATTAGCAATTTTAGCACAATGAAGCCTAAAATTGCCAAGTAGTAGAGTGGAAGTAACCAGTAAACTTTAGAACAGTTATTGTTTTTAGCTCTTTTCTTACTCTCTCTGTCTATGTAATCATGCCAAAATGCAATATTAAAATGTTTAAAACATACTGAAATTATTTCTGATTATTCTCAATATTAAAAAAAAAAAATTCCATTAGTTACTCTATGACTTACAGTGCATCCAAAGAGCAAAACTGGTGGGGGCTGGGGGGTGTGGGGGAGGAGGGAGAGAGCCAGAAAAATGAGGCTTTTTGATAATTCTGAAAACATCAGGGGGAAACAATGTTTTCTATCTCCTTTGCTAGCCATTTATATCCTTCCCCAAAACAGATGAATAAATAAATATTATTAAAGATCTCCAGAGGCCAGAATACACCCCTGTAAATGTAGTCAAAGGCTTTCAGAGACCAATTTTTAAAATGCAGTCTGTAAAATATGCCTGTTACCTTCCATGCATGTCTAGTTACTGTGGGCTGGACTTCAATATCTGTACAGATTTATTGGCTGACCCCACAAATCCAGTGTTTCCCAGCCTGCCTGCTCACTCAGATGCATGCACGATACAAGTCATACAACACCAAAAATTGGGTGGAGAACTTAATACGAGGTTCATGAACAATATGAGTGCCATCAACCAAAGCAAAGTGACGGCGCCTTTTCTTCTGCAGAAGGACTCTTTAGGAGTACTGCTCCTGAAAGTGTAAGAATGCACTTCCAGGCTCAGCTACCCAGAGGCTCCTGGAAAAGTGAGTCTGAATAAGCCAAGTGCTGCCCCCATATGGCGAGCTGAGGCCCAGCCTCATAGCTTCCATGTGATGGTATCACTGGAGTTTTATGAATCAAGACCTCTGTCAACCTACAGGCTTTTTCTATTTGCAGTGACAGCACAGAAGTCTCCTGTTTGACACCATTCCCTCCATATCATAACTACTTTTAGTGATCCGACCACACAGCAACCCTGGCCACTGATTTTGTCAATACCAAGGTTTCCTCAGCTGGGTCTCATCTAGCACCGACATTGACAAAAGTGTGTATAACTGAAGTGCCTGAGGATTTCAACCCCATTGTGTCTTTCACAATGTTGTCAAAACGTTCTTGGATAGCACCATAATCTCTCATGCTAAGGTTATATTTACAATATGCTGGGTTTTCTTTTTGCTTATAATTTTATGATTGTTGTATATAGTTTTCCATTAAAATATATTAAAATACTGGTTTAATACAAAGCCAAACTCTCAGAAGACAAGAAATAAAAGTGTTAAAACTTAGTAGTGGGAGGTGCTACACATTACTCTTTCATAATGCTATATCATCAGTTGGTCCCTAATACTTAACATGTTCTAGAAATTGAGCTCTCAAGTGGCACCTGCTTTAGATTTACTGTCATCTACAGGGCCCTCAAGGTCCTTCTGGCTGTGATGGAGTGGTTGGCCCACCAGGGTGGAAGGGAGAAAAGGTGAGTTAAATGTTGTCTTGCTCCTACTTCAGTGGAAAATCTTTGTCAATTCTAGGCTGTAAAAATCATAAACAGTTGTCCCTGCAACACGATAGCATCTGGCTTCAGTATTTTTTAATGGAATCCAGATAGTGATGGCTTATTAGAACCCATCTGAAAAGGCATATTCAGAAATCCAGAATTTCATATTGGCTATTGTCTCATTTTCTGAAGCATGCAATATTCAATATGCACTATGAACTACTCTGTTGTGATTTGCCACTCAGAAAACAGTAGTCACTAGGCTCAGACAGATAAGTCTGGAGGGGGAAAGAGAGAACTCCAGTTAGCCCAGCCTGGCACAGAGTGACAGCACATTATATGATGGGGAGAAGAGTCTGAAGGAGCACAGACCATATAAATTGGCAAACAAGAGACAAAGTCATGGCCTACACTGGCTGGACACTAGATGCCCACCAGTGAAAAGCTGATGGGTCAAGACAAGGACAGAAAGATCACTCAGCAATTACCATCACACACAAAACAGATTTGACTTGGGGAAATTAATATAATTGATTGCTAATCAAAACAACATTTGAGCACCATTTTTTTATACCCCACTTCAAGAAGGATGTGAAGAATAACAGGCAAAGACTAGAAGACAATTTCATCCTCTAGTGAGCTTCAACAACGCACTTTACACACAAGAATTCGAAAGTAAATTCCCAAGTGTACCTTTAAAGCTCACCCGCTGTAACAGAAATGAAAAGACAAGTCTTAAATGGCCAGAATATTGATTTATTTTTATCTATGGAGGCTGGAGGTTCTGAGTTGTGATATCAAAAGCCTGGTTTTGATATCAAAAGGCTGGTAAAAGTGCAGCATACATGGGAACCAGCAGCCATCCAGAAAGTGCAGTATGTGTGTTACAAAGCAGGCACCTGAAACCCGTGACCATTGTAATCAGTGGTGAGTGTTTTACATGAGGGAGCCTAAGAACAGAAAGTCTAGCTGAAGTAAACTGAACATGAATTGCGTCCTATAGGAGGAGATTGATGGGGAAAGAGAAGCAATTTAAGAAAAAAAAATTTTTTTAAAAAATCATAATCTTCTAAAAAAAGGGCTACAATGTTTTGCCTGAGTCTGCTGCATTCTGTATGTTTGAATAAAAATTCAATTAGAATTGAAGCACTATATATCTGCACCTGTTCAATACAAGTAAGAGTATTTTTCAATTTTTACTATTTTTTTCTGAAAGCCTTGATTTAATTTATATTGCAGTATCTGGTTTTTTTCTTTATTCCAAATTAATCCAGAGAAGATAACAAGAAAGAAACAACAGGATGCACTGAAAGTAAATTCAGTTTGTTCATCAAGTGACATTTGACATGGAGTTTAGCCACTGCTTTTAGAAAAAAAAACATGATCATATTACTCCTGGTGCTTACTCACTTTTTTCAGACTTTACTCAATAAATACTTCTGCTGAGTGAGTAAGGACAGGAGCTTGCCAAGATAAAAATTATTCCACTAGATCCAGAGCAATTTTGAAAATAATTATTAGTGTGCATTATTATTGTCTTTCTGTCTATTCTGTGAAATAGAAATGGAAAAAAAAAAAAGTATGCAAGTAAAGTGTATAAAAGCAAATATTGATAAAATCTTGATTGTAGTGGAGGAACCTTAAAATCTTCCTAGTCATCACATCCGGTGTTTGGAAGGGTGCCCTGGACAACTTGAGTGGGACCAGTTTCCAGTTCTGTTATAGCCCATAAGGATTTTGATATTTATGTTCAGAAACATGAGGATGTGACCTGCAATGTTTAATTCTCTGTCCTCCACACCCTTAAAATCTGCAGCAATAATTGAAATACAAGATTGAGTCCAGTCAGCATACCAGACCAGAGCTATTAATGTGTTATTGTAGTTCCTGAACTGCAGATTGTTTTCTTTTTAACTGAGAGGTTTGATGTTTCAGATGAAGGGCTTCATGTACAGGACATCAAATTAAACAACACAGAAATCTGTGGGCATTTGTATTAAGGAAAACTACCATAAATATGCTTTTGTTGTGTAATGGTCTTATACTAAGTGTTTAGAATTTATTTTCTTTTACAGGGTGATCAAGGTCTGCCTGGTTCTGCTGGTCCAAAGGTAACAAAAAAGTGTTTTTATAGGATGACAGTATGACTGTGATACAGCACATTACTGAAAAGGGCTGAGAAATCTTATAGACTGTTATTGTGTAACCTGATGAAGTGAGCAAACCTGGTTTTTCAGCTGGCCAGCATGCTTCCCTATGAAGTGTCATGTAGTCGGGTAACCTTGGCTGGACACGGTTCTATAACTCTCTTTTCAAGTGGGACTGGGGAGAGAGAATAAGATGGAAAGCAACTTGTAGGTTGAGATAAGGCAGTGTTTACTAAAGCAAAAAGAAAGTGAAAGTTTGTATCCAGATAAGCAAAGAGAAAAAAGTTTAATCTCTACTTCCCATCAGTGAGTAATGTTCAGCCACTTCCCAGGAAGCAGTTGCTCTGGAAGGCAAATACTATAAAACAACAAATGCCCCCCATTCCTCCTCTCTCCCATAGCTCTTATATCTGAGCTGACATCATATGGTATGGAATACCCCTTTGGTTAATTTGGATCAGCTATTTTTGCCTAGTTGTGTCCCCTTCCAGGGTATCGCCCACTCCCAGCCCACTTGGTGGGAGGAGGGTATGAGAGAATTGTTAAAGAGACAGCACTGATGGTGTGCCAGTGCTGCTCAGCAGCAGACAAAACACTGGTGTATTGTCAACACCTTTCTGGCTACCAATGCAAAGCACAGCACTGTGAGAGCTGCTGTGTGGGAAACTCCACCTCAGCCAGAACCAATGCAGGTGACCAGCAGGTTGAGAGAGGTGATACTCCCTCTCTACTCTGCCCTCATGAGAGGCCCACCTGGAGAGCTGTGTCAACCTCTGGGACCCCCAGCACAAGAAAGGCATACACCTGTTGGAACAAGTCCAGGGGAGGGCCATGAACATGATCAGTGGATGACCGCTTCCTGGAAATGTTCAAGGCCAGGTTGGATGTGGTTTTGAGCTACCTGGTCTAGTGGAAGGTGTCTCTGCCCATGGCAGAGGGCTTGAAACTTGATGAGCTTTCCAACCCAAACCATTCTGTGATCCTGTGAAACTACTTATTTGCCTTTACTTAGACATATTCAGTATATCAAGAGTCTGAATTTTTATTTTAGGGTGATACTGGAGTCACTGGATCAATAGGCCCTAAAGGAGAAGCTTGTCCTATTGGGTCTCATGGAAAACCTGGACCACCTGGACCTCCTGGGCCTCCTGGGCTCCCTGGACCTCCTGGACCACCAGGACTAAGTTATACTTTGGGATTTGAGGTATTTTGCTATTCTGAAGTTTGTTGTAATTATGCATATATTTCCTCCAGAGGATCATCTGTATATTTCACAGGTATTTAAATCAGAATTAATAACAAAGTAATTTGTTCTAGATTGAAATTTGCCAAGGAGTGTAAATACAGAGATATATGTTGCTCATTTCTGACCTCATGCTTTGTTCTACTTAGGACAAAAAAGTTCCATTGAAAATATAAAATTGCAGATGTTACTTTTTCTACTTCTGAGAATAATACCTTCATCACTTAAGAATATGAGATCAGGCCAGCTCAAGATGAATTTTACATATCATTTGAGAACTGTTCATTTGGATAATGTTGTTGGAACAGAAAGTGGCTTTGCAGTAAAGAAAGGCAAGGAAACAATACCCAGGTTCAAGAATTAGAGCTGCTGCATTAATATCTTTGTGAAGAGAGGCCAAGAAAGTGTCAATATCAATATTCCTACTTGTGTCTTCACTTTTTTCTTCCTTTTTTTCCATGCATTTTCCAATTCTAATTTAGCTGTGTGGCTCAGCAAAGTCTTTCTAGAGTTTTTTTTATGTCATGGGATATAATAGAGTTTGCACTCTATGAGACTACTCAGGGTAGTCTCATCAGAGAAATAAGAATGTTTGACCAAAATTACTGGCCCTCTGTAGAATAGCTGTAGTAAAGTGGTGGTGTTTAAAATATACCAGTTTCCCTACATGTTTTTCTTAGTATCTACCCCAACTTTTTTGTATTTTTCTTTTCTTTACTCTACAGACATTTTGGGGTGTCACAGACGTGACACTAATGCTTGTTTAGAGACCTTATTTGCTTTCTGATGTCTGAATAAAGAATATTGTACTATATACACTACTGGTTAATAATCTCACTGATGTCAGTGAATTTCAATGGACAAAAATCTCTTTAGCAGTTCACAAGTTCTTAATCGCCAGCACTGAAATGGTTAGCAAGGAACAGCTTGAAGACTAGGCAAACAGTCCTTTGCCTTGTCTTAGGCACACTACACTGATACACAATATCCCCTGAATAAAAATCAAGATAAATATCAGTAAATATTTGTCTCAGAAGGAGTTAAGGACCACTGGCAAGTCACATCTTCATCCCAGGCCTGGTCTGAGTTTTAGCCCAGAATGATGGCTTCTCTGACTTACAGTCATCTTATGAGACCTGTGAGGACCCATTCTTTAAGAGATTCTCCACTTTTCCCCATTAGCACTATTTTAGTAGACGGCAACGTGCCCTTATGTCACCAAAGAGTCCTCCTGAAATTATGTGTTTAGGATCAAGCTCTGCCACTCTTAATACCTAAATCTCAGAGGAGCAAATTTGGCAGATGTGCAGGAAAGGGTGAAAACTGAGAGTCCCTGCTTTTATGGATACAAATACAGAAGGATTTGAGCTCTAACTGCAGTAACAGTATCTTGACTGGCTTCATCTTGAACTTTATCTAGTCAAAAAAATTGGTATGACTGTCATTTCCCTGAGAGGAAAACTACTTTAAACAGGTTCAATAGCTGTAGCTGATCTTTTGGATGCCCCCCATGCCATCTGTTGAGGCAGCACCATGGTCTGCCAGTTTGTTAGGGTGACACTACCTTTTGGTTGGCAGTCTGCTGTATGGCTGTTTCTGCAAAATACTCCTGTTAGCACTTGTTAGGATCTGTGATCAGGTATGTGCAAAAACCAAATGGCATGGTGTTTGCTGACACTTATGCTTGCCAAAAGAACAGTTTGAGCTGCAGAAGGTACCTGGTAAACCTATTAAAAACATGCAGATGTCAAAAAAGATGATGTGTGATATAAAGTAGGCATCAAGCACTCTCTTAAAGGGAAAAACAGACTGGCACAGTGCAGTCAAGGGAAAGGGCCCAGAAACACAGTGTGGTTTACCCTCCTCAGTGAGAGTTTGATTAAACAGGCCAAAGAGAATATGGGGAGATTTTTCTGTTGGTATTTGATACACTGATAGCTGATGGAGGAGTAGAATGAAAGTCTGAGTAACATTAAATCAATCTCAGGTGAAGTTGCACAAAAGGTCTCTCACCTTGGTCCTGCAAAATGAAGGACCTGATTTCAGTTGTACATTCCTTCTGCTTCTCTTACTCTTGTGGAGTTGGCAGAAAAGGTCAGAAGAACAAGATCTCTCTTTTCCAGTGCAGTCAGGTCAAATGATGTTTTCCATACCTTTGGTGTTAAGCTGTCATTCAATAGCAGCTGAAGGTGATCTAATTGTTGTCTCACCCTTCCCCTTACACCATCGAGTGCACCACAGCTGGGCTAAGCTGGGCCATTTCAAGTCACTAACTGGCAGAAAGCTAAGCAGGCCAGGAGTGTGGGCCCTTTAAACATAGCGAGCTGACACAAGGGCTTGCTGTCATTAGGAGGTGGAGCTTTGCTCCTGTTCCTTCTCCTATCTGCAGACATTTCTGGTGCATTCCTGGCCTTCACATGCACTAACATTCAGTATCCCATCAATTCTTCCACAAGCCAATTTAATTCACTAAAATTTTAGATAACACTCGCACCCCAAAAGTAACATGTTTTCTGTCATTTTAGTCATCTAAAGGAAAGTGAGGGGATTTGACACCTGATGCTGATGCTGCAAATAAAGGCTGTATGGCTGTGAGCAGGAAAGTGAAACAAAAATGAAGATTTTATCTTTCCAGGAAAAGGAAACAATTAAGCCAGCACAGCTGCAACTAAAACTGCAGCTAAAAGCAAGTGAACCGTTCCCTGCTGGCGTGGTACATCCAGATGTTTTGAAGAACAGTCTGACAAGTTTGGACTAGCCAGGAGATAGGAACATGAGAGGTGCTGGGCCTGAAACAAGCAATTATGGCAGCCTGCAGTTTTATTTTTTTGCTGCTTTGGAACTGGCATCTCCTGCTTCTATACCATGGATCTGCAATGTCACAGAGTAATGAAAGCTGGAGAGAGGTTGCTGCTTTCTATGTAGTTTCCTTTAAAACTACTAAAAAATCTCCATGGGAAATAGGTAGTCTGCTCTCAAGGACTCCCACTACACAGAGACTTATTTCTGAAGTTAGCAGAGGGCAATGGAAATGGACAGTGGGCTGGAGCAGATGACCTGTAATGAAAGCCTCAGGGAACTCAGCTTGCTTAGTCTGGATAACACTTAACCTTCATGTCTGGAAGGTTCCAAGGTCTGAGTTTCCAATGCCCCAAATAACCTGATTGGAATTCAGTACTGACACTGCTTTTGACAGGAAGCTGGGAAGGCAGCCTCTGCGAGCACTTTCAACATAATTATTCTACAATTTGATGGTGGATTCTTTTTTTTTTCTGCTCAATTTCAGAAAGCAGTATTTTAGGCAGGAGTTCAATATTCAACTGTGAGAATTAGAAAGCGCCTTTACTGATGAAAGGCAATTACTGCCCTTAACAAACTGTTTGCAAGTTCCGCCTGCCACAGTTCTGGTAACCCTTACTAGTCATTAGTGTTTCAGTATCTGGGTGACAGGTAAATTCTACACAGAAAAATACTGCTTAAAAGTGTGCTTATACACAGTACATACTGTCTCACCTCTGCTTGATGCTCTTCAGCCTGAAGTGCTGGAGCAATGGTGGCAAGTTGGCAAAGTTGGCAAGACAGTAAAGGCCAGAGTTTCTGTAGGGAAAACCAGCATGTTTTTTATCACATTTGAGCAAAGCCTATCTCCAAAGCCTATCTCCAGAACAGCATCCATTTGACTCCAAAAAAAGTTAATGAGAAAAGATTAAAATATTTGTGTTCAGTATGTTTCCAGTTTTTACAGAACTTAAGAAGACAGAGCTGTTGGGAAAAAAAAAAAAAAAAAAAAAAAGAAAGCGCAACCAGAAAAAAAACCAAAAGATAAATTCTTAAATTCTGTAGCACTTTGTCTCTTCCATTAGGATATGGAAGGACCAGGTAGCATCGACCTGTTAAGTGAATCAAGAATTCCCAGATCAAGGGGACCAAAGGTGAGTGGATGTTTTGGAGGAGGGGAGTATAATTTGTTGTTGAGTTGTTTGGTTTGTTTTGGAGTTTTTTCCAAACAGAACTTTCCTCCATTCTGCTATTTGGAAATATATAGTCCCAGTCAGCTATAGATTGAGAGTCACTACACTGAAATGGATTCACTTGCCCTAGAATGTCATTAAAATAATTGTGTCCTCCAAAGAATCTGAATGGTATTTCTCTGATACCTCATTAGCTAATGATTTTTTTTTATTCTGCTCTATTTTTGAGATCTTAAAGGGTGAAATAAGGGTTTTCACGTTATCTAGCTCTCTATTTCTCCTTTCACCATAATGGATTCCTTTCTCTCATAAGAAGGTGAACCACACATATGAAGATTAAACTGAAATGTTATAGTTTGACAAACAAATGTGTATAATACAACATGCCACTTTTAAACTAAAAAATTGTTCCCAGTGTGGAAGCAATGTCATAGACAAAGGGATGCTTTTTTCTCTATCATTGTGTCTCAGGAGATTTTTTGCTAGTGTGGGCCACTTAAATCATCAAGTAGGGAATATGGGAATATAATGCATCAGTACCAACCATATCATTTGGATTTATTGTCATTCTTAACAATAGAAGGAGCTCCAGTGGTTTAGTCTGGCAACAAAAGGAGACAAAGACACGATCCAGTAGCTACTTAATGAGTCTCTGAGGGGCAACTGCAAGTATGATTAAGCCAAACTGTTCCTTGTAGTGCCAGATGGTACAGCAAGGGACAGTGGTCACAATTTGCAGGTTGTGATGTTGAGGCTAAGCCTTAGGAGAAGGCTGTTCACTAGAAGGTTGGGGCAATTGCCCAGGGAGATTGCAGAAGGTCTGGTCTTGGATTTACCAAGACTTTGCTGGACAGAAACATGACTGACCTGATCTGAAGCTGGTGACAGTTCTGCTTCAAGGGGGTGATTGGATTAGATGGCTTCCAAAGGCCTGGACAATCCTGTGATTCCATGAATCATCAGACACCAACTGAACACTGAAGGCAGGAATGACTCTGAGCAGCACCTTTACTATGTTGGTTTAAAGTACTAGTAATTGTGTGTCACTGAAGATGGAGGTGATAGCTTAGAGAACTTTGCCCCCTCTTACGTCTTTTCCTAGATACTAAAAATAGTACAAAAATACAGTTACAAAAATAAGTATTGAATCTGTTAGCTGAAGGAGGTGCCCACAGCAGGTCCAAAATTCCGCATTCTAACCTGCCTTAGTCACAGCCTTACTGTCACATTTGGTTTTATAACAGGCATTGTTTCCAAGTCACCCAGCTATAAATATTCAAAAAATGTCTTGTTGCAGTTGAACAAAATTTTCCTGTTACTGCTTAATTACTCTGCAAAGTTTGAGTCAGTACAGAAGAGAGATGAGAAAAAGAAGAAAGAGAAGATAAGAAAAATAAGATTTTTTTTTAAATTATGAAAATACTTTTACATACTTATTGGTACAGCACTATGAGCCATTTATACCTTACCACAACTCCAGAGTACCCAGTGGTGTTTAGGTGAAAACAGAGAATCTGCTTCAAAGTGGGTTGCAACTCAAAACAGCTGCTAAGAAAGAAATTACATTTATTGGCACTGTCTTTTATCTGTTGAGATTTCTATTAATCTTTTATCAAAAAATAGTGATTGGGTTTTGAAGGAGAAATATAACTTTTTTTCTGACAGCTCAGCTCTCGTTTCCAGGGTTTCTATTTTTTTCTTCCACACATCAGTGTAAAGTTTCATTGATGTTTTCTCATTATTTAGCATTACCATTTATATCTGCCTTCATATTCCAGATAAAGACAATTCAATCACTTGGTTGAATTCCTTTCTCTTCCATTCAACTTTCTACAATGACCAATAATGAACTGCTGTCCATTTTACCATCAAAGAGCCATAATTGTTCTTTACAACCCATGTCACCATATAGAGATGAGAAGAATTTGAATTTCCAAATTATTTTTGAAACAAATTTTTTGGGAAACTGCTTTTAAACCTAGCAAGACTGTGTTGTTGCTAAACTGGTAGCATATCTTAATTTTAGCCAAGAATGCAAATTCAAAAAATTTTAAGCAATTGAAAATAGTACATCACAACAAATGCACTTGGAAGAAAGAATTTCTAATATTTTCTAAAATAAGTATAGTATGCAGTGACAGCACTAAAGTTGTATTTGTAAGAATAAGTGCATTTTACTGCTCTCTGTTAACACTACAGGTCTCCAGCATTGTTTTTATAACAGTTGTGGTAGTGAGTTAATTTTTTTTCTGAAAAAAAAAATATTTTGAAGTGCCATGTGGATTTACCAGTAAATTCAGTGTATTTTTATAGGGTTCTGCAGGAAGACCTGGACAGCGTGGACCATTAGGACCAAAGGTAAAAACACTTGAAAGATAACCTATATTGCTTTAGCTTTTTTTTTTTCATTTTTTAAACTTCCATATTCCCAGAATTTGCCTGAACATAGCAGCTTTCCTTTAAGAATCATATAGTGATTAATTTGAGACAAATATTGTTCCCATTTACATTGGATATCTATGCAGATTGTGTATTATAAGAATTATTTCACATCCAACAAGAGCACTGAGTAAATACTAACTGGGCTATTGCATTCCATGGCATCTTTGTTAATTTTTTTTTTTTTTGACATCTGGCAATTTCTCTTTGTTGCTCATTTATATGTCACTCTGGTCTCAGAAAGGTTACATGCATGCTGTTGAAAGATAAATCTGTATAAGGAGGCCTTCTGATCCCAGAAAGTGATAGGAAAACATTCTGGGGGGAAGAAGGGAGGAGCAATGACTGCCTTAGTTTTATTTGAGCTTAGAAGTGACTGAATTTTTCCACTTTGATGCTGCTACTGGTTGTGTAACCCATGAGGAAAAAAATGGAGAGATGTAAAATTGCAGAAGAAAAAGGCAGATTTGCAGAATGGGTCCTTAGACAGGAAGAGGCTTTTCCTATTCCTATGTAAAGCTCAACCACTCAGGTTAATAGTACAGCATGACAACACCTTAAATATGAAGTTAAAGAAATCTAAGGTCTTCATTGTCCTGGGAAATAATAGTATCATTGAAAGAGCAGGAAGTGGAAGATGAGAAGTGTCAGTGCTCATCCTCTCCCCATGAAATTTTCACCTGAGCTTACCCCCAGCACTAATCACTGACTGTCCATTGCCAGCAATAACTGCATACACCTAATTCATAGCAAAACAGCCACCAAAGATCTGGCCAGCCCCCTCTGTCTAGAGTCTGTAAAGCTCAGCTTTTAGGGCTGAAAAAAGTCCCTTCATTGTGTACTACTCCTGTTACTGCTGGAGCACATTACTTATGAGTGAAAAAAATCACAATTTGCACAGCGCATGTTGGTGAGTGATACTGGTGTGGACTGGTAAGAATAGATGTGCTCTCACACGATGCTGCTCTGTGCACATGTGTAGGTGCTGAGTCTCCACACTGAAAATACTTTTGTTTTTTAAAGAATTTATTCTCTGCCCTTAGCTAGAAATTTTGTTTCTAAGAAATTCTGCTTCACAAAGATTTCAGAAATTGAGGTAGCAGGATTCCTAGGATTTAGGAAATGGGCTGGAGAGGTAGAGGTAGTCATAAACCTTGGCCAAGAGACCTCACCATCACCTTGGTTTAATCATTCATCCCCAAGATACATGAGAAACAGAAAGGAACATGCTATTTTGCCTGACATCTTACAAAACCAGGTGCACTACGGCAAAATTAATATAAAGTGGTTATAATGCACTATCACTCTCATGGGGATGAATTTTACACCCACTTTTCATGATTATAAATGACTTCACTAGGCAACAGTGGCAAAATACAACAACCACCCACTTCCCAAAACCAAGAGCTAATGCATCATGAGGAGTTGAAGGTATAGGTCTGTTTCATGCATCCTTTGTCCTTCAAGTACACCCCAGACAAGTACAGCTGTCAGAGAAGACCATCTATGATCAACTTTTTCTCTTTCCTAGCAAGTAACCATGGATCCAAATTTGCTTTCACTTTTATTATTATGAAAAGCTGTTTTCATTAAAAAACAGCCTACAGTCTTCACACTCTCTTGAATATATGAACTCCCAAAAAGCAGTAAGCATAAACATAACATTTGAGGCAATGGCTGATTTATTCCAATCTTTCTCCAAAGAAATAAACTAAATGGGATGTTCTCTATCTCTTACAAAATTGAGGAACCATGTCTACTTAGAGGTACAATCCTGTAGAATCAGTTCCAAAGGTGGAACAGTGCAGTGTTCATTATTTCACTTGTTGTTGGACGCAGTGCCTGGGTAGGTGGAAAGAGCAGCAGTGTGGGGGGACTGCGTTAGCTGTTTTGGAGGAAGATGGTGAGTCCTTTGTGGAGACACGAGGTGATGGCTGTAGATCTGGGGAACATTACCATGAGCTGATTTCAGACATCAAAATGAGGGTTCAGGAATGTGGCTTGGTCAATGCTCAGCAAAAATAATGAGTTGTGACCACAAAATCTTCAGATGTGGGTTGCAACTGGGTGGTTAAAATCTCAGAACTAAATAACAAATATATGTCAAGCATCACTTTACCAAAAATATGCCATATTTTTTCAGATTGTTTTACTCCATTTGGTTCCTTTGTTTTTAAGGAAAGTAGCATATGTGTTTAAACCCCTTGCAATTACTGCTCATTTTAATACTTGAGCCCTACTGTGTCTCTGTTTAAGGGAGAAAGAGGCAACATAGGTCTCCCAGGTTCAAAGGTGGGAAGTTTATTTAACCTGATCTAAAACCTCAGTTGTTTCTTTCTTCTGTTTCTTTTCATCTCTTAATGCACTTAGGGAATGCACTTAATGAACATTTCTTGCTCTGTCAGCATATTAAAGCCCAGAGTGGCTTCACAAACCCGTTTCTCTGGTGAATTGTGAGTGTCAGGAGCCAGCATAAGCTGATGCTTAAGGCTTCTGCCTAAAATGTGGTTAAAATTGCATCTAAAATCGCATCTAAAAGGTGCATGTCTTTGAAGGCATCTTGCGAGGCCCTTCACATTTTCACCAGAATTAAGATAAAAATCAGCAAAGCTTAGACAGAAAACTAAATTCCACATGCCTCTGTTCCTTCATATGGTGGTGTGTAGCTCTCACCCCACACAAGAGCGCCCCACAGGTCTGTGCTACAGTAATAGGCTCATGTCTGTCTTAATCCCTGCCTGTTCTGCTTTGAACTCCTCTTGGAGCCCACCCCAAAACTCCTGTTTGAGGCTGTGCTGCTCCTTGCTGGTCCCTGTCTGACCTGAGTGTCTCTTGCAGGCATAAGCCAGCAGAGAGCGCTGATGTGACTCATAGAAAATTAAAATAAAATAAAATAAAATATAAAATAAAATAAAATAAAATAAAATAAAATAAAATAAAATAAAATAAAATAAAATAAAATAAAATAAAATAAAATAAAATAAAATAAAATAGTCTTCTCCTGCATTTGGGATGGCCCTGAAATCAAAATTTGCTCCAGGAAACAAGCTAAATGCAGTTATGCTTGCTGAGTATTTACAAGAGTATTATCACAGTCTTCTAGCAGCATCTGCTTGTTTATTTTTTAAAAATACCAACAATGTAGCAGGACTCTTCTTGCCATAAATTCCATCTGCTGTACATATTATGAGTGTTGTCATTTCACATAGATATTTGTCAGCATGATAATTAAAGCTGATGCACTGACACACAGGACAGTAGTTTAACTCTTCTTAACCAGTTTGAGACTATAGAATATTTTCTTTATTATTCCTACATGCCCTTTCTTCTGAGGTACTTTTTCTAGTAATTATTATTGTTTTATGTGAGACTGCATTTGAAATGTGTGTATATTTTAAGTAGAGTGACTACAGGATTATTTTAAAAATAAGAAATTTATCCCTTTAACCCTCAAACTAAAAAAGATCATTGTCCTTTTGTACGTGAGCAATGAGCTACATTCTTAAAATATGATGGGAGTTAGAAATAAGGACGTCTCTGAATACATTAGTTGCAATAAAACATCTTGCCTATCATGGATCTTTTCTTCCCATTTAAATTTCATTAGGAAAACGAATGGGAGAAATTATTCGGCATTTGTAATGGTAGGAAGCAAGTACCAACATGCCTGAAATGACAACATTCTGTTGCAGAAATGCTGTTGTTCCAAAATAATTTCCTCTGCCCATTTACCTTTGCTGCAGATACTTATAATTTATCATAAGCACTTGAGAAACTTATGTCCAAGTACCATTTTTACTGCTCATGCAGATACCAGAATCCCAGTAGTTGCTTTGATGCCTAAATTCCATTAGCAGTCAGACACCCTTTATCCTGTCTATAAAATTGTTTATAAAATGAAGAATGGAGTACTTCAGAAATCATACTGTATTGTTGACCCACACTCTTCACTGATGACTGACCAAAAAAAAAAAAAATAGCAGTGACAATATCCTTCCTTAATTAAGCAGGCACGTTAAATCCCTTATGGTGGTACTATCTATTGTTAAAACCCAAAAATGTTTTCTTCAAGCAGAGCAAAATGTTGGAAACAAAACAGTGTTTTCCAAAAACCAAACTGAAACCAAAAAATCCCCAGCATATTTAAAAAAACCCTCAAAGCAAAAAAAAACAAAAAAAAAAAAAACAAAAAAAAAAACCAGACACAAACAAACAAACAAAAAACAAACAAACAAAAAAAAAAACCAAAAAACAAACTCAAAACCACATACAAAACAAATACCAAAAAAAACCCCACCAAAAATAACAAGCTAGCAAGAGTAATCAGTCCCTTAGATGAATCATTAGGTTGCTCTGTGTCATTTCCTTTCCTCTCTCATATGATGCAGAGAAAAACAGATGCAAAAAGCATAGCTCACTGTTGATCTGGTTCTTTAAGAGTTTAGAAACTTCTTTTATCCATTTTTCTCTGGGAAAACTGCATTATCATTAGTGCTTCTGGTTTTCCCATAGTGTAGAGTATCTATCAGATTCCAGCAGTCATATACAGGCCTGTATTAAAATACAGCAGAGGATGTTTTTACCCCACATACTGACTCCTGTCTACATCCAATGCCAATGTCTACACCCCTTCTCTTCCTCCAGCTTGAGAGTCACTTAACTGAAGGGTGGAAATAACTCATCAAATGTATTTTGGGGGAAAGCAACAAAATCCACCCTTTTGCTAAGCAGGGGTGGAAGCAGTGAAAAATGATTGAAGCTGCAGGGGAAAAAAAAGCCATAAGCTTGCTCTGGAGAGGTGGAAAGAGCAGGAGGAGTGGAGAGAGCAGATGACTAATGAGATAATGAGCCTCCCCCAAACCTGCCCACCAGCCCATTCAGAACCGTATGGTGACCTTCCCCAGTGGCAGTTTCCTGCTTGTGTGAAACAGAATGCAGTTTAGAGAGAATAACTGTATGTTTTTTGTGGCAGGGGATGCCAGGCACAGATAGAAAACCAGGCTTTCCTGGCATTGCTGGGCATCCCGGAGAAGTGGTGAGTAGGGTTATCATTATCTCTGATCACCTGACACACACTGGCTCCCAAACCTACCTCTTACAGATCAGTAGGATCAGTGCTTGCTAGCAGAGTGTGAAGAGCTGGGGATGTGTTTGTCGTGCTTAACCTGGAGCAGTTACCTCAGACAAAAAACACAGAAGCAGAGTGTAACTTGCCCATGCCTCCCTCATTAATCAGAAGAGATACAGGCATCTCCAGAGGCTAGTTCTGATTCCTCAATGCTCCTTCTGCTTTTAATTATTCAGAAACCAGCTCTGTCTTTAATTAGAGGAAATCCAGCAGGCTCATAGGTGATTTTAATGTATTTCTCATGCTTAAGACCCTCAATGATTACAGTGTGCTTTGCTTGGGAAGTCCCACGGCTCATTCCCTGACTCCTTCCTCTCACTTGTGCCAGACAAGTGTCTGCATTTCTAGCACAGGGAGTTCTACAGAGGGGCTGATCAAGCTTAGAAATAAGCTGCCTGAAAGATAACAGACAGTTCCCCTGTCTTCTCCGTCTGGTCCCCTGGGAAATCCCAGACACAGCTGATGTGGTTGATGCCAGAAAAGGACAAGCACAGCCAGGGATGGCTGATTTCAGTGCAATGAAAGAAAGGTTCACTGGATTAATTCCCAGCTAATGAAATGTTTTATGCCCATTTACTTCTAGTCGTCTGCGAACTCTGTCAAAAGTTCTGGGAAATACTTTTAAACATCAAACCTTCAGAAGATCTGAGTTGGCCCCATGTGTGTTTTGAGAGAGCTGGGGATTGATTGTTCTGTACATGAAAATCACTGCTGTACTCTTTTGTGAAGCAAGGGAGAGTACATTTCATAATCTCACCTTTTAAATCACTTACGCTCTTTTTTTTTTTCCTTTTTTTTTTTTTTTAATCACCTGAAGGGTCCAAAAGGAGAGAAGGGTGACCCAGGACCTCGGGTGAGATTGTGTGGATTTCATTATTTTCGAAAACCTATGTGAAATGTAGTGCTTAGTGTATGGGTTTTCCACATGTAATGCTTTTGAAATAGGGTGAACCAGGACAGAACGGGAGCAGTATTGTGGGACCACCTGGACCACCAGGACCACCGGGGCCAGTCATAGCAATACCTGAGGTAAGTGTGCATGTTGAGCATTGAGGTCTATAACTCCCCTTACAGAGAAGAGGGCACAAGTGGTTAACACACTGGCGATTTTGCTGCTCACATTCAGGTCATAAGTCTACTCCTCAAAACAAAAGAATCTCAATATGTCTCCGTATCAAATGGATTTGTTTTGAAAAGATTAGACTGGAAGAAAGTGCTTAACTACAAGAGTTATGAGGTCATATTGAACATCTCTTTAGGTGGTTCTGCAGAAGTTGTGAGCATCAAATAGAAACCAACAGAGAAATACAAAACTGGGAATATTTAACAAAGCAAAGCATCTGAGGCACAGTAGTATGTGGGGGAGAGTCGTTTCCTGATAGTTGTCCACTGTACAAACCAGAGCACTGATTCTGGAAGCAACAAGGGATAAAATAGTAGAAGCCCATAAAAACTCTTCAGTATGCTTTAGATGCAGGTATATTTTCAGTTAGTTTTGCAGTGTGTGCATCAGCCTTTGCAAAAAACAGTACTATATGCAGTAATGAAGGCTGGAGATCAGGATGAATCCCACTTGGAGATGACAACAAAAATCTTAGTAGTTGGCCTGGTGTGACATTAAGATCTGGAGGAACTGTGAGTGACTGCAGGAAACTTCACCTCTGAGAGGTGGAGGTGCCTGAATCAGACAGACATGTCCATAGGAATGCATATAAGGGCAGTAAGAAGAGTTTTGTAATTGCAAGAAGAGAAAATGCCCAGCTGAGAAATCTGTGTTAAGGGGAGCTTGGCACCATCATTATCATAAAGCTGAACTACACGTTACCTTTTTTGACTGAAACAACTGGGCTTTCACTTAGGCTTCTGCTGCCAATACCAAATATAGCATTAATTTGCATCCCATAGACCACATCACATGTCCTAACAGAAGTGATTTTTTCTTTACTGAATTTACTGGGAATCCATGCAGAATACTAGGATCTTGGATCCTGAGTCTTGGATGAGCAGAGTTATAGACTCACAGAAATGTTGGTTGTGCTCAAAGTCCTGCTCATTGTGGGACTGTCAGCAGCTCTACACTTTATCACAATTCTGTTGGAGTTTCTGGGGAACTGCTCAATAGCTGTGATAGAAATGCTGATGTAAAATTCATGTTTTTTCTCACAGCCCTGCCATGGTGCCACTGTGGGGCCTTAACTCTTATCAGTGACTAAACAGTTCTGTTTGCAATAAAAATGAACCTCAATGTGTTGCTCCTTAGCTTGTTAATACTTGAAAAAAACCCACTGTGACAGCCTCAGAGGGTGGACAGTACATATAAAAAACATAAAAAGATTATTGAAGCTGACATAACTAGTGACACTCGCTTACTGGAGGCTGCATGGCTCCCTACATGTCCTAGTCACAGTCCACACATCTGTCAAACATGTAGCTATGTCTGAAGAAACCTAAAGTGCATCCTCTGAATCCTCCAGATCCCCTGTATGAATTACTTTTACCATGTATTACAGAAATGTATAGAGCCTGGTAGAATTTTTATTGCATTAGGTGTATTAATATAGAAACCCATTTCCTCCTCTAAGCACTTTTGGGTTTTAGAAGTAAGGTCTTTTTAAAAATTGAGAGCATTTATGGCTTTATAGACATTTGTAGTAGAGGTGTTCTGGGGAGGTACAGCAAGAGCTGTCAAATCCTCTGTATTGTTAATCAGAATATTTCTCTGAGAACTTGGTGTACTGGATTTTGATTCAGTTAATGAAGCTTGTGTGGAAGTATCCATCACTATGTATGGCATTGAATTCTTCCTATCTTACAAAAATGCTTGTGTAAGAACAGGACATTTGTTTGCAATAAGTTTGCTGAGATAGACATTAAATTATCCAAGTGCATTTTGTTGACTCAGTCTCTCATCTCTCATAGTAAGCTTCAAATATGGAAAAGAACTATTGCAAGCAGACCTATCAATTGCAGTTGGAATTGCAGAACTAAAATAAATAACACTGCCAGCTGTTGTAATATGGATATTGGCTTGATGTGGGTAGAGCAGCAGAGACAAGTGTTCTGAGTGAACCATTGGGCACTTAGGGAGATTACTCTCCAGGTCAGGGTCATTCTTTTAACTATTGTGTAGCCAAGAACAGTACTTCTTGGCCTACAGAAGTCCAATGGACTTATCCATCAGAGCTGGAAAGAAGTTTTCTTAAGAAGGTCTGTGTGGCTACAACTAAACCAACTTTATGTCGCTTGATGAAAAAAATAAGCAAATAAAGAGTTTGTTCAGTTTCAGCGCTGTTGAAATATTTAGAGCTGACATGGACAGCTGTGGCCCAGGGCCAGGCTTCACCAGTAAGTATCTGGCTGATAGCACATTGATTGAACTGCACTGAAAAGTGGACCTTGTTTTCCTTCTCATTTCACCTGGTCCCTATGTGAATGGAAGAGATTTGGTTCCTTCAAGAACCACTTCTCATACCATGAAGATAAGTGTTAGGGGAAAACTGAGGTCTGCAGTGGAACCTATCCATTTCCAGGCTTCCTGAGTTCCCACCAGCAATGTGGGTCTCAGAGGCTTTCTGTCCTTGCTGCCTCCTCTGTTGCCTCCTGTGATTGATCAGGAAGTCTGCTCTGACTCATCATGTTTTAAAAAAAAACATGTCCCTCTGTTTGCTGCTGTTTGATATTCCAAAACACTAAAATCAATATTTCTCATCCTATATTGGCTATTTCACTCTTTCAGAGCATAGTTGCTGATACTCAGTGCATTTTCATGAATGGAATCATGATAACCAGAAAACCATAATATTTGTTGCTATGATTTTACCACACAAATTTAGTTTGGTATAGTACAGAAGTAATTTTGAATAGAGAAATGTTATTGGATTTAAATTTCAAACTTTTAAACCTTTATCTTTGGCTGGGACTATTCACCCATAGTTTAGGTACAAGAAACAAAAGTCACAAAGAAAGGTTAATGTTGAGGGTGTAAAGCGGATGTCAAAAGATTTTGTTCAATCTGTTCTTTCTGTAATTCTGACAAGGCCATATTCATGCCTTTTGGATACAAAGCTGAAGGTTTGTTTAGAAATCAACCCAGATAATCATCCTAAAATATAACAGTGAAGAAAATACGGAAAACAATGTTGTCTTTACTATTGTAGTCAGCACTTTCTGAACTAATTCAGTGTGCTGAAGAGTTATATTGCTGGATTGTTGTTATTAAAGCTGTTTGCACACTCAAACCCAAGGATGAATAGTTATATACCTGGAAGAGGTTATGAAGAATGCAATCTTTTCCTCTAATCATCACTCTTCTACCTTTTGTTTTCAAATGTTCTTCAGCATTATGTACAGTTTTCTGACTTCCAATGACAATTTCCATTTGCAGATCAACTGTATGTGTAAAATATACAATGTGCCTGATCCCAAACTCAGCAAAGCCTTTGGGATTCTTTTCACTGACTTCAATATAGTTTGGATTGAGCCCAAAAACAACGAATAATGAGTGATTCCACAATGAAAAGACCATGTAAGCCTAGGGCTCCTGGATTTCTGCCACCAGATAAAGCAGAACAATTGCAGCAGCAGGATTCTTTTATTACTGTCATTAAAGTAGCAGCCCATTTCCTGTTCCTTTTCTGGGGCATGTAAAACTGGAAATAGAGTGGGACCAAGTGCATCATACTATCCCTGAAGAGTGCAGCAGAGTTCATGCAACCTGGGAGATGGAGTGCTGCCTGTAGGATCTAAACTCTATTTTTACTTGACAATTTTTCTGGTGGTTTTTGTAGAACATGAGGACAGGGAGTAGAAAGAAGAACCCAGAAGAAGCAGCAAGTTTTAGTTGTATGAATTATTCAACATGACCTCAAAGTACAGAAAGCTGACTATACACTGCCATGCTCAGATGACAGTGGATAGGATAGGGTAGGGTAGGGTAGGGTAGGGTAGGATAGGATAGGATAGGATAGGATAGGATAGGATAGGATAGGATAGGATAGGATAGGATAGGATAGGATAGGATAGGATAGGATGTGTGATCTGGATTCGAAAAATAGTATTCAGAAACTCTTAGGAGTATTGGAAGTGATCTCTGGAGGGCATATGGTCAAACTCCTATTCAAAGCAAGGTAGTTTCAAACTCAATTCCTGGATACTGTATTCATAACAAATGTTGGAAAATATTGGTGGTCTGTTCATGTTGATCTACACATGGTTGCAGACAGTAAAAGAGGCATTCAAATCTCACAAAACCTCAGTGACAACGTGTTTATTCATGGCCTAAGTAAATCCCTGGCACCTGAAGGCATGCCCTGTCCTGGCATTGAGGAGTGTTGGACCAGAGCTCCAAAGGTCCCTGTTCACCTTCATTATTAGGATTCTGTAATCAAATTCGCATACAATTCTGTAATCAAGTCACATAGCACTGGCATAAAAAATATTTTGTTCAGTTCTGCTTGAGACTTCAACTAGAAATGCTAGGCTCCTGTGTATGAGTTTAGTCTCACACAAGTTATAGCTGTGAATGAAAAACTAGGAATTTCATGAGAGAACAACAGATGTAAAACTCAGGTTCTCTTCTACCTGCAAAATAGTTCAGTCAAATACTTGAAATCCTGAATGCCTGGTCATGATTGGTAATGATTTCAAGTTCCTAGAACTGGATCCAAAGAGAAATGTATCTTTTCCAAGCTGTGGAGTCTATTCAAACTTGCCGAAAAGTGTACAACATATTGCAATTTGCAAAATCTTAACCACCACAAATTAAGCACCCCACTTTACAGCTAGTTTCATTTGTGAATTCTAGTTTGTATATTTCATCTGTTTTCTTGTTGGTGAGCACTGTTATCTCCTCCACATTCAACCCCTGATGAAACAAGGAAAGTCAGAATATTCATAGCCAATAGCAGAATTTCACTCTACATTGCTTAAGTTTGCAAAAACTTTGTATCTTATTATTACAGCTGTCCCAAAACAAATATTTGCTGAATCTGTTGTTGAACTGGGAAGAAGGGCATTAGCTCCAGCAGCAGCTTGTAACCTGTTTCTGCTAGCCTAGCATGGCTCTTTCCACTTGTTAATCCATAGCACAACTTCATGTTATTGTGGCTGCATCCAGCCATGCTTATGGTAAAACAGTTTTCATGGAAGAGTATTTTCATGTATGTCTCAAAGACCTGGTTCTCCTAATCCCTGGATGTAATAGGATGCCAGGACAGTATGGGTCCCTTTGTGTGAGCTCTACCACAGTACTTGCCACAGGTGATCCAAATCTTTGTTTTGTGATAGATGTTAGAGTCACATTCCCATAAAATAGAAGTAGGTCCTGTAGCTTGAAGAGCAGTTGCAGTGAGAAAGATTTGAACCTCAGTCTCAAAGCTCTAACTCTAATCAGGAAAGAGGTGCAGTCGCATAGTGAGTGGGGAAATAAGCATTCTGCTGATCTGAACCAGAATTAAAGTGTCTCTCTGCAGTTACCAGAGCAGGGCAATCTTAAATGTGACCGATATAAATCCCAATCTGTAATTCTATTCACAGCCTATTACACAATCCGTTTTCTATCCAAAGACATCCAGGACCAAAATGGGAAAGGTGGGCAGCTTCTCTGGTCTCTGTGCCAGTATCTGGAAAAGATTCAGAGGGGGCTGAATAATGGTTGCATGCCTTTCTTATGTAGAAAATGTCATCCTTTTTCAGTCTTTTCTGGATCTCTGCCTCAACAGTTTTTGATAGTACATACTAAGTTAGAAGCATAGGGTGTTGTGGAGGTTCACACCTTTACTGTCAACTGAATGAAGTTCTTAATTCAGTAGCAGATGAGTTGATATTCACAAATCACACAATACATGAAAAATGCATGCTCTGTTTTGCAAGTCTGTAATATGTGTTTGTAAGAGTGTGAGTTTTTTCATTTTGCAGGGGCCAGATGGCATGCCAGGTCTATCAGGATTTCCTGTAAGTATTAATTGCCTAGGATTTAAACATATTTCCTAGGATTTAAAAATATTTTTCAATATAGTTTAATATTTTTTAAAATGTATATTATACACAATTTGCATGAAGTCTAATAAATTTTCACATAGGATGCTGCAGGTCTTAGGAAATTAAAAATTTCAATTTCAAGTTAGAAATTTATTCTGTTGGAAATGAAGTATACTCCACTAGGCTTATCTCAGTGTCAGTTCTGTAGTTTAAATCTGGGTGTAATTAATGGAAAATTACTACCTAAGGAAGACCTGTGCCATATAGGAGAAACAAATGGAACAAATGGACTTCTAAATGTTATCTGCATATACGTATATGTAAATGTGTTATTCCTCAGGCTTTTTTGTCGCCACTACAAAGATGTTCCCTTTTCAGTTTATCCTTTAGGAAATATTTATGATTTTTCATAATAACATACCATGGCTACCATATAATCCATATATCCATATACCATCACAACCATAGTATCAAAAGGTGCCTTTTGCTATGCTACATACCTATTCTGCTCAGACTGCCATACATGTATAAGAATCTTCATTAATGACTTAGACATGGGACTTGGAGGGATACCAAGTTTCAGATGATACAAAACTGGGAGGAGCTGTTAACTCCCTCCAAGGCAGAAAGAGCCTGCAGAGATACCTGCATAAACCAGAGGGCTGAAAGTTCACCAGCTGTATGACGTTCAACAAGGGAAAGGGGCAGATTCTGCACCTGGGATGGTCACCTTGGTTGTGCATGTAGACCAGGGAATGAGATGCTGGAAAACAGTGCCAGGGAAAGAGACCTAGAGGTCCTGGTTGGTGGTAAGTTGAATATGAGTCAGCAGTGCCCTGGAAGCCAGGAGGGCCAACTGTGTCCTGGAGGGCATCAGGTATAGCATCACCAGGTGGGCAAGGGAGGTGATTGTTCCACTGTGCTCTGTAATTGGACAGCCTCACCTTGAATGCTGGAGACCATTTTGGGTGCCACAATGTAAGAAAGACATTAAACTGTTAGAGAGTGTCCAAAGGAGGGCTGTGAAGATGGTGAAGGACCTTGAAAGGAAGCCATATGAGGAGCAGCTGAGGTCATTTGGCCAGTTCAGCCTGGAGAAGAGGAGACCAAGGGGAGACCTTATTGCAGTCAACAATTTCTTTGTGAGGGGAAGAGGAGGGGCAGGCACAGATCTCTTCTCTGTGATGACCGGTGACAGGACCTGAGAGAGTGGCCTGAAGTTGTGTCAGGGGAGGTTTAGGTTGGATACTGGGAAAAGGTTCTTCACCCACAGGTTTGTTGGGCACTGGAACAGGCTCCACAGGGAAATGGTGAAGCACCAAGCCTGACAGAATTCAAGGAGTGTTTAGACATTGCGCTCAGGCACATGGTGTGACTCTTGGGGTGTCCTGGGTAGAGCCAAGAGTTAGACTTTGATGATCCTTGTAGGTCTCTTCCAATCCAGAATATTCTGTGATTCTGTGATTATTTGGCTTATGACTTCAGATAGTATTGTTCTAATTATTGTATTCATATTCTGTGTAGTGTGATGGAATTACTTTCCTTGTTATGATCGTTCTACAGTTCAGAGCATGCATATGGTCTCAGGATCCTTTGTCTATCGCCTGAGAACAATTAAGCCGAAAACTGGGAAAGCTGATAAAAGATGTCAATAAAATGCTGGCAAATTGTCTAAAATTCTACAGAAGGTTGCTTTCAGAGTCTTGAGTATTGTGGACTGCATGGAAAACTAAAGAAAGGGGAAAAGGCTCCTTAAAATATATATTTCATTTGAAAAAGAGCTGATAACATTTAGAAGGTGATATAAGGAATTCTTGGTCCCTTGTAGAATTTCTACAGACATGAAAATACCATTCTTGTTCTCACCTCATGTCTTGTATTTATCTCTTGACAAATGCAGAAATTATGTAGACTTGAGTTTAGGTAAAAAGAATGCTTTTGAATGCTCTTGGAAGATTGTAAAGTACAATTTGATCTGATGGGAATGCTTTCCCCACAAAACAGATAAAGAAATCATCTTGTTTTCAAATACATAAACTCTATTTCACATACTCTTTTGTTCTCTTTTTTTTTTTTTTCTTTTAACATACTGTTAAAAGTATACCTTCAGAAATTCCGTTGAAAATCAGTCTGGCTGAATGATCATGGAGAGAAAGAGGATTGAGTACAGAAGAAATAGAGAATTTTAGGCTGAATTTACATTTTTATTAATGTTTGCATATTTCCCTTTGTGAATGTATGTGTCATCTGCACTGTGATAAACATCAGGCATTTTTCATTTTGGTCTTTCTAAAAAATTTTCCGTATGTGATATCTGGTTTAGGGAATAACTTTATTCGGAGAGCAATTTAGTCTTGTAAGAATTCTTAGATTGCAACAAGAGTGATTTAAGGTCAAGTTTGCCAGTAACTTAAAATTACATTTAGTAAAATAACCTAGCTCCCTATTCTTCACAAATATCACTATGGATTTATGTACTTGTTTTTGCCTAGGGCCCTCGAGGTCCAAAGGGTGACACTGGTTTGCCTGGTTCACGAGGACCTAAAGGACAGCAGGTATGAAAAAATGCATAGGGGAAAGTATATGCTGAGAAATCTGTTAGATGACAAGTACTTAGTGACATTAAAAGTTTAATGATTCTAATTTTGGTAGGAATTGTGATTTTAATAAGTTCATGTGAAAAATGTACTGGGGAGAATGTGAAAATGCTAAATGGCATCCCCTGATATAATCTCACCAAGAACTAATCTTCCTGCCCTAGTGTTGAAATTCATCAGCTTAGTATGCACTTATCATGTTAAGTCTCTTTAAACATTAAACATGAACTGACCTCTTCTTGACAGCTGATTGTTGTGCTGACACCCTGGGATCCTATCTAAAAGCCCAAACAAAAAAAAGATCAAACTTTTCCTCCTCCTATGCCAGAAAGGGCTTTGCCTACAGAAAGAAGACTGCAACTTTTAATTCCCAAAGAAAGTACAAGACTTGACGAGCTCTCTTCTTAAGATTCTTTCTCTTGTTTCTTCACAAAACGTCTGTATTTTATAGCACTGCTGAGAGGTTACTAAAGACTGACTCTGCTCTTTTGCAAATACTGCAGCTGTTCCAGATTTTTCCCCTTCTTATCCACCTTCAGGAAGCAGGGGAGAGGAACATCTAATATCTTGGGGATACTAAAAAAGAAAAGCAAAAACACTTTCTGCTTGTTCTTTCTAAGTAGCTGAGCTCACTTTCTCACAAGTAATAGGAAGACTTGGAAATGGTTAATTATGGTTTAAATGGGATAGCAGATGAACAGCATTGTCATTGCTCAGAAGGAAAGCTCTCAGGCCACATATACCAGTCCCTGTTTATCATAAGGTTTCCTGTTCTTTTACAAAATGCATTAAAGGATCAAGCTCAGCCTTAGAACCAGTTGGGTGATTTTTGGTTTAGGTTGTGGAGCTATTTACTTTTGTTATTTTGTTCATGCTTTTCTTTGCTTCTGGTTCTCAGTTCATGCTTTTCTTTGCTTTTGCTTCTCAGTTCTTGCTCTGACAAGAACTCAAAGCTTTGAAAGCATTTAATTTTGGACGCACCAAAAATATAGTGATGTATTTGATGGTGTTTCTGAGCTGTGAAAAGCAGGCTACACTCAAGAGTGATGAAGTTTGGGAACCACAGTGAAGCTCTACAGAAACCTTTACTTAAAGGATCATGAAATTCAACCTCCGGTCCATAAATTCTCACAGAAGATAAAGTCAGTGAAGCCAACCAAGCCTCAGGGGGATTCCAAAGTATCCAAATTATCTTCAGGGAGACTTCAAAAACTCACAACAGTTTAAGAACCTGTGAGAAGAATTGAGTTACAACACTTAAAGTTCATTGAAAGGTTTATAACCTGGACTGTCATTTTAATCAGCAATGCAATTGCTAGCTTCAAGCTAGATTTGTTCCCTAAGATCTTGGGTGTTGTAGCAAGCTGCCGAAGGTAGGAAGTGGAAAGTTACAGGTGAAAGATCTAGAGTGGGAACCATGCACTTAGCACTGAGAAGTGGTAATCTGTGGTGGTGGAACAGGAATGGAGAGGGTTACAGTTTGAATGCTGGGACCTGGCCTTTATTAAAGTTAATGAGGTTTCATCATGCCAGGCACATAGAGAGAATGATTCATGCTTTCCTGATCATAAAATCTGAACATTTACTGGTCTATCAAGATGGTGCATTTTCAGCAGGATTTACTGACCATTAAGGTGATGGTACACAAGAAGACACCAGTAACCTGTCTGCCTTTGGCAGAGACCTTTTGTGAAAACAGCATGTTTCACATAGTTACTCTATGGAGAGCAAATCACGTCCTTTTTTTTTTTTTTTTTTTTTTTTTTTTAATAAGAACTTATTAATCTCAGGGAGCAGTTTTAGTGTATTATGTTTTTAGAAAGATCATCTCTTTTCTTCCCAGAATCAAGATTCACCCTACTCATACTGATATCACTTTATGTTTGATATCACAGCATGACTAATCTGTCATGCTTCAAACAAAAGTAATGCTGCCTTGACTTCTTCTGATTCACTGGGAACTGCTTTGTAAACAGTAGTTACTCTGATAATTGCAGGGTGAAAAGGGAGAACCAGGAGCTATCATTTCTGCTGATGGATCTTTAACTGAATTATTAGGAAGAAAAGGAGAGAAGGTGAGCTAATGCTGTGCTGTGTTCCTCCAGAATTATTTGTGGCCATGTTACCAGCCACCTCTGCTAGACATTGCAGGAGTTCTCCTTGTCATTGCTCTCTCTGTGTTGGTCCTCAACAGGGTGAAGCTGGAGTGATGGGACCAGTGGGACCAATGGTAAGATTATTCCAAAGATGAATGGTTTCTTATTTTTTAGTTTTGTTTTGGCCTTAGTAAATGTAAAGGTAGTATGGTTTAGCTTTTCATTCCTTCTGAGTAGGGATGATAAGGAGTATTCGTGCTTCAGGGCCATCAGTGTTCTTCAGAAAAGAATGTGTTTGTTACATATGTGTTGCTGTAACTACTGACTTGATGCAGAGCTTAAATTCTGGTAGAGCAAATGTATCTGTTAATGTCTAAGCCATCAGTGAAATATTGTCAGATTTATGACTCTGAGTGAACTGGGTTTGTTTAGCTCTGAAGATAAAAGACTGAGAGGAGCTCTAATTGCTCCCTGCTGTGGCCTGAAAGGGAATAATTTTTAAAAAGTCAGGTCCTTCTCAGAGATGCACAGGAAGAAGACAAGTAACAAAGATCAAAAGTTCCAGCTTGTGACATATATAGGTATAAAGGCAAAAATTCATGTTAAAAGTGATTAAACACAGAAATGGGTGCCCAGAGATGTGGATGCCAGCCTGGTCAGGGAGAGAGAAACGGCAATCATTTCTCACAGTGCCTTGTGAGAATTTTTAGGGAGTTGTAAGAATGTGATAACTTGTTAGTATAAACAATCTGCAGGTGGTGTTTTTCCACCTTGTTTTTCTGTTCTTCTCAAGGACAGTGTGTGAGAAAGACGTTTTTATTAACTAGCTAATCAAGTAGAATGTATCGTATCAGTCTATATAAGCTGAAGAATCCTTTGTATAAAAGCTTCCTTTTTTCCTCTTGCAATTTGTTCTGAAACAAGGTGTTGAGTGGCATGACCTAACCTACAAGCCTAATGTACATGTTTGTCATGTAAGCAAGAGGTTGTGCAAGCGGATTGCTCTTTTTCCACCTAAATTAGTCTCTGTTTATATGATTTACATTAAAACAACTAACTGCATTTGCTCAATTTCTGTCAATGCCAATAAATTGCAACTGCGTTGGATTCTGAGAAAGCTGTACACCAGGCAGTAGAGTAGGACCATGTACCAAAATCAGGATTTAGAGGCCTTCTTTCAAGTATTTGGTCTGATACTTTTGACCAGACATGGAAGGTTGTAAGAAAGCACAATAAATTAGTTATAAAACAAGAACAGTGGCCCAGACCCAGCAGTGTTAGGGCGCCAATTTCTTCTGTCTAGTATTCCAAAAATCAAGGATGTAAAGGATGTTTGTTTGCTTCTGCTTTTGACATAGCCTGGTCACTGTTGTGGCTTAGTGAATGTTAGTAGAGTGTTGACATTTCTGCACACCAGGGTGCATAGGAGATTTTTACATCAGTTTCTGTAGCCTTCCAAAGGGTATAACTGGGTGTGCTAAATAACTGCTTTTTTAATTATTGTGTATCAGAATCCCTGAGGAGGCTACCTTAACTTACCAGAAAGGATGTTCCTATCCTTCTCTTTGTATGACTGCAAGATGATCTCCCCCTTCAACTTGACACAATAACTTTGAATGAAAATGGACTTCAGAGATGACCTTGTGCACATCACTGCCTGGAGCAGGTCTCTTTAACTCAGGAACTTGTCAAGTGAAGTTTTCAACAACTCTTAGGATAGAAATTCCACAACCTTTCTGGGCAGCACATTCCAGACATTTGACAAACATTGGAGTAAAAAAATTTTCCTTATATTTGTTTGTAATTCCTCATGTTCTGGCTTGTGTTCACTGCTACTTGCTGTGCATCCTTTTCCTCTCAGCCCCAAACTCTGTGTTTTACATCTCCTTTTATACTGCCACGAGTTGCTTCATACAGTTCAGCAAGCAGATAAGGAAGGTCTTGCTAGCACTGGTGGGAATGGTCACACTTCAGGAAAGTTTGGCACATGGAGCCTGTCTCAAGGCTTTGCTCAGCCAGTTCTCTTCTGAGCACAGAACTCCCCTTTGATCATTGCTGCTAATGGGGCGATACAATTTGGTGTTGTCCCATAGAAAAAAAATACATCTGTACTTAGTGTGAGGCCTGTACAGCAAAAATATATAGACTTCATTTTTTATTACTTTGTGGAGCCTGGTGAGTCAGTCAAACTTGTATAAAGAAGGAATGATTCTGTTTCAACTATCAGCCCCATGAATCCACAAACCCAGGCTGGTGAGAGGCAAGTAGAAGCCTGGCACTGCATGAATTCTTAGGCCAATCCACAGATACTTCCTCATAGAGCCTGAGTAAAAAATAATTAGAAATAAAAAAAGGCGGGGGGTGGGGGGGGAAAGAAGATGAGCAAAGCATACATCTCTAACTTCCTTTTGTTTTCCTGACTGATGCATTTAATTTTTCTTCAATACATAGTGAGTCAGTTTTGAATTGCACACCCGACAAGGGTCTGGGAATGCAGACTTCAGATAGGTGACTGTAACATGCAGTCCTCAGCTTCTGAGATCACTCAGTAGAGCAAGCAGAGAGAGTGTTCTGTGCGGTCTCTATAGGCAGTCACAGACTGATTTTTAATATAGATATAAAACTGTTTCTTATTCTAAATAATGAAATATAGGTCAACAAAATGGGCCATAATCACTTTTTTTTGTTGTTGTTCAGGGACCAATAGGACCTACTGGACCCAAAGGAGAACTTGGCTTCCCAGGACGCCCAGTATGTATTGTGCTCTCAAGTGGAATAAAGATAGGAAAGCTTGCTTCTGACACATACTAAATTATTTCTACTTATTTCAGGGCCGTCCAGGACAGAATGGACTGAGAGGTGTGAAAGGTGATCGAGGTGAAGCATTTAATGTAAGTTTTTTGTATTTCAATTAGTTGAAAAATAAAATCTGTTAAAATCTGAAGTCTGATTTATATTGATTCCTTTCAAATGATGATGGGACTAAAAAGATGAAATGTTCCAGAAATAATTGTGTTTCTGCTACTTTTCCTATCTAGCAGCAGTCTTTGAAAAGTCAGATTCTGGGTCTGTCTGGGCAGTTCTTGCAGATACACATAGTTGTGTCAGCTCCCAGGTGTAACAGTTATGTGTGCCACTCACTGCTACCATAGCAGCTTCAAATAACAAAGGATTTGGAATTCCAGTTTTTTTATATATGTCAAGGACTTTCTGATCCAGGCCACCAGTGTGATTTCTCATGATGTGAAGATACTCCCACAGGCTCTGACCTTTCTAGCCCAGGTACAAACAACACTTGAGCATATCACAGGGAAGTGGTATCTACCTTACTATCAAGGAGATACTCACTAATACCTGCTACCTGCTACAGTTGCTGTGTACATGTATTCAAAACAATGACCTCTGCACAGATGACAGCATATTCATGCTCACAACCTGTAATTGTGGAATGACAAGTGATGAACCAAGCTCCTGTTGCTGCAAGTCTGTTCTCATTAAAAGATTTCAGACAAATTGTCTCATGACAAACATTGAAACTGGACCGCACAAGAACTAGTACTGCTGAGCATAAACAATAAGCTTCACAACAGCAGTCATTTGTGTGGTTGTTCTGATGTCATGCGAAAATCTGTGCTAGTAAAATGGGTACCTATGTCACAACAGCAGCTAATGCTATTTTATCTGCATCAGAGATAATGCTGAAAAAAAATTACAAGGGTATGTTACTGTGTTAGCATAAAGTCAGTATCACTGTATTTCAGTAGAGAAATTTTTGTAAATTGATTCTGTTGTAGGAAGCCTTTGGTTCTAGTTTGTTCAAAAGAAAAAAAAATGGCACACAAAGTGCAAGGCACAAGTGTCTTGTCTATCTAGACAATAAATATAAGTGAGATGATACTGCTTTATGTGAGTAGCAGGGAGACTAATTGGTGAGTATCTTCACAGAATTAGTAAGTATTTAGGTACCTCCACAGTAAAAAAAGACCAGGTACTGAACGTGGCTTACACCCATAGAAGAAGGTATAAATAGAAATATAGTTCCTGGAAAGTGAAAACAAATTAGACAAATGCAAATTGGAAGAAAATGACAGGAAAAATTACAACCCACTGACAGAAAATATAAGAGTAGATTTTCCTTTCCTCCATATCTTCAAATAATATTAAAGTTCATTTTCTGGATTGTCTGCCTTAACCACACAAAAGCTATTGTAGCAAGTATAACTAGATGAAGTACATCAGGCTGACAGGTTAAAGCAAAAAAGCAAACAAAAGAGGCTGCATGTTCTAGTAGTCCTTCCTGGAGTGCTCAGGGAAGATAAAATCTAATGGATCTCTAATTATTGATGAAATGACATATGTCACCATACAGAAAATTGCATTGAAAGGTGAACACAGCCTTATGCCAAGTTTTCAAATTGAACAGTTAAGAGCTGACATGCATTTTTTATAAAAGGCAGTCATGCCTCCAGTCTGCCAGGGTTCCACATGGTTGCTAATTAGCATGTACATATCTGACTGGCACTTGAAAATTTATGAATCTTAGCAGTTTTGAGAGATCTAGATCAGTGTAGAATACCTAATTTTCCTTGGATGAGAGACATACTTACATTAATTTAGTTTCAATATGCAGTACTTTAGGTGTTCCAGTTTGCAGATGGGGTTTATTTTTTGTCTAGTATCTTCCTTCTTTCACTTTCTCTTTCCAGGGCCTTCCTGGCTTGCCTGGACCCCCAGGGCCCCCTGGACCTCCAGGACGTATACTTTATATCAAAGGAGTAAGTGCAGCTGGGGATCAGTGACTGGTTTGTAGCAGAAATGTGCTGCTCTAGAAGCAGTCTGCAAAAGGAAACATCAAAACTGGTTTCAGTCTACACAGCTCACTGTGGGTGACCTTGCTTGTGTGCAGAGAAGAAAGATCTCTTAACCAAAGCCACTGTCATGGAAGAATTTTGCCCCCATGGCCTCACAGAGAGGGACATGATGACAGACCTGGCAGCCAGCTGGGCTTTCTTCTACGGAGGTGGTGGTTTTGTTTCCAGGCTTAGCCTCATCATGACTGCTAGGTTTATATGGTGTGTTACATGCTGTATCATACCTATGCTCATTAAAGTAATTTCCCTCCTGTTTTCAATAGACAGTTTTCCCAGTCCCTCCCAGGCCTCATTGCAAAATGCCAGTAAGTGACACATGCAGAATCTGCTCTTAGCAGGATGCATGGCCATGACAGAACATAACCAAAGCAGCTGTACACCTAAACACCATAACCTTGCAGCTTTTCTCACCCTGCCTTCTGCTTTGCACCAGGGATGTGTTTTACTTGTTCTTCGGGATAACAGATTTTCAAGTGTTTAGCCATTTATGAAAACTTAACCATGTATAAAATATATAACAGAACCAGAAACACTAGACTCTTTTGCTTAAAGTACTTTGATTGCTTGTTTTCTGAATACTTTTAATGCCTTTCAAAGCTTGTGTTTCCATAGTTTAGGAGTTGCTTTGGGAACCTGAATGTGTATACATACAGGTACATGTATTTTTTTGGATATATGTATAAATACAGTCCTCATGTTGTTATGTCTTTAGCTGTTTTTAATTTCCCTGTCCAAAATAAGATTTGTTATGTGTTTCATTGTGGCATGAAAGATGCATCAGAAAAGAAAGATCATGTTCTTTATTTGACCCTCAAATGTACTGTTCACATAGAATTGCAGCAGGTGAAGATCTGCCCCTCCTTTTCAAAGAATATGACAAAGCCTTCAAAGCACCTGCAGTTTCACACATAGTATGTGAAAAGAAAAGAGATGGATTTCATATTTTCAGAATATGAAAATATGAAAATGCAATTTTTGTTTAATTAATTACAGAAATTGCATCCTAGAATGAATGGTGAGCATAGTTCAGTTCTGGAAGTATTTTCCCTAGGGCAATATCCGACTGTGGGGTATGTACATAGAAAGGATTCTGTCTTTGGGAGCCACAGTCCACTCCTGAGTAGCGTAGGGTTATACTTTTCTGTTAAACAGTGTAGCTCCGAGTAATACTGTGCCCTCTCCTCCAATTTGCATTACAGTTCTTTTTCACTGATTTTAGAGAAACAGCTCTTGATTTCCTCTATACTAAATGTATTGATACTCATCATCACCCTAACCTTACTGCTGAAAAAAGTTGTATCCCAACTTGTGATCTTTTCTGGGAATTAATAATAAATAGACATACCAATTGCCATAAATAAATATGGTAATTTGCCATTTCTACATTTTTGGCCTACCACCTCCACACATCGTATTTTTACCCCTGAATTTCTCCCTTAAATCTTCTCACTCCCACTGTATAACATATGTCCATATGGCCATAATCACATATGTATTTGTCAGCCTCACTTCTGAAACCTGACTGGATGAGGCCCTGAACAACCTGCTGTAGTTGATCCTCCTTTGGGGTAGACAACCTCCAGAGATGCCTTCCAGCCTCAACTCTCCTCTGATTCTCTGTGGAATGATTAAAATAAAACAAGCCAATTTTCTCTGAATTTCAGATAATAATAGCCACTTTTCCAGAAGGTTACCATCAGTGAAAAATAGCACTAACTTTAACATGCACAAGTAATGTAGAAAACATGTACTTGTAAACATCTCTTCATGCACCTGAGCGTGCTGGATAGATTTGTCCTATGTTTGTGAGTAATCTCCTAAACCTATCCAAGTTTATAGATAAGAAGTCTGCTGTTCATGCCTACATAAATGAGTGCCGATAAAGAACTACAGACTGAACCCCACCAGTTTTTCTTCATGGGCACTGAACTTCTGAAGTTAATGGAGCTATCCATGTGAGTAAGACTTCTGCGGGCTAGTACTACAGGATTAGCCAGATGCAGCAACTTCCATTTTTTCATACACTCGCTTAGTTTCCTATAAAGAGTACTAGAAAGTACCAAGATTTCCAAGCACTTGCTACATTTCAGTTCCTATATTGTCCCTATTTTGAAGACAGGCACAGAGGTAGGTAGCATGCCCACTGTTACAGGTAGCTGGTGACAGAAGAGGATAGACTAGAATAGTTTCTGTCTCCATATTGTGGTTTCAATGCATCTGGTTAACATCAGACAGAGCACAAGTTAACATCAGACATAACATAGCCCTGGTCTGATGAAGAGAATTATAAACACAAGCTGTTATCTCAGAGTCAAAAATCAAATTCTGCTTCCAAACACGGTATTGTAAATTCAGAATTGTTCTTGGATAATAAGTTTTCTGATGCTTCACTGGAACAACTGAGAGTAGGATTTGCTGATGCCTCCAAAATGCATGATGTTACCCTTTTGCTGAAAGCATGCTGCATGTCAGAGAGCATAATCCTCATAAAAACTTGATCAGCTAATACTCAGACCCTGTCAAACTGGAGATAATTCCAGAGTCTTGTTATAATATTTACCAGCATGCAAACTTGCCAGGCTTTTCAGTCACACTAAGAAATGCATTTCCATTTATTAATATGTATGGATAATTTGTAATGGGTTTCTTCATCTGAAGGTGAACCCTCCCTATCCTGGAAATCAAGAATTTCTTAATGACCATGGTGGGCAATTCTTTTCTTGTACATTGGTTTAAATAAGTTCTTTTTTTTTTTTTTTTTTTTTGTTGGGTTTTTCATACTTAAGAGCTTTTTGCTTTTTCTTGGCTATTGTATAACTGGAGGAGGGAAGGGAAGGGAAGGGAAGGGAAGGGAAGGGAAGGGAAGGGAAGGGAAGGGAAGGGAAGGGAAGGGAAGGGAAGGGAAGGGAAGGGAAGGGAAGGGAAGGGAAGGGAAGGGAAGGGAAGGGAAGGGAAGGGAAGGGAAGGGAAGGGAAGGGAAGGGAAGGGAAGGGAAGGGAAGGGAAGGGAAGGGAAGGGAAGGGAAGGGAAGGGAAGGGAAGGGAAGGGAAGGGAAGGGAAGGGAAGATGTGGTATACAACACTCATTCATAATCAAGAACTGTTTCTGATTCTCCTCCAGTGAAATTCACAAATGGAAAAATAGAACCAGACTTGTTCAGAGGATCTTGTTAGAGGATCTTAACCACCCAGCAGTGGTTAGGGAAAGGGGAGTAAAAGATTGACTTGTAAGAGAGAGATTGTCTTGCACATGTTGGGGTTGATAAGAGAGGACAGTCAGGCAGCCATTCGATGATCATGAGTGAGAGAGGCACAGAGGGACAGGAACCATGTGCCCCACATACATGGGAAAGTCTGCTCCCACTTTCAGTGGTTTGGTTTTCATTACTACAGTCTCTGCTGTTTTCAAGTTCTTATGAATTTTTGATACTATTGTGGCAGGCGCTAAAGCAAACAGAGCTTCCTGGGAACTGCACAGTTCAGCACACTTAAAAGGAGAAAAGGGAGACAGAGGTGCTCCAGGACCACCAGGTATACTAAATCTGTCATTGACATCCTGTGGAGGAATATATGTCTAACTTGAAAAGCAATTCAGCAAGATACTTCAATAGTTACCTCTGCAGCCTTACCTGCCTAGAGATTTATTCCAGTGTTCATTGATGAATTGATACACAGAACAGCAAAGATCAGAATGTTATCCAAAATGTCTTCTGAAGAGACAGACTGCACATTTGTGAGCATTATGAATGTGTTAAGTACAAGAATAAATATTTAAATGTAAGTGGCTGGTCACAGATTTTTTGACATTTTAGAAGGACATCATGGGCACTTCCTGAGATATCATTTTGTTGTCAGTCTTTCTGAGCCAATTGTGCTAACATCCAGTGCTTCACATTTCAGGGTAATGCACCTGTGCATTCTGAGTTCAAGGCAGTCAGTTTTGCTGACAGTCCCACTTCTAACAGGAGGTGGAAACAGATTATTTCCATTTCAACCAATTTTTAAATATTTTCTGATTTATTTCTGAAAATCGTGAAGCATCTGTGTGCAATAAAAGTACCAATTCACTAGCAGTAGGAGCATCATAAGAATTATTCCTCACCCAAAGATTTGCTTTCTGTGTCAAAAAGTTGATATACATTGCTAATTCTTACAAATCCAAAAAGAGTTACAGAAACAAGCATCTGTTTGAAAAGATTGTAAATACAAGCACTTCATTTTCTGTAAACGTTTTGAAATCTCATTTACTGAGATAAGGCTTTGATCAGTGAGAGAAATAATTTGAAATAGAAAATGCTGTATATTGAATTAGTGTTGCTATTCCATATTTATAGTAATTTTCCTTTAATGCATTGATAATAGCTATATTCTCCCCATATATGTTGATCTCACTAGATCAACATGGATATTTCTGTCTTTGTTCCAAAGACATAATTCTGCTGACTAAAGATGATGTTTTGGTTATTTTGAAGACAACACCTGTTTATTGTGATAAAATCAATTTTCCTGTCTTGTCCTCATTAATTTTTATTCTGATTCAATATCTTAAAATACGCAGTTAGCAATTTCCAGTCATCAATAAACTTGTCAAAAGAAGAAGAAAGAAACTTTCCTAAACAAAAAATAAGATTTTCTCTTCAGTGCTGGCTTATCCACCACAAATATATCTGTTCATTTCCAGGTTCTGTACTGAATGCAAATTATTGTCTTAGAAGTACTTTCTTGCCTATATCTGATGATTTCAGGTGCTTCATAAGAAGATTATGAGAGGATTGTTCTTAAGATTTTGCTGTAAAACTGCAGCTAGTAAAGGATGGGGAAAATAACACCACAATTCTGGTTAAACTGAAAACTCAATTCACTTTTCTCCTAAAATAACAGAGATCTGTTCATTTGATACAACAGATCAATTGGCTCCAACGTTTTGTTCAACATGAAGTTGAAGCATGCTAACTAAGACCAATTCTGTTGCTGTTTTAAAAAAATATTCCTATTTGTTTTTTCCTTAATGATGTAGTTGCTAAAATATTCTTTCATACAAAGCAGTTCTCTAATTCTTACAGGTGCCCACATAACCACTGACAGGGAAAATTTACAAGCCAGTAGTTGCATAATTAAAGTACAGGAAATTTTCAAAAAACCTTTTCTGAGGGGAAGGTGGCTGAAACTCCTTCCACTACATTTGTTGAGTTCCACGAACCAGAAAAGCTTTTTGAAATGTGGTATTTGTATTTGCATGCAGTGGATTTATTTTTGCTTCTCACAAAACGTTACCTCTCCAATCTTATAAACAGGTTCTATTAATTGATAACATGTAAAAATATGAAGCCACACAAAAATGCGAGAGCAAATTCAACAGACATGGGCTTCATTCAGACCTAGACTACTTGCTGGTCATCCTAGAAAGACCTGAGATAGTGCTCAGTGTAGAGATTAATACTAAGCAACATCTGAGAAGGATACCTGCCATTTCATTCCACCTGTCCATTCCCTTCCCCTCATAAGGATCAAGCAGATCGCTGCTGCAAGCTGTAATTGGTAAGGTTGGAATAAAATACAAACAGGTGCCATAATGAGAATACTTTTCTGCCCTACAATGTCTGCTTGATTTATTTATCTGAGGGGGCACACTGGGAAATGAGCCCTATGGCTGGCTGAGGGTTGGGCTCAAAGATCTCAAAAATTAATCAAAACACATTTGAAGAAAATGCATTGAACTGTTATGGGAAGCTGCAAAATATGTTTTTTTTTTTCCAAATGGATACCAAGCACATAATATTTTAAGGCTTTTTGAGGCTTTTGTGCTGGCTTGACAGCTTTGGCTGACCAACACTGGCAGACAACACGAGTGGTATAACCATTTAATCTAATATTGGTTTTCATTGCATAAAAATGTCAAGGAAGAGTTATTGTACAATTGTTGCAGCACAGCAGCAACACTATCTCTTTCTCTTGTCAGCTCTGGTACTGTCTTTGCAGGAAAGATCACACATCTACTGATGGATCACCCCACTACCAGCAAAACATATGAAAAGCTTCTCTTTTACCTTGGCTTGCATCAAAGGGGTTAACATGGATACTTGTCTTTCACTCCTCTTTCCAGCTGCTATGTTTTCAGAAAACTGGGAATTTTTCATATTTGAGCCTTCTTTCCTTCTAATTTTTCTGAAATCCCAATCAGATTCAGAAGTTTTTAAGGTGGAAGAGTGACAGACAAGGCACAGACAAGATAGGCTGTATAAGTCTTGCTTCATTAGGAAACCAAACTTAAAATATGTTTGATGTAAAGGTTAATGCCATTACTGTAAATGGTTTTCCTTTAAACTCCTAAACCAGTAATACCAAAAACAGTGCTTTTAAAAGGAAAATTACAGATAATTATTGTATTTTCTTCATTTTTCAGGTCCACCTCTGCCTCCATCATATTTCAGCCATTTTATTAATAGCATAAAGGTAATTATATTCCATTTGTATTTGAGTTCTGTTAAGCTTTTTTTAAAGTGTACTTTACTATAAATTAAGCACAAACCAATGCAACATGGTGAAATATACAAATATAAGGGCATCAGCATTTGAAAATTATTTTCATTTCTTAAACTCCAGCTACAGAGGCAAGTTTATAACAACTATAGAGATAGCAGTTGTCAGAGGTCTATAAGGATTACTTTTGAAAGAAACTTTATTACTGAGGCTTTTTACCTTCCCAGTGGTATTAAAGTGAGTCATAATTCACTGTTACCTAACATATCTGCCTTAAATGAATGCTTTTGTTTCCATGCCAGCTCAGGTAAAAGACAACCATTACCTAAAGGACTTCTAGAACACTGGGTGAGGGGAAAGGGGGGTGGAAATCACTTCCATGTCATGTTATTTCTCTTTTAAGCACACTGAATAGAATTAAATTATGGAAACTACTTTTCCTGGAAGCTCTTACAGCAAAGTATACCCATACCTTGATTTGTTTAGTCGCTCTCTGTTCCATTATTCTCTTGACTGCTTCAAGTGACAAAAATTAATAAAAATATTATATTATTTTAAATGTTTTTAGGTGAATAGGACTCTATCAGTAGAAGAACTGAAAAAATGTGAATCAAATTATCATTTAATGATGCTACCAAAAGTGTTGTGCTGACAGTCTCTTGGAAGGACTCTTAATGCTGCCTGGATTTAGGATTTTATTTCTGCTTGGCTGAGTACACCAAAGTTATTCCTATGGCATAAAGTGTCCCATGCATGTGGCAAAGCCAATAGGGTTTCTGACCTTACAGTGTAATGTCTGTAGCTTTACAGATTTAGCTGCCAATAACTTATTTTTCATCTAGTCCTTCCACTCCCCAAAATGACCTGGAATAAAGAAACTTTTTGAGTCATGTTTACTGGGAATCTACAAAGACTAAAAGTCAGAGGAGGAGCTATACATAGCCATGTCCTCTGGCTGTCTGCAGATACCTGCCATTCTTGCTTTGCCATTTGCCTCTTCTGTCCACAGGTTTATTTCTCAGAAACATGAAAAAAGTCAACCAAAAAAAAAAAAAAATGAAGCAGACAAACAGAAAAAAATACTATGAGGAGGAATGTATAAATGCTGTGGCTCATCTTGCACAGAGACATAATAATGTAGTAATTAAATGGTGCTTCTTACCTATTGCTCTGTTTCCCAAACTAACTGATGATCAGCCATGCAGAACAGAAGACATACTGTTTCAAGTGTTTGCAATTTTGTGTAGGGTCTCTTCTGTTATCCCTGTACACACTCCCACCCTGCTCTGCTCACTTTGTCACATACTTTCAAATAGCTGTCCATTCGATGTCAACCTTGCTTTGGTTTTTCCTTGCTGATGGAGGAAAGCACAAAGCCAGGCTTTTATGCTTCCTCCAACTCTCTCTTCACCTCCAGTTACAGCAGTGAACAAGGTTTTGCTGGGCAGAATAGCAGGAAACAGCAACAGAGGCATTTTCTCTGCCTCTACCAAACCCCACCTCCCCTAGCCCTTGCCCTGAGTGAGCCTTGCAGCCTCTATAGAGAAAGCATTCCTTTTCATCCTATATCATAGAAGAAGAAAGTGATGTTTAAAACATTTCAAGCAGGTGCTTTCCTTTACATTTTCCTTTATAAACTCAGAGATTTCATGTAAATTTAGAAGTTCAGTGCATTGTGTTCTAGTCTCACTTCAGCTTAACATTTTAAAATACATTTTATTCAAAGGGTGAAAAAGGAGATAATGGAGTCACTGGTGTAAAAGGAGAAAAAGGAGAACCAAATGGAGGGTTTTTTCTGACGGGACCTCCTGGACCACCTGGAAGACCAGGATTAATTGTAAGTCATGCAGGTTGTAGAATGGGAATATTTATGACTACCAATTTAGAATTAATTTAGAAGGCACTAAAAAGAGACAAACACCAGGATTGCTAGGAACTGTACAAAAACTTACATGCTAAGCAGTAAGTGAATAATAGTAAGTGCATGAAGTATAAACACAGACACTTCACTGTTGTGCATAGAATTACTTTGCTATGAAATACTGACATAATGTTGTGCTCAGCTGTCTCATATAGCTACACCAGTATCTAGATCATATATTAACAGCATTACAAATCAAAGCAGCATGTATAATTTGTGACGGTACTACTTATACTCCCATAAATACCAAAATAGGCCATATAAAGTTAGTCAGAGGCTGACTTGAAAATTATTGGCCATCTAAATAATTAATCCTGTTTTCCTAGTAATCCAAAAAATATGACTGAAAAGACCAGTGTGTAGCCATCTGGACCATTTCTATAAAATTCAGCCACTGTCTACTGTCCACCTTTTAATTTTATCTTCTGGCAATTGCCACTGCAGCTGCTTTGGAATAAAATGCACCAATTCTTTGGAAACGAGTTTATCCCTGGGATTTGGCAACAAATACATTAATTGCCTTCCTCTATTGCCATATCTGTGTCAAGAACCATGAATGAGTGGGCCACAGCTGAGGATGAAGCGTTAGGTTAGCAAGACCATCTTTAAAAATCCCGCTGGTTCTATTCCATATTGCTGAGAATATCTCCCTGTTTAGAAACCATTCTACTGGCACAGCTGAGCTGTCCTTGTCCTTGCTCCAATGTGTTCCATGTCTGCAGGTTGGTGTGATCACAGGGAGCAGAAGTCCTCCTCAGTCAGACTGAGGACTCGCTGCTAAACTGGAAATGAAGGGAATTAAGTGTTTTTATTCTGAAAGTCTGGAAGCTGGAGAGGTTAAGGACTAACATTTGACCACAGGAGGGAGAAGACAGCACTCATCATGAGGTGTACACCTTGCATAGACACACTTTACATTAAAGTTTTCCACAAACTCTCTGAGCCCATTAAAGCAAGCAGTCTCAGCATGATCAGAGTAGATATCCAGGACTTTGAGAGCACTGTTGAGAGTTTTGCAGGCATCAGCTGCTCAGGGATATGTATGAGAATTTTCAGAAAGCTTTCTGAAATTTAAATCCTTGACTTTATTTCGATATGTGGTTAAAATTTTCATTTTCCATTATACCCATGCCTCCTTGGAGAAAATTACATACAGACTCATGTCTAAATGGCTGTGTAGTGGCAGGCACCTGGTAAATGTTGCCACCAGAGATGATGGCCCTGCAGCAGTGAAATCAATACATTCAAGGAAATACTTTTCATCACTGACAGGGACCAAAAGGGGACTCAATTGTTGGACCCAGAGGACCTCCAGGATTACCTGGCCTACCTGGCTTACCAGGTTATGGAAAAATTGGACCTCCTGGCCCACCTGGACCACCTGGACCACCAGGGCCCCCTGCAATATATGGTGAGCTTTTCAGTGCATATGCAAGTGTACAGCTGCATGCCCACAACCCACACATGAGCAGTTCTTTCACACCTGGCAGATTTTCCCACCTGCCCACCCTCTCTGCATACAGGAATCAGGTTGTTCCCTGCTCTCCTCCTACCCTCCACCAATTTCTCCTAGGGAGGGAGTTGGAACTGAGAGCACAAAAGGGACAATTTCTCTGCAGACAGTTTTCACTGACTAGTGCCATGGAAGTGCTGTTGCATGAAGGATCTTGCTGTGGCTGTGGCTGGGAGGAAATCTGCATAGTAGAGATAGGTTACCTTGACAGCTTTGCAAAATCCATCAAATTGACCAGCTGGCTAAATTTGGGACAAAACACTCTTCTTGTGGGGAATGGAATTAAATCCACCTGGTGGCCAACACAAGAGGTTTTTCCCAGGACTCAGTATTGAGTCCAGACTTATCAAATATTAATTATCTGGGCTAGGGGATCAAATGTACACTTCAATGAGTTTGCCCCCAAACTGTGTGGGAAGATTGATCTGCTGAAATGTTCTACAGATGGGTCTGGACAGTCTGAACCAACAGGCCGAGGTCAACTGTGTGAGGGTCAGTAAGGCCAAGTGCCAGGTCCTGCATTTGCATTTGTGTCACAACAACCCCATGCAGAGTGGCTGGAAAGCTGCACAGCAGAAAAGAACCTGAGGGTGCTGGTTGGCAGTTGTTGAACATGAGCCAGCAATGTCCATGTGGCCAAGAAGACCAGTGGCATCCTGGCCTGTATGAGCAATAATGTGGTCAGCAGGACCAGGGCAGTGATTGTCCCACTGTACTCAGCACTGGTGAGGCCACACCTCAAATCCTGTGCTTAGTATTCAATCCCTCACAAGAAGAATGCAGCACACTGAGGTGCTGGAGCACGTCCAGAGAAGGGAGTCAAGCTGGTGAAGGGTCTGGAGCACAAGTCCTGTGAGAAGCAGCTGAGGGAGCTGGGGGTGTTTAGGCTGGAGCAAAGGAGGCTCAGGGGTGACCTTATCACTTTCCACAAATGCCTGAAAGGTGGGTGTAGCCAGGAAGGGCAGTATCTTCTCCCAGATTACAAGCAACAGGACAAAAGGAAATGGCCCCAGGTTGTACCAGGGGAGGTTTGAATTGGGTATTAGGAAATTTTTTTTCACCTAAAGGATTGCCACTGCAACAGGCTGCCCAGGGAAGTGGTTGAGTCACCATCTCTGGAAGTGTTACTATGGCACTTAGGGACATGTGTTAGTAGCAGACTTTGCAGTTCTGGGTGTTTCCAGTGGAGGTGATGATCTTAAGGGTCTTTTCCAGCCCAAGTGCTTCTCTGATTTTCTGGTGAAAAGGCAGTACCCACAGTAGAGCGATTCTAGAGGTCTAGAATCAGAGTTCTGGAGAACTGCTTCTGAAAACTAGTTTCTATGCAAATGTTGAATAGAAATGAAACTTCGGGTTGCTTAAGAAATGGCAGGTTCAAGAAATGGTCAGCCTCATTCACACAGCAGGTGAGACTTCTGTTCTGTCATCCAGTCAATATTTTAATTTAGTGTCTATCAGAAGTATTCATCCTCTGAATAATATTTGAGAAAGAAAAAATCCTTTATATGTTCAACATTGGAACATAGGCTTTATATGAATCAGCCCCTGACCATCACGATACAGACAGATTCGCAGCATCCATGAAGCACATAAAGGTCTTCAGGCCTTTACCTGTGTAATTTAGATTAAATACTTCTGGATATTAGCTAAGAGACCCAGTCAGACAAAACAAATCATTATTAGTATTCCATCCCTATATTTTCATTTATGCTCCCTGCCATTAGTCTTCATCATCCTCCTACACATTTTCCTCTTTGCTTTGTAAAAGGGTTCCTTAGGCAGCACACATTTGACTAAATGTTCGGAACAGATGTTTATTTATTCCCTATATTCAAGGTTCAGTTATCTCTTTTAAAGCTATTACTATCTGTAATTATGGACTGCAGTATGGAGTTCACATGTAGCAGTATGGGGAAAGAGGAATAGCTTATCTGTAGGTAAATAGCTATAAACACTTCTGAGAGCTGACCTCCTTCCTCTGCCATTGGCATAAAGGACCTACTCTGGAGTATTCTTGCAAATGCCTCAGTGCATAGATTCTTCTTGCAAAAGGTGATCTCGAGGCTCTTCTGGGTTTCACAAAACCAACCAAGCAAGGTCCTTGCGTAGAAGCTCCTTACAAACAGCTTTGAAGTTCCATCATCATGACATGCAGTTGCACAAAATGCATGCTTTTAATCTTCCATATCTTCGAATCTTTCCTGCCTTAAAAGAAAAAAGTTTTTACTCCAGAAAACAGCTTAAGATGAAGAAATTAACTTTTGGAATAGAGACAGATACTAGGTACCAGGCGGTGTGGACTGCAGTCTTAGTAGTCCAAGTTCATACCCCTGAAGAATTCTTTTTTGCTTTGTAACACAAGCTCAGCACATGAATATTCCATCTAAGGAAAAGTAAATTTTTGTTTTCCTTTAGAGCAAAAGATGTTATGACTTCCTCAAAGCTTATATGGGCAGGAGCAAAAAGTTCTTCCTCTTCCATGTGCACTAGCTAACAGAACACAATTCTGGTCAATTTAAGTGGGTTGTGTTCTTCATTTGCAGTTTATACAACAGATTGCAGTCTGTTGGCCTTAACCACCCAAAAAACAGAGAAAAGACTGTTACATCATTGCTTCTAAAAATATCCTTAGAATGTATTTTCTGTAGTTGACTTGAGCTATTAAGGACACGACTATGGCTATTTAAAAGTTCCACCGCTCCTGGACGCCATCACTAAGTCCTTTCTTTGTGTCACTCACATTCTCTCTCAAAAAAGATGACCTTCAGCATGTATTGTATGCTTATTTTATTTTAGCAGCTGCAATGCCTGGGCCACCAGATCCTCCTGGAGAGCCAGGGTCACCTGCCACCAGGAATCTGGTAAGAGAGCAAAATAAGGAAGTTTGCTATAGAAAATTTTCTTCAAAACTTTTGGTGGTCACTGGTAGCACTGAAAGAGGAGTGAAAGTTCCATCCTGTGTTTTTATTTAGTAGAATGTTTTATAAACAAAATAATTCTAAGATGCAAACTGATTTAAGATGCAAAAATTTCCCTAGCAATTCTAAAAATCATTATGCCAGAGAATACATGTAAATTTGTTTCTTTTTCTTATATTATGAAATTAAGCAAAATTGGATCTAAGATATCCATGAAGGAAAAGAAAAAGCTAAGGCAGAAGTCTCAGTAGTTTCTAAATTAATAACTCATAGTTTCTGTAAAAAGAACAAAATTCCCAAATAAACAAACAAACAATACTACCAAAAAAGCCTGAGAAAACCAGCCCCAAAAGCCCTACTCAAGCTAGCAGAGGGCATTCATTGCAATTCTCAGGGGAGAAAAAAATGTTCAAGGACTGGTGCCCCAAGACAGAAGACTGTAATTGCAGGCTGGGAGCTACTGTCTCAGACAGAAGGTCTGAGCTTACTTAGGTCAAAACTAAGATTAAAAAAATATATACAAATCTGTAGTAGGGTCTGCATTATTTATCAATATGCCTTCTGACAATGAAGAAATGAGAAAAAAAAAAAAGTGAAAGAAATTGCACTTTCCTGAAATTTGTCCCAGTTTTAAACTACTGCAGTTCTCTTCTGAACTCTGCCATTTTGACCCAGGATGCTAAATTGTAGGAGTGCAACAATCTTCACTCTGTACAAAATTGGTACAAAATTGCTGTCATTCTACTACAATCCACAGAATGATAATGCTGGTAGCCAAAGTAGCAAGATATTCATATTACTTTATGGATTAAATTACATAAAACTGACTTTATGAGCATTTCCTGCAGAAGAAACCTTGTGACACAATTGTGTCCAAATTGTGTCAAACCTTGACACAATTATGTGTCCAAATGAGACTATTTAACTTACAGAGTGTTTTGTGTGTCTGATGAAATATGTTTCATTTTCCTATTTGACAGGTTACAACATTCCAAAACATTGAGGGTATGTTGGAAAAAGTTCATTATGTAGCAGAAGGTACTATAATCTATCTGAGGGAAACCAGTGAGGTTTTTATCCGTGTTCAGAAAGGATGGAGAAAATTGCAGGTACTATTGCACTACACCCTAATCTTTTCCAACTCCCTTCCTCACAATGAAGGTGAGGGAGGTATTTTTACAGAGGGAGAGAAGTGTGGGTGCAAAGACTCCTTTTTTTTTAATTCAGAAGCTCCTGGTGATATGTTTTTGTTCTACTCTCCTTTTTGGTTCTTTCAGCTTGGTGAACTAATTCCTATCCCTGCTGGCAGCCTTCCTTCTCCCACCATATCAAGCCATGTAAGTACAAAATACTGGACCATGAAAAACTGAGTCTAGATGTATGATACACTTGGCAGAAGTTGTATGCAGATCTCTGCACAATGTGATTTTCCACCAAGATTTGTCAGTTCAAAATAAGCATCCTACCACTACATATGCTTGCAGATTGATTTGCTTGGACAGTCATCTGTTTCCAGTATCTTCTGATTCCAAACACTAAAGAGACACAGCAACATTTACAAAAAGCAGAATAAAGTAAGCTGCCCACAAAAAAAAAAAATTCCCCCCCCCAAAAAAGAATCAACAAAAAAATACTAAACAAAACCAAAGAGACCAAAAAACGAACAAAAGAAAAACCAAACAAAAACCCACAAACCCACAGAATTCTGTTTCATAAGCCTGGAATCAGTCATATCAAACCACGATCCCCTTCAAGGAAGGTCAGAAAAGGGTTTCTGAAAAGTAGATTTTCTTTGAAAGGTTATAGTCCTGTATTCAGTGTACCATAATCATCACCTGAATGTAGCTTACCCTGCAGTGTGCAGAGGGTGTTCTTTAAAGCCTCAATTGTTAGTTTGGGCCTGACCCCATTCCGCAAGTTATTGTACCAATTTGCATGTGAACATGCTGTCTGTCCCAAAAAACTGTGAGAGGATGAAAACCAAGAAATGACAGAGGGAGTCAAGAAGGGTGTTTTGATGACAAGTTAATTGATCTGCTGAGAAAATGAAAGGGCAAGAGAGTGTTAGGAAGCAGCAGTAGGAAAGAAGATGGTCAGAAACAAATAAAAAGGGTTAAAGTAGGTCAGGGAGAAGTTCACCCAGCACACTGGAAAAATGTCTAAACCTCAAGTTATAAGAAATTTTCTGCAGCCTCCTGTTGACACCACCTGAGTTTCCCATCTGCTCCAGCTGGTAGCTTGTTACTCATACTTGCCATAACTAGAGAAGAAAACTGCTGTTCCTGAAACAATTAACAGGGTTGAGAAGTATTTCCACCCATTACATTTTCTGTTTTCACATCCTCCTCCTTTCTGTTTTGATTTTACTCAACTGCTTTTCTGCTCCTACCAAGAGCAGGCTGCTTTCATGCAGGACTCCATGTGTGATTAAATTTTTTATTTAAAAAAATACTGAGTGTGTAGAATTCTGATATTTAACATAATTTTTTTGCTTGTGTTCAAATAACAGGTATTTCAGTCTATTCCAGCACTGAGACCAATATCAAATATGAACAATGGAAAACCAGCAGTAAGTATGAGATCTGTATTTCAGCTGCAGAGCCATGCTTTGTAATGTGACAGATTGAATCTTTAGGGACAGTTGTGATATTTGCTCTTCAAACTCAGAGATTTTACTTCAGAAATTTACAAATACACTTCTTCAACTTATTCAGACATCTCAAACTCAATTTGAAATTGTTCCCTCCAGATCTATTTTCATCATCCCAGCCCCTTTCCCATCTCAAACGAAAAAGAAATTCCTGACTGAGTTAGGAATACCTCTTCACTTAATGATTGTACCTGCAATACAGAGTAATTTCTAAACTAACAATAGTGCTACAAATTATTAAAATATTTGTTAAAATATTTTCAGTCTTGGTAGTGCTGCTTGGCTAAGATGGACACTTTGGAACTTAAGCCTCTATTTAAAAGACTTTAAAATATTTAGACAAAAAACAAGGTAACTGACATACCTAAAAAATGAAATTAAAAAGAAAAGAAGAAGAATGTGGATTAGTTCTTGCATCTGTGCTGCTTGACTTAAGTATGCGACTTCTTCTATTTTTAAATGGTACCTAGTCACTTCTTGCTACTTTTTTCCATGTTTGCAGGATTTGTGATTTTGTTCATGTGAAAAGTCCAAGATTTCCAATTGAAAATATTAGCTGCTTTTAAAAGATTTTTTTTTAGGAGTACATAATCTTCATGGTTCCCTTAAGATTGAAAGATAAATTGATATTTCTGCTAAGGGTCTCATGGCTCTGAGAAATGTAATGTTATGGCAACAAATAACTTTCATACCTGTTATGAAGGGTATGTGTTCTGTGCTGACAGGAGCACTGTTTCATTTCCAAGATGTATCTTCCCTGTGTCATAAACTTTTTTTAAATGGTGCCCTTTCTTCTTTTTTTTCTTCCAGTTGCATCTCGTGGCTTTGAACTTCCCATTGTCTGGTGACATGCGAGCAGATTTTCAGTGTTTTCGGCAGGCCCAGCTTGCTGGTTTGACATCCACCTACAGAGCCTTCCTCTCATCACACTTGCAAGATCTGGCCACAGTTGTCAGAAAAACTGACCGACACCATTTGCCAGTAGTCAATCTTCAGGTAAAAATGGGTACTTAGTGCTTGTTTTTTTAGGATAGGCTGTAGGTTCCCCAAAAATCTTGGAAAATAGCAAAAGCACTAAGTTTCAGCCCAAACTGCATTTTATAAAGAAGCAGTTTTGCTTCATATTTCACAGCCAGATTCAAGAAACAAAGAAGTAGTGATGAAGTTATTATGTTCTGCCTTTTAGTGTGATCATAGGATAAAATGCCTATTTTTCTCATTTCGAAGAAAAATGCAAATTCTGTGCTTAGGAATGATGTTGGATATACCGCAATAGAACAGAGAGGAGAGTCTAGAGCATGAGTCATTTTGTGGTCTCACATAAACAGACACGTTCTAAAACTGAGGAAAACAAACCATGTCTTTGTAGCATTGGCTGCCTCCTAGGACAGGCAGACAAAGAAACCTACAGGAATAATACATGATGCTGGAAACGTGTTGAATGGATGCTGCTCTAAAGTGCATGCAAACACAGAGCCTTGAGAGAAATTTGTGAAGACAATATTGTTTCAACCTTGACTGGAAAAATTCAAAAGCAGTTTGAGAGGAAGCCAAATGCAAAGGTTTTGCCCTGAATGTTTGCAACACTTTTCACAAAACTGTGACCTTAACAGAAGTTCCAGTACAATTTATGTCTATATTTTCTCTACAGCTACAGTAATTACAAACAATTTTTCAAACAATGCCTTAGGAGGAAAAGGACAGGTGATGATCAAGCTGAATTTTTGGAGTGACAACAGAACAGAAAGACAACTTGGAAGCAAAAGCATGGACCAGACAGCTATTTGCATAGAGTTGACAGACAAGTTTGTTCAGGAACATTGTGCAGAAACTGGTGTGAAAGATGAAAACACAAGTGTCCTTAAATGCAGATAAAATTTTCAATTTACAGATAAATCTATGAAGGTAAACATAGGATTTGGTGTAGATTAGGGATTTGTTTGTAAAAGGGGCTTTGAAATTTAACAGGGAGAAACCCTTTTCAGTAACTGGGAATCTATATTTGATGGAAATGGTGGACAATTCAACATTCATGTTCCAATATACTCCTTTGATGGCAGGAATGTCATGACTGATTCATCTTGGTGAGTTGACATTACCATTTATATGTTACATTTAAGGGTTTTTTTCTACTTTTACCAGATAGTAAAAGAAATAGTAGCAGTATCTTGGGCTACTAGACATGTGACAAAAATTTCTCACTTTCTTTATGCCATTTTTCTTTCCCTTTTCTGCTAGTCTAGAAACGGCATATCAGATTGTGTTCTCTTTTCTGTCTCTCCTTTCTGTCTTCATCTTTACCTAACCACTCTTTGCTTCAAGCACAAGGAATGCAGATCGCCACACATACAGATGTGCAGTTGAATAAAGCAAAAGAGATTTTTCCAGTAAATAACTTCTTAACATTACCTTTCAGGCCTCAAAAAATAATATGGCATGGTTCAACTGCTAATGGGATCCGACTGGTTAGCAACTACTGTGAAGCCTGGCACACAGCTAATATGGGAGCTATGGGACAAGCATCACTTCTGAACACAGGGAAACTTCTTGACCAGAAAGTATATAGCTGTAATAATCAGTTTATTGTTCTCTGTATTGAAAACAGTTTTGTATCTGATCTCCAAGGAAAATAATTCACCTGCTGCACATAGAAATATTCCATTTGATGACAGAAAAAGCTGACATTGAAATTTCATTTGTAATGATGTAAATATTTTAATTTTTGTAATTGCACATTTCAGGAAAAAATAGACAAAGAAAACATATCTCAACAAAACCACATTCCAGTTAGGTGGAACATCCAGTGCACACGACTGGCTTAAAGCCCATACTTCCCCTTGAACCCCATGCGCTTTGAATCTTGCTAGCAGTTAATTCATGTTCTGCCTGAGCTGGAGGTCACCTAAGGGCACAAGCCAAGTTTGGTGAGGAAGATCCAGTAGCCTGCCTCATAAGCAGTGTGGCTCAGCAAGGCTGCTGCTTCACAGCTGAGAAGCTGCATGCTCCATGCTCTCCTTTTCACTTGCATAGATTTTGGATACCCAAGGCACCGTTCATATATACTCATATATACAGTGAATACTGGGAGGCTGTTTTGCCTTGCAGAGCTCACATTTGCAAAACAAAGCTTTAAGAACAAATGTACTCACCTCCTCTGAGTTTTGGTGGAAGCCAAGTACCTGACTCCTGTAAGCTTGTATGGATCTCAGCCTGGTGTTTACACAGAAATATTGCAGCTCCCACATCTTATTTCAGCTTTTCTCTTTGCAGATTCTAGGCATAAGACTTTATTCAGGAGGAGTAAATTTCACATTGACAAAATCTGGTCTTTATTTTGGTGCTATTGTTACCAGGAAAAGTGAAAGCAATGTTAATAGAAAACATCCTGTTTAACTGGTAGAACTGAACAAAGCAAATGCAGACAAATGAACCAACCATCTGACCATTGTTTATTTCATTACATATTAGAGGAAGTAATTTGCTTTTGTGTCAGACTGATGAATGAAATATGTCTCTCATGGTTTCTTTAAAATAGGTTCTACACATTGTTATCCCACTATGTTATATGTAAAGTGATTTTCCTTTTTGTGAATTTACCCTTCTGGCATTCATGTAATTAAAGAATTGTTAATATAAAATAACTGAAACAATTATAGGAATGATCAGGAAATGGTCACTAACAGTATCACCATAATATCTGAAGTCTTTTGCTGATATAGTTGTCTACTGCATACTTTAAACAACATATTTACTTATGTTTTATCAGGCAGTGACTATGGAGGTCAAACTCCACATTATAATTTTTTTTAAGATTTTAACAAGAATCTGTGTTGGAAATACATGTTCATTTGCTGATAAATAGAGTACTAAATAACTAGACAGCTTTTGTCAACAGACAAAAGCAAATTACACTTACAATACTAAAATGATATAATTATACAACTAAATATTTTGAAATGCAGCTTTATTTTTCCAATTGATTATAAAAACTTATTTCCCAGGGTCAGCTGAATGATATCTTCATTTTTTTCTGTAAAAGCAAAAAATGTAAATTACTCCATTATTACAACATGGTAATAAGGCAAAAGCCATTTGTATTACATTTAAAATGTATGCATAACAATTCACTATACTCATTTATAGTCACCTTTCCTAAATACTGAGCCATTCTTGTGCCAAATTCCTCCAGTTCACAGAGTTGGAAGAGTTGTTTATGTACAGCAGGGCTTTGCTCTGAGTCACAGAAAGATCGGGGTGGGGGGGGAAATAAAGTGCTTTTGCCTGCTTCAAGGAGGAGCCATCTACTTTTAATCCTTTACAGGATTTACAGGATCTCTGCTTGCAGCTACTCATCCACATCAGTCCCTGCTCTTCCTCTCCTGTGCTCGAGCAGCACTCGAGAAGCTGGCTGTCCCTTTGCCTGGAATTGCAGTTACAAGAGGTAGCAGGGGCATGGGATCACACAGAAGAGCTCTGTGAAGGGGGACAAGAGACAACTAATAAAAACATACTGGTTTTAGAAGATACTGAGCTAGAGTTTAAGTTGGGTCCAGCAAAATGCATCCAGAGATCTTCGTGCCAGTCCTTCCACAGAGCTAACCCATCTCTGTATCCTGAACAGAGCTTAGCAGGGAACTGAAATGGTTAAATACCATCAATAATTTGCTAAAAAACTCTCCCATGTTTGCTTCTCACTTCTAAGATTAATCTGCAGGCTACAGCAATTTATTGCACACCATTTAACTGAATACAGAGCATGAACTGTACACCACCTGGGCTGCTGTGGTGCTGAGTTCACAGGCTTGTTCACATGACAAGCGAGATACCTTTACCAGAGAGTGGCATGAGAGGCCTGTTAGAAAGATGATGCTTCCCTTGGGGAAAACTACAACAACCCATACTTTTTTTTCAAAACCAGTGATGTTCTTTAGATTCCCTAGTATAGTTGAAAAGAAAAAATAATATTCAATAAGGATATGACAGAGAAAAAAATTAGCCCAGTACTTAAGAATAAATTCGCTTTCTCTATCAAGGGAGAGTACTTTTTTTCAGCACAGTTCTGATACAAAGGTCAGCTGCACTTGAGGAAGAATGTCTGCTAATTCAGGTAAGAAACTGTGTAAGAAACAAAGAATTCAAAGTAATCACCAAGAGAGAACTAGAGCAAGATTGAAAACAGTAACTGCACAAAAAATCAATGTAGCAGTCCGAATTGCACTGAATTGTGAATAGCCCAATATCCTGATCTAGCCCACTGGTTTTGTTAGGAGTAAGTAATCAGCAGGTCAATTGCGGCGTGGGTTTTCACTCTCCCCGGCTGCACGCAGCTCTTGGGAGCCCAGCTGTGGCGTAGCTTCCACGTGCTGCCAGGGTTTTCTGCCATGGGTTCCCGGACACGGCTCTGTGTCTCGGGTGCGTGGGCTGGCCAGCCTCTGTTACCGTGCGCTAGGGATCCGGTAAAGAGGTAAGGAATTTGTCCATTTACTCCGTGCTTGGCAGGAACGGTTTATTGATCACGTGGCGCAGGTCAATGGAAAGACGCAACTGCTCCCGGCACTCGCATGGGAGAAAATGGCCCCTGGGTGCCGGCGGGGTAGGATTTTATGGAGGGGTGGGGCGAGAGGATCCACGGCCTGCTGGCCAATAGGGGCGGCTGCCATGGCGGTGACGCCAGCAACAGCGACCAACTAGAGAACCCCGCAGCGGCGGACACCGAGCCTCGGGCTGAGCGGGATCGTGTGGATTGGGGTGGCAGGCACGGGGTTTCCCAGGGCCGGGCGGGGGGGTGGTTACAGGAGCGGCAGAGGGGGAAGATCCGGCAGCAGGCAGAGTGGGGCCAGAAACCGCAGAGTTAGAAACGACACGGGTGAAGCGCAGGGGTACACAGGACTCGGCTAGCTAACACAAATAAGAACCCCTAAAACGCAATCCCAGGATGCAACAATTCCCTCTTTTTCAAAATATAAAAAAGAAGAATGGCTGCTTGATCTTCGCTCAGTTTCTGCTCTTGGCGTTTCAGTTGCTGCAATGGCTGCCCTTTGCAGATGGAGAGGGCCTGCTGCGATGATGCTGGGGTGGTTCTTCCCTGGGTGCTTGGGGATAGGGGAACTGGGACAACTTTATTACAAACATGGGGATTTGGGACACACACAGACTGGGGTGGCTGGAAAGTTTTCCTGGGGCTTTGGGGAAAAACATTTTTTAAGGAGATCGTAGGGTCCTTTTTCCTTTTGCGTCGCCTGCGGTTTGATGCAACCCCCCGATTGGTGGGGTCATCTGCCGCACTCAAAGGCACCCTGATATTTTGAACTACCACCTGCACAATTACTTGATAAATCACAGCTCCCCTTAAGGTGCTGTGGCCTGCCTTACTTTTATCTTCATGCGAGGCAGGTGCGCGTTGTTCCTTCAGTTTTTTGGGGGAATGGGGTCTCCCTCCCCCCCTCTCCCCACTCCCACTGTCCCTGGGGGTGCCCTGCCCAGAAATGGACATTGAACAACAAAATGTCCTCTCTGATCACAGTGGAAGCACTGGCGTCTTGCTGGAGGCTGCTTTGGACCAGTGTTCTTTGGAGGCACAGCATCCAAGGCAGCAGTGTTCATGGATGCCGCTTCCAGGACAGACTTGTCCTGAACCTCTGATCCCTCCACATGCCTCTCAGCTGTCAGCTCAACCCGTTCCACGGAATCTGGAAAATGCTCAGAGACCCACATCGGCTTCTCCCTCCCCCTGCTTCCCTCCCTCCCGGGTCTCCGGGAACCATGGGACTGCAGAGTCGCGGGCTCTTGTTCCCCCCTCCCTCCTCTTCCCATGGTTCCTGGGTCTCCGGGAACCATGGGAATGTGGAGGCAGGGGCTCCGAGTCCCCCCGCCTCCTTTTCCCTCCCGCCCAGATGTCTGGGGCCCATGGGAACTTGGAGGTAGGGGTTCCCGTCCCCCCTCCCCTCCTCTTCCCTCCCGCCCGGATTTCCGGGACCCATGGGAAAATGGGGGTAGGGGTCCCCGCTCCTCCCTCCCCCCTCTTCCCTCCCGCCCGGATCTCCGGGATCCATGGGAAGATGGGGACCGGGTGCAGGGAACAGGACAGGGGCTGCCTCCCTCAGGCAGCGGGGTGGAGATGGCAGAACTCTCCCCGGTGGAGGAGGGCGGGGTCAATGACTCAGCAGGGAGGACATGCAAAGGACTGGAGGGAACACCCACACGAGGGAGAACAATGGGTGAGGGAGTAACCTGACCTCCCGAGGGGGTGGCGCTCATGCCCACAGGGAGGAAGGTGGGGGTTGGGTCAAAGGCGGGGACACCGAGAACAAAGGACAGAAAGGGGTTGTGGGAAGAAGAGACCCGGCCACGTGGCTGCCCTTCATCTTGGGAAGACAAAGGGATCAACCACGTGGCCTCGGCCTCCTCAGAAGAACAAAGAAAGGGGTTTAAAGAAACAGAACTGCATGGGATAGCGCCAAAACTGGGATTTTCAACTGGGAAAAAGGGATTGGAAAAGGGGTTTAAGGTCGTGGCCTCAGCGAATCGACCAATCTCGCTAAGGTGGGGACACCAGGATGGCTTGGGAGAGCCAGGAGCACAGTCCACGTTTGTGGAGCTGCCCTGCATCTCAGATTGACAGGGTGCCCCCCTCGCCCCCCCGGGTTAGGGGAAGAAGGGGTAGGAGAAGGGGATGGGGAAACGGATTCAGGCGGAGGAACAGATTTTCTGGATGGTTCTTTCCTTTCCCCAACCGAGTTTCGCATGGGGTCTGACTTCACCACATCTGAGATCAACAAATGGAATTTAGGGAAGCTGTCGTCTATGGAGGGATCCCTACCTATCCCCTCTGCTAGCCTTTTTCCCACTTGCTCCCAAAATTCTATTTTGCGCGCGTCCTCGGTAGACAGACGGGGGAAAGCAAAGAACAACCACCAGACAAATTTCTTAACTAATTTTTTTGGGTAGGGGCCCTTCACCGAAAGGATTTCCTTAACTTGGGAATAAAATTCCTTTTGTTGGGCAGATAGCACGGTCCCCATGCTTCTTCCACCCAACCCACCTCACCCTTGGGGCAGTAAAAAAGAAAAAAAGGCAAAAAAATGCAGGCGACTCCAGCGGCTGCTGTTTGTGCTGCGCGCCGCACGTCCCAACCTCGGGAACACGGCCAGCCCTCCCCGTATTAGCTGGACACGTTTCCACGACTAATACTTACCAGACTGAAATCTCTGCAAAGGAAAGATGCCACCAGGGTCTGGGAGTCCCAAGAAGTGTCCTTTCTGCTGCCCTCTTGGCTGCGAAAGTTTGCACTTCCTGTCCCACACAGGGCACACTGTCTGGTCCCCCGTGGGCGATGGAGACTTCACTGACGTACTTTGGAGAGCCCCTGCTCTCGGTTTCCATCCAGCACGGAGCGGTGATCCGGCGTGGACCGCTGCCCGCTCTGGCTTGGCGGCGGCGCTCCCCCCTTGGCGGCGGCACGCGGCCCCAGGCCGGTGGCGGCGGTTCCCAGTGCTGTTTCTGGAGCTCCGCGGTGAACCTCCGTCCACGCGATCAGCTGAGCACTGGCCTCGGCCCCATGTTCGGGCGCCAATTGCGGCGTGGGTTTTCACTCTCCCCGGCTGCACGCGGCTCTTGGGAACCCAGCTGTGGCGTAGCTTCCACGTGCTGCCGGGGTTTGCTGCCGCGGGTTCTCGGACATGGTTCCGTGTCTCAGGCGCGTGGGCTGGCCAGCCTCTGTTACCGTGCGCTAGGGATCCGGTAAAGAGGTAAGGAATTTGTCCATTTACTCCATGCTTGGCAGGAACGGTTTATTGGTCACGTGGCGCGGTTAGATGGAAAGACGTGACTGCTCCCAGCACTCTCATGGGAGAAAATGGCGCCTGGGTGCCGGTGGGATAGGGTTTTATAGAGGGGTGGGGCGAGAGGATCCAGGGCCTGCCATCCAATAGAAGTGGCTGCCGTGGCGGTGACGCCAGCAACAGCGACCAACTAGAGAACCCCGCAGGGGCAGGCACCGAGCCTCGGGTTGAGTGGGATTGTGTGGCTTGGGGTGGCCAGCACGGGGTTTCCCGGGGCCAGACGGGGGGCTGGTTACAGGAGCGGCAGAGGGGGAAGATCTGGTTGCAGGCAGCCTGGGACCAGAAACCGCGGTGGGGAACAACACGGGGGAAGCGCAGGGGTACACAGGACTTGGCTAGCTAACACAAATAAGAACCCCTAAAACCCAATCCCAGGATGCAACACAGGTCTCTTGCCCTTCTCAGTTCAGGGATCTTTTCTCTGTGCAATCACAAACCATGTCATGTTTCCACCTATCAGTAGCATGCTGCTCTGCCCAGAAGAACTGCAGCGAGAGGAGCAGTTTCTCCTCCCATTGCTGTTATAATTAGCCAAACCTGTGAGTTTCTGCAGTGCAGCATGTACATCTTAAGGGACTGACAATTAACAAAACTTGTTTTGGTGTAACCAAAGACTGCCAGCCTTGCTTCTGAGCTGTGCAGTGTAAGAAGGCAGAACAACTTGCAGTACGTCCTGCCTGGAAGATTCCATAGCTCCTTTTCTTTGACATTGAGATTTAGGTATTACTTCTGCATTAATACTTGCAAGTCTTGTTTTCACTCCAGTACTGTCTTGGAGAAGAGAACCTGTCTTCTAGACTTTTAAAAAATTAGGTGCTGGAATTGGAATTTAATTTTGGTATACTGGGTCTAATGCCATGTATGCATCTTTTAAAAAATCTGATTAAGGTTTGGCTTTTATTTGCTGGTCTGATACATAATTTGAGCCTGCACTCTAACAGTGCTCTCTCTCCTTAATGCTTCAACAGTAGCTGCCCAGAGATAGACATACTTTTAGAATAACACCTACTTAACTACTTTGATGCTTTAACCTGTCAGAGGGCTGCTATTTGCTGCACCTTAAAAGGCCTATTCTGCACCTTCGTGCAATTTCCACTGTTACCAGTTAATCTCAAATTTTTCCTACCATATTCCCTTCCACTGTATCCATATTAAAAAACACAAAAACAAAACACCATAACTCCACCCTGTTCTACTCCTAATGTTCCTAATTAAAGGCTCTATGTACACACAGCCTAACGTGGAGGTGCACCCAGAGTGGATGTCACAGCTCCATCAGTAGTAGACTTTGTATAGGGGAGAGGGAACACAAAGTCAGAACATCTCTTCATCCGGTGTGGGCAAAAGAGAGTAATGAAATTACAGACAGCACAGGCTGTGGGAATTTCTACATGGTGCCAGTTTGCCTGATGTAGAGTTCATTTTCTTCACAGTAGCTGGTATGGAGCTGTGTTTTAGCTGTATGCTGTTAACACAGAGATGTTTTCGTTCTTGCTGGTTAGGGCTTACACAGAGCCAAGGCCTTTTCTGCCTCTCACCAGCGAGGCAGCTGGGAGTGCACAAGAAGTTGAGAGTAGATGCTGGGACAGTTCACCACAGGGATATTCCATATCAGATGGCATCATGCTCAGCACATAAAATGGGGGGGAAAAGCAGGAAGGGGAAATAATTCCAGCAATGTCACTTGTCATCCCAAGTCACCATTCCACCATTCCATTCCAGCCCTGCTCTCCTGGGTATGGTTTAACAATGCCCAAAAATCAGAGAAGAAGTTAATTAATTCCTTGTTTTGGTTTGCTTGTGTGTGTGGGTTTTGTTTTATCTATCAAACCCAACCCATGAGTTTTCTCATCTTTACTCTTTCAGTTCTCTCTCCTATGCCACCCTGAGGGAAGTAAGCGAGCAGTTGTGTGGGGCTGAGTTGCCAGTCAAGGTTAAGCCACAACATACATACTAAATCAATTCAGCATCACACCCTGGTGTTGATTGGAGGTGACTTATAACCTTCCCTCAGCCTGTCTCAGGGATACTAGTAATGCTTCAGCAGAAAAGGGGGTGACAGCCCTGTTGGACCTTACAAGAAGTACCTAAGATCACATTCAAATTCAAGCCAGGATGATGATGACATTGCCTCTGCAAGAAAGATAAGTTTTGTATTGAGCACTTTGAATATGTTTGGTATTGGAATAACATTATCTCCCCACTGAGTTAGATGGGTTGGTTTTAACATCCAAAAATTATTTGCCAGTCTTTAGCTGTGCTCTACAGTTATATATTTTCACATTGCAGGCCTCAAGGTTTCAAATGTGGCTAGTCTCATCCCCAAGGCTAACACTGTACTAGAAAATTATCACAGTCAAGGCAGAGCTATTAGCAGAAATATCACATCTGACTGACAGCTGAACTGTTCCCTTACTCAGTTCTGGTCAGTGCCATTTGTAACCCCTCCAGCCACTTCTTTAGGGGATGATTTGCAGGGACAGCATGTGCCAGGAGCTACTCTTGGAGATAGTCTGAAAGAGCCACCCTATTCTGGAATAGAAAGATTTAATTGTACTCACAGGTACTTAAGTGTTGTGCTTGGTCTCAGGGCTAACTGGAGTCCTCATGCCACTGAAAGCCTGTAGAGGGACTGCAGGACACATGTCTGATTGCCCACAAAACACACATCGATGGTTCTTCATGTCTTTTTGCCAAATTTAATAATACACATTCCTTCTGCAAACATTAACCATTCACCCCCTGTCCAGACTGCATTCATTCAGGGCACCCCCTAAAGCCATCATTATCCTACACAAACATTCTCAAGCTGTATACAGATATATTGTGCCATTCCATTATCCTCACCTCTTTCAACACTGGTGAGCACAATGGTTAGAGCATGGATTGACTGTTCACAGAGCTGGGATGTTTCAAACACCTGAGAATTAAAGGTTACTGGTACAGTCACCCTGGTACAGCTGATAACTACTGCCATGATGCCTTCAATAGCAAGCAGGGCAACACAAGACATTTGTTTATGTGCTTTACCCCAGCTGGTGCACAGCCTTCCTGTTAGGACTACTGAACAGCTTCCCATTCTAGGGTCAGCAGCATCCTCTCAGTGACTTTTCAGAGTCTGGAGGTGTGCTTAGGTTCACCTGAGACACAAAACATGACTTCTTAGAATCATCCCAACACCCTTTCAGCTAGCCTACAAGAAGCCTCCCTGATACTTTGAAATGTGAGACTGCATCCCTTGATCCTATACCATATTAGGGTAGAATGAGTGGTGTGTTTGAAATCTTGTGTTGACTAAATTCTTATTGTAATGTTGACCAAAACCAAACCCAAAGTCATATAATTTCCTTTTTTCAGGAGTGAATTGAGAATTGTTCATCAGCTTCATCAAAGCAATTTCCAGTTTGTTGATCCCATTATTTTGAAGTCCAAGTTACCTTCCAAGAAGGTGTAACGCAGTGGGCTCTGAACCTTCACAAGTCCCTGTGTTGGGGAAGTCCCTAGGGTACATCTGTGAACAGGTTATTTCAGAAGAATTCACTATTGTATTTCATTGCCATTGTTTCTGCCTACAGAGTAAGAAACTGACTTGCTCTCAGCAGCTTTTCCCCACACTGTTACTTGGCAAAGTTTCTCTGTCATTATAGCAAAGCTGTTCTTAAATCACAAATTTATCTTGGACATTTTCTGTTCTCGATCTCAAACATCCAGGATTTGGAGGTAGTCTATATCAGGAAGACACATCAATTTTGACATCATACACTCACAAGCTAAGGTCTTTTAAACATATCCTGAGACTGTTTGCCTCTTTTGCTGAGATATCCAGAGCCAAAACCAATATACAGAAGCTAATTGGCTCAAGAGTTTGGAAGAGCACACGAAAATTTGCTATGGCAAAGATGATCTGAGTAATTAAAACATATACCACTGACACAGCTTAAACTGTGTGTGGGGGGGGTGTATTTAAAAGGGTTTTCATCATGCAGAATTCCCATCTTGATCTTCATTTTCATCCAAATAAAGCTTACATAAATTTAAAAGAGCAGACATAGGACTGCTATTTGTGCAAAGGCTTAAAATCCAGCCAAAACTGATGTTGTGCATTATTCCACCTGAATCAGAAATGGACATACAGACAGTTATTCAAAAGTTTAAAAAGAATACTTATTAAAAGCCAGAATTCATCAAGATTTATAGTTAAATGTTTATTCACTATCTCTCTCCTCACTTTACTGTAGCTTGATATGTCTTATAATAATAGAATAATTTAGATTGGAAACGGTCTCAGAAGGTCATCTAATCCAACTCCTGCTCAAAGTACAGCTAAGCTAACTTCAAAGCTCAATCTTCTCAAATTGCAGGCAAACAAACTGAAGGTGCCTCAGTGTGCTCAGATGTCTACACCTCCATCTTAAGAAGGCAAGAAGTCGGTATTATGTGCTGTGATTCTTTTCTGTTAGGTCAGGAAAGTGTCCAGCTGATGGATAGAGGTAACTGCCACCAAAGTCAGAATAAATTTGTGGCTGGGCCTCTCAAAATTTATCTCCTGATGGAAAATCTCTGTTCTGACAAAGAAAAGGTTGAGGGAGAGAAGCAAGATGAGTTAGCAACATCTAACTCAGTCACCTCCTAATATGCATGCTTTTTTTTCTTTTAAAGAAAGTCAACTCTCCCAGCCTAGCTATTGATGATAAATCAGAGGACACTAAAAACCTTGGGCACACATTAGCAAAGTCCTGTTCTCAATCGAGTGCTATATAATGACAGGTAATAACCTACTCATTCCATCAAAGTTACTGAATCACAGTATCTTTCTTACAAAAACCCAATTGCTCATCACCAGGAGAAAAGCTCAGGGAAACTGATGAATAATCTAGAGGAGGGATCAAAATAGTCACAGCGGTGTCCTGTTTACTGGCATACTCAGTAAGACATAAGGTGGGAAGGCAGCAGGGTAAGACAAGTCGAAAGGACTGGGGAGAAAGAATAATAATGTTCTGAAGTGGTGGTGAACTCTATGAATGAGAAGCTAGATGGAGATACAGAATTATCAGCTCTGTATAGGTTCTATTAAAGCAAATCTGAAGGCAGTAAATAACAGTGGCTACAGTCAGAGCTATAAAAGGGAGAGTGAACCAGGACGAGGTGATTGTGAAGGGCAACCCAATTGAATCTGATAAATGTCAAACACAGTGATGAAAAGAATTTATGTATCCATGTCCAAGATTCATGGTCCTCTAATTTCTCCTTGTCCACAGGTAAGACATCCATGGGCAACTGTGCTGCCATTGACACTTCAGCAAGAATCTTTCTGTAGTTCATGAATAGGAATCCAGAGCTGTTGAAGTAGTTCCAGTAGGAAAGAATAGCACTCCAAATATCCTTAGTCTTGCAAATAAAGTCTGTGAGCATAAATTACTTGGGCATTAAACCCGTGTTTTCCACTAGAATAATGTGTCAAACTGTAACAGTTCCTAGGAATACTTCTGCAGGAATACCCTGATTCTATATAGAATCTATTAACTGTGTGGAGAGATTGAAGTTTAGGCAATCTTGTTTCAAAACGTTCTATTAATTTTTAAGTATTTCTCTCTACATTGTGCAGAGAACTTAAGCACTCAACTGTAAAAAAGCTACAGTGGTAAGACTTTAGCTGCTTACATCTAAATTAAGTTACTTCTAAACTACTGAAACCTATTTTAATCAAAGGCTGGTCAAGGAAAGAAGTAGAGCAGTGACTTTTGTTCTTACAAAATTAGAGCCTGCTTCAAAGTTAGTTCTAGTTCATAAGCAAGAGAAGAATAGGATAACAACCCACCTACTCCACTACTTCTGGGAAAATATGTCAGTGTCCTTCATTATTATCAGTAAAGTCCAGTGGCAGCTGTGACTGTCCCTTTCAAGCCAACTTGGAACCATACAGAGAAGTTAACTACAGGACAAAGTTAGAACAGTACAGAACAGGACAGGAACCTGATGAGACCTAATTATTCCTTTACAGTTTTTTTTATAGCAATGTTCAAATACACACTGCATTTCAGACTCGAGTGGTCTATGGCAGTTTCCTTTTCACAGGGTTTCTTCCTCATTTTGCTCATGGGAAAGCAATATCCAGAGAATTAGGATTACTCATCAAGGCATGACTAAGGCATGGTGTTGCCCAAAAGAAAGGATGATCTCATGTTTGTGGCAACAGAGCAGTGCCCAAAGGAATGCAATTCTGTCCCTGATTTGCTCATGGAGGAAAAGCTCCACATAAATGGGTCCATTTTAGAGTAGGTGACAGATAGTGTGGAATAGATTAACATGCAGTTCCAGGCTAAAACAGACTAAAGACAGTTCAACCAGACACAAACATCTTTGTGTTCCATGTCCTGCATTCTTCCTTATGCCCACCCTCAAAATCATGAAACCCCACAGAGAGCACAATATATCAAAAACACTCTGCAAACTAAAATTTACTTGTTCCTTTCTGATTTTGCTCTTTGATTTGGTTCCTGTGGATAAGATATGGGCAAGCGTCAGCAGAAGGGAGGGCCGAATCCCATAGCCTCTCGGGCTCAGAGACCAGTTATCCTACAAATGCTAGGAACCATCTCTTCTTAGCCAGGCTGTAAGAACAAACTAATTCTGGTGTGTTTGTGGGCCAAGCCATTTCTGAGAGTTGATTCAAGTGGAAACTAAAACTCTATTTAAAGAAGAGTCCCAGCCAGTCTCTAAAATGTAATATTTACACAGCTCTTTGACCTTCAGCAAAGTTCTGAGGAAATATATATCCTGGAAAAAGACAAAGCATTCAGCTTCTCAAGAAAATCTGGACTTCTCATGGCTTCAACTATAGCTACAGGAGTAACCTCCTCTATAAAACTAAACTGCAACAGAATAATACACATATATACTCTAGTCTTTTACTCTACTGAATTTTGAACATTATTTGGGCTCTGCATTTTCTGTCTTGCAATACAATCATTAATATTGGTAAATTAGTCCCATGACCAGTTAATTGGACTGAAATTATCTCCTTGCCAAAGAGGGCTTTTCCTTTCCCATCTTTTACTCTTCTTTACATCAAATAAGTATATATACTTACTACCATCATTTCTAATATTCTTTTGGCAGAATAATCCAGTGCCATGATGGACATGCTCCTGATCTTCATTTAAAATGCTCTTTATTTCCCCCTTAATATTATCCTGTCTTTAAATTAGGAATGCATTTTTCTTGGTTTTTTTGCAATAGTTGCTTTTAAATATCACTGACAACAGGGAGTTGTGCTGTGCAGGTGTGATTAAAGTATTTTTGCCACTACTATTGCAGACGTTCTAGGATATTCGTTTATCTAGGATCTCAATTCAACATGCTTAAATTCTCAAGAGAGACAGTTTCTTCAGCAATCTAGTATCCAGACTACTAAGACTTCTTGGGTAAAAGTCAGCCTTTAGAATTACACTCAAGGGATATGGCTGATGGAAAATGACTGCTGTAATAGAGAAACAGCATTCTGAGAAACAGAATGAAGTGATTGTTATTTGCAACCAGAAAAATGTTGTTCAGCAGAATTCCCATGCTAATTCAGACCTGAAAACAGCAGGAATTATTATTTTTATATAGGTCCGTTGTCAAAAATCTTCCCTTTTAATATTGTCACTTGGAAATGTAGAAATAATCAAAGGCTTGCACAATCTCAAAGCTACATATTCTTGGAGAACAGTTAGAAACTTAATAGCTGGTAAAGAATGAAGTTCTACAAATTATTTCCACCATCTTTCTTGTCACTGCATAATTTGTCATTTTATTCAAATAAATATTTAGCCTATTTTTGTCTTCTTCAGATTTTATTCCTGAGTAGGTACAAACTCTATTACCTGATTTAAAGGAAAAACCACCTTTTAGAACACATTACAAAAAAAATTGCATACCATTTTCTTGGGACTGCTCAAGGTACAGCACCTTTAGAGTGAATTCTAGCTATTGGTTTGAAATGAACAAGTGAAAACTTACAGAAAGTACTGCTTAGAAAGACCACAGCAACAGGATTTTGAAACAACCTTGTATAACCTGAACTGTGATAGAAAGTTTAATGCTATCACCTCAGGCAGCCTAGAGCCACATGCACTGAAGAACGAGAGTGGATGGGGAATATGTATCAAGTCTAGAAAAGCTGCAGCAAAGCAAGCAGTTCCTATAGCATGTGATAGAAGAACCTCTCTTTTCTCTCATTTTCAGTTTGCAGGGTTAATAAATCAGTGTCAGGAATTAAATATTATTTTATTAATTTTAATTAGTTAATTAATTAAATGTTATTTTTTAGTCTCTTTCTTTTTTATTTTATTTTTATTGTAAGTTTATACTTTAATGAACAAAATGTTGTTTTAACAACAAAGTGAAAGTTTTATTAAAAAACTTGATTTTTTGAATTTTTTTTTTCAGGATAACTGATATTTAATCCAAGTGGTGATCTAGATCCCAAAACTAATTTTGAGGTCTTAGCAGCTTGTCATCACAATTCCCACTTCGTGCTCTAGGAAGTTTCTTGTCTGCTATGAGCCTTTATTCCATGGAAGAAGAAATCAAGCTTGTCAAGCCCACAGGATGCCTGCCAGCTAATGTGTGCACAAAGAATTACAGTAGGAAAGCCTCATGATCTGTGCATTGCCAGAAAGACATTAACTTTTGGTAGGTTACAAAAGGTGTTCCTTCCCCACTCTAGGCAAAACTGAGTCCATGTGTCTGGAGGAAAATTACTTTCCTTGAGCAGCAGAATTATATGCATTATTATTTTCACCATCAAATTGGAATGAGTAGTGTCCAAGCTAGCAAAACCTATACCGCCCCAGGAAAAGAAATACCCTTTCATAATTAGACACGAGCTACTTTAACACATGTATCCTTTGCTGTAGTTGTAGGTGAGATGCCCCTGCCAGTTCAGAGTTAGCAGAGTTACAGAGTTACTTCAGCAATGTAAGGCCTTCAAACAGATAATGACAAATGGTCTCAAGTAATTTCCAGACATGGTTGATGTCATCTCTAAGCTACCCAGTCTTCCTAGTCACTGCTGCGTTTAGCAGCATGTCTCAGACTATACATATCTTCCCTATTTTCAGCATAAATCAGATCTCCTTACAGATCTCTCTGTAAGGAAACTTACAGTCAACACTGCTCTCTTTGAACAGATCATACCTGTTTTCAATTGAAGCTGCATCAGGACACATGTAATAAACAAGTTTGGCAGCTGATGGACTCTACAAGCTGGAATGAACACCAGGTTTAAGAGGTTTTATTCTTGTCCCTGAGATATGCTTAAAGAACTTAGGACACTATGCCATGTCCACAAATCCATTATCTGTGAGATAAGGTGGGTGTTAGCTGCAGGGATCAAGCAGCTGCGTCCCGATGTGGTGCATTGCTGGGCTGCCCAGCTCATAAGTCTGGGATATACAGTGTTCCACAATGAATTAAAAGCAAAAAGGGCTTCATACATCTTAAACTGTAACTGCCCTTCAGTTAAAGGAGATTATTAACTTGGTGTTCAATTACTAAGATCTCACAGTATTTAGTTCTGGAAACATTGATGAATCAAATCAGGCAATGTTTGGAAAAATTCGGAGTGTTTTATAAAGCAGTGACTTCAAAAAAGTGATTCTTTTTGCTTGTCTCTGATTTAGAAAGATCACAGGCCTTTGTGAAACTTTCTGGTTTGTGTACATACAGAAACTGCACACTAATAAGCACTTTGATATTTTCTGTGCCAGTTTGAGTAAAACTGTTTGGAAAAATCAAGAGCTAAGTGGGAGGGCAATGTTGGGTTTTTTTCAATAACTTATTCTATTTTGGTAAATGTTACACATTCGGTACTTTTCCTCTTGCTGAGTCCATTGATCAAAGCAATTTGTAAGTATCATGATGCACTGAATAGTTCTTCCAAACAAACAAATATAACATTTAGCTACCTACCATGGATAGAAAACTGTAAAAATTGAGGTTTTGCAGCACTTTCATTTTTATAGCTTTAGGACTAATTGTGCATACACTGTTTGTGAGAGAAAGATTCTTTATTACCCTGATACAGTACCTCTTACACTGAAAGACAAATAAAACTTTTAGTCATCACCATTAATACTATTTCCTATCACACTTCCATATATTTTTACTTTAAAACCTAAGGAAAAAAATATTTATTGGTGCCCATTTTTGGAACAAAATCAGCTTATAATACAAGAATATTCATATCATAGATCTTTCTCAAAGACTAACCTATAGAACAAATTGGTTTGTATAATTGTCTCTCTATCCACTTGTCCCTTTCCAAAATGTCTTTTATTTTAATGCCCTACATAGTTTCTTACTTTGTGGAGTACAGAGTTCCAGTAGTACAGAGTTCCATTTGAAACTTTCATGCAGTTGCAATTCTTTTGTTTTCCATCTTCCAGAAGAGAAAAGAAAACCATAAGTAGTGTTCATATGACATGAAGTGTTCATGATAATAATTCTTGCAGAAAATAAAAGCAGCAATAGGTAAAGATCAATTATTTCATTCTCTCTCCCTGTGGGTGCTGCACATGTGTATGACTGTCACATTCTAGTACAGAAGAAAGAAATTAATCAGTGTTTAAATTGCAGATATTCCCTGTGTAATAACTTGATTTACTCAGTCTAAAAAGCAAGGATTTTTCAAATCTGTCCAACCAATCTGATGATTTAAACAAATCTCATAAATCCAGATAGTTTTGTTTTTCTGTGTCATCTTGCTTTGTGTTCTACCTTGCATTAAAAAAATACTACTTCTGTTGCATAATTCTATAATTAGAATATAATTATGTTATAGATTCATTAGTTTATTAGAAAAATTAGGCTAGGAAAAATGGGGGGTTTGCCTGTTCTTTTAATTATGTCCACTGGTGACATTATTTCCATCCTCAGTAAGCACTGAGGACTGCAGTTCATAAGAAGTGCTTTCAAGCATTCCTTTACAGGAAATACTGAAAAATTATATTGAATTCATCCAGTTAAAATGTCATAACCATACAATGGTCATGCATTGTTTTCTATTGAATTGGTAAATTTGTACTGTGAAATTGTTTTTTCATGCTTTAGCAGGAAAAGGCCAAGCAATTATTGCAATTTTGAAGAATCTATGATCACAGAACAGTTATTTTCTCCTTAAGCAAAATGTCACTTTACAGAAAAGCATATCTTGGAAACTGTTTCACTGACTGTGTCATTGTCTGACTTAGCCCCACTTGACTAACTAGCATGTTTAGAGGATGAAAATAATAAGATGCAAGCATCAAGATGTCCTCACCCTCTTTGGACTGGCATTCAATTTGTTTGCAGACATAGGGAGGAACCAGTGATTTAAATCTTTTTAGGCCATCATTTTTTTGTAATTTTTATTTAATTGCTCCATTTTGTATAGCAAAAACAAAGGCAGATTTTGTTGTTACCAAACAGGGCATGTAACATGAATTACTTCTCATTTCAACCAGCGAATCCCAGTACCTCTCCTACAGCCCTCCTAAAGATGCCAGGTACTGCCCAGATGAGCAAACCCTCTGCTGCACCAGAAGCAGTTATGAAGCTCATAACAAGGAAGGGGAAGACCTAAGTATTGGAAAAGGGGAACTTACAGCAGAAGTAACAGTGGAAGAAAGATGATAGAAAAACACGAGGATGAATCTTACAGTGATAAGGGGGAGCTAACAGGGGAAGGTGCCAACAAGAACAAGACCCAAATGTCTACCAGAGCCATTGAATATCAAGAGTCTGTATCATAATCAGAAGTTCTTAGACCCCACCTTAATCAAGACCAGAAGCAGCAGTCCTAAGAAACTGGACACGTGGAAACATAGCAAGAAAAGGGGAGATTCTGGACATGCAGAACCCATTTTGGTAGCTTTGCTTCTGTCCACGTTTACTTTGGCTTTTAAATCTAACGTACATACGATCAGAGAGAGGTACCCAGGCATCAGGACAGGGGATGACATAATTTTAGGTATTTCTTCTGTAGTGGTCTTTACCTCATGAGTGATATGGAAGAAGAGTGGAGCCTGGCAAAAAACCATTTCCTTTGTAGTTGGCACTGTTGGACCTAAATCCGTCTCAGCTGGTGAGTTGATACCAGCAAGTTATTTATTTATTTTAATTTTTCTGTGTCTGTCAGCCAAATGTCACTCAGGATGTTAATTCAAAATGTTCCCCATAGAACTGAACTTGTAGCCCTGAAAAGAAATCCTTCACCATGCTCTGCTTACTGCTCTCTGCCTTCCTTCAGAGATATAGTCTGTGACCCATCCCTAAACTCAGGAGATCTGCAATGGAGAAATGAATAGTGGATTTTTTTTCCCCTGAGTATAATTTTCTTATTTTATAGTTTCAATGCTCTATATGAATTTAAAAGAAGTGTTGGGATTTGAGCAATTTAACTGAGTGCTTCAGTGTTTCTTTCTGATGCTAATATATTTATTTGAGGATTAGCACTCTAAATATTTCTATGTATGGATAACTATGAACATGTTTGCCTGGTGTTGTCAGCTTCAGTAGTTCATTACAGCATGAATCTATATCAAATCCAGACATTTGGTTCAACATCTGTCATGAACTGCATGTCATTAAAATGTTATTTTGTGACAGAAAATATAACTAGGATATGTTTATGCATGACACTGATCATTGTTCAGAGAGAAATGGAAAGATAATTAATTAATAAATATTTACCTCACTTTGAACATTATCAAGATTCTTATCCAGGTGAAGTGTACTGTAGGAGAAACAAGACTTTTTATAAAAGCAGTGTTGGCTGAACAACTGCTAGTAAAAGGGAGGCAGCAGATCAGTGTGCCATGGCAGTGAATGTGGTTCTGGGGAGTGGGAAGGGTGGTGTCCTGAGCACTGTGAGCTGGGAAGGCACCATCTGGAAAAGGCAGGGGGCTTGCAAGAGCAACTTCAAGTAACGTGGAAAAACACCTGTGATCTTTGTGACTTGGCCTATGACGGGAGGGTCACACTGCATGCAAAACAAGCAACAAAGGGAGTATAAAGGCATATGCTGAGAGACTCTGAACTGATTCAGGATCTGGACACAATAGTCAGATAATGGAGCTGGGGAGGGGTGGGTGGATTCCCAGAGCAAGCATGTAACTGCTGGGAGGGAGAATGGTTACCTGATCCCAAGAGGGAAGAGGAGAGCCTCTCCTCTTGCTCTGCAATCCACGCAAAGCTAATAAAGCGGTGGATAGAAGTAACAACCTCAGTCACGGTCATTTTCCTCACGAGGTACATCCTAGTTGCCCCAGGTTTTAAGATTCAAGGTGTACCTCAGACGGGTATTTGGACTGCACGAGTTTGCTTGCGATTCCCAGTTAACTCCTGAAGTTACGTGCAATAAGCTGGCAGCTACACCTGTCGCCTGGCACCGCTCTTCCCTCGCATGGGGACAAAGCCTGTGGGCTCAGCTCTGTGGCTCCTGCTGATGCGGGACGGCAAACTCTCCGCTCCAGGATGGCGGAGCGGCCGCAGGACTGGCCGCGGGAGCGCCGGGCTGTCCTGTGCCGCCGGGAGCTGGTACGTGCGCGGAGAAGGAGCGGGAGGGCGGGGAAGGAGCGGGAGCTGCCCCTGTGCTGCGGCCCCGCAGCGACCGGCCCGGGGCTCCGCACGCTCCGCCTGCCCACTCGCAGCGCCTCCCAAAAGGAGAAATTCCTCCGCTACCGCTCCTTTCCTCCGCTCCGGCGGCAACTCGAGGGCTGCCCACAGGCTCCCGCACCTGCCTTCCAGCGGAGCCGGTGCCCCCGGGACTCCGCAACACAGCGCTGCCAGCCCTCCCTCCTCGCTGCTGGCAGCGCCTCAGCCGCTCGCCCGAGCGCTCTCGCAGCACCCGGACGCAGAGAAACTCCAAGCCCGCCACTCGAGTCCCTTCGGGAGCCGCGGCGAGGGGACAGAGCGGCCGCCCTCCCGCCGGCCCGGCCCCGCCGGGAGGGAGCGCGATCGCCACCGCCCCGCCCCGCCCCGCCCCGCCCCTCGACGGCGCAGGTCGCGACCCGCTCCCGCCGCCTGTTGTTGTCGGGGCTGCCCGCAGCCGCCGGGGGGCGGGGCTGGGGCGCGGCGACCAATCAGGCGGCGCCGCCGCCGTCTCGTCGGCGGCATTCGCGGCCGGAACGGGCCGGGAGGGCGCACGCAGTGGGAGCGCCGCGCCGGTCCCTGGGCGGGCGGAGCGGGCGCAGCGGGCGCGCGTCGCGAGGCGGGTCCCGGCTCCGGGGAGTCGCGGCCGGGACATGGCGGTGGCTGCTCGGCGGCCGCGGCGGCGTCCCTGGGCCCTGCTGTGCCTGGCTATGGCCGCGCTGCTCTGCCCCGCGGCTGGTGGTGAGTGCGGAGGGGGGCGCGGGAGCGGAGGGAGGCAGCGGGCGCGGCGGTGGTGTCCGGAGTGGGGTGTGGGGGTGCGTGAGGAGAGCGGCGGGGGGCGGCGGGTCCCCGCCGGTTCCTTTCAACAACATGGCGGAGGGGCCGGCTGGGGCGGAGTCACCTACCCCCGGTGTCCGAGCCCGGCGGGGACCGCTCGGCCCTTTGTTGGCTGAGAGCGGCGGCGACTCCGCGGGAGGGGCGGCGGGGAGGGCTCACCTTGGCCCCCACCACTACTTCCGCTGAGCAGCGCTTCGGGCGGTATCTGCCCGGGGTAACTTTGTATCCTGATGTCTGCCCGGGTGGGTGTGTGTGGTCTTGACCCGCGAAGGCTACTTAAGTTCCTGGAGCTGCCGGAGCTCCCCCGTCTATCTGTCCGCCAGCTCCTGAGAGCTCCCGGGCGGGGTGCGCCGGCAGCGGCAGGAGCGGCAGCCCCCTGGCCTCCGCAGGGCGCTCGTAGCGGTGCCCGAGAGGAGGGGTCGGTGCAGAGACGTGTTGAATGTCCCACGTCGCGGAGGTGGCAAGGGGCTGCCCCTGCAGTGCTGCACGCCTGAGCACCGTGTGCTGCTGTCACGGCGGTGGAGGGACAGGTGAAGTTTTGGTCCAGGACGCCCTCGCCTGTGTGCTCGGTGAGGATCGAGCCGTGTGGAAATTAAATCTTTGGGTGAATACTGTACAGCAAAACAGTTGTGTTCCTCCAGTCTCCTGTACCTGTGGTTTTTTTTGCGAGAGAGATTTGATATCAGAGCTGTGCTGTTGCAGAGCTAATGCATGAAACATTGGAGTGCTTGACAGCATTCATAAATGGAAGATTTGGGTAGTTTTCTTTTTTCGTTTTGGTTTTTTTAAATGTGCAGGTTGTTCTGCGGGTAGCAGTTTGGGACATATGGCCTAATGGATTGTATATTGCTTTGGATTTTAAAGAGGAAGTGGAGAACCACCACAACTTTTTCAGTTACAGCTTTGAGACATCCCTCAGTCTGAATCTATACCATAATTCAGTCTAAAATGGTAGTCATGCTGAAAAAAAAAAGTTATTTAAAGCATCACTTGCTGTATTAACATGTAGTGTTAATCACCCATATTCTTACTGAAGGCGATGCAAGATCTCTGTTGTGGACACACTGAAATAAGTTTAAGTTACCCATGGGTTGTTCTTGTATTCTTGAAAAGGTGCAGCAGGCTTTAAATTATTAAAGTTTTCTTATGTAACACATTCAATTTCGATGTTGAAGGAAATTTTAGTTCAATTTGAGCTTTGAACTTTTTCCCTTTTAATGCCTCCCATCAATCAAAAGTTTTCCCTTAATCTAAGGCATGAAATTAAAGTCTAAAAGCTTTGTGTGAAAACAAGGCAACAGACTTCCATACAAAACCTTACAGGTGGAAGTGGTGGTGTGCTGCCTTCTGTTTAAAAAAAGAGAAATCCTCTCTGTTCAGTGGAACTGGGAGGAATCCAGGGTTCCTGATCCATAACTCATCCAGAGGCCCTGGTATGGGTAAGGCAGTTAATTTGCCTGAACATTGTGGTCTAAGTTGATAAAGTAGTTCAAGGTATGATTTGGCTACTGGTACTTCTTATTGTGGGTTGACAGAAGTTGAGCAATTTCTGATTGCTTCTACTGGGGCTGTTGTGCAATGTGCTGATGTTACTATGTGGATGAGTCATCTTGCGATACGGTTTATACAGAGGTCAGGCATGTAATGAATCCCAGCAGCTAGCTGAACAGTAGAACAGCCTTAATTTTTAAGACAGAGTCTGAAAATAAGCTTTCTGGTTTTCACTGTGTAGGCCATAGTCTAGTCTTCTAAGTTCTGGGAAGTCACCACTTGGAAACTCTTGCATTCAGACAGTTGCTTCTAACTGCGAATAAAGATAGCAATCTGATTATTATGGTGGAGTAAATTTAAAAGTACAAGTAAAGATCCTTCTGTTTTCATAATGCTTGTAAAATTATTATCTGGGCTTTTAAATTTAGCTTTCTTCAGTTTGTTTTTTTTTTTTTAAAGCCTATTCGTCTACCAAAGAAGAAACAAATTGTTACTGTATCATGCTCTAAGAGGCATGAACATATATCTCTGGGTAGTGTTTTGGATAGACGACAAGAAAACTAAAAGTGCCATTTGCCACCTACATTGCACAGAATATAATATCACTTTTCTGAAATTGGGATTTTACACGAGGTTTTATTGTTACTTGCAAGTTGTGGGTATTTAATAGTAATTTGTCCGTTTTCTGGAGTTGATCAATTTGTTTGACTAGACCTGCTGTTTGCAGGAAGGAAGTTTTGCTTAACAAAGATGGATGAAATCTATGTGAAAGTTTTCCTGAAAACTTGATACCTAGTGCTGTTACTTTACAACAGTGAAACTTAATTAGTGCCTTTGTGAGAATGTGTTAGTGGAGGCCATGAACTATTGTGGTTTTAAAAACTGTACCTATGTCCCAGATATTTTAAGACCAAAACCTTTTTGTATCTTGAGCTAAAAGAGTTCAGAGATGAGTCAGGTGTATTGTTTGAGGTGATTGTCTGAATTACAGACTCAGAAGCTGACATTTGCACTGTTATGTATTATGCCTTTTTTCCTAAAAAATCTGGTTTTGTCTCTTGCCTATCATAGCCTTGCTCCTTTATCCCTTGAAACTCTGCATCTTGTGGAACCAAGAATTGTGATTGCTCTTCTGATGAAGTTCTACTTTCTACTGAAATTTTGCTTCAAAATTTGTATTTTCTGTGTTGTAATATCACAAGAGAAGTGTCTTTTTTAGCAAAATGTTGCTTTTGGGTGCTGCAACTA